>NC_141678.1:13730452-14390452 GCF_028749965.1 Puma concolor | reverse complement strand
GGTTTGTTCTGGATGCTGTGCCAAATCACACCCTCTCAAACTGCTCCTTGGGAAGGGGAGAAATTTTCCAAACCAACCCCAGAGGTGCATTCCATTCAGCTGGTGCCGAGCCAGGGTCTGAGAGATCCAGCAACGAAAACGACAGGGTCCCTGCCTTCAAGGAATTAGAAGGCAGCATGCTCAGTGCCAGTCATAATCCAGATTGGTCATTTCATAAGCTTTTGATGAGCACCTACTGTGTGCCAGGTTCTGTGCTAGTTGCCAAGGACAGAGAAACAAACACTACAGAGTCATTGCCCTCAAAGACCCACAGTTCACTTGGGAGACAGACACTAAAAGAACAAATTTGGGAAAATAGGCAAGTACAGCCACAGGGATACATATAGAACATCGTAGAAGAATGGAAGAGGAACACCCGACCCAGGCAAGAAGGGAAGGGGAGTATCAGGGAAGGCTTCCTGGAGGAGAGGACACCAGAGCGGAGTCAGAGAAGACAGATGGGGATTAGCCAGGCAGGGATGGGGAGGGTATTCTGGGCAGTGCGGACAGCACCAGCCAAGGGTCACAGGGGAGAAACAGCACCCAGCTGGTGACTGGAGCTCAGTGAAGTCTGGATAGGACAGCATCAGGGCCAGGTCAACATGGGAGGTGGACATTGGTACCAGCTGAACGACATGGGGGCCGCCCCCTCTCAGTTCGTGTGCAATGACGGACACATTGCCCTCTCGTCTGCTTCTGTCTCCCTTTCAGAGCCAAGAAGAAAAGCAAGCCCTTGAACCTCAAGATTCACAGCAGCGTGGGCAGCTGCGAGAACATTCCATCTCAGCAGCGCTCGCCGCTCCTGTCGGAGCGCTCTCTCCGCTCTTTCTTTGTGGGACATGCACCTTTCCTGCCCTCCACCCCTCCCGTCCACACCGAGGCCAACTTCTCTGCAAGTAAGTCACCCGCCCGCCCCGCCGGGGCTGCTGAACCCACTTGTCTGCCAGGTGTATGCTCCCCGTTCTGAGAAGATGCTCGTAAGATGCTTGGAACGCGAGGCTCATCTCCCTCCCGCCTGCACCGTTCACGCCCCTTGGGTTTGAAGGGAAGGGGCGTAATTAGCACTTGGGAGGTTGACTGGCTGTTGTCATTGGTCCCCCTGTTCCTACTCTTTCTGTCTGCAGGTGTGGAAGGATAACAGAGGGAAGCAAGCATACAGGGCATTAAAGGAGACATCAGCTTTTTCTCTCTGCTTCTCTGCTGCCCGGTCACAGGATTTCTCTTGGGTCACTGTGGATAAGGCATCTGTGATTGAATTTTGTAATTTTTTTTTTTTCCTCCCGCTCGGGTCAACATGTATAACCCTTCATCTCAAAGACGTATTTGGGTTCAAACTAGGCTGAGCATGGCCTGGGGTGTTTTACATTCTGCTCCCATGAATTTCTGCCGGAGACAAAATGGTTATTACTCGGAGTGGAAATGGAACTTTCTGGTGATCAAGGGTGGAGGTTTCAGAAGGCGTTTAATCTTCTCTGCCCAGAGGCCCGTTTTGCTGAACAGGCACAGATGTAGTCAGAGGGGAGCCCCTGAAAAAAGCCCAGCCAGTCCTCCAGCCAAGACATCAACTTTTATTGGCCGGGAGCTGAGGAGGAGGAGAGGGCTGCCAGAGTGCGAGGGAAATAAGCCCCCGGCCCCCAGCACAACCACAGGGTGATCGTGTTGCTGGTCTGATAAATGAGCAGCAGTGTTTACTGAGTGCCTGTGCGTCCTTGTCACCCACGTGCCTGACCTCATTTAGTTCTCGCGACAAGCCATGGTGCAGACGAGTTATTCGCATTGTACAGATGAGGAAACTGAGGCTCAGGGGCCTCAAAGAACTTGGCAAAAGCCACACAGCTATTGAGTAGTGGAGCCAGGGTTTGAACCTGGTTCCTTCTTGCTCCAGAGCGGATACGCTTCACCATCACACACGATTTGATCCGGGATCCCCCAAATATTCAGCGGGGGGCCTTTCTCTAAATGTGGGGTTCTATCCTTTACCTTTGCCAGAAGGGTTTTCGGACTTTTTTTAGGGGGGCTATGGACCTTCTGAGAATTTCACGCAATCTGTTGTTTCTCTCCCTGGAAAGTGGCACACATAACCTCCAACACGGTGTCTTGAGGTCAAGACTTAACACAGTCAACATAGCACTGCTAGATGGTGGGCCTGGGCAGAACGGTGAGCTCAGTTTACCGTCTGCACATGTGCATCATGCGTCCGCCGCAGGAATCCACTGAGGGTCCAGAGCCAGAAGAGGCCCGTGTGGACGTCAGTTAGAAGTTCCAGAACCTGGCTTATTTCAGTGCCCAGGGGGAACAGGCCCTGAATCAGGCAAACTAAAATAGCACCCATGACACATATCAACGCCAGAAGGCCAATTTATTAATTTGTCGAGAGAAATCACGGTCAGAGAGACCGTAAATGCTCCATGGGGGTGAGCCTGTGTGCAGTCAGAGGGTGGCTTGGGAGCTCAGATGAGGAAAAGGGGGTGATGATGTATCAAATGTGTCCTAGCAACAGGGTGAGAGGCCCTGGAGGGAGGCGCCTGGGTGCCAGTCCCAGCTCTGTTTCCTTTTTTTTTTTTTTTTAATTTTTTTTTTAACGTTTATTTATTTTTGAGACAGAGACAGAGCATGGACGGGGGAGGGGCAGAGAGACAGGGAGACACAGAATCGGAAGCAGGCTCCAGGCTCTGAGCCATCAGCCCAGAGCCCGACGCGGGGCTCGAACTCACAGACCGCGAGATCGTGACCTGAGCTGAAGTCAGAGGCTCAACCAACTGAGCCACCCAGGCGCCCCAGCTCTGTTTCCTTTTGAGCAGCGTGCCTGACCTCGAGCAGGGCAGAGCCTTTCTGAGCCTCAGTGTCTCCGTCTGTAAAATGGAAATAATAATAGATTCCCTAGATCAGCTGCTGCATGTCAGGTCATCTGCACGGTGCCTGGCACACAGTAAGTGCTTAATAAGTGGTAGCTCTCATCATGATGTTTGTTAGCTCCTTTTTCCAGGCAGTGTTGACATCCTCTGGCTTGATGGTTAATCTGAAGCCTGTGGGTAAATGCCTTTCAGTTCTCCCCCCACCCCCACTTCCCTATGGCCCTAAGAGTGCTTGGAATTTACCTTGGCATGACGCCGGGTGGTTGCATCTGTCTCCGGGCATCGCCATCCCACGAGTGATGTTAGCATGGCCATCTCTGGGGGTTTGACCACAACTCTGCACTTGAGTTCTTTCCAGAATAGAAACATCTTCAGCGTGCTTAAATAACCACAGACTTGCACATTTAGATCCCTCCTCTCCTGCTGGAAAGTTTTGTGAGGATTCCCCATGACTCCCAACTTTTCATGCCTGCCCTGGTCTCCACGTGAGAAGACAGACTTCTCTCCTCTGTGGGCATGAGCAGAGTCCCTAATTAAAATCTGCCCTTAGCACCGAGACCCTAGAAGCACAGTTGCCTGTTTGGACAGTCCTGGTCCTTGTATGCAGAGAGGTCACCCTCTGATCTTCCATAAAGGAAGAAAGTAGCATCTGAGTCTCAGCAGGAGAAGGAGTATGTAACTCAAATATTAGCTGGAATCCCATGGACTGGTCCCATTTCCACTGATGCTAACACATGACAGAGACAGGCAGCCCGGTGGAACAGGCTCCAGGTTAGGAAACACAGTCTCTAGGATGCCACCGGGTGCTCGTGCAACCTCTGTCCCTCCCTGGTTAAGGCTCACCACACACTTTGAGGCAGGCATTATAATTCCCATTCTGTAGATAAGGAAACAGAGGCTCAGAAGGGTGAATGGTCTTGCCCATGTCATAGGTTTTGAATCCAGATCCAACCTAAGCCTGTATCCCTGCACTTTGGTAAAGCAAATTCCTCTGTCTGGGTCTCAGATTCCCCAGTTGTACAACAAAAGACTCCGTAAGGGTCCATTCCAGAGCTTAGAAACTCTGTGTTTCTAAGGCTTACCCAGTGAGCTTTTCCTGGGCAAATCTTTTGACTCACAATGCTGGTTTGAGGACTCTGGGCTGGGGCGGTTGAGAGGACACATTGGTCAGGCACTGGTTCCCTCGGGCTTGTAATAGTCCTGTTCTCCTCCTACTGTGAACTTCAGAAAAGACCTCTCTGCCTTTGGGCCCCAGTGCCAGCCCAACCCCCCTCTGACCCAGCAGAGGGAGCCCCTAGAGCTGCATCTTGTCACTGTCAGTTCTGTCTGTGGCCGCACGGTGAAGATGACCGTGAAGATGGTGATCCGCCATCTTGTCACCCCTACTGGTGATGCCTGGGGACAGCATTAGGCAGATCTGGCTGTAGAGTGGCCGAGACCCAGACCCTCAGAGTGCCCAGCTTCCTCCCGTGGCCTGCGAGGAGGACTTCACCTCCTTGGGGCTTACCCTCCATTTCTGGTTTGGGAGTGACGAGCACGGGGAGGGAGGGGAACGGCAGGAGCCCCAGCTTGCAGAGGAACCTTTCTCTAAGGCTGACTATGGACAAAACACGAGTTATTAAGCCCTACTGCTCAACGTGGAAGATGGTGACTCAGGAGTGAATCTACTTCCCGAAGGAGTAGAGAGCAGTGGACTTACCTCTCCGTCCTTGCTGCGTTTATTCGGCATTTCATTTGGGCATGCCATGTTGCCCAGATGGTGTCTGATCGGATGCCCTCCACCCATGGACCAGTTTTGGTCCAACAAGCTGGGTGCTGCTGGCTCCTAGTAGGGTATCTCTGATTTGGGCCGAACTGGGTCAGGCTGCCGCTCTCATCCCCAATAAAGCATCTTCTTCAGAATGAAAAAATACCGGCTAGATGGGAAGGAGTAATTACTCATCATCGTTCATTACCGGCTGGTGGAAGTGACTTGGGGAGTATAGCCACTAAGTGGTTGCTGACATATTGTTGGGCAAATCACCGAACCCCCAGTGTCTGTTTCAACCTGGCAAGGAGGTAGTGAGGACAAAATGAGGAATGAGTGTAGATTTCCCAGCGCAGTCGGGGTCGGGGAGTGCTTAGAGCACGGAGTCTCCACAAAGGGTAGCTTTGGCAGCTATCGGGGCTCGTTAGATGATGGCATAACTTGTAACAATGATGGAAATGGTGACGATAATAGCAATTGGCATTTATTGTGTGTTGACAGTGGTACAGGCAGCTTCACTTCAGGCAAAGCAGTTTACTTGTACTGTTTCGCCTGAGCCTCACAGTGCTCCATCAGGTAGTTTCTCTTCTTATCCCCATTTTGCAGATGAAGAAACTGAGGCTGAGAGCATTTGAGTAGCTGGCCCAAGATCACAAGGGCAAGCAGGAAGTGGAGTTTGCACCCATTCTGAATGCCTCGTTCTGTAACGCAGAGGAAATGCGGTTGTGACGCCCTTCGCCGAGACCTGTTTGCTCATCAGACAGAGACCTTAACTCGTTCCAGTTCCCTCTCTGGCACCCCCGCCTCCTGGGGGGATTGTGGTGTTGGGGGTCAGCCTTGCTCCAAGGATCATCGTGTTTGTGAGCATGCTGTGCTCACTCAGAGAGCAGCACCCACGCTGGCTGACAAACCACTGCCCTGCCAGACTCCGGTGTTGATACTCAGGGGATCCATTGTCCCAGGTGGTAGCCGTCCCTGTGGGGGCCAGGCAGCTGCAGAAAGCGGCCAGGGCATCTCCGGTAGAAGATGAGGAATAACAGGCAACTTTTACCACCTGCAGTTTTCTGGGTGTTTCTTTATTAGCTGTCTGTGGGGGTCTAGCCCCTGAGGGCAGCAGTTACCAAAGGGAACAAGTGACTGATGATTCCCACACTTCCCCCTCTTGGTCCTAATGGCACCAGCTGGAGTTTTACACCGGGTCCCTATCTTATAAAGTGCTGCCCCGCGCAAGGTGCCTTGAAAGATGGCGTGGCCCTCACCTTGCCCTGTCTCACCGCCCTGTCTCTCCTCCTCTTTTCGCCAAACATCTCCTGCGCTTTTTCTTAGACACAAGGCGGCAGATAGTTGACCCTCCGTTGAGGGCCTGGCCTCATGTGCCTCGAGGCTGAGTCAGAAGCCTGATTTGTTGAGGGAGGCAGCAGGTACAAACCGATGAAGCTGAACTGCGTGCTCCCAAGAAACCAGCCTCTGGAAGGGTTGCAAAGAGACTCGGGACGGGGGTGATTATATAATGGGGTTTAATGAAGCTTGAGGCCAAGGTTCATTACCGCCCGGAAGAGGACGAGGGGGAGCTGCGTGTCTTGACACAACTTTGCAGCCTGAACCACGTTCTTGTCTCAGAATCAGGAGAGATTTTTGAGGTATTTGTGCCTGACCTGACTCTGTGGTGGCGGTCTGAAGGGAGGACCCCCATAGGTCACATTGGGGCACCCCAAAGGATGTGTCTCCCCCACACTGAGCAGGTCAAAGTGCTGTTCCTTATCCCTTCTTCCCTCCTCCCCAGCAGGTACAGGAAGCACCCGTATTGCCTGGCATCTTTGCTGTATTTTAGAAACTCAAATACCAGCGGGTCCCTGACACGTACTGACCACCTGCTACTTGCCAGGCAGGTCTTGGTCTGGGTACTTTGTAGGCATGAAGCGGTGTATTCCTGGAAACAAAGAAAATGATCCAAAAAGGCTCATGGTGGAAAACACTAGTCCCCTGTACCATCCCTCTGTGTATCCTGCCTTTTAAAAACTCCTTCTGTGTTTTGACGGTCACTTTCACCGTTTAAACTAGTGTCCCAGGGCTTCTCAAAGTGTGTCCAAGGCCAGCAGCGTGTGTATCACACGCGAGCTTATTAGAAATGCACAGTCTTACTTTCCCCCATTCAGACCTACTGTATCGGAAGCTCTGGGGAGGGGCGCCTGGGTGGCTCAGTCGGTTGCATCCGACTCTTGGTTTCAGCTCAGGTTGTGGGATCAAGCCCTGCATTGGGCTCGGCGCTGAGCGTGGAGCCTACATGGGATTCTGTCTCTGCCCCTCTCCCCCCCTCAATAATAAAGAAATAAACATTAAAAAAAGAAGCAGCAGCTGCCCTGAGGGAGGTTCAGCAATCTGAATTTTCACCAAACCTCCAGGGGATTCCACACACTAACATTTGAGAATTGCTTGGTTATATGACAGTCTTTAAAAAAAAAAAACAACTTTTAATTTTGAAATAATTTCAAACTTACAGAAAAGTTACAGAACACTGCAAAGGACTCCTGTACCCCCCTTTACTCAGATTTGTCCATTTGTATTTTTATTTATTTTTTAATGTTTATTTATTTTTGAAAGAGAGAGACAGAGTGAGACAGAGCACGAGCGGTGGGGGGGGGGGGGGGGGGGGGGGGGGAGACACAGAATCCGAAGCAGGCTCCAGGCCCTGAGCCGTCAGCACAGAGCCTGACGCAGGGCTTGAACCCATGAACTGTGAGATCATGACCTGAGCCGAAGTCAGACGCATAACTGACTGAGCCTCCCAGGTGCCCCCAGATTCATTCATTTTTAACATCTCCGTGCATTCACTTGCTCTCTTTCATTCTTGTGAGCCATTTGGGAGTGGGTTACATAACCACACAGAGGTACCGGATTCAGTAAACTTGACATTGACTCAAGACTTTCATCTACCCATATTCCTGTTTCAACAATTGTCTCAATAGTATATTTCATAGCAATTTATTTTTCTGGTGCGGATGCGATCCAGGATCACATATTGCATTAAGTTCTTGTGTCAGGCTTGAATAGTTCATCAGCCTTTCTTCCTTGTTTGCGACTTTGACGCCTTTGAAGAATGGGGGCCGGCTTCTCCACAGAACGCTTCTCAATTGGGGCTTGTCTGTGTGTGTTTCTTCGTGTTAGACCCAGGCTGTGTGGTTTGGGCACAACTGTTACTTACATGCTGGTGTGTCTTTTTCAGTGCATCCGAGCTGCCAGGTGTTTGAATTTTTCTGAAGAAGTCAGCAACTGTGACTTTTATGAGAAATCTCCCAGTTGTAAAATGCTAGCATCCAATGAAAAATCTCTTAACACTGTGTGAGGTGGTATTCAGTAATCCCACCGGGTTGTGGGTTGTATTTGGTCTTAGAGCTCCCAGTTTTTAACTTCTGTCCTGAAATCATAGAGGTCAAAAGGCACCTGGGTGGCTCAGTCTATTAAACTTCTGACTCTTGGTTTCAGCTCAGGTCATGACCTCGTGGTTCATGGGATCAGAACCCCTACATCAGGCTCCGTGCTGTCCAGCGAGGAGCCAGATTAGAATTCTCTCTCCCCGCCCTTTCTCTGCCCCTTCCCCTCTCATTCTCTCTCTCAAAATAAATAAATAAACTTAAAAAAAATTTTAAAACATAAATAAAAGCGTAGAGGTCAGAACTGATAGGGAGCTCAGAAATCACAGAATCCAAGCCCTTATTTTAAAGACGGAGAAACTGAGGCCAGAAAGTAGAAGGAACTTGTCCAGGGTTTCAGAGCTGGGATTTGAACTTGGATCTCCTGATGCCCGGCTGATAGCTCTCTCTATTATGCCAGGATGGTTGCAAAGTTAGCCCTTCTGCCGCTACTGACTGTGCTCTAGGGGAAGGAAACAGTGCCTTCCTTGAAAAGGTGACACCTTTTGTGTGCAAGGAGGGCTGGTGGTGTGTGTGTGTGTGATGCATGTAGTTATGAATGTTGTAGAGGAGGCAGCTTCTGGGTTTTTATCATCAACCCTTTCTTCTCTGTAATTTTGCAGTCCTTGCCTGAGCACGAACAGTTTGGGCTCAGCATGCAATAGACAACCTTAGACCTTTCATTATGATTGCTCCCACCAGGAATTGTAGCAGCAAAAATTGGTCGGTAAGTGGTTGGCATTAGCAGCCAGGGGGTCATTTATATCTATTGGAGTGAGTCCTCATCCTTGGGCAGGTACACACTGTTGGCATGGGCAGTCCCGTTCCCTGTCAGAGGACCTGTGTCTGACTGTACCTTTGTCCCAGTAACATCCCCCGCCCCCCAACCCGCCGCCATCCCTGGTGAGTACTTCAACTGATTTCATAGCAACAAGACCAGGAGTAACAAGCAGAGTTGCCCTCGAACGGTGCAGGATACACCAGGCATTCATATTCCTTCCTCGTACCTCTGTATCCCCATTCTGCGGATGAAGAAACTGATGTTCCAGGAGGAGAAATCCATGCATGGCTGCAAGTTACACAACACACCAGAGCTAAGACTAGAACCTTCACACTCCATCCAGGTTGCATGTGCACTCTGCATATGATTTGGCCAGACTTCATTTCCATTAGGTAGCAGGGACATGGTGGGTTGTTTTCATCAAAGTTGTTTCTTTCCCTGATAAAGCTAATTCGTCTCTAGTGACCCCATCTTGCACATCTCCTCAGTTGAGCAAGCCTGTATTTTATCTAGGTGTGATCTTTGGCCCTTCCTCTCCACGTGACCCATTTCCAAGTCTTATTGAGTTGATCTTCTAAATCATTCTCCATCGCAACTACTCAGTTCTGCCGGGTAGCATGTAGAGCCATAGACTTTCTTCCAATAGAATGCGTGTGGCTGTGTTCCAATAAAACTTTATTTACAAAAACTGTCAAGGGGGCAGATTTGGCTCATAGGTTGTAGACTGTGAGTTCTGTTCTTCCGGGTTTTTTTTCCATATCCTCCTCCATCACCAACACCCTGGTCCAAACTATTCAGTAGTCTCCACTTGGATCTTTCCATATTCATTTCAGTCTCATATCCAGTCCACCAGAGTGATCTGCTGCAAATGAGAATCTGGCTCCCAAACCAGGGTTAAGGTTCTACCACGACCTTAAGTGAACTGTGTTCTCTCCTGCTTTGAACCCGTGGGCTCCTGGACACCCTGCCATTGTCGTCACTTTATCTGAACTTCTACTTCCTTGGGAAAGAATTTCCTAACTCCCCAAGTGGGTGTCAGTGCATCTTGTCTCATCTCTTGCACTTTCCTTCTGAAGCACTTCCCGCAATCCACAGCCATCTGTTTATTTCTATGAGTATTTGCTTAATGCCCTGTTCCCCCATTATCAGTTCCACAAGGGCTGTGACCGCATTTCTCTTGCTCATTACTGTTTCCACTGTGCCTTGCATGGAGCTGGCACACATCAATATTTTTAAAAGGACAGTAACATTTTTGAGCATTCACTTTGCAGCCAGCACTGTGAGCCTTCAGCTACTCAGAATCTAGAGGACAAAGGAGAAAGGATTTTGCTTGTTGTCCTCCAGAGCTGCAGAGCCGGCTGAATTTGGCATCATCGAGGCAGGAACTGAAGTCGCTGGACTTTGATGCAGTCTTTGGGATGTCATGGGTGGTCTGCTACCTTAACTGGCCAAGAAACAGGCACTCAAACAAAACTCTCAAAAACGATTTTGTTGATTAGAAGCAAGCAGGTCTTTGTCACTGCCTGGTGGTGGTAGAACTAACATAGAACTTGACACAAGTGACAAACAATCCAAGTTGAGTTGTTGTTTTTAGTATGAAGGTCATTTATTAGCACATGTAACTGAAAGGTCCAGGGGCTACTAAGGTAGGCTTCAGGTATGGCTGGATCAGGGGGCTCAGTTCATGTCAAGCCTCAGTCTCTCTGTATGTCTTGACTTTGTTCTTCTCCAGGATGGCTACGCTTTTAGGCTCCATGTGGCAGTAAGATGATCCCAGAAGTCCCTTCCCTGCTCTGCTCCAGAATGGAAGAGTGAGAATGTTTAGGTCTGAGATTCACTGATTCAACCAGCATGACCGTATGCTCACCTCTAAACCAATCAGTGGGGTCAAACATGTGGGATGCTAACTTATTGGCTTAATGCTAGACTGTGAGCTTTACCTTTGGGCTTAGAAATGGAGGGGTGTGCCTAAGAATGGAGAATGAATGCCAGGGAAGCTGATAACCAGTGTCCTAAAGTAACAGTGAGTAACGGGGGTCTCTGTCCTCAGGGGCTTTGAGGAGCATCCCCCTGGCCAGATTAGTTCATGAGCCAAATTAGTGGGGACTCATCTCCACATGGTACACAAAGCGCTTGCGGTTCGCCAGACATCTCCCTTGGACTGCATTTCTCTATGATCCCTGGCAAGCAGTTGCTTTGCTATCCCTCCGACATTCCTTGGGAGTCTCTAGGCAGCACACAGCCTGGCAGAGGAGGTTAACCCATGGTACCAGGTAGAGGCTCAGTGCCATTCCCAAGGCAGATAGCATCCCACCATTGGCCAAGCGCCAAGGTGAGAATTGGATAAGCTTGGGTTTGAAATCTTATCTCTGCCATTTTATTACCTAACATCTGTAGCCTCAGTTTTTCCATCTTTAAGATGGGCATAATGTGGCAGTCATCACGATGGTGACCACCATTGTTGTGGCCATCAATACTACTGTATGATGTATGGTGTTTCGGTTTGGGTCAGTTTTGATCCTCATCGGTTTCTGCTGGACATCACCACACCTGCCCCCATATCTGAATGGAGTAATCGGTACCGAGTGAGTTCCTGATATGTAAAGTGTCTTAGTCCACTGGGGCTGCCATAACAGAATTCCACAGACTGGGTGGCTGTGTAAACAACAGACATTTATTTCTCTTAGTTCTGGAGGCTGGGAAGTCCAAGATCAAGGTGTCTCTGTGGCCATCTGGTGAGGACCCTCTCCTGGTTCTTGCTGTATCTTGCATGGTGGAAGAGGGCAAGCAAGCTCTCTGGGTCCCCTTTTATGTGCGCACAATTCCTTCATGAAGGTCTGTCCTCGTGACCCAAGTACCTCCCAAAGACCCCACCTCCTAAGACCACCACACTGGGGGTTAGGATTTCAACATATGAATTTTGGAGGGACACAAACACGCAGACCATAGCACTGAGTATCATGAAAGCAGCAAGGAAATGTCTGCTACAGCCCCTGACCTCGGAGAATTTGTAGTCTGGTTGGCTAGGAGCCACATAAGACACAGCCAGAAGCTCTGGGCCAGGAGTTGGGAGATCTGGCTTCTTCCCTCAGGGTTGGTACCCCTGGTAACGTGTCCCTTGTCAGATTTTGCTCAACAGTTCGGAGCCCTGGTTTCTTTATCTGGCAAATGGGCATGTCAGTGATATCTGCTCATCTCACAGGAATGTTGATTGTTGGGAGGTCAGTGACCACCGTCTGAAAACTAGGAATTGTTCAGATGGACAAAATGTCATAATCCCTGCCCAGTACAAAGCAATACAGACAGGCAGCTGTTACGCATTTATAACACTATTTAATCTGATTGTCTGGGCTTCTGCTCTGATTGGTTGGGTGCATGTTCTGATTGGCTGAGCCTGTCTCCTGATTGGCCGGGCCTGTGTTCTGATTGGTTGGACGAGTGCTCTGATTGGCCAGTGCCCATCCTATAACGATTGTTAAATAGTCTCAGACTGCCCCCCCCACCCCTCCAAACAGAAGCGCCTACTTCACTAAGCATAAGAAAATCTTCAAGCCTCAGTTTCCTGATATGTAAAGCGAGTAGAACCATATTGTCCTCGCAAGGTTGTTGTGAAGGCTATAGGAGATGAAGTGCTGTTGCACTGAGGTCACCTTCCTCCAGCAGGTTGTGTGCTCCATAAAGGCAGTGACTTGTCCATCTTGTTCACCGCTGTATCCTCAAGGTCTGGCACATCGTAGATGCTGAAAAAGTGTGTTTTGAGTGAATAGATTAAGCCCAGTGCCTCATGCTAGGGGCATGGTTGTTACTCAGTAAATCTCGATTGAGGACATCAGGGGTGAAGGATGCACTTGCCGTCGGGCAGTAGAGAGAGGTGAGGACTGTGGAAAAACACAGAGCACCGACCCCTTCTAAAGAAGGCAGCCACCAGTCACTTCCAGCCCCTCTATAAGAAGGGGACAGGGTGTCACCAGATTATCCACATTTTCCAAGAGAGGCCAGACACGTAGGTTTTCGTGGGCAGTTCCACAGTTTTTAGCCTAGTGGCAACAGAGAAAACGCCTTAACAATTCCGTCATATGTTAAGCAACATTTATACGGGATGCCACCAACTTGTGGCCATACCTGCCATACGTGGCATGTCCTTTGCTATTTCTTGTGACAGGAACTTTTCAAAGAGGTGGGGTCAGGGGCGCCTGGGTGGCTCAGTCGGTTGAGCGTCGGACTTCGGCTCAGGTCATGATCTCGTGGTTTGTGGGTTCAAGCCCCACATTGGGCTCTGTGCTGACAGCTCAGAGCCTGGAGCCTGCTTCGGATTCTGTGTCTCCCTCTCTCTGCTCCTCCCCTGCTCATGCTCTGTCTGTTTCTCTCTCTTTCTCAAAAATAAATAAAAATTAAAAAAAAAAAAAGAGGTGGGGTCAGCCTTTCTTTCCACCCTCAGGACTGTGCTCCTGGGCTCCCCTCCTGACCTCCTCTGTCACCCACATGCCACAAATTCTATCCTCCTCGCCACACCTCTGCTCCTAGGGTGTAGCTTTGGAAACTGATTTTCATGCTGGGCCTTTTACTTATTTGTTTCTCCTTTCGAACGGGGAGAGTCCTCTTCCTGCAAATAACAGGCTGCTTCCCAGCCCTCAGATAGCCTTGTCCCAGCCCCCCACCGATGGTGGCCGGGGTCTGGGCTGATTACCAGCACAGACCCTCGCTCTGATGCCCGGGCCCCGCCAGCTGCTGGGCAAGATCAGAGAACCTGCTTTTCGTCTCAGGCCGCATTCTCCTTGGCTGGGGATAAAAGTGGCAAGCGTCTCACCAGGCCCCATGCTGCTGTGTTCGGGGCCGGTAAAGCAGTCCTTCCCCCTGTTGAAAGTCAGGGCATCGCCGAGCAGGTGCGGGTGGGCACTTGGCGCCCGCATCCCCCTCCCCCTCCTGTTCTCTCCCCTGTTTATTCTCCCCTGCCCCCTCCTCTGTCAGTCTTCATGTGTGTCTGCCCCTCCTCTCTGTCTCTCCTTTTGCCTGTCACCATCCCTTTCTCTCTCTCTTCTCCCTCCTGCCTCCAGTGACCCAACTTTCCCAGCCTCCTGAGCTCAGCCAGCCACTGTGAGTGCCACGTTCCTTGGTAGAGAGAATCTGGACAGGTGAAGGGGGGCTGGAGGGAGGGAGGACCACCCCCCGCCCCACCCAGAAACCAGAGCTGTGGGAGGAAGGCCTAGCCTTTAGTGTTAAGTGCTGAACAGAGGGACTGAGGAGCAGGTGGCAAAAGTGTCCTGTCTGTGGCAGGAGCTGGCATGCTCGTTCGGATGAATGCCCTTGCTGATCCCCTCACGACAGTCCCTCGTCGTAGGCCCTTAGGTGTTCGTCGGCACCCCCAGCCTTGCTGCCAGCAGTCTTTATTTTCTATTTCCCTAGGCCTTCCCAGCAGCCTTTGGGCTCCCTGTTCTCTGGAAGCTCCGGGAGCCGCTGTGAGGGGCACCAGTGCCTCAAGGCCCTGACCTTGCCTCCCACAGCGGCTCTCTCTGGGGGGGGTGGCTAAGCCGTGTCAGGACCTTCTGGGTTTGGAGGCAGTGTGCTGCAGCCTGGCCCTGAGCAGCCAGGCCACCTTAGGCCTCCACCTCCCCTGTTTTCCTGTCTATGAAATGGGCTAATGACGGTGTAAGTCTCCCTGACCTCACAGATCTGCAGTGGGGATCCAATAAGCCATGGATACGCGTGAGCTGTTCCAGGCCGTAAAACGCTGTGTGAACGTTTAGGCCGGTGCCAGAGGTTGGCTGCTTTTTCTCTAAAGGGCAGCCTTACATAATCGAGTGGGCAGGGCTGTGTTTCAGTAAAGCTTTATTTATAAATACGGGTGGCAGGCCGGGTTTGGCTCAGACTTCAGAGCTAAACAAGGCCTGGTTTCAGGTCCCAGCTCTGCCCCTACAGGCCGTGGGGCCTTGGGTAGGTGATGTCTCTGAGCCTCGGTTTCTCACCTGCAAAGCTAGAAGAATAGTCAGACTTGCCTCGTAGGGTGATTGCAAGATTAAACGAGAGGACACGGGTACATTTCTAGCACAATGCCAGGCACGTGGTGAGTCGGGACTGAATCCAGCATTTGTCGTTCACATAACGTTACTAACACACGTGTATGTCAGGTGCGTTATACACGTATACACACACAGACGTATTCATTCTAGGAGATGTGACTGTTTTCAGTGCTGGATGTGGAATTGCAAGAACAGAGGTAGGATGGTTTTTGGCGAGGCTTTTCATCCCGCCTTATTTAACGCGCCCGCTTCACCGATGGCCCTCATGAGAAGGTATTCATCCGAGGGCCTGTTTCTTCTGTCAGGGCCACCATGCCCACGGCTCAGCTTATCCGCAGTGGGGTGACTGCTCCATCACAGCCCCTTCCAAATAGTCTGGGATTCTGTTTTTAGGGACAGTGGTTGGAACTATGAAATAGAGGTTTGCTCAAGAAACAGTATAGCCTCTGCATGTGTGTAAACTTAATTCTGAAAGTAGACATACAGTGTGGGGGATCCAGGGGTCTAGAGGGAGGAGGCAGTCTGCCCTTACCCAGTTTCTCTCCCTTTTGGAAACCCCACAGAACCTGGATAGGGGAGTGGGGGGGCGGTTATTGGCAAAAGAGGGGTGCCTGGCTTAGAGATCTTCAAGATTGCATTTGTCAGGGTTTTTTCTGGTGCAAGTAATAGATACCCATCACATACTGGCTTCAGCAGTAGTGAAGTGGTGAAGTAGGAAGTTGCTAGTTTGTGTACTGAAGAAAAGCAATCTAGATATAAACAAGAGCTTCAGGAATGGCTGGATCCAGGAGCTCAGTATCATCAGGGCATGTTCTTTCTCTCTCCCACAGTCCTGCTTTCTTCCTTGTGGGTTTCGTTCTTAGTTAGGCTCCCCATTCGTGGTGGCCTTTGGTTGTTCCAGGTTTCCATCGTTACAGACCTGAGTGCATCAGGAAAAGGAGTTTCACCATTAGATCTGATTGGTCTGATGGGGGCACATACATGTGTGTCCTGAACTGATCCCTCTAGTCAGTTGGAGAGAATACACTTGTGTGGCCTGAATCCATGGAGTGGAATCCAGTTAGGTTGCAATTAAAGGCAATGGATCTTCAAGAAACACCAGGGGGATGGAAGTCCCAGCGTAGGGATACTGCGCAGGCAAGATCAACGACTAACCCTTACAAGAACCCGCTGTGGGCAGCGCACCTGTGATTCATGCTGCTGTCTGCTTCTCTTTGCATTGAGTAGCCAGAGGGAAATGTGAATGATTATTTATTCAGAAGCGGAGTGGGAACCTATGTGATGAGCAGTACCCTTTCTGCTTATTTGAGATTTCTATTTCAGAGAGTGTCAGGAATCTCTTTTTGCCCTTTCCCTGTCGGTTTTCAGCATGCATGAAAGAAGGAACTGCTTCTAGCCTGGTGGTTCCATTAGTTAGCATTCAGGTCACCTGGGTTGGGGGTGGTAGCTTTTCCAAATTCTGATTCCCAGGCTGCCCCCCCCCCCCCAGTCCAATGATATCAAACCTGCTGGAGGGTGGGGCCCAGGCATCAGTACATTTAACTTATTTATTTATTTTTAATCTTTTTTTAAGTTTGTTTTTGTGAGAGAGAGAATGAGCAGGGGAGGAGCGGGGGGGGGGGGGGACAGAGAATCCCAAGCGGGCTCCACGCTGTCAGCACAGAGCCCGACGCGGGGCTCCAACTCACGGACCATGAGATCACAACCTAAGCTGAAACCAGGAGTCAGAGGCTTAACCGACCGAGCCACCCAGGTGCCCCACCATCAGTACTTTTTAAAGATCCCTGGGTGATTGGAACGTGCAGCCAGGGTCAAGATCCAGCTGAAGTAGCCAGTGTGTTCAGAGCTATCCTAAATGGGTAAAGCCAGGCTCTCGCAGGATTTTCTGAACACCTACGACCTCCGTGCAGGGGATGCAAACTTTCTTTTTCTCACCTCAAGCCCCAGAAATAAGTAGGAGACAGGCTTTGCACTGAGATGTGATCCCATGTGATTTACAGATGCTGGGGCCCCACAGGGGCCCTATTTCACCGGCACTTGTTTGTGCTTACTGAAACACTGATGGCTGTCAGATTATCTGGTCCCCTTGCTGCCCTCTCCACACGGCCTGGCATCAGAGCATCTGCTCAAGCCCCAGAAGGCACATTTGCAGAGGTAGAGGAAGCGGGTGGGCGGGCAGGTGTGAGATCCAGACGGAGCTGTGGTTCCTGTGGATGACACACGGATCGGGCCGTGGGGACAGGGCCAATGAGGAGCCTTCAGTAGGCGTCCAGAGGGCCTAGCCTACCTGCCCCTCTCCCCCCAGGGGTCATTCATTCATCGATCAGGTGCTTGTGGAGGACGTACAAAGTCAGGGGCTGTGTGGCAGTGTCAGAATAAAATTGCTGACCCCATACCTAAGGTTTAAAAAAATTTTTTTTTAACGTTTACTTATTTTTGAAAGAGACAGAGCATGAGCAGGGGAAGGGCAGAGAGAGAGAGAGGGAGACACAGAATCCCAAGCAGGCTTCTGTGCTGACAGCTCAGAGGCTGACACGGGGCTCAAAGGGGCTCAAACCCACAAACCGTGAGATCATGACCTGAGTTAAAGTCAGACGTTTAACAGACTGAGCCACCCAGGCGCCCCTCCCGTTCCTAAGGTTTAAGGACTAGAGAAGGCCCTGCCAGTTCTAAGTGCTGGCTCTACGGGTTATCTGCATCTGAATCCCCGTTCCCACCCCATTCTCTGAGGGTGGGGACTTAACAAAAGCTCCCTTGGAATTAGGACCAGAGACCAGCCCCCAGACCAGGCTGGGACCTGGTGATGTTTTCAACCAGCTGCCAGCCAGGTGAAAATAAAAAGCAGGAAGCAGTGTTTCCATCACGTGTGTTTATGAACTAAAAAGCCCTTTGGGGGGCGCCTGGGTGGCGCAGTCGGTTAAGCGTCCGACTTCAGCCAGGTCGCGATCTCGCGGTCCGTGAGTTCGAGCCCCGCGTCGGGCTCTGGGCTGATGGCTCAGAGCCTGGAGCCTGTTTCTGATTCTGTGTCTCCCTCTCTCTCTGCCCCTCCCCCGTTCATGCTCTGTCTCTCTCTGTCCCAAAAATAAACGTTGAAAAAAAAAATTAAAAAAAAAAAAAAAAAGCCCTTTGGTTGGAGATAATATCCTTCATATCTTTTTGGTGTTAAATGTTCTTTTTAAAATGAAATGACGGGTAATTATATAGATGGTGATTTTTTTTTTTTTTAATGTAGTTTCTTTCTTTGGAAGTAAACATTGCCAACTTTAGTCCCCTATTTATTACATTTTCTGGTCCATTAAATGCAAGTCAGGAACCTTTTCTCAGGATTGGAGTTCTAGAGGTGGATGATTAATATTATTTAGAAACAAACCCCTTCAAAAGGGATCGTACATAAACCCCCAGTATATGAATCAGCAGATAATAACAGTAGTGTTGTTATGCCCCTGTGCGCAGCAGGGGGCGTGATGTCCTGTCCCTGTCCCTTCATCCTGTCCCCTGACGGTGGGGGCCCTGAAACACTTCCTTGAAACTCAGTTTGGAAACTGCTACCCTAGGCATTTCTGTAAATGTTATGAATGAATGGGGAACCCGGGGCCCTGAGGAGACAGAGTATTTTCCCAAAGTCCTGATTCCTAAGTGGGTTCAATCATTCCGAGGCTGATGTGTCATTGACGAATTAAAGAGACCCATTTCTAACCCCAATATGGATTTAGCACCCGTAGGTGCCAAGGGGTGCAAATCTCCTTGTAACAGCCCTCAGAGGAGGCAGGGTCTGATTTTCTTACTTTGAGAAAGGAGAACATGGTCCAGGGGAGTCATGTGGCTCTCTCAGGGTCACCGAGAGAGAGGAAGGGCTTGGGGTCACATATGTCTACCTTGAGATCCAGGGCTTCTGCACTCTTTTCATTCTGCTACAGGGCCAGCTCTCAAGTCTCGGAGGGAGCTTTGGAAATACAGGCTCTCCTGCTATCCGAAAGTAAAGTGTTCCTGTGACACCTTTCGGGAGCCAAAAGGGTGTAAAGCAAAGAAGCAATGACGATCTTGTAAAAGCAAAAATCCTGTTGGGATTTCTTTTGCCTAGAGCTTTCGGGTAGCAAGAAAATCGGTGTCCAGGAACTCCGGCTCTCCTTACAGTGTCTTGAGTTGATGTCTTCAAGAATCATCCCTCCATCTATCCATCCAACCGGAAATATTCTTGAGTGCGTACTCCCTGTGTGGGCTCCAAGGGTATGGGGATGACTAGACATTCAAGATCTCCGTCCTCGTGGAACATCCAGCCTGCTAGGGAGACAGATAGAACTGAGCCAGTTATGGTGGTGGTGAGTGCATGTCTGGGATGCTACGAACATTAAAACGGGAGCAGTGATGGTGGGGGAGCTGGGACACCCAACCCCGCCACTCACACTGAGACTCGAAGGGTTGGCCAGATGACAACAGGGGTGGATGTGCATTTAAGGCAGAAGGAACCCCTGTGCTGAAGGCATTGGACAGGTTTGGGGCGCACAAGAGTCTGGATGGAGCAGGGAAGAGAGGGAGAGGGGAGCAGGAGCCAGATCTGGGGATTTAGTTTGGTATCTGGGGGTTAATCGCAGTGCTGGGGGAAACTTCCAAGCCTCAGGCTCAGGTGCTGTACCTTGCCTGTGCGGTTCCTGCATTTCCCTCCAGTGGCAAGTTCTACCTGACAGGTGCATCTGTTTCCAGTTGGAATGAGTTCCCCCAACAGATAGGTTGAGTTCCTGACTCCTAGCACCATAGGATGTTCCTATTTGGAAACAGGGTTGTTGCAAATGTAATTGGTGAAGTTAATACGAGGTCATACGGGGATGCCTAGGTGGCTCAGTCAGTTAAAGGTCCGACTTTTGTTTTCAGCTCAGGTCATGATCTCATGGTTCGTGAGTTCGAGCCCCATGTTGGGTTCAGAGCTGACAGCGTGCAGCCTGCTTGGGATTCTCTCTCTCCCTCTCTCTCTGCCCTTCTCCCCGCCCCTCTCTCTAAAGAAATAAATAAACTTAAAAGAATTTAAAGATGAGATCATAGAGGAGTAATGTGGGCCCCTGATTATGACTGGTGTCCTTATAAGTACAGGGAAATCTGGACATAGAGACAGAAACACACAAGGAGAATGCCCCGTGACCATGCAGGTGAAGATTGGAGGGATGACGCTGCAAGCCAAGGAACGCCGAGGGCTGACCGGCAGCCAGCGCCAGGCCCTGGAAGGGGCGAGGGAGGATTCCACGGAGTCTCCGAGGGAGCCGGCACCTGGATTCCAGACTCCCGACCTTTGTAACAGCGAGAATGCATTTCTGCCGTTTGGAGCCACCTAGATTGTGTTCCGGCGGCCGTAGGAAACTAACAAGCGTCTACACGGGGTATGTCTTCAGCCCCGAAGTGTGCGGCTGCCATGCTGATGAGTCAGTCTCCTGGTGACTGCGTAATCAGTCTGGGAGTAAACTGGGTGCTTTTGTGAAAATGCCATGAGCTCTTCTCAGCTGTGAAATTGCTCATCAGTCATGCGTTCGAGTGATCGCCTCGCAGATGGCCTCCTAGTGACCATAAAGAGTTAAGTGCTGCTTCCCAAAATGCCCCACTGGCTCCCTGGATGGCTGTTTGCCTTGGAAGAGAATCTCGACAGGCAGCCCATGGGGGCTCTTGGTGGAGGAGAGGGTGGGAGGCCATTAGACACAGCTGTTGTCACCCATCCTCAGACACACGGGTCTATACTGCCTGCCACACTGTGGTAACAGGCTCTGCAGATGAAACCATTTTCCCAGCCTAAAGAGCTTCACCGGCATCCCCTTTGCTACTGTTGTCACCCTGCTTTCTGATTTAATAGTGAACTAGGCAAGGCACTTCTTGATTCAGAAAGGCCACCAGTCAGTTGGCATTTGACGGGATGAGCGTTGAATGGATTCAAAACCCCCAGTATGAGCCAAGTTCTGCCATACCTTGTGTAATGTATGGCTGGACTAGTTAACGTCTCCGAGACTCAGTTTCCCCATCTGGAAACTGAGGATTCTTCTGCCTCCCTCACAGCAGTAAGATAAAGATTAAATTAAAAAATGGATGGCAAGGGCTGGCTCAGTCGGTTAAGCATCCGACTTCGGCTCAGGTCATGATCTCACGGTTTGTGGGTTCGAGCCCCGCGTCGGGCTCTGCACTGACAGGACAGAGCCTGCTTCAGATCCTCTGTCTCCCTCTCTCTCTGACCCTCCCCTGCTCATGCCCGCGCTCTGTCTCTCAAAAATAAATAAACATTTTTTTTTTCAACTTTTATTTATTTTTGGGACAGAGAGAGACAGAGCATGAACGGGGGAGGGGCAGAGAGAGAGGGAGACACAGAATCGGAAACAGGCTCCAGGCTCTGAGCCATCAGCCCAGAGCCTGACGCGGGGCTCGAACTCACGGACCGCGAGATCGTGACCTGGCTGAAGTCGGACGCTTAACTGACTGTGCCACCCAGGCGCCCCTTAAATAAACATTTTTTAAAAATGAGTGGCCAAAGGGCTTCTAAACTAGAGTGCTGTCCCAGTGGGGGAGGCTGACTGAGAAGGTTCCTAGGCCAGGTGGGCAGAAAGAAGCTTGAAGCAGGCTCCAGGCCCCCAGCTGTCAGCTCAGAGTCTGGCGGGCCTTGAACTCACAAACCGTGAGATCATGACCTGAGCGGAAGTCGGATACTTAACTGACTTAGCCACCCAGGCTCCCCTCTGCAAAAATTTTTAAAGAAATATATATCAAAAATAAAAAATGGTGTATTTGCATATGTATATGTACGTATATGTGCTGTTATGTGCATGTTTATAATCAACAGCACTTTACCAAATAATAAAATTTTAATGCAGTATTTAAAAAAATCCAATGGCAACTATGGCCTGTGGGATGGCTACCTGTTTTTGTTAATAAAGTTTTATTTGGGGTGCCTGGGTGGCTCAGTCAGTTAAGCGTCCGACTTCGGCTCAGGTCACGATCTCGCGGTCGTGAGTTTGAACCCCGCGTCGGGCTCTGTGCTGACAGCTCAGAGCCTGGAGCCTGCTTCGGATTCTGTGTCTCCCTCTCTCTCTCTGACCTTCCCCCGTTCATGCTCTGTCTCTCTCTGTCCTATAAATGTTTGATATTTTGTTCATCATGGACTTTTTGCATTGATTTAAAAAACAATTGCATTAAAATATTTTTACCTTGATACCTGAGTGTTTGGCCACTCCCTTAACTACCCCAACCCCAGGCTAGCCCCTCCCCTTAGTCCTGGCCCTGATAAAAATACTCAGAAACTGACCTTCGACTTGAGAAATAGAATATCGCAAGTTTCTGAACGCCTTTTATGTGCACTCCTGATTGCATTTCTTCCTTTCCCCCCAGAGATGGAGCTGTCCAGTATTTGTTTGACCACGTCTTACTTTTCTTTGTGGGACACCTCCTGTGTCTGTCTGGAAACAATGCATGGTTTAGTTCTGCATGTTTTTGAACTTCATAAAGGTGGGATCATACTGCACGTGGTCTGCTTTTTTAAGTGAATATTCTGGTTGTGAGATTCATTCAAGTCTATGGGAATAATTGCAGTTCATTCATTTTTATGCTGTCTCATGCCGTTTTACCAACTCTGCAACGCATAGATCTCCCCACAGATGAGCCTCTCTGCAGTCGGCTTGTGGATATTTGCAATCCACGGCACCTTACAGTCGCTGTCTGTCTGGCAGGGTCAGGCCATAGCTGTCACTGCTTTTGCCCTTCCAGTGCACACGGATGTGACTTTGGTTATGTCGTCACTTCTGAGCCATGGTGCATTATTGATCTTGCGTGAGTTGAATTTAATTGATGTTTGAAGGGTCTTCAAAAATATTGCACTCTACCTTGGCCTTGAGACAAAAAAAACCCTCTTCTATGTGTATTATCTACACAGAAAGTCATGGGCACGGAGCAGCGTGATACATGATCCAGTATGTCTAAATCAGTCTAAAAGAGATTGGAAAATAACACTAAATTTAAAGATTTAACTGTAAAAAAAGCACCACCTGATAGATTAATTGGCAGCCTCTTTCTTTCTTAGTGGCTCATAAATTGATGACCTTACATTCAGTGGCATCTTAAAAGTCCATGAAATATGGTAATATTCCATTGTGGGAAGAGACCACAACTCACGCATGCATTCCTTCGGCTGATGGACATTTGGATTCTTTCCCAGTTTTTTTTACCTTGAAGTATTTGCTTTTGGATATTCTCCTGGTGTGCTTGAGCATCTAGGACAGTTTCCCAAACTTCTCTGGGGGTATCGTTTATTTGTGGAGGGTTTATTAAAAAACACTGACTTGTGGGTCTCATCCTGAGTCATCTGAATCTCTCTGGGGAGAAGTCTGGGACTTAGTCCTCGGTGCAAGTGCCCTCCTTCGTGCTTATCAGGAAAGTGCTGGAAAGTCTGATCAAGGAGACATTCTTGGGAGAACATCTGCTAGGTCAGAGTCTGTATGTCTTCCCTAGACGAGATCAGCGTTTCTCAACGTCAGCACGGTTGGCATTTGGGGCTGATTAATTCTTTGTGGTGGGGACCGTCGTGTGCAATGGAGGATGTGTAGCAGCATCCGTGGCCTCTACCCCTGAGATGCCAGCGGCCTCTCCCTCAACCCCAGAGAAGTCGGAGTATCTCCAGATATGGCCACATGGTCCCCTGCGGGACGGTATCAGCCCTGGCTGAGAACCATTGGACTAGATGATGTATAATCAGTTGTCAAAATGGTTGCATCAATGTATATGTTCACCAGCAGTACGTAGGTGTCCCAGTTGCTCTATATTTTTGCCAGCTTTCCTATGGCCAGAACTGTTTAACTATTTTGCCCGTCTGGTGAGAAGAAAATGGTGTCTTAGCTCAGGTTCGGTTAGTATTTCCCCGATGGTTGATGAGGTTATAGATTTTGTCCCAAGTATATTGGTGTCTCGTGTTTCATCCTCTGTGAAATGTCCATGTCTTGGCTTTTTTTTTTTTTTTCCTGTTGAGTTGTCTTTCTTTTTTCTTATTGATATGTAGGAACTCAAAAACATTCTGGATTCTAAATCTTCGTTATGTGTGTGGCAAATCTTCTTGTGATGTGTGGCAAATCTTCTCCTTAATGTCTCTTTTGATGAATAGAAGTTTTTAGCATTCATGTAGTCACATATATCATTTCTTCCCTTTATGGTTTTGCTTTAAAAAAATCGTATTTAATCAATTCTTTCTGCCCTGAGGTCATAAACATATTGTCCTAGATATTCCTCTAAAAGTTGTGAAGTCTTGCCTTTCCCATTGAAGTCCTTAATCCACCTGGAATTGATTTTGGTATTCGGTGTAAGGTAGGGCATTATTTTTTTTTCCCCTCTAAACGGATAGCCAGTTTCCCAACACCATTTATCAAACAACCTTCCGTTGCCCGCACTGATCTGCCACGCCTGCTGATCATTGATCAGGTCGTCTGAGTTCATCAGGACCGTTCCTCTGCTTTTTACTCTGTTCCACTGGTTGTCATTCATGTATGTCCTTTGCTTTTCCTTTTCGATAGATATCTGGGTCGTTTTTTAAATTTTGCATTAATTTTCTTCTAAAAATCGTTTTCTCTTGGCACGCCTGAGCGGCTCAGTCGGTTAAGCGTCCGACTCTTGATTCTGGCTCAGGCCATGTATCTTATGGGTTGTGAGTTTGAGCCCCACGTTGGGCTCCTTGCTGACAGTGTGGAGCCTTCTTGGGATTCTCTGTTTCCCTCTCTCTCTGCCCTCCCACCCCCCAAAATAAATAAATAAACATTAAAAAAACTTTAAAAATACTTCTCTTTTAAATCCGCTGTGGTATCCCAGAACAGAAAAAGGACATTGGTGAAAAACACTAGTGAAATCCAGATAAAGTCTGATGTTGGCTTAATGGTCACGTACCAACACTGGGTTCTTGGCTTTGACAGATGCACTGTGTATATGGAAGATGCCCCAGGTGCAGGCACTGGGTGCAAGGTAGATGGGAACTCTCTGGGCTCTGTTTGTGGCTTTTCCATCAATCGAAAAATATTCCCAAGTAAAACCTTGATGTAAAAAGATTTCTCTCGTTTCTTTAAAAAAAAACAAAACAAAACTTTTTTGCCTTTTCTGTAATTAACACCTTCTCTTAAATCCTTAAAATTCATCACTTACTTTTACATTGTTAATTTATCATCCCTGGGGTTTAAATCATTTACATTTTATTTCTTTGGCCCATCTTTTACATTTTTGCATCTGCTTGGCAATTTGTAAATAATCTCCTTTCTTTTATCTCACTGTTCAAGGTAAAAATTCTTAATGTCTTCTATGTATTGGAATTCTAACTCATTTTTTAATACATTAAAAATTTTTTTTAACGTTTGTTTATTTTTGAGAGAGAGAGAGAGAGAGAGAGAGAGAGAGCACAAGTGGGAAAGGGGCAGAGAGAGAGGGAGACACAGAATCCGAAACAGGCTCCAGGCTCTGAGCTGTCAGCACAGAGCCTGATGCGGGGCTTGAACCCACGAACCGTGAGACCGTGACCTGAGCCGAAGTTGGATGCTTAACTGACTGAGCCACCCGGGCGCCCGGGAATTCTAACTCATTTTTAAGTTTTTTTTTTAATTATTCATCTTTCATTTGCTCTCAGCTTTATAATGTCTTCATGATCACCTACCCTCCATTATTTAAGATCTGTCATAAGTCATGGAGCTGTAATTTATAGCCTAGGGGACACACTCAATGGTAGTGTAATAACTCCACGTGGCAACAGATGCTAACTAGACTTACCGTGAGGCTCGTTTCCTAATATATAAAAATATCAAACCACTATGATATATACCTGAAACTAATAGGCTGTCGTATGTCAGGTATACTTTAAAAAAAAAGATATATGATTCTTCCCTCCTCTGCTTCTTTATGAATACATTTTTACGTTTTTGGTCCTGTCTGTAGCAGCAGTAAAAGCTCGGCCATGGGGAGACACTAAGGAGCGATCGCATGAAGGGGGGAGACAGGAGGCTTGCTTCCTTCCAGCCTTGGGTTTTAGCAACCCAGCCTTGGGTTCTGGTGAAGGAGGAGGTCCTGTACCCCTAGAGGATAGGCTGTGGGTTAACTGTCTGCAGACTGAGATGTTTGTTTTGCTGGAGTAGCCACGTCCGTAATGGCGTGGGCAGGCTCTGTGTGTGGCATCCCCTCCAGCAAATCCATGGCCTGGGTGCCTGGAGCTGTTGTATTTGGGCCTCCCTTACCTCCCTCGGATGGGCTCAAGCTCACTGCTCTCACATCCCCTACTTCAGGATGGCCAGAGAATCTGCTTCTGGGCCCCACTCTGGTTTTCCAGGAAGATAGGTATCGTTTGTCTCCACACTGACAAATGCCATCTACTCAGAGGTAACCCTGGCTGATCGATCACAGATTTCTCAGGGCAGAGGCAGATCATTTCTGGGGTGATGGGTGCTAGGCATGGCTGGTCTCAGGGGACACAGCCCTGAGTTCCTTCCTTCCCTGTGGGCAGTTCACAGGGCAACAGCCGTTTGACTTGAAATAGAAATTCCTCCTTGCTGATGCGTTTGAACGGTAGCCTGTGGGAGAGGTAACTCCCTTGTGACTTTATCGTGAGGGCATCTCCGTCTAGCCCCTTTCTGCCTGGAGGGAACTTTCTCCTCCTTTTAATCTTGGCCTGGCAACTCTCTGCATTCATGTTAGGCCTGTGCCGATTTGGTGTCCAAGGAGCACCTGGTGGGAGCAGGGACTCTCAGACTCTACAGGGGCCCTGAGCCTTGTGGGGGCCTTTAAAGCCCCATCTTGCACATCTGCCTTTCTCCTTCCATCAGAATAAATAAATGTTTTATGAGGGCTTTAATGACTTCCTTTTTTACTTTGGAATTTTGTTTAATGAGCGATAATAACAGCTCACATTTTGTATAGTGCTTTTTGGCTTAAAAGTACTTTTTTTTGTGTATTATCTCATCCGATAAATAATGATAATTATCCCCATCCTACCCCCAAGTAACTTGATTCATTTTCTTCACGAGTACATAGAAAACACTGAGGTTTCATTTGGATTCCGGGTGTTAATAAACACTTAGTATGCTTAGAAAAGGAGCCAGCCAAAGATTATCTAGATTTATTATCACAATATTTAGCATATTGGAATATAGATGAAGAAAAATAATCAAGCATGAAAAATGTAGATAAAAGTCAAGTCTTTTTTTTTTTTCCGATAGAGAAAAACAGGCCTAGATTAACAGTAATCACAAAGCAAAATCTCAAAGTTGTGTTTTGATCATAAAGTTAAGAGTCTAAAATATTTTTCAAACACAAAAATAGAGATAGGAGGTCAGGCCGTAGCATAGGCTTACAGGTTTTGTTTGCTTTTTGTTTTAAAATTTTTTTTAATGTTTGTTTATTTTTGAGAGCACGCACACGAGAGAGAGAGAGAGAGAGAGAGACACACACACACACACACACACACACACACACACACACACAAAGACTCCGAAGCAGGCTCTAGGCTCCGAGCTGCCAGCTCAGAGCCCGACACAGGGCTCGAATCCACGAACCATGAGATCATGGCCTGAGCTGAAGTCGGACACTTAACCGCCTGAGCCACACGGTGCCCCTAGGCTTACGGTTTTAAAGTGGCATCTGTTGGGCAGCCCCAGGCTCAGCTGTTCTTTCATTCAACGAACATTTATTTGGAGTCTTGTTCTACTGTCAGTCTCCTGTCAGCCCAGGAAGTAATTTTACTTCTCCTGGAGGCCATTGGCTTGGGTTGTAAGTCCCCAGGTCTTAGGAGAATTGACACCAACGGGAAATAGTTCCTTGTCCTTTATCGCAGGATTCCTGCTTTTTGCAGAAGACGCAGTCTCGACCTTCCCTTTCTGCAGCCTGTGGGTACCACCCATCAATACCACCCTCCTCCACCCATTCAGTGACCGCAACGCCCAGAAAACCTTACGTCCCCAACTCCTGCCGGTTTCCACTTCCCAGCTAGTCCCCAAATCGCTTCTCTCCTCCCACGTTCCCATTGCTGGGGCAAGGCCATGACTTACCACGGCCCCAAGCCTCCCGGCTTGCCTTCTTCCAGTTCATTCCCCACACTGCCGCCAAAGGGACCTGTGCAGAAAGGCAGATCTGATCAGTTACTCCCTGCCTGTAACCCTTCTGTGACTCCCCAGAGACAACACTCCTCAGTGTGGCCTCTGAGCTCTGTATGCTCTGGGTTCCATTTCACTCTGTACCTCCCCCAGCCCACCACCTCCTCCCCCTACGCACACAGGCACATATGTTGTCTCTCCCTCCCTTTCTCTTTCTCTCCCTTACCTCCCCTCTCTTCCAGCGACACTGATTTTCTTTCAGCCCCTCATGCCACCATATTCTCTCCTACCCCAGGACTTTTGAACATGCTCTTCACTCAGCCTGGAATCAGTTGAACACCCAGAATACATGTCACCCCTCAGCCTGAAATATGGCAGATTAGTGTTTCCGTAAGGGGATACTGAGTGGTATTACTCATGGGGGTACATTAGGCATATGTAACACACTGCCTTAGAATTGTGTAGGTGTTATTTCTGTTCTCCTTCTTAGTTCCACATTTGTTTCCTTCTCCTGTTTCCTTCTGGCCCAGCTTTTTTTTGTTTGTTTGTTTGTTTGTTCAAAAAACTTTATTTCTGGGGCGCCTGGGTGGCTCAGTCAGTTGAATATACAGCTTCAGCTCAGGTCATGATCTCGTAGTTCATGAGTTCGAGCCCCACATCAGACTCATTGCTGTCCGCATAGAGCCCACTTTGGATCCTCTGTGCCCCCCTCTCTGACTCTCCCCCGCTTGCATTCTCTCAAAAGTAAGCATTAAAAAACCCCAACTTTGGGGTGCCTGCATGGCTCAGTCGGTTGAGCGTCCGACTTCAGCTCAGGCCACAATCTCGCGGTCTGTGAGTTCGAGCCCCATGTTGGGCTCTGTGCTGACAGCTCAGAGCCTAGAACCTGCTTCAGATTCTGTGTCTCCCTCTCTCTCTGCCCCTCTCTTCCCCCGTCAAAAATAAATAAACATGAAAAGAATAAAAAAAAAAAAAGAAAACCAACTTTCTTTCCTCTATAATGTATGAACATAAGTAGTTTTTAATCCTTTTCAGAGTAAAGGAAGACATAAATGTACAGGCAAGTGTTAGGTTTCATTACGTGATTCAACCGCAGTTCACCCCTGAGGGCCAGTGGGGTGTCTGCTATGTGCCAGGCACTGGGCTACTTGGCCACATTTACACTATGAAATTTTAAAAAAAGGAAAAGGAGGCACGAAGAGGTGGCTTGCCCAGTGTCACAGACCAGCAATTGGCAGAGTCTAGTTTTTTTTTTTATTGTTTTCAAATAAGGTATATCTTTATTTTTTTATTTTAAATCCAAGTTAGTTAACATATAGCATAATAATGATTTCAGGAATAGAATTCGGTGATCCATCACTTCCATATAATACCCAGGGCTCATCCCTTAATGCCCACCACCTAGTTAGCCCATCCCCCCCACTCAGCACCCCTCCAGCACCCCTCAGTTTGTTCTGTGTATTTAAGAGTCTCTTAGGCTTTGTCTCTCTCTCTCTCTGTCTCTGTTTTTTTTTCCTTATTTTTGCTTCCCTTCCCCTATGTTCATCTGTTTTGTTTCTTAAATCCCACACGTGAATAAAATCCTATGATATTTGTCTTTCTCTGGCTTACCTTGCTTAGCATAATACCCTCCAGTTCCATCCATGTAGTTGCAAATGGCCAGATTTCATTCTTTTTGATTGCCAAGTAATACTCCATCATATACAGATACCACATTCTTCTCTATCCGTTCATCCATCGATGGACATTTGGGCTCTTTCCATACGTTGGCTACTGTGGATAGTGCTGCTATAAACGTGGGGGTGCATGTGCTCCTTCGAATCAGCAGTTTTGTATCCTTTGGATAAATACCTAGTAGTGCAATTGCTGGGTCGTGGAGTAGTTCTAATTTTAATTTTTTGAGGCACCTCCACACTGTTTTCCAGAGCGGCTGCACCAGTTTGCCTTCCCACCAGCAGTGCAAGGGGGTTCCCCTCTCTCCGCATCCTTGCCAGCATCTGTTGTTGCACAGAGTCGAGTTTTAATGTCAGCTCTGTTCTTTAAAACCTGTGCTTTGAACCACTGCCTTAAGCTTCCTCTGGAGCACTGGCCTACCTCAGGGCCCTGTAATTATTTGCCAGCTTGGCTTTCTCTGAGACCAGCCTGTGAGTTCCGGGAGGGCAGGATCCCTGGCTTGCCTCTTGTATTTCTGGCATGTGGCATGATATTTGAAATATAAAAGAGGTCCCATAAATATTTGTTGAGTGGGTATCAGCTTGGGCTGGGTTTGAGGGCACAGTTTTCTCTTATCCCAAAAAGTGGAGTGAAGAACATTTCTAAACAATTCAGGATTCTGAGAGTTCTATCTAATGGAAGCTTTTCCCAGTATGTAACGTGCTGGACATTTTCTGTGGCGGTGAGAAAACCTCTCCAGCCAGCGTGAGTTCGGCATGCTGTTACCTTTGTCTGAGGCAGGCAAGGGTATTAACATGAGTTTAATTCTGCTTGACCTTTTCTCTCGGGGACAGGGAGAAAAGAATCTTGAGAACTAAATTGTACAACCCTCAAATTGCACAAATAGGCTCATTCCGAAGGAGCTGCTAGTTGAATAAAGTAACTTTTGTTGTCTTATCAAAGAGGCTCTCTGCAAGAGAATCTTTCTTTTGCTTCGCAGATGTTTTGGGTGCAGAGGCTGGGAAGGCTGATTGTAACATGTAAAATTAGATGCAGGAAATGATGATTTAATCTTGAGTAAATCACATCCCAAATCCTGGATTCCCAGAGGATTGGGTTCTTTTTCCATCCCCCCCAACCCCACTTTTAAATCAGAAGTGCAGAGAGGTATGGGGACATGCCTAAGGTTGTTGGTGGGAATGGTCTCAGACTCTCCCATCAAATGGTTGAGTTTGGCCCCTGGCATCATCTTGCTTGTGAGGCCAAAGCTGTTATATAACTTTCATGTGCTGAATGAGATCATCCCCGAGTTCCCTAAATTGATAGAATAGGATGCAGATACATCCCCAGGATGTGTGTGGCGTGTCTGTGGTCCCTCATCCGTCTCCCTTTGCAAACTTGTGTTGTGGAGGCTGAAACATAGAGGTATAGGTGACGGGGGAGGGGGCAGTCAGAGGCAGAGGCTGACGAGTGGGGAGAAGGTCCGTATTATGATTATTCTTTTATATTTGGCTTTGGAATTTTAGAAGAAAGCTTTTTCTAAATGTCGACGTACCTTTAGACTCATGGGAAGATGCAAAAATGGTACGGGGTTCCATGGATCCTTCACCCAGCTTCTCCCAGTGACGTAATCTCACATAACCATAGTACATCACTGAAACCAGGAAAATGACACCGGCGTGATACAATGAACCCAGCCACCAGGGAAGGTCTCTGTGTTTACATGCTCATATATGTGGATGCAATAACTGAATTCTTGATCTGTGCCAACCACTTTACACACTGATATCATTCAAACCCTTTTAAGAGTGCTTTTTAGGTGGGTGATGGGTATTGAAGAGGGCATCTTTTGGGATGAGCACTGGGTGTCGTATGGAAACCAATTTGACAATAAATTTCATATATTAAAAATAAAAAATAAAATAAAATGAAGGTTCCATGAGGGAAAAAAAAGTGCTTTTAGGTGGATACTGTCTTTATCCCCATTCTAGAGATGGGGAGACTGAGGCACAGACAGGGTACATAATCTGCCTAAGTGCATGCAGCTAGGAGGTGGTGCAGCTGTGAGACAAACCTGGAATCTGACTCCAGGGCCTGCGCTCAGAATTTTGTTCTTCTGTGCTGCCTCCTGGAAGCGGGGACTTAGATTGCATTTTCCTAATTTTGCTGCAGTGGTTTGCAGATGGTAGGGACTCACTGTGTGCTTAGGTTTGGCTTGGAAACATAGGTAAGGATGGTGCAGGATGACAAGATCGGCTCCCCCTGCTGTCTCAGAACTTGCTGGTGAGTCTAAGTCACACGAACTAGGAAGGAAGGAGCCTGAAAAGAAGGAGAAGGATGGGAAATACCTACACATTGTCATGGCCCAGAGAAGTGCCTTGACATGATGCCAGCGTCCTAAGGCTTGTAGGCAGAGAACGGGTCCACCTTTCTGGCCTTTGCTGCTCATATTGGAGCCGGCATCCCATAATGGACCTAACTTATCTCCATCAGGACACAGATACCTGCTCACCAGGAGCTCTAGAGGGCATAAGCTTCAGCAGTAGTTAATTCACAAGTGCTTTCTACCTCAATAATGTCCTCATTTTTTCCCCCTTTGTTTTCCTTTGAGCAGCCATCGCACAAATGCGTGGTCCCTGGGTAAATATCAGTGAATGACAGGTGACCCGAAGTCACACAAAATGGTACCTGGAGGTAGTGAATATGAGTGGGGGCAGAAACCAAGTAGGACAGATTGATTCCAGTTCAACAAATAATGACTGTGCACCCATGATAGGCGAGATATTGCGCGCCCCGCTCAGGGTCTAGGGGACCTTAGCTCTGACTCCAGAGCACCTTGCATGTGATGGCTGCAGTTTTGTAAAGGGACAGAGCTCTGAGACGTGGGTTCGAATCCCAATGCCTATGTCACTGACCAGCTGATCAACTTTGGGCAAGTCTCTTAAGCTCCCTGACCCTCAATTTTGTCATCTGTAAAGTGACGACAGTACTTTCATTGAAGATCAGCTGTGATAAATGAAAGAAGACAGATGTAAAAGACCACGTAGTATACAGTTTCATTTGTATGAAATGCTCGGAAAAGGTAAATATATAGAGATGGGAAGTAGTAGATTAGCTGTCGCCTGCGGCTGGGGATAGGAGCAGGGAGTGACTGCAAGTGGGCATAAGGTGTCTTCCAGTATGATGGAAATGTTCTAAAACTGGATCGTGACGATGATCCCAGCTCCCAAATTCCCAAAAGGCACCGAACTGTACGTTTAAAATGAGTGAATTTTACAATATGTAAATTCTACCTCAATAAAGCTGTTTTAAAAAAGTCTCAATTGTGAGCCTCCAGCGAGATGATGAATTGGCATCACTTAAGACATCATGACATGCTGTCCACACGTGCATTATCATTAGCATTTTCAAAATTGGAAGTAGACCGTTCTCCGCAGCTGACAGCACACAGGAAACGTTTCTGGGAGAGAGCAATTGCACCAGCTTGGTAGCCTGGCAGTCTAGCATACATCACTGTAGTGGGTCAATGAAAATTGAAAGTTGTGAATTTCTTTTTTTTTTTAATATGAAATTTATTGTCAAGTTGGTTTCCATACAACACCCAGTGCTCGTCCCAACAGGTGCCCTCCTCCATGCCCATCACCCACTTTCCCCTCCCTCCCACCCCTCGTCAAGAAAGTTGTAAGTTTCTTGAAGGCAGGGGCTGGTTTGGGATCTGTGTCTCCCCAGAGTTGAGCAGAAATTTCTGTGTTCAGCAGTGGTGCCCTGTTCTTTCATGGACCAACCCTCCTCACAAGAATAACTAGAAAAGTTTGACAAAACAGTTTTTAAGATTTGGTTGAAGGCATCAGCATGCTACTCAAGTAGTGAGGGTTCCAGAAAGAAAAGAAGCACAGAGAAGTGAGCCCAACATTTGGCATTGCTTTTCCCCTCCAAGTACGACTGATTTCCAAAATGGCAGCTGAAAGACTGAGAAGCTGAGAACTTCCTGCATCTCATGAAGCCGGGGAGCAAACGTTGGAGCTCAAGATAAGCAGAAGGGGGTGCTGGTAAATACCAGTGTGTCCAGTAGGAATCCTGAGGGGCTGCACTCTAGGAGGAAGGGGAAACTAGAAATGGAAATAGGCCAGTGCTTATAAAAATGAAGCTGAGCTTCAACTCTGCTCGGTCCCTGATTGGATTAATGTGATTTGCCCTCTCTTAACTACCCGCCAAAAGCAAAATTTCAACCCTCTCTGGAGAAAAATAACATCATCCAGAGACTCAAATTATCTCAATTTTCATACACAATTTTAGGAATTCAATAAAAGTATAAATTACCAGGCATATTAGGAGGCAAAACCACATGACTTAAAACCAGGAGCAAAAGGCAGACCCAGAGGAGATCCAGATATATGAGTTATCAAACATGGGCTTTACCTTTTAGTTTGCATGAGTTAATTTCTTCATTCATTTTTTACGGGATTTGCTGGAATTAGGAGCTCTCTCCCTAAATGGTCTAGGTCTAATTTAGGTTTTCTAAAGCCAACACCATGGAGGTATAATAATTTGCTCCCATTTAAATTTACCATTGGATGCGTTTTGACAAGTGTATGCACACCTGTGTAAGCACCACCACAATGAAGAAACAGAACATCTTCATCGCCCCAAAAAGTTCTCTCATATACCTTTGCAGTTAGTCCCTCCTTTCCCCATGTCCCATCAACCACTTCTCTTCCCTTTGTCGCTGTACATTATTTTATGTGTTTGAGTTTCATATACATTGACTTATATAGTATGTACTCTTTAGTGTCTGGCTTCTTTTCTTTCGCTCCGCATAATGTTTTAGAAATTCATCTATGTCATTGTAGTTATCAGCTCATATTTCCTGGTAAGACATGGACTTTAAATAACTATGATTAAGATACATAAGAAATTCAATGACAAGGTGCAGAATTTCAGCAGAGATCTAGAAACTGTAAACAAATCAAATGGACATTCTAGCACTCAAAAATATTGTGACTGAAATTAATAATTCAACATGGCAGATTTGACAAGTCGGACACACTGGAAGAGAGAATTAATGAACTGGAAGATGAGTCTGAAGAAAATATCCAGACTGAGCCACAAAGGGAACATTAAGATAGAAAATACTGAAGAGAATGCATATGAGATTTATGGACATGTCAGAATTGTCTAACATATTTATAATTGGGATTCCAGAGGGAAAGGAGATGAAGACTGGGACAAAAAGTTTGAAGAACTAATAATGGAGAATTTTCCTAAAATGACAAAAGACATCCAGTTACAGCTTCACGAAGTGCCTTGAATCCCAAGCAGAATGAATACAAAGAAAACTATACCCAAGGACATCTTGCAAAACTGCTAGGCCCAGTGGGCTACATAACCAAATCTTGGTTCATGGAGGGCTCTCAGCCATTGCTCATTACAAGTATGCATGTGGGAGGGGAGGGTAGAGGAGGGGAGGAAGGAAGAAGGAAGGAAAGGAAGGAAAGGAAAGAAGGAAGGAAGAGAAAAAAGAAAGGGAGATGAGTCATGGAGCCTAGCTTTCTTTCCCTGATTTGCCATGTGTTATAGATTGTTCCCTGGGAAGCAGAATCTGAGATGGGAATTAGCATGTAGGAAGTTTCTTAAGGGGCACTCTTGGAATCAGCAGCAGTGAGGGAGTGAAGGATGCAAAATTGGACAGAAGTTGGGCTATGATACAGTCTCGGTAAGGACCGCATTGGATTCACAGAATAGTCAGAGGTTGGGCTGGCAATGCAGACTTGTTCTGAATTGGGCTGAAGAACCCCTTTATGTGACATCACTATGTGACCAGCTTTTAGTGGGCTGTTTCCAGGGATGGAGTATGATTTTGGGCAAGGCTGCTTTCTTTAGCTAAGGGCAGTTGCTGGGAATGGGTATCTGAGTGCTACATCATAGTACTCATTAGCTCACTGGTACCCCTTCCATTCCTTATTCTCATAGAAAAAGGCAGGCCTGAGAACCCAGCACCCTAAATTCTTTTTTTTTAATGTTTATTTATTTTTGAGACAGAGAGAGACAGAGCATGAACGCGGGAGGGGCAGAGAGAGAGGGAGACACAGAATCAGAAGCAGGTTCTAGACTCTGAGCTGTCAGCACATGGGGGTGGAGGGCCACTTACCTATCTGGATTTTGGTGACTATTTTCTTCCCTTTTTTTTTTTCTTGAAATTCACTCATTTAATGATTCATCATTATTGAAATACTTATAAAAATACTTTTGAAGCACTGTACCATGCCCTGAATTCTTTCTCCTTAAAATCTGTATGTGTTATCTGTTGCATGACACATTATCTCGAAACTTAGTAGCTTGAAACAGCATGGGTTTATTACCTCCCAGTTCTGTAAGGAATTTTGGAGCAGCTGAGCTGAGCAGTCTTGGATAAAGGTCTTTCATGAAAGCGCATTCAAGGTGTTGTTGGGGCTGTGGTCTCACCTGAGTCTTGACCAAAAACAGTCTTCCTCCACTGGGGCTGCCGTCACCAAATGACACAGACTAGGTAGTCTGTAGACAACAGATACTTATTTCTCCCAGTTTTAGAGGCTGGAAGTCCTGGATCATGGTGTCAGCATAGACAGATGAAGACCTTCTTCTTGGTTCATAGCCAGCACCTTCTTGCTATGTCCTCACATGGTGGAAGGAGCTAGGGAGCTTCCCAGAGCCTCTTTTTATAAGGCATGAATCCCATTCATCGGGGATACCATCACCTTTGGAGGCTGGGATCTCAACATGTGACCATAGCAGAGGCTGGAAGGCCCGCCTCCAAGATGGTGCACTCATATGGCTGGCAAGCTGGTGCTGGCTTTTGGCAGGACAGCTTTGGTCCTCCCACAGGAATCTTCCATTATGGCTGCTTGAGTGTCCTCGTGCCATGGCGGCTCTAGTTTCACACAAGCTCGTCTCGACCTCTCTACGTCGCATTGGTCTTTCCAGTCTGCTTTCTCGAGGTGGACATGGTCATAAGCTGGTGTTTTCCTGAAGACTGGAGGCTTTGGTGGTGGGCAGGTAGTGGAGGAAGAGTAGCAAAGAAGAGCAACGCGTTTAATATTGTTTAACAGATATCACTGGGTCATTGAGCAGGATGCAACCCCTGTCCCTGAGCTGCTACAGTGTCTTGAAGGCACAGGTTCTTCTAGACCAAAATGGGATATGATGCCTGTGTGGGTGTGTGTAACTGGAGAGAAGGGAACATGCTTCTCTCCTGTTCTCATGCACTCTGGGTGTGTCGCACCAGGAGAAAACAGAGTGGGTGGTCACCTCTGCTGTTACCCCAAGATTCATCCACCTGCCCCCCTCCCCCCATTGCAGGTGGACTGGCGTAGGGAACACCGCAGGAGCCAGCGGTACCCTGGACATCCCCAGTGTGTATTTGGGGTGGGAGGAGAAGAGAACTAAACAGATTTTCTTTTAAGATAAATTTTATCTCACCTGCCACCACTGCTATCAAATTCAGGCCGAGTCTTAGCACATCAAAAAAGATGTCAGGACAGGAGGCAGAGAACAAGTCTATCCATACTCACCTATTAATAGAGAGATAACACTCAGAGAATATCAAAGTAAATTTCAGAGGCAGTGGTGACATTTCCAGAATAAACATTAGTTAAACACTTATGAGCGACCGTCAAAATTATTTCATGGGTGTAAATGAAAAGCCAGCCCTGTAATGTTGATTCATTTTCCTCTCCCCAAGTTCCCACAGTTGAACGCACAAAAGGACGGCACAAGATATTAAGAGGCCTTTCTCGCATGGAGATGTCAACAGCTTCCCCTTTTATCTTCTGGTAGCTTCCCTTTGCAACAGGATCAATTATTTGCTCCTAATAGCGAGATTAAATTCACATTTTATTAGATAAGGAATCACTGTTCTGAGCAGCCCACCGAGGGAGCTGTGTTCCAGAGTTGCAGAGCATTTTTTGTCGAGCCTGAACAAGTGCAGTCAATTCTCAGTTACCCATTTGTGGTGCTTCCTTCTGTGTGTCTCCTTCTTAGAACAAGTTTGCTCTAGATTTTTAAAGCTTACTTACTTCAGCTGCAAAAGATCATTTATGCTTATTGCAAGAAATTTAAACAATAAACAAGAGTATCAAGTAAAACAATCAAATTCCAATCCCAGAATATGTCCAGTTAAACCAGTTTGAGTGAATTCTGCCTGATTGTTTTTCTATACATGGGTGTTCTACTTTTAAGATTGAGTTAAACATGTGTTATCCTACACCGTGTATATTTTCACTTAATCTATGGAGGACATCTTTTAATATCAATACATATATGTTTATGGCATTAACATACAGTATTTCATACTTTGGATGCATCACAACTTATTTGCTCCCCTCTTCTACTCGGCTTTTCACTGTGTCAGTGCCATGATGTTTTGTGTCTAGGTCTCTGAGCACAATCCTACTTGTTTTAACCTGCCTCTGAACACAGAGCCTGAGGCAGGGATTAAGTGCTCATGCTTTATTAGGGAGGTACAGTTCCAGGGCATTGAGAGTGAGGGATATGGAAAATGAGGCAGGGCAGAAGGAGAGGCAGTGCAAGGTGATGCATTACCTACCCCCACCCCAGCCACTGATGCATTGTGAGCCACAAAGGGGCATGGCCGTCATTCAGCAGGTGCATCTGTTCTTCCATATGGGATGTCCTAGGACAGGTGTCGCAGAGCAACCATGCCTCCAGAACGGTCCACTAAGAAGGGAAGGGAGAGAAAATGGATCTGCCTAGCTGCTTCTCACCATCCATCTTCAGGGGTCATGGTTCACTCACAGTGCATTAATCTCCTTGTACTTTTAGGTTGTATCATCCAGCCCATTTAACAGGTGCTCATAGAGGCCAGGCCCCGTGCTTTGTGGCTTGGTGTCTCCTCTGCATCTAGAGTGGGAGACTCCAGAGGTTCTGGATGTGCAGTTAATCAGCCTGATGTGGCTAAACCACACCTGACGTGTGGAATCAGCTTGCAGGGTAGCCACTGGGGCAGAGAGAGCAGCTGAGGGTCTGGGAGGCATTGGAGTTGGGAGAATCTGGCCAGTGATGCGTCTGACAAACAACAGTCTCTACTGAAGTAGAACTGTTAGGCCAGAGGGTGTGTGCATATGGAATTTTGATAGATTCCAACAAATTGCTCTCCAATAAGGTCATACTGATTTACAGCCCCACCAAGAAAGCATGAGAGAGTCCTTTTCTATCCCTCCACCAGCCCTGGGAACTATCAGTCTCCATCAACATTTTCCAGCTTGATAGGTGGAAACAGGTTGGTGTTAATGGGCAATTATTTAAGGATTAGTAAGAAGTTAAGCATTTTTTCATAAACAGATTGGCTGTTGGATTTTCTTCTGTGACTTCCCATTTGTATATCTTAGAACAAATTAAAATTTCTGTTTTCTAGAGAGCTTCTAGAATGCTTTTACTGTGAAGTACAGAGGCATTTAAGTAGTTTCCTGATTGAGCCTAAAGAAAGACAACTTTCTACCAAAAGAATGGTATCATTCCTTCCGATGTCAAACACATTTGTGACCTTTTTTTTTTTTATTAAAAAAAATTTTTTTTTTCAACGTTTATTTATTTTTGGGACAGAGAGAGACAGAGCATGAATGGGGGAGGGGCAGAGAGAGAGGGAGACACAGAATCGGAAACAGGCTCCAGGCTCTGAGCCATCAGCCCAGAGCCTGACGCGGGGCTCGAACTCACGGACCGCGAGATCGTGACCTGGCTGAAGTCGGATGCTCAACCGACTGCACCACCCAGGCGCCCCGTTGTGACCTTTTTAAAAAAATTTTTACCGTGGTAAATTATATATAACACGAAATGTACCATTTTAACCATTTTTAAGTGTGTGGTCCTGTGGTATTGAATGTATTCACATTGTTGTGCAGCCATTATCACTATCTGTCTTGAGAACTTTCTCACCTTCCCCAACTGAAACTCTGTCCCCATTAAATGACTAAGACCACTTTCCCCTCCCTCAGTCCCTGGCAACCACCGTTATAGCTTCTGTCTCTAAGAACGTGGCTACTCTAAATACTTCATATCCGTGGAATCATGTAAGATTTATCCTTTTGTGACTGGCTTCTTTCAGCACAATGTTCTGAAGGTTCACCCATGTTGTAGCCCGTGTCAGAATTTCTTTCTTTTTAAGGCTGGATACACATGTGATTTTGAATTATTACTGGTTAGAGTTACCCATGGTTCTCCAGTAGACCAGGGGTTTAGAAAGTGATTATTAGAAGACATTCCAGCACCGGTTCACCTGTCACTTCTGCTCAGCACCTGCTGCTGGCCAGAGAGTGTCCCTTTCCCTTCTGCTTCCCCCTGAACATAAGCTTTGCGGACGCCTACCTATGCCATGACCCAGCCTCTCGCCAACCTGCTTGCTGATAGCAGGGACCTGCAGTGGATGCACATTGTGTGAGTGTGTGTGTGTGTGTGTGTGTGTGTGTGTGTGTGTGTGTGTGTGTAATTTTCCTGATTGGGATAAATTTTAATGACCGCATAGTGTCATATCAAAATATGTCCTGTGTTGTATTTACCCATTTCCTTGTTGTTTGACGTTTGGATTGTGTTCTATTTGGGGGCATTCGAACTAGTTCTACAATTTCAAAAGAATCTGCATAGCTCCAGAGCTTGGTATACATCCACGATTATTTCCTTAGGAGGCATTTTTTAGTAGAATAATTTCTGTGTCACAGAGTGTGCCTGTTTATAAAGCTATTGAATTATATTGCCAAATTACCCTATGAAAATTGTATTGATTTATACTCTCTGAAAGCTAAAAATCTTCCTACCCAGGAGGCTGGGTAACATAGTAGAGAGAATGCTCAGAAAAACATACAAAAAGAAGAAAACCACTAAAGCCGTCCTGGGTCTCCCACTGTCCAGCTGGGTATGTCTGGGCATGTCTGTACCTGCTCCCCACCCCAGTCACCGTGACTCTTTTCTCCTTTGTGCAACCAGGAAGCTGGGTTAGCTCCAGCTGGCAGACTTTTTCCATAAAGGGCCAGATAGTGAATAGCTTAGGTTTTGCCGGCCATACGCGGTAGTTTTCAACTGGGGCGATTTTTCTATGTCTTTGGTTATCACAAGTGGGGAAGGAATGCCACGGAGCATCTCATGGGTACAGACCGACATCCTACGATGCACAGGGTGGCTGTCACCACCAAGATTTACCCAGCCCCAGATGTCAGTGGTGCCACAGTTGAGAAACGCTGCCATATGGTTTCTGTCACTACAGTGCAAAGGCAGCCGCAGACGAGGCAGAAGGGAACAGGTGTGAGTGTGTTCCAATAAAACTTTATTCGTGGGCACTGAAATTTGGATTTCGTATAATTTTTGCAGGTCACAAAACCTTTAAAAAGTTTGGTTTTTAATTGTTTTTAATGTTTATTTTTGAGAGCGGGAGAGAGCGTGAGCAGGGTAGGGGCAGAGAGAGGGGGAGACACAGAGAGGAAAAAGAGGCTCCAGGCTCCGAGCTGTCAGCCCAGAGCCCGACGCGGGGCTCGAACTGGTGACGTCAGACACTTAACCGACTGAGCCACCCAGGTGTCCCTAAAAGGTTTGCTTTTAACCATGTAAAAGGGTAAGGACTATTCTTAGAAGAAGGCCTTCCAGCCAGGTTGCCAACTGCTGGGTTTGAAGATTGCTCGAAGATTCTTGTCAGACAGAGGGAACAGATACTACGTATTGAACGTTTATTAAATGCCAGCCACTGTACCTGGATTGTCATCTTGTTTAGTCTCGTATCACCCCTGTAGAATGTTCTTATCCCCATTTAATTAATTAATTAATTAGTTTGTTTAAGAGAGAGAGAGAGAGCACAAGCTCAAGCTGGGGAGGGGCAGAAGGAGAGAATCTCAAGCAGGCTTCACGCCCTGTGTGGAGCATGACATGGGGCTTGGTCTCCCGAGTGTGAGATCATGACTTGAACTGACATAAAGAGTCAGACACTTAACCGACTGAGCCACCCAGGCACCCCTTTATACCCATTTTAAAGATGAGCAGCTTGAGGCAGGGGAAGATGAAGTCATTTGCCCGGGCTCTCCCAGTTACAGAGTAGCAGAGCTGGGATTTGAACCCAGGTGCAGCCTCTTCGGGAGCCAGTGCATGAAATCAATAGGCCCCTTGGCTCCAAAATCACATGCCTCTTCCCCAGGCCGAGAGGTGTCTGTTTGAAGTCAGGACCAACGTGAGAAGCGGGGAAAAGAGGGAGAGGGGTGGGGGGTACAGAGTAGTGGGGAAATGCAGGGTGTGGGGGAAATGTCCGGGAAGGCTCTGCTTCCTGCTGTTGGAAGGTAAGAAAGAGGCTCCTAGAATCCCCTGTGCACCTCAGTCCGAGCTATTGGCCCTCAGCCGTGTCCATCCCAGGCCTCACAGTGCTTAGCTCTAATGCTCTTTCTCATGGGGGTGTCCCCACAGAGATCCACACTGTCCAGGGTGGGCCCGAGGCACATGTACTTTCATGAACACTGTCCTCCATTAAAATTGTTTTTTTCTAACTCTAAATTCATTTCTAACTCTAAAAGTGTTTTTTTTTGTGACTTTGTTGGCTTCAAGACAGCTGTGATCCATTATTATAGACTCATTATTAGTATACTCCTCTTTCTTCTAATTTAGATGAAAAAGCATGTTGTGGGTCCCTGACACTGTCCTTCCTGTGCCGACTGGAGTAGCAGCCCTGACGCTGTTTTCTCAGAGTTCTGGGATCAGGTCCTATCTGCCAGGCTTGCATTCTTGAGCGAGTATCTCTGTTCTCTGAGCTGAGACATCCTTGTCTTGAACATTGTAATTGTGACACCTCATATGTCTGCATCAGGAGGTGACAAAAAAATGACCCAAGGTTTCATTCATTTGTTTGCTCATTCCTTTATTCGGTGGGCATTTTTCCCTTAATTGAGCAGCTACTATGTGCCGGATACCTCTAGGCATGGAGTAAGACACAGCCACGTCTTTGAGGAGCCTGTGGTCCAGGAGAGCTTGTAATGCAACACTGGCAAGCGTGAGCCATCATTAGGCACTTGGTAGGCCCTTAACGAGGCCAGGAAGTAGGCACTGTTTTCAGCTCCATTGTACAGATGAAGAAACTGAGGCTCAGGGAAGTTAGATAATATTCCCTGGGGGGGGGGGGTGCTCCTCTTGCAGGGTTGAGCTGGCCCCACGCGGTGCTGTCCCTGTGGGCTGGGCACCCAGGCTGAGGAACCATTGCTCACGCTTCAAGGGCCTTAGCGACAACCCACAGTGGCAGCCACTGTGCCCAGACTCTGCCCTGCTCTCTCCAGAGGGGCACCAGTGGTGTCAGAAACCCTGTACCCATCTGTCATACCTGTCGGTTGGCCTCAGATCCACAGAACCCGTGGGTTAGTCTCCTGTCAGCCGAACGCCCGATACTGTCACCCTCTGCCCATCAAGCCTGCCCTTTGCTTCTTTGAAGTTTCCTTTCCAGGGAGGTCTGCTGATGCAAGATGGGTGGTGGAGCATGAGGCCAGGCAGCTCTGAGCTTTGCCTGATCCCCCCGGAGATCCCCTCCACCGGGGGAGAGATCAGGGGGCTCAGAGAGGTGAGCAGAGCCCAGGACTCTCAGTCCTCACACCAGGAGGGGGCATAAACCCCTCGAGGCTGCCACAGACCCTGCAGTTTGGAGCCTTCTGGAAGGGTTCCACCCTGAGTCTCATGCTGGCTCTGCCTTCCACCAGCTGTGCACCTCTCTGAGCTCAGTTTTGTTGTCTGCAGAAGGGGGATATCCGTGCCCCTTCCCCACGGCCATTGGGAAGACCGAATGGGGTCATACGTACTAAGCTGTTAGTATACTGAGCACATCTCAGTTGTGGTCGTTAGTTAATATTAGAGGGATTTCCTCTGTGCAAACTAACCTAACCCCTACCTTAGTTTAATGCAAGTAGACCTTCAGTAGTGACCAGTCTGAGCCACACAGATCCTGGGCCAGCATCTGGGAGGCTGAGGTGAAACAGATCCATCTCTCGTTCTTGAGGAGAGTGTGGTCATTGAGCCCGGTGACACAGGACCCCTCAGCCTGCAGGTGCCGCCCTGGGACAGGCCTGGCTGCTGCCCAGGGTCCCGTCACCTACACAAGTGCTCGTGGACTCCAGGCTGGTCAGAAGTCTGGGAGGCAAGCAGGGAAGCCGAGTGGGTAGAGAGGGACCTTCTCCCTCCCCAGCTGGGGACTCTGTCTTCCCCTGTCCCCTGTGTTGTTCATTCATCACTACTACATCAGTTTCCCCTTGCTTCCTGGTGGCGAAGACACACGTTCGGAAGGGACTGTTTGCTTCTTAAGGAAAGAGACCTCATATTCCCAGATCCAAGCCCAGTGGCTTAATGGGAATGGGTGGCTTAAATGACATAAATCCATCACTCATGGTTCTGGAGTCTGAGGGTTCAAGATTAAGATGCTGGCAGACATGAGAACTGATGAGAACCTGCTTCCTGGTTTACAGATGACCGGCTTCTCCTTGTATCCTCACCTGGCAGAGAGCAGAGAGACAAAGCACCGTCTCATGTCGTTCTGTAAAGACACTAATCCCATTCGTGACGGCCCCACCCTCACCACCTTGTTGCCTCCCAAAGGCCCTGTCTCCTAAACCCATCACATTCTGGGTTAGGGTTTCAACATACGAATTTAGGGGTGGGGTTGGGGGGGAAGCACATAGTCAGCCCATAGCAGAGACCATTGATGTTTTGCTTGGGTACCGAGGATTTGCTGCTTTATTTAAATATTTAACTGTTCAACTTTTATCTGTTCAGCTCTCCTGGGTGCTAGGCTCTGTCCTGACCATTTGCACACATAGTTACCTCGCGGCATCCCACCCCAGCCAGGGCCACCACCCTGGGATGCAGACATTACCATCCACAACAAGGAGACAGAACAAGAGAGAGAAGTAACTTGCTCATCATGCCCCAGCTACATGTGAGCTCTTGCTGTCACCCTTATTAGTGGGTCCATTTGGGGGACTTTTCCCATCCTGCCCTTCCCTAGAGGGAGCCTCTCTGACCCTTCCTCCTTTTCCAGAGATGAGGGTTATGGCTGGGGGGGGGAGCCAAGAGCTGGGGACTAAAGGCAACACAGGGCAAATGAAAGCTGACTAGAAGCTTCCAGTGGTCACAGGCCAAGTGGACCAGCCACATCCAAGGAGTGGTACTCCTGAGCATCCCTTGTGTTTGTTGAAGAGTAGTTACATGGGATGTTCATAGGCATCATGGGGAGAAGAGAGAATTCCAGGCTCAAACAAGTTTGAAGATCCTGAGTTCTAAAAAAAATTCCGGGTTCGAACAAGTTAAATGCGGTCTCTTTTCCTACAAGGCTTTACAAAGCTTGTAATATTCTTAACAGCCACTATGACTTTTCACAACTTAATGATCATGGATTCACTGTCTTCTTCATGGAGCATCTCTCGGGTCTTTGTGGTGTATGTGATAAGTACCGGAAGAAGCTGAATTATGTCTCACAACCCCAAATGCTTTCAACTTGCAGTCAGAGAAGCAAGAAGAATGCTTACCATGGTCTCCATTTAACGGCTGAGGAAACTGAGGCACGGGGAGGTGATGTGACTGGCTCTAGTTAGTAGCAGAGCACCCCTGAAGCCCAGCCTGATCCCCAGCCCTGGGCTCTCGCCAACAGGCAAAGCTTCTTTGCAGATGTCCCAATGCCCTCCCTTAACATTTCAGAGCCCTTCTTCCTTTTATGGATGAACCCTCCTCACTTCAGCCTCACTGTTCCTTCTTTGGCTTCTTTTGCTTATTTCTGGAATCTATGTGAGACATAAAATAAACCCACTGTAATTTAGTCCGGTGGACTCCCTGCCTCCGAGCGATGGGGTAAGAAGTTTGAGATCCTTGTCGGCAACACTGGAAGGACCTCGTGGACGTAGGAACCTTGTTGGCTTGCTGAGAGTGTCCTTCAAACTCAAATCAACCAGGTTGCCGTGATAACACGCACTCTAAGTTAGGGTGCACGTGTCTGTCCGCCAACAGACTCTTGGGAGAACCTCGGAACATGCAGAGCCACTGAAATCCCCGCGAATGTGTTTGACTCCTTCTTTAGAAGAAGCCACCAACAATATTAGAAGAAAACACGAGAGATCGGAAGTCTTGAACGTGGCCTGCAGATATGTTTTCTTGGTCCCTGCAAACGAGTTAGTTTTTCCCTGAATTAATGGTCAGCATTTAAAAGTTAGGAAATTTCATATAAAAGTCTGAATTTCCGGTTTCTCTTGGAAGAATCCAGAAAATCCAGCAAGCAGGACGCATGTTACTGTTTGGCCACAAAGGACCAGAGGTCAGTGGTTGTCACCCCCCTTTACATTGGCACATGGTCTCCAACTTGCTACAGTTCCTCCCATTCCTGGTGTCTCCCCATTAACGAGGCAGAATGTCAGCTGCCACTTAGTACTATATACATACCGTTGTAATATATATTCTGTTCTATTCTATTCTATTCTATTCTAATTCAATTCTATATGATTTTATATTATACATACTGATAATATGTAGCATTAATGTTCATGAACAATTTCCTGCATCCATATCCCTATAAAAATTAGGAAAACGATCGAAAAACAGAGAGGGCCCATGTTTTTTTTCTAACTTGTCTGTCTCACTTGTCTGACTTGCAGACACTGAGATTTCATATCCTCGCTCTAGATCGAGGACTGGCAAACCGTGTTTGGCTTGCGGGTCAGATCTGGCCCATCGACAGCAACACAGTGTGCAGCCACCATGGAAAACGGTTCCTCGGAAGGCGAGACCTTAGAATGACCACACAACCCACTGCTACATATACACCCAGAAGAACTGAAAGCAGGCTTTTGTTTTATTTTTATTGATTTATTTTTTAAGTTTATTTATTTTTGAGACAGAGAGAGAGCATGGGCATGAGCAGGGGAGGAGCAGAGACAGAGAGGGAGAGAGAGAGAGAATCCCGAACAGGCTCCACAATGTCAGCACAGAGCCCGACATGGGGCTCGAACCCACGAACCATGAGATCATGACCTGAGCTGAAACCAGGGCCAGGGTCGGATGCTTAACCAACGGAACCACCCAGGCACCCCTGAACACAGGTTTTTAAACAAATACTTGTACACAAATGTTCATAACAGCATTATTCACAGTAGTCGAAAGGTGGAAGCCACTCGTACCCATCAGTGGGTGAACGAATGAATGAAATGCAGTCTTTCCCTACAATGGACTGTTATTCAGTCATCAAAAGGAACGGAGCCCAGACACCTGAAACAACATGGATGTGCTTCAAAAACACCATGCTAGGGAACATCTGGGGGGCCCAGTCGGTTAGGCAGCAACTCTTGATTTCAGCTCAGGTCATGATCTCGCGGTTCGTGAGTTTGAGCCCCACATCAGGCTCTGTGCTGACAAGTGTGAAGCCTGCTTGGGATTCATTCTCTCTCTCTCTCTCTCTCTCCCTCTCTCTCTCTGCCCTTCCCCTGCTCTCTCTCTCTCTCTCAAAATAAATAAACCTAAAAAAAATGACAACAACACTATTCTAAGAAGCCAGACAAAAATCTACACAGAGAATGATTCCATTCATATGAAGTGTCCTGAAAATGTGAATCGGTAGAGACAGAAAGCAGATTGGTGGTTGCCAGGGGCTGGGGGAGGAAAATGGGGAGCGGCTGCTCGACCAGTCTCCTTTGGGGGTTCTGATTACCGTTTGGACGTAGACAGAGCGTGGCGTTTGCACAACACTGTCGAGATACTAAATGCCGCTGAACCGTACACATTAGAATCATTTTCTGTTGTGCTCGCTTCGGCAGCACATATACTAAAATCATTTTCTGTTAAAGTGAATTTCACCTCCATTGAAAAACAAAGTCCAGGGGCGCCTGGGTGGCACAGTCGGTTAAGCGTCCGACTTCAGCCAGGTCACGATCTCGCGGTCCGTGAGTTCGAGCCCCGCGTCGGGCTCTGGGCTGATGGCTCAGAGCCTGGAGCCTGTTTCCGATTCTGCGTCTCCCTCTCTCTCTGCCCCTCCCCCGTTCATGCTCTGTCTCTCTCTGTCCCAAAAATAAATAAACGTTGAAAAAAAAAATTAAAAATAAATAAATAAATAAATAAAGAAAAACAAAGTCCGGCCCCCTGCCTGTGTTTGCATGGCTGAAAAGCTAAGAATGTAGTTTTACACTTTTAAATACGTGTAAAAGTCAAAAGAATAATAATATTTAATGACGTGTGAACATTATATGAAATTAATTTTAGCGTCCATAAACAGTTTTATGGGAAAACGGCCAGGCGTATGGTCCGTGGATGCTTCTGCACCACAGCGGCAGAGTGAAGTAGTTGCGACAGAGACTGAACGGCCCACAAAGTCTGAAATATTTCTTTCTGGTGCTTTACTGACCAAGTTTGCTGACCGCTGCTCTAGGTCCCTCTCAACCAGGTGGCTGAAGTAGATGTAAGAATCGAGAGGTGGGCGTGGCCGGTGGGCGTGGCCGGTGGGCGTGGTCAGCGGGCTCCCGTGGGCCTGGAGGTACAGGGATGCACAAACGGGCTTCCCTTGGTATTAGGTGTTGCGGTTTCCCGAGGCTGCTGCAACAAAGTGCCACAAACTGGGGCGCTGAAAACAAAAGACATTTATTTATTCTCTCCTGGTTCCGGGGCTAAAGGTCTAAAGTCAGGTTACCGGCAAGGCGGTGCCCTCTCTCTGATGCGTCTGGAGCAGGATCCTTCCTTGACTCTTCCTATAGCTTTTGGTGCTTGACAGCCCTCTGTGGCATTCCCTGGTTTGTAGATAACACCACTTCAATCTCTGCCTGTCCTTCCAGGCGTTCTCCGTGCCTGTGATACCATGTCCCGCTTCTTCTGTGTATCTCTGTGTTCTGGGTGGACACACATTTACTTGCTGGGGCGGGGGGGGGGGGGGTCACCTCAACCCAGTACAGTTAGACACCCCCAAGACTTTTGATTCCAAATAATGAGCACAGACTATTCATGCCTTATCTGCTGTACTCTGAGGCTGAATGGAATAAGCGGAGAGGGATATTAATTAAGTGCTAAATTAAATATTAATTAAGCACCTTCTAAGTGCTAAGCATCATTCTAAGTGCTTGGTTAAGCCTCTGAGGAACCGGTGAGGCACAAAGAGACACAGCAAGAATTTGCCCAAAGTTTTACAGCTGACATGTAGCCGAGCCAGGATGGTAACCAGGCACAGCACAACGGACTCAGGAGCTTTTATTAACTCTGACAGCCCACCTTGCAGGGCTGCTGTTTAAATTCTCATATTGGAAGTAAATAAGGGAACGATCTCAGAGAGGGTGAGAGACTCGGCCAGGAGCAAAGCGGAGATGGGAAGTCGGGAAGCAGAACCTTGCTCTTTCCAGTGCGTGGGAGCAGCCCCTCCCCGCAACCCCCATGCCGTTAACATCCCATTTCTTCCTTACGCAGGTGGAGAAAGTCTTTTTTCCCCTGCCCTCACCGGAGGGTGGTATCTAGAGATGAAAAGAGCCCAACAGATGCAAAAGAAGTCACCTGGAGGCTTTGAGCGGGGACTCTAAAAACCCTGAGCTGGCTCTGAGCGCTCACCCATGAAAACCCCTTTCAGCCTTTAGAGAATCAAGGTCCTATTGACACAAATGCCAAAGATGTTGACATGCACTTGGAGGCTGTGCTGCCTGCTCCAAGGTAAAAGGCGTAGATCAGGCCAGTGAATGTGCTTCCCCGGAGTTCATCAATCTTGCTTTTGTTTGGTGCATAAGCGAGGATGATCACATTGAACACATCCATCATGAGGCTGTGTTCCTTCCCGCAAGAATAGGAGCACCAGGTAGAGGAGATGAGGGTGTGGTCCAGGGGTGCGTTTGGAGCCCGGCTCCGTGGAGAATGAGGGCAGGTGTCGGAGGGAAGAGGCTCTGAAAATGCATCTGATTGCATCCCCACCCACCCATCAGGCTCAGAGTTTTCAGCACCTCGTCCCTTCCGCACTGACTATCAATCACGTGGCTTTTGAAAAGCCTGAGAAGATTGCACCTTTGGATTTGGTTTGCTGAGCTTGAGAACCGGCGACGGGGGCCGCCTTATGAATTTCTGTTTTCCTCTTTGAGATTTGCAATCAGACGGACTTTGAGCCTTTGCCCCGAGCACCTTCACCGGCTCAGGCTCATTCTTCGGTGATTGGCCAAGATTGGCCTTTCTGTCCTTAGTCACTGGGCTGCGTCACTCACCTGGGCGCGGTGGCTTCTCTGAGAACTTGGGGAAACTTTGGGAAGACGGAGAGCCATTTGGCTCTAGAACATGTGGGTGCCTGACTGACCGCACGATGCCTGCAGCAGTGACAGGTGTAGGCAGCCTGTCCCAATCCCCATGCCCACCAGTCAGCCCACACCCTTGATAAATAGTTGGCACTGTGGTCAAGAGCCCTAAGATGTTTGGGGGTCACACTCAGTGACTCTCTTCCTCTTGTGTATTGTTGACATCTCTGATGTGGAGTGGGACATGTGGCATCTCTGATCCAGAGGAGGCACACACCCCCTTGTGGTCCCCAGAGCAGGGGGCCTGGTCCTGCAGCCTTGCATCACCTGGGAAGTTGTTAAAATGCAGATCCTCAGGTTTCACTGAATCTGACTCCCCGGCAGCAGAGAGCCCAGAAATCTGTATTTTCACAAACTCTAGGTGAATCTGATACACGCTTCAAGTTTTAAAAATAAAGCTGTTATTTTTAAAAAGCTCCAGCAGGCATCAGAATCCCTAGAGCTTGTTCGTATACTGCAAAACTCACCGTTTTAAAGAATTTTAAGCCCTTTTAAAACAATTCACTGGTTTTTAGTATATTCACAGTGTTGTGCAGCCATCCCCCCGTCTAACTCCAGAATGTTTTTATCACTCCCCTAAAAAGAAAACCCACACCTGTGGGCTTCCTATTGTCCTTCCCTCAAGCCCCTGGCAACCACTAATCTACTTTCTGTCTCTTATGGATTTACCTATTCTGGACATCTCACCTAAATGGAATCCTACAGGAGTGGCCTTTTGTGTCTGGCTTCTTTCACTTAACACAATGATTTCAGGACTCATCCGTGTTGCAGCATGAATCGGTACTTCGTTCTTTTTTATGGCCAAATAATATTCCGTTGCAGGGACATGCTACATTTTGTTTCTCCATTCATCAACTGATGGACATTTGGGTCATTTCTACTTTGGGGCTCTTCTAAATAATGCTGCCGTGAATACTCAAGTTTGAGAAACCGCTACAGGGGATTCATCAGCATCCAGACATGTGGGTCTTGCTCTGCCCGTTCAGAAGACAGATTCTCTTAGAATCCGATTCACATGAACCCGACTTTGGAGACTGATGTATGAAGCTGGAATGTCTGTTTATTAATGTACAGTGAGAACTTGCTATCATGGGTACTGCATTTCCCAAGGACCCGGTGATTGTCCCGTTTCGTCTGTAGCCCACCCTTCCTGAACACCAGCTTTTCTTCAGGAGGCTCCCTGGGGAGCATGGAACAGGGAGAAGGCAAGTTTGTTGTAGGGAATATCTGAAGGCCTCAGGCTGGGACTGCCGGCTGTCTCTGGGTGGGCCAACTGAGAGTTCAGGCAAAGGGACCCAAGTTTAGATCCAGGGTTCAACACTTGCTAGCTATGTGACCTAGAGCAGGTTGCTCAGCCTCTCTGAACTGCTCCCCTTTTTGAGATGACGATAACGAAGATGTCGTAGGACTACTGTGCGGAAAAAGCGGGACAATACCTGCAAAGTGTTTGGTACTCTTGCCCAGTACATGGCCCATAAATGGTGGGTACCACCACGGTTAACGATGATTAGCCATCTCATGATCGGGTTGCCTTAGGGACTGTAGATATCAGAAATCTGCTAGTTCCATCTGCCTTCATGACCTTGCATGAGGTCAACATTCTCCTGCTTGTAAGTGAAACAATTTTAAATATTGAAAAATGAGGATCTGATAATGACTGGAGTAGCTCCCGGGACTCAGATGACAGGGGCTTTGGTTTCTCGCCATCTTTCTACTCTGCTTTTTAAGTGTGTTGGCCTCCCTCTCAGGGAGCCCTTCCCATAGGTGGCCCCTGGACCTCAGGTGTGCAACCCACCAGCTTAGCTACTGCGGACAATAGAGCGTGTCTTAACAGAAAAAGGTGGGGGGGGGGAGGGGCTGGGAAAACCCCCCCAGGGCATTTCACGGACTCTGATTGGCCCATTTTGGGTCACATACTGACCCCTGAACCAATCGCAGTGCTTTGGATTTACCACGCGCTTGGATTAAGTAAATGCACACTCTCCCAGGACCGGGAGGGACATTCAGCCTGCCCTGCCCTGAGACGCCAGAAAGGGAGTTTCCCACTGGAAAAACCAGGCTGCTGTTACTAGAAGGAATGACTCCAGTGCAAGACCCCCGTCTCCCAGATGGGCTGGGAGGGTCAAGCCAACCCCTGTGACTCCCTTTGCTGGTCCTTTCATAGTACACTGAAAGGAGTAGACCCTCCTTCAGTCTGTCCATATATTTACTCCAGTTGTATCAGGCTCTGGATCTGGGTTCCTTCTAACTCTTTGGTCAGGGATTCTCAACTGCAAAATGATTGCCATTTGCGGCTGGATAATTCTTGTAGCGGGGGCTATCCTGTACATGGCAGGACGTTTTACAGCATCCCTGGCACCCACCCATTAGATCCCCCCTGAGAAGTAACCGCCCAAAATGTCTCCGGATTTTGCCAAATGTCCCCTGGAGGCAACATCACCCACTGTTGAGAACCACAGTTAGTGTTGTTTCTAGGTCCTTCGATCCGTTAGGAGTTGGGCTAGTTTCACTCTCCGAGGTCCAGCTTCTTTCCTTACCTTCAAGTTCTCTGTACCCCCTCTACTGACAGCACTTGTCATTGGTAAACCACGGCCCCCTCTCTCACAGCTGCCACATCCGGACCAGGACCTGTCACGTCTCTGGCATTTCAGTCCCATCTAGGGATGCTTTGGACAGTGGGTACCCATCTTGACCTTGGAATGTGATCTGTTACGGGGCTGGCTCCCCCATAGTCTGCCAACCACAGTGTGACACGTCTCTGAATGGTGCTTTGAGCGTCAGGGGACTGAGAGAGGGAGGCTGTCTGTTGCCTGGAGTTGAGACCAAAGATGCCTGGTGTTTTGGGTTTCTTGAGGCCGGACTGGGGTCTTTCGCAGCAAGCTCGCCTGGTCTGTCCCTGCTGAGCCCACTCAGGCAGTAAATTCCATGAAATGGCTCTGTGTGGGGAACTTCTCAGCGGCCCTTTGTTCTATGGACAATTAACTTCCACTGAACATTAACTACCGGGCGACTGCATAATTAAAAAACATCACATTTCCACTGGGGGAGAACTTCAGCTCAAGCAACTCAGAATGGCTCTGATTTAAGATCCATAAACTCAGTTCAAGGCAATAAATATGTAAGTAATTGATGATGTAGTGTGCGAGGAACTTAAGACCCATCCATCACACTCGGGCACGCAAGGGCTATGGACACGCTTGGAGAACAGGACGAGAGGAAAGGAATAAATGGCCAGAGGGACCTAGACAGTTCTGCCCTCCCCATAACTCATCGCTGTTCTCCACAGAGTCATGGCCTCGTTCCCTAAAGAGTCTTGTCCCCGGGTTTTGTCTTCTCAGGCCAAGGGAAAGAGCTGCTAAGCAAAGCTGCAAACAGGCACCTGGGTTGCTCAAGGGGAAAGCCACCTTTTATTGCACACCTACTGTGTGCCAGGCACTTGCTTCGTATCCATGGGTGGCCCTTAGGGAAACTCTACAGGATGGGTTTTATCACTCCCATTTTTCAGAGGAGGAAGTCCGAAGAGGGGAAGACAAAGAATCATAAGGGCAGAATTAGGAATTCGAATCAGGTCTGCCCCTGTAAATTTCATTCCATTTTGTCCCTCTGCCTCGAAGGCAGAAAGAGGGGGTTTGGGCCCCGGGGTTGCCTGCACTGCGGTCCACAAACGTGTCCTGTCATCCATGTCTGGGTGCGGATGTTAAGCCCAACTTGTAGATTCCAGCCTGTGGTCTGCATGTCCCCCGCTTCTCCCCGCCCCACGCCTGTCACTGATCTGCCGTTTCTGTTGGTTTATTTCAACGTGAGACCATTTACAATTGAAATTGATGGAGCACAGGGCTGGCTGTTTTTCTCCCTTCACAGGGACATTTGTGGTGATGGCAGCGTGGGGGCCTCTGTCTGTCAACTCTTGTTTTGTTTCTACTTCTCATTTAAGCCTGAGCCGGGCACAGTAAGCCAGCCTCTTCCAATTAGCATTTTCCTTCAGGTCAAGGAGACAGGTCCTGTATCTGTGTGGTCCGAGCTGGGTTTGGATTGCTAGCCGGGCCCCTAAGCTTCTCCGGGTCTCCAGGCTGTCTGTCCTCATGCTGGGGGCTTCTCTCCCAGGAAGGGTACAGAAGAAGACCCCTTACCAACTTTGCTAGTGGTCTCTCTTCCCGATTGTCTGAAGAGAGACCATGAGGCTCCCAAGTGGGGCTCCGCAGTTAAGGAGATCTAGGTTCAGCTGCTAGAAGAACATTTTTCCTTAGGTGACCCCCAGCCTCAGTTTTCCTGTTTGCAAAATGAGGTCATTGGTACTTAACTCACAGGGCAGGTTGGTCATCCATTCGTTCTTTTATTTAATAAATATTTGTGGAAGTGCCACTCTGTGCCTACCATCGTGCTAGTTAACGAGGCAGGAGGGAATGAAAGAGACCCTGGACACATAAAGATGAATCATTGGTGGCTCCCACTCCCATGGTCAAGGGCTGTGGGGAGGACAGATTCGTAAGCAGGGCTCTCCATGTGATGAGGCAGCTGGCCTGGAGGGGTGAGCCCGGGATGCTCCGAGAGGGTCACGGCAGGGACGTTGCCCACCTGTGCATTCAGGGAGGGCTTCCTGGAGAAGCCATGCCTGAGCTGGCTCTTGGAAGGGGAGCTGGCATGAGTCTGGCTAAGAGGAGTGGGGAGGAGAAGCATGTTCTGGGACGAGAGAACAGCATCTTTAAAGGTGGGAGGTACAGAGCTGATCCGTGGTGTGAATGTGACTGGGGGAGGGCTGGGGCGGGGGCTGGGGACAGCCATGGGGCTAAGGGCAATTTGGAGCCCACAACTGGCCCTCACCTTCTGCTGCCTTCCAGATGCATGGGGCATTTTTGTCCCCTTGGCCACGATCAGCAGATTCTTCCTCTCCATCGGGCCTTTCTCTGTCACTTGAGTGGTAGATATGACCTATGACAAAGGTCCTTGAGGCAGTGATTGTGGATACTCCAAGCCTACTCTCAGGATCATATTTAAGGAACCCACACACCCCCCCCCCAGCACCCACCAAACTCCCACCGCATGCATTTCCTTATTGAAAATTTATTTCCCCAATAAACCAAGGTGGATCCATTATCCTAATGAGACTCTTCTGGATTTCTAGATAAGATTGTATTCCCTTTTTGTATTTTAATTTTATTATCTTTTTCTATAAGCTGCTTTTGACATTTCAGGATGATCCCCCTCTGCCTCTTTCCCACACCATAGCAGTAAAATTATATCAAGGGGAAATTCGAGGGGAGAGTTTCGGGTAGGGATACTAGAAGAAGAAAGCTTTCCCAATACATCTTTTTAGAGTTGAGGGAAGACTGCTCATTAATACCACTCCCCCCCCCACTCCAATCTGTGGGGTGGTAGCTCACGGAATTAGAGCCCCATTGCCTCACTTTCCCTGTCCTGCCCCCCACGAGCCCCTGCTCCTCCTCCACCCCGCATGCATCCCTGTCCTACTTTTAACATCTTGGGTTCTCCATCCATCATCCCCACAAGGAAGATAATTACTCGTGTGGCACGGGGTCTCCCATTGTTTGGTTACGAGGTTAAAAATCCCTGATACACTTTAATAAATTCAGCAGTGAGCACATTATAAAATGTAATTAGATGCCTCAGCCATTCTCTCTTCCTTTACCGGCAGTGAGATTTAATTGAGGCCACCTGAGGGGCTGGAATAAATCACAGGTGATGACTCCGGGATTCATGTTGCTCCCCGGGAGAGGGAGTGAGGGCATCACCGTCAACTTGTGGGGAATTCAGGGGATCCCCGCTCAGCAGGGACCTGCCAGGACTCAGATACAAGGTGGCAATGGCTTCTTCAAAGGGGGAGAATGATTTTAGTGGGTCCACTGGATCTTGAAGGTGCTTCTGGTTTGGCTTCAATATTTAAAAAAAAAAAAAATCCGTAACCTGGGGCCAGGAGGAATGGGTGTGGAGAACTTTGTGATTCCCTGTCTGCCCCTGTCACCCTGTGTCTGCACTTCCCTGCCTCTTGCCCCGCATATGAGCCCTCTGTCCGCTGTGCTACCATTTGCTCGGTGCCCTGACTGCTCATCTGTCCTACCATTTGCTCAGTGCCCTGACTGCTCATCTGTCCTGCCAAGGTCGACTTCTACCTGGAGACCCTCTCAAGAAGGCACTTTCTCTGTCTCCTCCCTTTGGCCAAGACCGGCACCACCATGCCTCCAATTATAACTTATGGATCCTCATGGTCTTCTCTCTGTGTCGATGAAGTGACAGCTGGGTAACCTGATTAATTAGCCCAGTCCGAAGCAGTGAGAGGAGAGAGTTAATTTTCCTTCCCCTCTGCTTTCACGAGCTGACATGGATTTCAGCAGTGGCAGGTAATCAGAGACATTGCCTCCTCATGGATTATTCTACCAGGAGACAGGGAGGGCCAGGAAGAACACAGGCTCAGGGTGAGACCTGTATGGGTTAGATTCTTAGCTGGACTGCTTACTGGTCCTCCTGTGCCTTGCTCCGCTCTTCTGTAAAATGAAACAACCCACAGGATGCTGGGATCAGGTGAGCAGAGGGACGACACCAAGTGGCCATGCACATTTTGGCCTGGAGAATGCAGGTCATTTGTCCAAGGATCCACACCATGTAAGTGGCAGACGTGTGTCTACAATCCAGGTCTTCTGACTTCGGAGTGGGGGGTGGGGGAACCCTCCACAATGGATATGGATATCAAATAATCACATTATATACTTTGGATACCTCACCACTTTACTTGTCAGGTATACCTCAATAAGACTAGAAGGGAAAAAGGGGAAAAAAAAATCTCTCTGCTAATCAGCTAAGGAAATGAGTTGCACAGCCCTAAAAAAGGGGTCGACACACTTTTTCGGTAAAGGGCCAGGTAATGATTATTTTCGGCTTTGTGGGCCATACCATCTCTGTCACAGCGACTTAACTCTGCTGTCGTAGTGAGGAAGCAGTCACAGACGATGTATTAGATGAGTGGGTGAGGCTGTATGCCAATCAAGCTTTGTGTACAAAAGCAGGTGATGGGCTGGTTTTGGCCTGAGGGTCATAGTTTGCCAAGCCAGGCACTCAGTCATCGTCCTTGGATAGCTTTGTCATGTTCTAACTGGTGCATAAATCCTTGAGGCAGAGCGATGATGACAATGACAAAAACAATAATAACCATAATGTGTCAGGCACTCAGCTCAGGCCTTTTCCAACTACATTACCCCATTCGTCCTCCTAACAAGCCTGGGAGGGAGATATTATGACTCCTTTTCCCCACGAGACAAAACTGAGACCTAGAGGTCAAAGTGCCCCAAATCTCCTAGCTAGTAGTTGGCAGACCGGACCTCTGCAGTGAACCCTTGCCCACACTCCATGGGGCAACTTGATGACCTAGAGGCCCTTTCCATTCAGAAATGAAGTATGCCGCTCTTTCTCCTCGGGAAGCCCACGTTCAGGACCTTGTCCCTGGTTTAAACCCCAAATACATGTGAATTGATTTGACCCTGATGCCTCCATTCCATCCCAGTCCTCTTATTAGTTCTAAACAGGTAGCTTTGCCATTGCTCTTTGTTTTGAGTCAACGCCATGGGAATCCCTGACTCTCCCCTGAATGGTCTCTTCCATCAGGAGCAAACAGCACTCTCCTTGCTTATCCCTCCCATCTCTTACCAATGTCAGCCCCCTCTGTCTTGTTTCTTCCCCTGCGACAAGGCACCCAGGCAGTCTTATGTATATACTGACCAGCGCCAGGTGGTTCCCTGGATGCCTCTGGAGCCATCAAGGGCCCTAAACAATGAAATTTGGACCTTGGGAAATGGGTTGTAGCTGTCTCAGGGAGAAAATAATGCCCAAATACACAAATTAACTCAACTTGGCCTCGAAACACCATGGCACTGTAACCTTTAGAGACGGCACATAATTTAAAAAAAAAAAACAAACAAACTTTTAGATCTAGTATATTTGAATTGTATATTAAAGCAAATAGAGTTGTTCCCTCCTATGTGAATAATAACATGAGCAGCTTTAGCCAAGGATTGGTTGGCCCCTTGGATAAATCAGGAGGATTTTAGCCGGCGACTGGCCTGTGACCCCACAAGAAAAGTTGAACGGTCTCAGTTTCATTAGTTGCTGGTATCTTGGAGCCCAAAGAATTTGCGACTTGATTTGAGCGCAGTGCTGTTGCCAAGAACTCACTCAGTCTGTCGTGTCCCTGGGCTGGAAGCTTAAAGGCAGCTTGGAGCTTCCATTTCATTTGTGGTGGTTTCTGAGGATGAGCTCTCGGATTTGGTGCCCCTGCTCAAGCTCCAGCTGTACCACCTAGAATGGAGTTATGACGAGTAAATGAAATAATACATCTAAAGCACTTAATCTGAGTCCTGCCATGCAGTAGGTGCTCAATAAATGTTAGCCGTGATTATTACTAGTTTTCTGTGCCCAGAGGTCTTTATCTCCATGGAAACATTTAAGGATAGTGTAGCTTGCGTCTGAAAGGGTAGAGAGCTTAGAGGCTGCAACAGACAGCTTCTTGTGGTCTTTTCCAGTTCTAGGACCGCATCGCTTAAACAATTTTTACACTTGGCTCAGAAGGAGACACATTATCAGGGATGGATAGCAAGGCTTTAATTTTTTTGGAAACTGAGTTCAATCCTGAAGTACACCAGATACTGGTCGTGGGACTTTGAACAATGAAGTTTTCATTTTCCTTACTTCTAAACTAGGAATACAGCCTCATAGGATTGTTTGGATTAAGTAAAGAAATGGCTCCAAGAGCCATATCCCCACTTGGGATACATACCAAGCCCGAGCATTACTCCTCTGTGGACTGATTATTCTGCGATGTGGGTTTTTTTTTATTGGGGGCTGCAAGTGGGATCATGACAGCTCAAGTGGGAAAGGCCTGGGCTGGGGAAAAAAATGGCCTTGTAAGGGTCAGGGCTGATGTTTTGAGCCCCGGTGGGGTGGAGAGTTGGAGGAGGGGGGAGGAGAAATTGGAGGGAGCGCCTATTTTTGTCCCAGCCGGACTGGGCTATTCTCCCCTTGGCCACCAGAGGGAGCTCTTAAATGCATGAGACCCCCCCCCCCCACCTCCTCCCCCCAGCACAGCATCCCGACTCTGTTCTAATGAACTTCAGGGTTCCTTCCCCTTGCTTTAAAACAAATCTCAAAGCCCCCACTGCTTTATTTCCCTCATGAAATGCATCGCTGTCTGAAATTACCTTGGGCTTTTATTTATTTACTCACTATCTGACTCCCCCTCTGGACTCCAGGCTCAGATGCTGTATTGGTTTCCTATGGCTGCCGTAACAAATTTCCAGAAACTCAGTGGCTTCGAACAACACCTGTTTATTACCTTACAGTTCTGGGGATTAGACGTCCAAAATCAGACTCACAGGGCTGAAGTCGAGGTGTGTCAGCAGGGCTGGCTCCTTCTGGAAGCTCTAGGGAAGAATCTGTTCTCTTGCCTTTTCTAGCTTCCTTGGCTGTTGTCCTTTCTATCCCCAAAGACAGCAACTGTCACATCTCCTTCTCTAAGTTGGGCCCTCCTGCCTCCTCCTTCCATATATAACGACTCTTATGATTACATTGGGCTCACCTGGATAAGCTTTAATTTAATCAATCTGCAAAATCTCTTTTGCTTGTTAGGTGACATACTTACGGGTTCCAGGGATTAGGACATCTTGGGGGAGGGATGTGGGCATAATTCTACTCAACAAAATATTGTTGAAAAACTGCAGGAGTGACGGCTGAAATGAACAACATACTGTTACACCACCTCCCAAGACTCTGCAGCTCTTCCCTGAGCTTATAAGGGTCAGTGTTCACCATTTCCTTTGCTCTTTCCAGACAGAGGGAGGAGGCACGGACATACAGGGTGGGTTGAATTCCGTGTATCTGGAGAGCAGTCTGGACTAGAAACATCCAGTTTGTTCTGTCTGTGGTTCAAATCCTAACTCAGTGACTTCTTAGTTACAGACAATTGCTTATTGCTTCTAAGCCTCAGTGTTCCCGTCTATGAAATGGGGATGAAATTGGCTGTCATTTATTGAACCCAAGCTATGTGACCTGAATTAAAAACCCCAGCCCTGGCCTTTATTTGCTGTGTGACCTTGGGCAAATGGCATAGCTTCCTGATTTACTTGGTGAAATGAGGCTAATCCTAACAGCTGCTGCATTCTTGCGCGTCATATATCATAGTAGATGGATTACATGAGATAATATATGTCAAGGGATTATTTGACAATAGTGCTTGGCGTACGATAATGCCCAACAAATAGCATACTTATTTTTATTTTTCTTATTTCTTTTCTTCTTCGTCTTCGTCTCCAGCATGTTTTTCTCCTCCTCTTGCTTTGCTATATCATCACCTGTTTTTACCTGTTAAATGTTTTTAAGTTCTTTTTGTTTCTTTTTAAAGTTTTTAATGTATTTATTTTGAGAGAGAGAGGGAGTGGGAGCAGGGAAGAGGCAGAGAGAGAGGGGGAGAGAGAATCCCAAGCTGGCTCCGCACTGTCAGCACAGAGCCCGACGTGGGGCTCGATCTCTACCTGTTAAATGTTTATGGATGTTTTTTGAACACCTGGCTCTTCTGTTAGCCAGAGTTCCTTCCCACCAGGTCAGAGCCCGAGTTTCTCATTTTAAAGCTCTTCATAATGCGAGTGCTTTATTAATGTCGGTTCCTTGTGTCGAGGCTTCTGTATGTCCGTCTGGCTCCTGAGGGGGTTTCAAAGACTAGGGCTCCTGGTTTATCCCCTTTCTGTATGGAGGAACTTCTGAGAGAGCATAGACAGGTACTTGTAGGAGAGAAGAACCCTCCTTCCCTGCGATACTCCCATTCTGTACGCTAGAAATGGAAACATCTGAGAAGACATTTCTATTATTCTACCCCTGGGACTGAAGGCACCAGGAACGCACACAATTCTGCCTCCACGTCTGCATGGCTTGTTATCAGAAAATTAGAGTAGAAAAGAAGCTTTGTTCAGCTATGGAGACATCTTAATAGGCGCTTTGATTGTTAAACAGAAGTTTCTGTATCAGTTTAATTGCTGTAAATGCTGTTTGCCTTCTCTGTTATGATAAGGCCTGGATTTTCATAGATTTCTCCCCCCCTTCCCTTTAAACAGTTTCTCTTTGCTTTAAGGCTTGAGTTGGCAAGTTTAATGAAATCCACACGAAGAAAGGAAAGAGGGGATCTCAAAGTTCACATCTGCACACCCACGGACGAAACCACACGGAGATTATTATTGCTTGAGACTAATGATGCTGTAGCTGCGTAATGTAATTGACAGAATTCACCCCTTCCATCAGATACTGGGAAATGAAACCAAACAACTAAACTTAATTACTTCTACTTCTTGAGAAGGTGCTATAATTGAGAATAACAGCCTAACTGGGATATGAATCTAAAAGTGAGATGTGCTTATAATAGAGGATTTGTTCTCTGCAGACTTGAGCCTCAGAAGTACCGTTTTGGTTTCTTTCGGGGCAGGGGTGGGGGGGGGGCGCGAGGTGGCTAGAGTTGTGGAAGACATCCAGATCAGGGATTCTCAACCTTGGCATTTGCAACACTTGGGGATGGTTGATTCTTTGGTGTAGGGACTGGCTTGTACGTTGCAGGATGTTGGGCAGCATCCCTGGCTGCTATCCGCTGGATGTCAATAGCACCTCCCAACCCCAGTGTGACAGCCAGAATTATTTCCAGATATTGCCACTTGTCCCCTGGGTGGGGCAGAAGTCACCTTGGTGGAGGACACTGGTGTAGGGCCTTTGGAGGACTTAGGAGCCATTACAGAATTACTCCTTGAGGTTCTGCTGGTACTGAGCTGTGCGACCTTTAGCAAAGTCACTGCATTTCTCCGAGCCCTTGTGTCTTCCTTGTAGGGAATAACGCGAACACTGACTGCACAGGGGCATGGTTTCCAGGGATAAACTGCACAGCATAATGCCTGATGTATATTGAGCGATCAGCTAACTCAGCACTTCGTTATAATACTCTTGAACTCAGCAAACACATCTGAAGTATTTACTTTGGCTCTGTGATGCAGAGGTGAAGGTGTGGTGCCTGTCCTTGTGGGAGAGGCAGATACACAGAGACTCCTTGGTGCTCCCTTATTCTGCACCCATGGCAGACATTGCTAATCAGTCGTGGTGTTCTTTCCTACTGGGCCTCAGGATCTTTCTTAACATGGTTTTCTAGACAGCCACTACCAATGTCCCATGAGATGAAGCCCATTTGGCACTCCTAGTTTTCTAGACTCCCCACGAGGAGGCTGGGTATCTGTGCGCACTACCACTCTCTCTTCATCACAGCTGTCCCATCTGTACCTGCCCCGGTGCAGGAGAACGCATTTTAGAGAGTTAGCAAGGAGCATCTGTCTTTCCAGATCAGAGTGAAGTCTCCAAAGGAGGTGGCAATGGAAAGAAAGCTCTCTTTCGCTCTTTTTTAAAATTCATTTTTCTTTCTTGTCTTTTTCGTTTCCCTCAGAAATTGAAACAAATGGTCAAATGGCTCGGACTTGGTGACATTTAATAGTTAGCCCAACTAGAGGAGATTCCACTGGCGATGATGCTGATTGATATATCATGCTGTCTCTCTCGTGGGTTTTCTCTGCCCTTTGGGCTTGGAAAATCACCAGCTCTCCTAGAAATGGTCCCAGTTTCACAAGGGTGGAATCGGGGTTTCTGGGAACAGCTTTCAGAGGACTGTGGGCAGTGTCATTAGACAGAGGAGGGGAGTGAGTGGGTTGGGGTTAAATGCTCCCTGATCGGTTCAGACATGCCGGGCTCCCAGCGAGCACACCGCTCCATAGCAATCGCTGTGAAAAATGAGGTGTGTGTTTGCAGCTCTGAAAATAAGAAGTGGGCTCCATCTATCTGGCTTGAGAAATGAGAGCTGGTGTGTGGGCCAGCCGGTCGTTCCCTGTCTTCCTCGCTGGCAAAGATTCCATGGGCAGAATTGCTTCATTTCTGCTTCATTTCACACCTTCGTGGGTGTGGTCTGGGAGGAGGGATGCCAGGGCAGCCAGGTCATGGAGTCAAGGTGGGGGCTGGTGCTCAGCATCTGCGAAAGAAGTCTCAGAACATAGTCAGAGGTGAGGGGATAATAGAGGTCGCTGGGATTTCACCTAAAGCATGAAAGGGAAGACCAGATGAGGGCAAGCACCCAGTCTGAAGTCTGTATGATTTGTTGTTTCTTCCTCATTCCCATTCATCCATCAGCCTGTCTATCCATTCATTTATCTATCCATCCATCCATCCATCCACCCACCTACCTATACATACATACATACATACATACATACATACATACATACATACATCTACCTATCCATCCATCCATCCATCCATCCATCCATCCATCCACCCACCTACCTATACATACATACATACATACATACATACATACATACATCTACCTATCCATCCATCCATCCATCCATCCATCCATCCATCCATCCACCCACCTACCTATACATACATACATACATACATACATACATACATCTACCTATCCATCCATCCATCCATCCATCCATCCATCCACCCACCTACCTATCCATCCATCCATCCATCCATCCATCCATCCATCCATCCACCCACCTACCTATACATACATACATACATACATACATACATACATACATACATACATATATACATCTACCTATCCATCCATCCATCCATCCATCCATCCATCCATCCATCTACCCACCTACCTATCCATCCATCCATCCATCCATCCATCCATCCATCCATCCACCTATCCATCCATCCATCCATACATACATACATACATACATACATACATACATACATCTACCCACCTACCTATCCATCCATCCATCCATCCATCCATCCATCCACCCACCCATCTACCCATCCATCCGTCCATCTACCCACCTACCTATCCATCCATCCATCCATCCATCCATCCATACATACATACATAAATACATACATCTACCCACCTACCTATCCATCCACCCATCCATCCATCCATCCATCCATCCATACATACATACATACATCTACCCACCTACCTATACATACATACATACATAAATACATACATCTACCCACCTACCTATCCATCCATCCATCCATCCATTCATCCATCCATCCATCCACCTATCCATCCATCCATACATCTACCCACCTGCCTATCCATCCATCCATCCATCCATCCATCCATCCATCCATCCACCCACCCACCCACTGACTATTCTACCCACCCATCTACCCACCTGTCCATCTACACACTCATCTGTCTGTCCACCTGCCTGTCCAACCATTCATCCACCCAGCTATCCAGATATTCAGCCAGCCAGCCAGCCATTCATTTAGCCAACCACCCACCTACCCATCTGTCCATCTACCCACTCATCTGACCATCCACCCACGTATCCAACCATTCATCCATCCACTCACTTACCAACCCCTCTATCCATCCATCTGTCCATCCACCCCCTCATCCATCCACTCCTCATCAATCCATCTACCTATTTTAACATGAGTTTATTTAGATGGTACATGTTTGGACATGTTTTAAATAGTTACTGACAATATACAGCAAGTGATACTAGTTTTCTATATAGAGTGTGCTTTTAACATAAGTGTGTTTAAACAAAAAGAGCTAACTTAAAATAGTAATAAAATAATTTTGTGGCTGGACAGGACACGACAAGACTGGGAAAGTGGGACGTGCATGCTTGGCATTTGGAAATCTACTGCATTGGAACTTTGCACACAAGGGCATATGATCTAGAGTCCCTCAAATCTGGACCTGCATTGCTGTGCAGCCTCCAACATGTATGATCTTGCACAAATGACGTCCTTTCTCCAAGCCTCAGTTTCATTGTCTGTAAGGTGGGGATGCTAACAACCCCCTGTCTTTGGGGTGGTTTTGAGGATGTAACGAACTAAAGCCTGTGAGTCACTTAACACATGCCTGGCACAATCTAAGCACTCTGTAAATGGAAGCAGAGCTCATTTTTATTCTTTCCACAGCTGATTTCTTTCAAGGCATTCCCTGGTTGCCCTGCCCAGGGGACCTTGCTGAAGTCAAGGTGACACGTGTTAAACCAGTGTTCCATTTGGCTTTGGTTTAGCAAGTGATGGTGGTAGGCCACTGTCCTTCCTGAAGCTGGAGAGCCTCCCTCTTCCTTCTCAGGCTTGTCCGGAGCCCGCCCCACTCTGATCCTCTGTGTAACAGGCTCTTCTCCTCTCTTCTCTCCCTGCAGACACACTGTCCGTGCCGCGCTGGTCCCCGCAGATCCCTCGTAGAGACCTCGGCAACTCCATTAAGCACAGGTAGGCTGGATTCCTGTGGGCACCGGTACCCACCTCCGGTAGATATCTGGCCCCCAGAGTGGGGGAAGGCCAGGCAGATATTTTGCTTCAGTTCCTATGTCATCATGCCTCTCTCTCCTCTGCCAAGCGAGACCTCAGTGTGCCCCCTGGGGACTGAGATGTCGGCTTCTTATTAACCTGGCCCTTATAAAACCAGCACATAATGGTTAAAAACCAGGGATTTGGAGTCAGACTGTCCTGTGTTCGCATCCTGGCTAATAAAGCTTTGCAACCAGAAGGAAGTTACTTAACCTCTCTGAGGCTCGGTTTTCTCATCAGATAATTCTGCCTACCCTTAGGGTGTCATAAGGATCAATGACATAATATATGTAAAGTGCTAAGCAAAGGCTCATAATAACCACTCGGTAAACGGTATCATTGTCAAGAGAAATGTTGTACAGCCTAATTTTGGGTCTCCCCTCCCAGAAGACAAGATTGAATTCTGAACTCAGAGGTACTCTCTGGTGAGCTGTAGGTCAGCCCAGAGCTCCAGCCCTGTTGGGTCCGTGGAATAACCTCACCAGGGGTACACCTGTCCTGTCAGGAAGGACACTTGTATCTACTAGACATCCCTTCTAAGCAGTTCTTTGACTTTCCAGATTTAACTTTCTACGTTTTATGTCATTACCCTCACAGTCTCTTCACAAACTCATTGGGGTAAGTAGCACAAGTGTGATCATATCCATTTGACAGATAGGGAAACTGAGGCCCTGCACGATTGAGGGATGGGTCTACAAGCTAATTGACCTCGGCACTCTGTATTCTTTGGGCACTGCTGCTCAGAGTTTTCTTTCTATGTACCCAGAGGCGTCTGGGAACTAGCCGAGGGACCCGTTCACTCATTCATGGATTCTTTGCACTAGTATTTGTAGAGAATTTACATGCCTTGGTTTCAGCACTGAGCAAGGCGTCGGGAGCCCTTGGGGAGCTCGCGGTGCAGTCGAGGACTAGATGCTTAACAGACCATGACAGTGTGTGGCATTGGGGCTATAAGGTGGGGGGGGGGGGGGCGGTACCAGGGGCAGACATATCGCCATGGGCGGGTGGGCCCGAGGTAGGAATGAGCACACTGTCTCCCGGAATGGCACCTTGTCAACAGGTTTTCAAAGAAATATGTTGACAGAATAGTTGTTAAGACCCAAATGAGAAAACTATGGAGGAAGCAGTGAGAAATACGTGATAGACGCGTCCGTGGTCGGGCCGTGAGCCTCAGAGAGAAAGGCATCAAAAAGAAGGGCCTTTTTTGTGTGCTTCCCAACACCCCGGGCTCAGTTCTACCCCTGGATCGGTCCCACCCCTGGCTCAGCTCCGCCCCTGGCTCAGCCCCGTCCCTGGATAGGCCACGCCCCCTGCTCAGCTCCGCACCTGGATTGACACCACTTCTGGTTCAGCTCTATCCTGGGTTGGCCACACCCCTGGCTCAGCTCCACCCCTGAATTGGCCTCACCCCTGACTCAGCTCCCCCTCTGGATTGGCTTCACTCCTGATCAGCTCCACCTCCGGATTGGCCACACCCCTGACGAAGCTTCATCCCTGGATTGACCGTGCCCCTAGCTCCATCTTGCCCTGGTGGCGCAGCCCCATCCCCCAGCTTTAGCAACTTAGATCTGGTGGTACCTCATATTCGAATGCTGATTCTCAGAGGAAGGATGATGGTCTTGGGCATCAGGAATGTCTTCTTAGTGGAGCCAGGACTGGGGATGCCCTGTTACTCTTTAGTGTGACCCCGGGCCCCATGCCAGGACGGGAGACCTAGACTCACCCCAGCCTTGGTGAAGAAATGAAATTGAAATCCCATTCCATCCACTGTCCTCAGAGTCACCTCAGGCAGAGCTCAGAGAGAGAGCTGGTCCCAGAGATGGGAGAGGACTGGAAAGGAAAGAGAACTTCCGGCTACAAAGCTCACGCCGCCTCCCCTCCATGCCCACGCTGCTGGCCAGGGGGGTGGACCACAAGCCCAGTCACCATTCCTAAGAGCTGCCAAATCCCATAAAGTAGACCCTGCCAAACTCACTGGCCCCGTGGAAGGGGCAGAAAAAGGCTTAACCAACCCCTAGTCCAGAACTGGAGAGGGAGTCTTCTTAGCCACAAGAGTCTCCGTTCAGAATGTTGCTATTTGCCTCCATACGGAGGCTTTGAGCTGCGCCTCCTTCAGCTTGGAGAGTGACTGACCCAAATCAAGCAAGTCGGTGCAGCAGAGGGCTGCAACCTTGCCCTCAAAATTCTCAAGCACCAAGTTACATAATCACTTCTGATTTTCATTTTGACACTCGGAGGCAGTGGAGATTAGCTACAACTCCTGCTGAAAGTGGCAAAAATTGAAAATGAAAATTAACTCTGACCCGGCAACCTGCAATACTTTTCTCGGGCAGCCCGGCCAGTGCCTGGTATCTTTTGGGGGAAGAAAGCGCCCCAGCGGCCGCGGGAGCCCCTGGAAGTTAATCGTAGGCACCTCTGTTCCTGGCTGGCAGCTGTATATCAGGGGCGTCCAAACTGCCTTCTGTTGGCAACAAGTGGTGGTGGTGGGGGGCGGGGGTGGGGGGAGAAGATGAGCCGACGGTCTGAAAAGAGTTTTCACTTTAGAGACTCTTCTGCTACTCACGTTTGAGGCCTCGGCTCTTCGGGGCAGGGGGGAGGCCCCCAGCAAAGCTCCCCAGATGGTTTGATTGGCAGAGAGGGGGCACCGGTCTGCCAGCCTCCCAGGAGGCTCCACCTCGCCTTGTGGTCCTCTGAGGGCAGTTCTAGCCCCCCACCCGTCACTCTGTCCCAGAACTGAAGTTGGCATACAGCAGACCACTGGGCAATACCTGTTGAACGAATGCAGGATTGTCATGAATGTCCAGGGGACAGTAGAGTCCCAGCCCAATCGAGTGAGCACTGACCACGTGCCAGGCGCTGTGAAGCCCCTTGACGTGCATAACCTGTTTCGTCCTCCCAGCACCTGTGAGGCCGGTCCTGCTTACCATCCCCACTTTACAGAGCGGGAGACTGAGGCTCCAGCGCCCAAACAACCTGATGAAGTCATGCTCCTCGGAAGAAGCCAGGCTGGACCCCGGGGCCTGTGCACTCACCCTTCACGTGGTTCATCCTGAGAGACAGCTGGGGGTCACCGTCACCTTAGCCCTGAACGTTTTCTGTCTCTTTTCCGCAGGTTTTCCACCAAGTACTGGATGTCTCAGACGTGCACAGTCTGTGGAAAAGGAATGCTTTTTGGCCTCAAGTGTAAAAATTGCAAGTAAGTGGCTGCACCAGGAAGTGTTTTCAGGGTGCCTGACGTCAGCTAGAGCCACGCTAGCCTTTGAACTAGCTTGCGGAAGCTTGGTTTCCTAGCTTTCGGGAGAATCGCTTGCCCTACGTTTCAGAACCGCGTCCTAAGTGAACCTCTGCCTTTGGGCAAGGGGTCAAGCAGCACAATTGTGAACGAAAACCAGAGCGGACGGATGGTGCCGGAGATGTTTACCGGGGTGTGTGGAGCCACGGCGGTACTCTGCATATTCACAGCATTTAACATGAGGGGTTGGCACAGTTTTTTTCTCTAGGTGACCGCATAGTCCGTATTTTAGACTTGGTGGGCCCAGGGGTCTCTGTTACAGCCACTCAGCCAGGCCTTGTAGCTCAAAAGCAACCGGAGACAATATGTAAACAAACGGGTGTGACCAATGTGTTTGTTCCAGTAAAACCTTATTTCCATAACTGCGCGGCCGGCTGGCTTTGGCTCCTCAGCTGTAGTTAGTTTCCCAGTTCCGGAGTTAGAGTTTGTGAAGTCCTTTTCCTCTTTACTTTTTCTCCTCTGCGTTGTTGGGGCAGGGGGGTGGGGGGTGGGCAGTGTTCTGATGCTCCCCATTTTAAAGATGTGAACGCTGAGTCTCGGCAAGGGGAAGTCACCTGCCTGCGGGCACACGGCCCCGACCCCCTAACTCCCCTTCCTTCTGTGGCATCATGTCGCTCTCGAGCTCTCACAACCCTCCCCTACTCCACACACGCATTCCCGGTCACAGCTGGCAAAAGGCAGGGAGGTGACAGAATAAAGCTGATGTCCAGTATGGGCTCTGGAGTCAGAGTAAGATAGGTTCAAATCCCGGCTCTGCGATGCTCTTGCTGTGTGACCTTGGGCAGTTCACCTCACCTTTCTGTTCCTGCCTGTGTGTGTGTATGTGTGTGTGTGTGTGTGTGCGCGCGCTTTATCTGCACGAAAGGAATAATTGTCACACCTGGCCGATCCGGTGTAAGCATTCAGTAAATCACAAAAGGACACAGCACGGTGCCAGCCTCTGAGCTCTGTCCTCTGTCAGAGGTCACAAGTGCCTTTTTGCCTGGCCTCCCTCTCTCTCTCCCTAAGCCTGTGTGAAATACCTCCCTGGTCCAATCCCTAGAAAATTGTCAGTAATATTCAGTGCATCTTTCCGTCTGCTTTATAGGAGCCATTTAGTTTCAAAGAATGTAGGAGTCCCTCTGTCCTTGTCCAGCCCAGGCTGGGAACTCCCATTCGGGCTCCTTCAGGCCCCCCAACATCCTGTCCCTTGAGGGAGGGGGGAGGGGACAGCAGCAGCGGCATAAGGCGAGGTGGGGAGACTATTACCAACTGGAGGCCCACGTCCCCACCTTGGTCTTCCTTAGACCCTGGTTCTCAGGTGAGGCCTCAGGATGGTGGCCTCTGGGCTTTCTGACTCCAAGGCCAGGCGGTGGGGTCCAACTTGAAGGCTGTCTGATGCGTCCCATACCTCAGCTGCTCGGGGCGGGGGTGGGTGGGTGGGGGGGGCTGTCTCATCCATGCGTAGTCACACCATGTTCTGAGGGGAAGCGGCAGCCCTCACATCCTCACACCTGCGGAGTGGAGGCTTTGAAGTCGGGTAATTAGGTGACAGGGACGCAGCCAGGAGTCCGTGAGGCTGAACACCTCCTGAGCCATTTAATTTTCAGCCCTAGAGGCGGAACTCTGAGGTGGCCTTTGCTCCTGTTCTCTGTTCCAGAAGTAATGAACAAAGACTCAGACCCTGCCAAGGGTTGGGGGAGGCCTCTGGGGAAGGGGTGGCGGCGGTGGGGGGGGGGGGATACCTGGGGGAGAAGCACAGGCTTTGGAAGCAGCCAGACCTGAGTTTGAGCCCCAGCTCAACTGCTGCATTCTCTGTATGAGCTTGAGCGAGAGGCTTGTTGTCCTGTCGCGACTCAGTTTTCTGGTCTGCAAAGTGGGTTGACGCTGGTGCCCTCAATAGAGCTACTGGAAGGAGCCAGTGGAATGTTCTTGCCCTCGATCACGGTGTTTCGTCAGAGAACGTTCTTCCTCACTCCACCTTGCGCAGAGATGGCTAGATAAGAGGCAGCATCCCAGCCACGTTTGGATTTTACCGTCGATCTTACCACTTTGCTCAGCTCTCAGAAAAGCTGCTGGAGCAGTGGAAGCAGAGTCCGGAGTTGCTATGACGTTCCGACATGCTTCCGGTGGTTTTTTTGACACTTGTGTAACGACAACCATTTTGAACTTGTGTTAACTACAACAGAGCTTAGAGCTATCTCTAGTACGTAATTATGAGCTGGCTTTATTTTTACTGCTGTCACCAGCTGAAGTTTGGATTCACTCTTCCATGAACCAAATCCTGCAGTTTTTGCGTGGTTTTGAAGATGGGCAAAATTTGGGACGCACTGATGGGCTGACAGAAGGGTTGGACGGGGGACAGAAACGGGGAACGCACAGACGCCGTCGTCAAGGGGTTTAGGGAAAGACGCACCTACAGAGAAGTGGATTTCGGGGGGACTGAAGTGCGTGCATAAAGAGAGTGACAGATGGCATTGCACCGAGGGGGCACAGAGAATGGGGAGGCAGCTTTTTAGAAAAAAATGGGCAGAACTGCTTGTTCGTTTACTCAGCTGTTTATGAGCAGCTACTCCATAAATGTGCCAGGAGCTCTTCTAGGCAGCAGGGAGATCACAGCGAATAAAACGCACAAAACCCCTGCCCTCCTGGACCTTACGTGCTAGGGGAGGGGAGGCACAGTAGGCAACCCAGTAAAATAGATCATCTGTGCAGAGGGTGCCAGAAACTAAAGAGAAGAAGGAAGCAGTGAAGGAAGAAGGGAAGGGCCGGGCTTAGGGCTAAGATTTTAATTAAAGTGCTCAGGGAAGACTTTATACTTGAACCGGAACTTTGGAAAAGCAGTGATGTGTGGCACTGGATATTTCCTGTTCTCCGGAAGCATTCCAGAGCCATGGATTTGAATCTGCCCTGAAGGCAATGACTTTTTTAGTTTGCTTGTTCTTTTTGTTGTTGTTGTTGTTTGTTTTTTAAACCTAAAGCAATGTTGGTTCTGTTGTTGCTAGAAACTCCCTGGGTGAAAAGGATTGGATTGGACCCTGGTGACTCTACAGTGGTCCCTGGGCCAGCAGCAGCAGCACCTGGGGGCTGTTTAGAAATGCAGACTCTCAGACCGTGCCCAGACCTGCTGCACCAGACTCTGCAATTTAAGAGACTATGCAATTTAATCACTGTCCTGGTGATTCTTGCACACATTAAGGTCTGAGAAGCACTCCTCTGGGTGATCTCCAAATTCCCTGTTAGAGCTGATTTTCTTTGTCTAGATAACGGGTCTCAAACTCGGGTGTGCATCAGAATCCCCTAGAGGGTGTGTTAAAACACAGATTCCCGGGCCTGCCCCAGAGTCTCCGACGCAGCAGGTCTGGGGTGGAGCCCCAGGATTTGCATTTCGGTAAGTTCCCTGGTGCAGCTGATGCTGCTGGTCCTGGGACCACTGCTCTACAAAAAAGTGGTAGTTTGCCAACATCAAGCTTTCTTTTCCAGCCTGACATTTCAGCACATGAGGTTTGTGTTTGGGGCTTTTGTTGTTTTTTTGTGGTTTTGTTTTTTTGTTTTTTGTTTTTACAGACTGGTCGATCTTTGCTCACTATTTTTCAGGCTTTTGTGCCGTGTTTCATCTCTTGGCCTCAGTCCTATAAACTTGATTCTTCTTCATCATCGTCTCTCCGGTAATATTTGTGTGATAAGCCAAACAGATAAGGCATGACTGGAACCCAGGCTGTAGGTCAGACACACACGCCTGCATTTGAATCCTGACTCTTCCACGAATAGCTGTGTGACCACTTCTGAGCCCCATTTCTTCTCCTGTCCAAAAAATATCTACCTCACTCAACTGTTTAAAAAAACAACAAATCGCTTCTCGGCCTTTTGGCTAAGATCAAGTGTAGTATCTGTTCTTATCAGTTTAAAAAAACAACAAAAATACAAACAAATAAACAAAACAAAAATTAAGTGAGCTAATACGTAAGGTAAAATGCTCAGTCTGTACCTGGCAGATTATAAGAACTTCATAAACGAAAGCTAATACTGTTACTAACTTCACGGATTAATTTTGGGGTACCCCCCCCACCCAGGAAGCCAGGATACTTGTGAACGTCTAACCCCCTTTCCTCCTGCCTCAGCTTAATGGCCACTTCCTCCGGAATTATCATCAGCTGTCTTGTTGGCGTTCTGAATAGAGAGATTAGCGAACTAATAGGAAATTATGCTCAGAAAGCAATTTGCAGTTATCTGAATTGAGGACTTTTCATCTAATAGGTTCATGAGCGCGGAATGGAGTTTCGTTCTAAGTGGTCGGATGTCAGCACCATCCACGTATTGTCTGCTGACTACAGATTCAGCTGCAGGAACGTGCTGATGGGTTTCCCAGCCCTCGTTCATGCCTTGTCTGCATCTTTCCTCCTCGGGGTCCTTCCACAGGTTTCCGCAGAGCTGAGTTCTGGTTCCTTGGAAACCCGTCCACCCCTATCTGCGTTTCTCACGGGATAGTGCACAGCGGTGAATTCCGTGGCTTGTGCTCTAGGCAGGGAGAGTTTGAACCGAGGTATTTTTGTGCATATGTGTGTTTTTTGGTTTTTTGTTTTGTTTGCTTTTACTGCATGGGCTGAGTATGGAAGGGAGGGGGACGTCTTTCAAAACTGTCGGTGGAGAAGTAGCATTTGAATTATCTGTCTCTCCTGCGTGTTTTAGCCTCCCCTCTCCCCACTCCTTCTTTTGGGTTGGGTTCAGTTCAGTCAGCATCTCTGGTTCGGTGTGTGCTGTGAGGGGCATTTCTGTGCTACCTCTTGGGGTTCGAAGGTGAAAGAGACACTGTTGCTGTCCTCCAGATGCTCACGGTCACTGCTAGTGGCTTAAAACTTAAAATCATCACATCTGAGTCCCTCCCAAGACTTCTTGGCCCAGACTCTGGCCATAGGGCGTAGAAACCTGCATATTTTTTTTATTTGTTTATTTATTGACAGAGAGAGAGAGGGAGAGAGCAGAGGAGGAGCAGAGAGAGAGGGAGAGAGAAAATCCCAAGCAGGCTCCACACTGTCACTGCAGAGCCCGATGTGGGGCTCAAACCTATGAACCACGAGGTTGTGATCTGAGTCGAAATCAAGAAGTCAGATTCTTGACTGACTGAGACACCCAGGTGCCCCGAAACCTGCATTTTTAAAATTTTTTTTTTCAACGTTTATTTATTTTTGGGACAGAGAGAGACAGAGCATGAACGGGGGAGGGGCAGAGAGAGAGGGAGACACAGAATCGGAAACAGGCTCCAGGCTCGAGCCATCAGCCCAGAGCCTGACGGCCTGATGCGGGGCTCGAACTCCCGGACCGCGAGATCGTGACCTGGCTGAAGTCGGACGCTTAACCGACTGCGCCACCCAGGCGCCCCAAAACCTGCATTTTTAATAAGCTTCCCAGAGGATTCAGATTTGCACTGGGGTGTGAGTGAGGAACATGGTTCTAGAAGGAGGGGTGAAGCAGGTAGGTAATTATTACTGTAGGGGGATGTGCCCAGGCTGCACCAGGCTGGGAAAGGGTGCATACATGACGCACATCAGGGGGGCTCTCCCGGAGGCCTTTGAAGTCTTGAGGGAGGAGGGACACCTGGGTGGCTCAGTGGGTTGAGTGTCTGACTTTGGCTCAGGTCATGATCTCGCGGTTTGTGAGTTCGAGCCCCATGTCGGGCTCTGCTGACAGCTCAGAGCCGGAAGCCTGCTTTGGATTCTGTCTCTGTCTCTGTCTCTGTCTCTCTCTCTCTCTCTCAAAAATAAATAAACATTAAGAAAACAAAAAAAGAAGCCCTTGAAGTCTTGAGGAAGGAGTGGGAAGTAGCCAGGTGGAGCAGGGGGAAGGGTGTTCTGGGCGAGGTCACAGGCAAGGACACAGGCACGGGCAAAGTCTGGATCAGGACTTAGAAGGACTCGAGCATATTTTTCGGTTGTTTGTCCTGGGCGGGGCCTGGGGGCCGGGGAATACCGATTCTTCTGTGCAGACGGGGCACCAGGCCAGGCCGCTGTGACTCGTGGGTGCTACCCCCTGTGGCTCCCAGCCTGGGCAGGGACCGCTCGCTCCCCGTCCAGCCCCGTTCCGTGAACCCTGGAGCTGTCATCTTGCTGGAGTGGGCCACTTGCCAAGGGCAAGGCCTTGGGGAGGACAGTGCTGGTATCAGGGTGGCCTTTGCTTCTTGCGGGAAAGTAGGAGCAGGCAGAAGCCAGGAGTTCAGATGCCCGGTCACCTGCTCTTATGGCCTGAGACGCGAGGGGTTTGGGAATCAGAATGTCTGGCAGGTGCTAAGTCTCCTTTTTCTCTAAGACCAGGGAGCAGTCGCTCCTCTGCTTTGAAGACAGAATGATGAAGTTAGCGGTCACAGAGCACAGTCTTCCCTCACCCACATGTGACTCGATGGTCTGCTTACCTTCCTGGCGACCTCATTTACCGGTTGCTGTGGGAGCTGCTGCAAACAGTTCATACCTGAGACCTCCCCGGCGGGGGGGGGGGGGGGGGGGGGTTGCCCTTGGGTGATTGTGGCTGCCTCACCCCAAGGTGCCCAGGAAGAAGCCTCCCCCTGCTCTGGGTGGCTCAGAGCCAGGTGCAGGGTACAGAAGGCCAGCCTGCTTGCCTCAAGGCAGACACGCTCAGTGGTGCAGTTCGCAGCCCAGAGCCCCGGGGGGGGATCAGGCTGAGACTAGAGTCACCTGAAGCCACATCTTTGCTTAGCTTCTCCCCCATTCCTTATCCAGCTTCCCCCGCAAAGGAAACAGCCTCTCTTGGAGAACTCTCTCCACTCACAAGAACACCCATCTCAGGATCGGCTTCTAAGGAACCCAACTTAGCATAATAAAACAACAGCAGGGGGCAGAGAGAGCTGTTTAGGTCCTGGCTCTGCCCCATCCTGGCTGTGTGATTCTGGGGAAGTTTCTAAACCTCTCTGAATTGGATGTCATAGGACCTGTGAGTGCACCAATCGCATTAATGACTTGAGGATTCCCTCAAATCAGAATCTTTCAATAAGTTGGTCAGCATGTATTAAGTTGCAGAAACGGATTTTCTATTAATGCAAAGAAGGAAGAGAACCCTACTCACTAAATCACCTGCGTGGGTTGAAGTGAGGGAAAGTTCTGGAAAATGTAGCACATTTCCTCCTTTTCCATAGTTCTTGTTCCCCATTTGTCTTTTAGGATATTCTGAACCATCCTTCTTGGGAGACATGTTCAAGCATTTATAATCGGGTTTCTCAACCTCAGAACCATTGAAATTGGGGGCCTGATAATTCCTTGTTTGGGCAACTGCCCTGTGCATTGCAGGATAATTAGCAGCGTCACTGGCCTCCACCCCCAAATGCCAGGAGCACCCCCAACACACACAGACACACACACACACACACACACACACACACACACACACACACACACATACTCCATCCCAAGTTGTGACAACCAAAAATGTTTCCAGACATTGCCAGATCTTCCCAGGGGGAGCAGAATTGCCCTTGGTGGAATTGCCTCTGGTTTATATAGTGAAACAGTCATTGCCAACCAATGGGACTGTAGTATACTTGTAATTCAGTTCTAGAGTGCCGCTTTAATATTTATTTATTTTTGAGAGAGAGAGTGCATGCATGGGAGAGGGGCAGAGAGAGAGGGAGACACAGAATCCGAAACATGCTCCGGGCTCTGAGCTGTCAGTACAGAGCCCGATGCAGGGCTCGAACCCACAAACCGCAAAATCATGACCTGAGCTGAAGTCGGACGCTCAACCGACTGAGCCACGCAGGCGCCCCTGGAGTGCCAACTTTAGAGTGCCATTACAATATTCAATAATGTGATCAAACATCTCGGTTTGCCTGGGACTTTCCTGGGTTTAGCACTGGAAGTCCCGTGTCCCAGGTGACCCATGTTGGTTGGGGCATGTCTGTGCAAATAGAAACATTTCCTGTGTTCTGATTTAGGTCACTGCCCACTTCTGTAGGGGTGAGACCCATAATCATTTCCCTGGGAAGGTAAAAAGTGAGTTTAGAAAACTGAGTTAACTAGCCCAAGACTTCCAATTTATTCCAGTGTTTGAATGCCCTTTAAACACGTTCCTTCTCCTTCTGCCTTCGGTAGCTTGGCTGGATGTGCTCGCACTTATTTCTTTCCATATAAGCTGGCACTTTACTAATTTTCATTAAAAAAACTTTTTTTTAATGTTCTTATTTATTTTTGAGAGACAGACAGAGCATGAGCAGGGGAGGGGCGAAGAGGGAGGGGGAGACACAGAATCTGAAGCAGTCTCCAGGCTCTGAGCTGTCAGCACAGAGCCCGACGTGGGGCTCAAACCTGTGAATCGTGAGATTATGACCTGAGCTGAAGTCGGATGCTCAACCGACTGAGCCACCCCGGCGCCTCTACTGATTTTCATTTCAATGAGCCGTGGCTCTGTTATTGGATCTTTCTATTTGGATTTTGTGTACTTATTGGTTCTTCTCTGGGGCTGTATGTTCTCCTAACCTGTGTTTTTGCATCAGAATACCGTGTTTTATCTGAAAGTTTCCTGGTTTTGCACAGTGACTCCAGCCACAGGTGATGAGGTGGAAGTGTGGAGTAAGCCATGGTTGGTTTGAGCAACGGGGTGCACTCATTTTTCTGGCCCTGGAAAGACTGAGGAGTTGATGAACACGATGCTGCAGCTGCCGTGAAGTTCCTGGAAGCTTCGGGAATTTATACCCCACACAGGATATTGGCAGGATATAATTATAAGCATGCATTTCAGAGATCACCAGCTTGAAGCCTGAACTTACTTTTCCATTAATAGAAACATTTCTGTTTTTGCAACAATCAGAATGGGAATTCACGGTCCCTTATGGGAGTTTTTGCCTAGTACGTGCAAAACTTTGGGTCCAATCACAGTTGTATGTGGAGGATGATTATTTTACTGGAGGGGCACCTGGGTGGCCCAGTAGGTAAGCATCCGACTCTCGATTTTGTCTCAGGTCATGATTTCACGGTTCATGAGATCAAGCCCTGCTTTGGGCTCCGTGCTGACAGTGCAGAGTCTGTGTGGGATTCTCTCTCTCCCTCTCTCTCTGTCCCCACCCCACTCTCTCAAAAAAAAAAAAAAAAGTAAAGAAAACAACTTAAAAAATAATAATTCTGCTAGACGCTGAGGTGGGCATTGAGTGTGATGGATGGTGCTGATGGGATCATGTATTGAGGGCTTACTAAGTGCTGGACATTTTGCTGAACAGCTCGCATGCATGATCTCATGTAATCCTTGCAACAACCCTGGAAGGTAGGGTCTGTTCCTCCCCATTTTACAGATGAAGAAACGGAGGCCTTCAGGAGTAAATCCAAAGTCTCCCAGTAGGTAGATCTGCTCATCAAACCACCGGTCTCTCTGACTCAGCATCCCAGACTCTTAGCCACTTTACGTGGGTAAAGGGCCAGCCACACAGTAGGCCAGCAACAAATGCTAGCCCCCTCTCTGCTTCTCCTTGACTTAAACAGGCAGAATGGAAGATGCAAATCTGATCTCAACCTGACCTCAGACCAGAGCTAGTAATCTTTTTCCTCCTCATTCCCCGAGCCTGCTACCCTCTCCTCTATTTCTTGAATTGAAAGATGGCGAAGGTGGGGGGCCGTTCCCGGGGGGGCTCGGTCGGTTAAGCGTCCGACTTCATCTCAGGTCATGATCTCGCAGTTCACGGGTTCGAGCCCTGCGTCGGGCTCTGTGCTGACAGCTCAGAGCATGGAGCGTGTTTCGGATTCTGTGTCTCCCTTCCTTTCTGCCCCTCCCCCGCTCATGCTCTGTCTTCCTCTCTCTCTCTCTCAAAAATAAATAAAAACATTAAAATATATATTAAAAAAAGGAAGATAGCAAACGGGTCTTTGTGTTCTGATGAACACCTGCGGGTCCTAGGAACCAAGAAAACTCTGTGGTCACTCTCTCCTCTCCTGGGGAAGTTGCAGGATGGGGAGGGGGGGACATCTCCAACAGCTAATAAGTCCACATCTTTCCTGCAGTATATCCTGTTATGGAGAGAAGTGCTGGGTTTTCCTGATCATTTTTCATTATTTTTTGGAGCCTGCGGTATGATTTATATGTTAACACTCCCCACCAACCTTGTTCATCTCTGTTGTTGGGTTTTTTGTTGTTGTTGTTGTTGTCATTTTTTTTTTCTTACCCAGTCGCGGGCCAAAGAGCTCAGCCTCACTGAGTTGTCAGCGGGAAGGGGAAGAAGTGTTTTGATATCCTCCACTGAGAGCATATGGGGCATTTCTCGGAGCATTGGCTTAAATGAGAGACCACAGGGGAACCAAGATGAGACAGAACTGCTCAGTTGGGGGAGTCAGTGAAACAAGCCCCACTATAAAGGGGGCAATGATTTGGTTTTGTGATATTGCAAGACGCCTTGAGGAGCACTTAGTGCGGTGACCTGGGAGAAGGAGAGCAGAAAGCAGGAAGTCAGGAATATAATGCGTGAGGGAGCTTTGTGCCCTTTAATTGTACATATTCTGCCCGTAGAAGTGGGCGGGGCGGGGAGGGGGGGAGGGGGTCTTTGCAAAATGCATATCCAGCCTTTGCCTCCCCGCTTAAAATCCTTCCTTGGTTCTCCCTTGCTGTCAGGGTAAATCCAGGCTCCCAGTGATACGCTGTGCCGTCCCTTACGGAGCTGTCCTTTCGCCCCTCTCACTGCCTCCCTCCTTGAACCCAGGACTCCAGCATCACTGAAGTCTCAACCCCTGCAGTAGGCCACCTGCCCACCAATCAACACATGCTCGCACCGCCTTGTGTTGCTTCTGCCTGGATCTCCCTTGCACACTTCGGCCAGCTCCCATTTATCTTTCAGGCTCAGCTCGGTCACCTCTTCCTGCAGGACGCCCTCCTGGACTCCCCTCAGGTCCAAAGTGCCACGCCCGGTCCTTCACCGTCATCCCACGTAATGTAACTACGTTGTCTTCGCCCGTGTACCTGCCTGTCTCTCTGACCGGACTTCAAACTAGTTGAGGGTAGGGCTCTGCCCGTGTCCTTCACTCTCTGTGCCCCCAGGGCCGGCACGGCACTTGGCACGTAGAAAGCGCTCAGGAAATGTTTGTTGGTGGAGTAGATCTCAAAAGGAGCTTCTGGAGGGAAAGTGGCTCTTGCCAACCCAAGCCCCCGAGAACCTAGTTCCGATCCACAGGGGATCCTTTCTAGAAAAGGGGCAACTCTGAGGCAGTGGGATGGATGGAAAGATGTTCGTGATCGGAATAGTAAGAGATGGGTTTACATACCTGGATGGCGAACGGTGTGCTGGATCTTGGCAAGAGAGATGATTAAAGAGAGAATTCTTGCCCTGTTTTATTACACACACCCTGGGGCCTCACCCCACACCTGGCACAGAGGAGGAAGGCAATCACATCTTTATGTGCATGAATGAATGAATGACCCTGACTCTGCTCTTTACTGTCTGTATGAGTGGCCTGCTTCCTGAGCCTCAGTCTTCCTGACTTTGAAATGGGCATGGTGGTTTCCACCCTTCATGGCTGTGTTTTTCAGAATAAACAGGTTACATAAGAGGTAGGCGTTTCTTTAACGTTCCCTCATTCAGATGCTGGGAGCCAGGTTTTCAAAACATCGTTTGTTCTCTGTAAGGAAGGGCTGTGCCCTGCTCATATGGATTGCAAAGCAAGCTGGGGTGACGAGACAAAGTCAGGGTCAGGGAGTTGGGCTGCAGACTTTGTAAATTGGTTACAACTGCCCAGTGAACCATTTGAAATGGACGTGACTGTGTTCACCAGCAGGAATTTTGCCCGCCCCCCTTCGGGGAAGGCTAGCCTTCTGATCCCAGCGCCACACGGGTCTCTGGGCTCTCGTCTGCCCCACAGGAAGGCTGGGGGCCATGACAGATCCATTAAGGAAACAGCAAAGCTGCTCATTTGTCCCCCACCGTTCCCGGGCAAGGTCCATGCAAGTCCATGTGCTTCTGGCCCAACCCCTGTCCTGACCTCACTGTGGGGAAGAGGGGACCTTGAGAGAAGAATGCGGAGACGGACACACCTGCATTTCACAAACTGTGAGAGATTCCTTTTATAAGAAATAGGAATCATTATTCAAGAAGCCTTTTGATAGAGACCATTCACGCCCGCACACCGGGGCGGTCAGTGGCATTCGATGGCTTTCCCTTCTGCCCTTCCTTCCTTGTCTTTCCTTTTCTCTCCTTCTGTGTCTGTAGTGTTTATGCAGCATGTATTATGCACCAGCCCCCAGGCCAGGCACTGAAAGGGGGGAAGGAAGGGGAGGCTACAGGGATGAGGAAGACCCAGATCTTGCCCTCAAGATAAATTCACACATTTAACTGTCAGACGGAGAGGATGTCTCATTTAGCCAGCAGCTCCTTTGGGGAACAAGATATCCCACGAAAGCAACTTTTCTCCTTTCTCTATAACTGAAGCTTATCCTATTAGCTTTGAAAGTTAAAAAAAAAAAAAAAAATTAACCTTCTTCAATGAAAAGTCTTAAATAAATCCTTTCCAAGTTTCCAGGCTGCGTGAGGTTCGCGTGGCATTCCCTGTGTCCACTCAAGTTGTTTCAGGCTGTCTAAGGAAACCTTGACCTGTGTGCTGCCTTGGTGGACCCCACTCGGGCATTTTTTGGTGAGATCCTCACTACGGTTTTGCAGACGAGGAACCTGGATCTCAGCAAGGCGGACGGATGTCCCCTTGGTGTGGGGAGGGCAGAACTGTGGTTCAGGCTCATGTTGGCTTGACTCGGAAACCCAAGCTTCTAACTGCTTCGGGAACCCCATATGACCTTTCCCTGGTGCCTGGCGTTGTTCAGAGCCACGATGCTAACTCATGGTGCTCCTCTGGGCCAAGTTTGATAGGGAGCTTTGTCCTGTCAGCTGTGTGGCCCCCCCCAGCCCTCCCTTTTCTCTATGTGGAACGAAGCACCTGGAGAAACAAATTCATTAAGGACCGTGGGCCGCAGACCCACAAGGGACAGGGAGTAGAGGCTCGGCTTTGGTGTGAGAGCTTTGGAATGGCCGCATTGGGTTTTGAGCCTCCTTTCATGATCATGGTGTCCTGTTTGGGCTCGCCTCTTTCTCAAGGCCTCAAAACAAGGATTCGAGGGCAAGTGTATTGAAGAGGTGAACAGACCATGCCAGCGGGGGAGCGGGGGAGTGAGACCAGGAAGGGAAGGAAGGAAGCCAGCACTGGGTGCTTCGCTGGGCAGGTAACGGCTCTGGGTAGCTGGCGTCCAGTCTCCCCTCTGACACCTCTGAGCCGTCCCACCCAAGGGGGAGGAGACTGGGATCGTCACCAGCCAGGTCCCACCCGTGGGTGTTTCAAAGCTCCAGGCATTGCAGTCAGCCCACAATTCAGCAAGAGAAAGTCCTCCACTGGAGAAAGTCCTCCACTGGAGAAAGTCCTCCACTGTCTCAGGGGCTTGAGACACAAACTAGCAATAATAAGAATGACTATAACAAAAACAGCAGCACCTGCTACTTCAAGTAATCATCCTGGGCACCCGCATGTGTCATATCGTTAGTTTTCTCTGCGGCTACGCAACTGCGGATACTACGTTTCTTTGCAGCTACAGATACTATGATTGTCTCCATTTTACAGATGACGAGACTGTGGCTCAGAGCGGGTCGGCGACCTACTCAAGTTGTCACAGCCAGGAAGTGATAATGCCGGGCCTTGAACCCAGATCCCTGCTTCATATTTTCCTGACCCCATTTTGCCTTTTTGGAGGGGAGGGTGCTGTATTCTGGAAGATCTAGGCTTCTGGACAGCCCTTGTTTGGGAAGTAGAATGTGTCTTCCTCATTCAGTGGTTCTGGCATTCACTCACTGAACACCCACGTTCCCGGCAAAGACCGAATCAGAGCCTTGGAGGTTGAGCCTTGGGGGTCTGATTTGGAAGCAGGCGGTCGGCCTTAGTTTTCCCTTCTATGGGCAGTGAAAGGAAAAGTCTCATCTGGGTGGAATCCTGTGCATTTCCTTCTCTGGCTCCTTCTTCCCCTGCCCTTGAGGGTCTGTATCATTTCAGCGCTAGGCTAGTCGGCCCACTCAGTTGGTAGATGCCAGTGCTCCACCTACCTCTGTGCAAAGGGTTAAGTGTCTCAGCGTGAAAGTTCTCTGGGCTTTTCTGCAAGAGCAGTGGCTGTGCCCCCCTTGCTAGGGCCGCCCTTTGAAGTGCTGGCCAGAGGGACAAGCGTTCCATCTCCCACCTTTTGGCCAGAGATGAAGGAAGGCTTTTCTCTAACTGCAAAAGACAAGCAACGAGGGATACCGGAGGGGATCATGCCTGGGGGAGGCAGGGCACGGGCTGAGGTCACAGGAGGCTCTGCCTGCCCGTCCTGGTTCGGGCGCGGTCCAGCTGTGGCATGGGACTGTCTGCTCCTGCTTCAGAGTGCTGCCCACGACAGTGACCCGGCTTCTCCACACCTGCACGTCACCATTCCAGCTGTGCTCGTTAGAGAAGACTCGTAGGCGGGAGAGGCAGAAAGGAAAAATTTCTTTCTGGAAGCTTCCAGGGCAGAATCAAGCGATTTCAAACAGCAGTGAGTGCAGAAACTTCTCGGTTCCACTCTCATTTGGCATCAGCGGATTCCCCAGCTCAGGGCTTCCCAAGCATCAGTCTGACCTATCCCGGCTGTGACGGCCTCCAGTGGCTTCCTGGGGCCTGCAGAATCAAATACAGACGGCTCGCCAGGGTTGCGGGGGGCCCTGTCCGTGTCTTCCTCCCCTTCCTTGTGTCTTTATCGCTTTGTGGTTCTCTTCGGCCTCATTGGCCTTTAACCTCTGACCCCTGAACCCACCAGCTTGTTCCTGCCCCCCACTTCTGCACCGGCCGGAAGCCCTTCCTTCTCACTTCTATACCCTCCATCCGGTTTCCCTGAATGATTTTTTTCTTCCATCTCAACACACCTGCAATGATCTGATATTTGTTTACGTGGTTTTTATCCCTCCCCGTAAGCATAGCGGCTTCATCTGCCCTGTTCCCGGCATGTCCCCAGGACCTGGGGCCCAGTAGGCCCTGTTAAGTGTTTGCAGAATGAATGAAGGGCTAGTTGCACATTCCCTGGAGCTTCGAACTAGGGTTTGGATGCAATACCAATGACCTCCAGGGGAACTGGGACTTGAGAGTCCAGGGAGCTTTAGAAAAGAAAAAGACATGGGGTGCCTGGGTGGCTCAGTCGGTTAAGCGTCCGACTTCGGCTCAGGTCATGATCTCGCGGTTTGTGAGTTCGAGCCCCGCGTCGGGCTCTGGGCTGATGGCTCAGAGCCTGGAACCTGTTTCCGATTCTGTGTCTCCCTCTCTCTGCCCCTCCCCTGCTCATGCTCTGTCCCTCTTCCTCAAAAATAAACATTCAAAAAATTTAAAAAAAGGAAAGAAAAGAAAAAGACAAATTTGCAGTAAGGTGGGATTTTTATTATCCTTGTGAGGTCAGGCAACTGTAGGGGAAGAGCAAAGTGACATCTTAGGCTTGTCTCAAAGGAGGACATTTTGATTGTGCTGGTTAGAGATCCTAGGAACCTTCCCACTTATTCACCCCACCCCCAAGATGTAAAGGAAGAAGAATGAAGGTTTTACAGGCATCTGCGTGAGGTTAGAGCTGGGCTCGGGACTTCTGTCTGTTACTGGCTATTTGACCTTCAGCAAGTTATCCAAGTTTGCCAAGCCTCAGTTTTTCACTCTGTAAAATGGGGATAACAATAGTTCCTACTTTTTATTCTTTTTTTTTTTTTTTTGAGGTGGGGAAGGGCAGAGAGAGAAAGGGAGAGAGAGAATCCCAACCAGGCTCCGTGCATGGAACCCAATGCAGGGCTCTCTCCCAGGACTGTGAGATCAGGACCTGAGCCAAAATCAAGAGTCAGATGCTTAACTGACTGAGCCACCCTGGTCCCCCTAGTTCCTACTTTTTAGGATTGATATGAGGATTAAATAAATTGCGTAAAGCCCGGGGGCATTTCGTGGCTCATCACAAGCACTTGTTCTCAGAGCTTGTACCTCTTTTTTCTTTTTTAGTATTTTTTTTGGGGGAGAGCGCAGGTTGGGGAGGGGCAGAGGGGGTGGGGACAGAGGAGCTGAAGCAGGCTCTGTACTGACAGTCTGACAGCAGTGAGCCCAATGTGGGGCTCGAACCAGTGAACTGTGAGATCATGACCTGAGCTAAAGTCAGACACTCAACTGACCGAGCCATCCAGGTGCCCCCCAGTAGCACCTCTTAATGCTTTTCAATCATCTTAGACTTTTAGGGGCCAAGAGCTGCCACTTTTTTTGACAGTTCTCAATTGTCTAAGCTAATTTGTCCCGAATTGATTCAGTCATTCGCTCACGACCCTGTCATGATTTTGTCATATGTATGTAGCAGCTTTCCTTTTATTTATTTACTATTTATGGCCTTTTAAATTTCAATACATTTATTTAAGGATGGAAATGTGTCTTATTACCATGGGTGGAAAATCAGCATCACTTCCATTAACATAAGGCAACCAGGAAAAAAAAATGGAAAAATGGAAAAATAAATTTATTTATTTTTTTAATGTTTATTTATTTTTGAGAGAGAAAGAGAGAGAGAGACAGAGCACAAGCAGGGGAGGGGCAGAGAGAGAGACATACACAGAATCCGAAGCAGGCTCCAGGCTCTGAGCTGTCAGCACAGAGCCTGATGCGGGGCTCGAACTCACAGACCACGAGATCATGACCTCTGAGCCGAAGTCGGACTCTTAACTGACTGAGCCACGCAGGCGCCCCGGAAAAATAAATGTATTACATTTCCTGTGGATACTGTCGCCTGTCCAAATCTGGGACTGGGCTTAGCATGTGGTAGAGAGATATAAAGATGTGTTAGCACCAGAGAGTTCCCCGATGCAGTCAGAGAGGAGATTTGGAGACGGACTAATGTTCTTACCATGTGATCTGGCATTGTTCCATGCTGCCTGCATTCCCCCCCACCCCCCACCCCCTGCTCCGCTTCATCCCTGCACTCCTGGAGGCCTCAGGGCTACCCTTTCCATATGAGAGAGGAATTCAGTGCCCTATTAGGGCCCAAAAGACTGAAGACAAAAAAATAATTGGGCAAATGTGCATAGACATTCCAAAACAATCAATTAGACCAGTGGTTCTCACACATGAGCACATATCACGCTCAGGTGGAGGGCTTGTTCCAAACATGTTAACTGCATTTCAGCTCTGGAGTCTCAGATCCATCAATCCGGGGTCGGGGGGGGGGTCCCAGAAATTGGCATTTCTGAAAAGTTCCTGGATGGTGCCGATGTGACTGGTCTCAGGACTCCACTTTGAGAACCACTGAGCTAGACTAATTGGGGGAGTCAAAGTTGAGTCTATGACTGGGTGTTGAGACCATTCTGTTAAAGAGAACTGTCAAATCCCTAGAGAGGAAGAAGGTCGAGGGCAAATCTAAAGCTCCTGTGCCTCTCTGTGTATTTTAATATTAAACCTCTGAGCAGGCTAAGGGTGTCTTCTGGCAAAGATGTTGGCTGTTGGAAGTTAGGCTGGCGTGCACAGAAATGATAAAGGAACCCAAAAGGATGCAGGTGGGGTACCCACAGCATCTGCCACAGCGTATATCTTTCCTACTGACATAAAACTCTAAACGGAAAAGACAAAGCCAGGTCAAAATTACTTGGGGTTTCTATTATCTATTATCCTTTTGAAGTCTGGTAACTCTTTGGGGGAGAGGAAGGTGACATTGCCTCAAAGTAGGACATTTTGACTCTAAACTCTTCGTACGTCTAAAACCGAATAGCTGTTACTGATCTCATCCTAAGGGGAAGCCATGGTTAGCTGTGTCCTGTTGCTTGAGGCTTTAAGAAAAACGAGAAACCACCTTTGGCACCACTGACCTGAGGTTTCTGCCAGGAAAGCTCAGTTAATCTGTTTTTCCATCTGTAAAATGGGAATGATAATAATATCCATTGTGTAAGGTTGTTATAAAGGTCCAATGACATAGTGTATGTAATATGTTTAGTGCCATGGTTGCCAGGTGAATTTACAAGAAAACAGTGGAAGATTATTAGGATTGGATGATGACGATGACAGTAAAGATTAAAAATACAGACCAAAAGTGGAAATACCTTTCAAAGCATAAAGTCCAAGTGGACATGGTTGGTGAAAGAGTTGCTACCCACTCTGAACCACCCAGGACTGACCTGTGAGGGGAATGGCAACAGACTCTCTTCAGAGTTGATTTCCTAGGTGCCAAGGAGATACTTTAGCTGCCCTATCTCATCTCAGATTTTTGTATCCACAGCTTCTAGAGATTTCTAAACCACCAAGGCAGCACATCCATCTATTCATCCATCTACCTACCCACCCACCCATTCATCCATCCATTCATCTATCCATCCATCCATCCAACCACCATGTGTCCATCCACTCATCCATCTATCCATCCTTCCATCCGTCCATCCACCCACCCATCCATCCACCCACTCAGCCACGATTCCATCTACCCACCATTCCATCCATCCATCCAACCACCATCCGTCTACCCATTCATCCATCCTTCCATCCGTCCATCCACCCACCCATCCATCCACCCACTCAGCCACGATTCCATCTACCCACCATTCCATCCATCCATCCAACCACCATCCGTCTACCCATTCATCCATCCATCCATCCATCCATCCATCCATCCTTCCATCCGTCCATCCACCCACCCATGCATCCACCCACTCAGCCACGATTCCATCTACCCACCATTCCATCCATCCATCCAACCACCATCCGTCTACCCATTCATCCATCCATCCATCCATCCATCCATCCATCCATCCATCCACCAACCCATCCACCCACCCATCCATCCACCCATCCACCCACTCCCCCACCAGTCCATCCACCCACCCACCCAGCCTCCCAGCCACCCATCTTTCCATCCTTCTCTGTCTTTCTCTCTCTCAGGTTAAAGTGCCACAACAAATGCACCAAAGAAGCCCCACCCTGTCATCTCCTGATCATCCACAGAGGAGGTAAGTATTTAACACTTGGTGCCCTAGGGGTAGGGTGGCGCAGGGGCTCCTGCAGGCCCTCTGAGATAGCTGTCCCATCCAGGCCATTTCTGTGTACCTCTTAATCCCCCGATATTTGCCAATTTTTTCCTTTCTGTTGCTCTTCTTCCTGCCATCTGTCCCCTTCATCCATTCCCTGTGCCTGTTCTCCCTGTTCCTTGCCCCGCTCCTGGTCTCTCTGATACTTTAGTCCCCAGATTTATCTCCCCCTTCCTAACTCTTCTTCTCTCATTCTTGTCTGCTCTCCTAATTTCCACTCTCCTCTCTTTCCCCGCTAATCTCATTGCTTTTCCTTCCCCCTTAAAAAGAGTGCTGGCTGAGTGTTTCCTCTCACGTGCTCTCTAGACTGGGTCATTTGGCCCTGCAGAGGTGAGCATGGGAAGGGTCGGGCTTGGGTCTGTTGGTTCTGGGCCATCTGTGTTCTGTCCCCTGGGGCTCTGGGAGTGTCCTGGCCAACCTGTCCAAGCAGCGAGGTAACAGCTGCCCTTGGGAGAGCCGTGGCCAGCCTTGTATCTTGCACAAAAAGCAAGACCAATTTAGTGCGAAGGAAAGACTAGAAGGAAAGGCTTTTCCCTACCTGCCAGGGACTCAACTGGGGAAACCTTGTAGTCCAGCTTTCAAAATAGTTCCCCTGATTCTTGTCTCATGGGGGAGTTATCTCTGGCTTCTGTTATCTACGTTACAATTCATTCACCAGGGGACTCTCTGGGCCTGTGCTGTTCAATACAGTAGCTGCTAACCACACCTGGCTATTTAGATTTAGATTAATTTAAATGAAATAAAAATAAAAATTCCATTATTCTGTCACACCAGCTACGTTTTAAGGGCTCAGTAGCCACAGGTGGTGGCTACCATATTGGATAGTGCAGACAAGCAACACTTTCATCATCACAGAAAGTTCTGTTGGATATCACTGGTTCTGACCTCTGCTATTCAACGTACAGGAGACCTACTGAATCAAAATCTGCATTTTTAACTGAATCTGTGGGCAGTTCCTCTGCCCCTTAAGAGGCAAGACTCTAGGGTACAAGTTGCAAACTCAGGTACCTTCCAGGGCCAAACCAGGATTCTAAATAAGAGAAGGTGGCCAGGTGGGGCCATGCAAAGTGGAAGGGGAGCCCAGGAACCATCTAGAGAGGACAGCCACTCCAGCAATGATAGAAACAACATGGACCTGAATTTTTCTCATGTTTCAAAGAAAAGCCCAAATAGTTGTATTATTTTCAGATATTAGCGACTTATTACAGTTTTAAAATTCTTGCTGGCCAATTCCCTGCCCTCCCACCCTCCCATCTATAGGTTGGCTGGAGCCTTGGAGCCGATGTTGAGGTACACAACCTGCTGATGTGAGATGGAGTCCCTCCTTGTCCCTGCTATGCCCCTCCCAGCTCCCCTGGCCTTGGTCAATGCACGCTCCAGGGAATCTGCCCCGATTTAGAATGAGCCCAAGGGAAACTCAAACAAGGAAGCAAATTGCTGCCGAAAGTCTTGGGATGTGTTCCAAAGCCATTGGGCCGTTGGTTTTCGATGATCTTTGCATTGCTTACCTCCACAAGGGGAGGAAATTGCACGGGAAGGAAAAGTCTTCAGCCCTCCTGCCCCTTCCCACCCATCCTTAATTAAGAACCATCTGTTCCTTGCACAACTGTATATGCTCAGTGAGGCTATTTTTTAAAGCTGAATTCTCACAGCTCTTGACCCCTTGTCTTGCTTGGGTCAGCTTCACTGGGGAAACCACCTCCTAGTGGTCTTTGCTGGAGTCCAACTCCCATGTGGAGACCAGAACCAGCCAGCTGCAAGGTGACCCGCTTCCAGAAGCTGACACCTGAAGAAAGGCTCCCTACATGCTGCCTTCATGGCCGTACCCCCTTTGCTCAGAGGCAGCAGGTGCCCATACATGCAAAGCCAGTGGAACTTGCCAGAAGTCCTCCAGCGTCTTGCTTTCCCCCCATCCCCCACCCTTGTTGGTAGGAAGTTTAAAATATAGTTGGTTTCCATGGAGATGGCAGCTCAGGCTAAGCAGAAAAATTAAATTCCTGGGTCAGTCCAAAGCTTTAACTTCTCCACCAACACTGCCCCCCCTCCCCCCGCAACACAAAACAGCTAACAAGTCACACTGCCAGGCATCAGATTTGAATTTGAGCTCCTCAATTTGCCCCTCCCTGTGGTCCCTATAAGAAGTGATAATACGAGAGGGGTGACGGGAAGAGAAGCTTGGATGACGTCGTTTGGATTTATTTAGCATCAGCTGTGTGCCCAGCTTTTTGTGCGGCTTCAGGGAGGACATTGAGGGGAGGTCTGCAGATAGTAAGCCTTCCTTTCAGGGATCCCTGTGGCCTTGTTTAGGACAAACGTGTTTTGACACGCAGCAGGCTGCCCGGGCCTGAGAAATCCCACAAATGACGAAAGAGGATCCCGACACAAAGGTTAGATGGAGGCAAGGACAGGTGGTCATTCTGAGCTTATCCATTGATTGTAGATCTTAAGGAATCAGGAACCTCTTGTATTTCACAGGAGGGTCAATTCTGAAATGATGCCCACGTGAAACAATTATGGTATCGAAAACAAATGGATAGCTTCGGCTTCATTATCAAGATGTACAGTTGTCAAGTCATTTCTTAACAACATAAACATTCTAGAAAGCACAGAGGACACCTGATCTTAACGCCATGACCTGACAACTATCGTTTTTGGAGGATTCCCTTCCCATCCTGGGGGCAGGCCTTCGAGATGGGGTCTGAGCTAGGCTTTCCTGGCAGAACGGTTTAACACGAAGCGGTACTTAAACTCCCAAATTGCTGTTTTTACCCCTACGGATCCAGCAAGGTTAGTCCGGACAGAGTCCGTCCCGTGTGACATCAACAACCCTCTACGAAAGCCACCCCGGTATTCGGACCTGCACATCAGCCAGACGCTCCCCAAAACCAACAAGATCAGCAAGGTGAGGGCGGGGTCCTGCTGGGTCGGGGTCTGCTGGGGCTGCCGCTGCCTGGGAGGGGCGGGGAGGGGGGCTTGAGCGAATTGCTCTGGAAACCCTCACCTCCCAGCCCACCTGGGCTCTCCTCGCTCCATGTGGTTTGTGTAAGGAAAGCTTAGGGGGCATCCAGCCCTCCGTGGAGAGTGAGTGTGCCAGAAATCTGTCTTAATTTAGAGAGAGGGCACACGGAAATGAGAATGAATGAATGTGTCGAGGAGGGAGCAGTAGGGATTGCGGGAGAGTCTAAGCAGGATTCCTGAGTGATCCAGACCCAGCTCCCTTTGCTCTGTGAGATGTTTTGCCAACCTGCCGGAATTAACCTTGCAGATGGCTGGGTTGACATATCTGTTGAATCGGACCACCGAGGGACGGAAGACTGTTTTTTGAGCTCCTGCTAGAGACTAGATAGATGGATATGTGGGGGGTGGGGGGGGGGAGGCAAGCTCTGAGCCTCAGTCAGTTTGATTGACTTCTGGCTGGTCCTCAGATGGTCAGCCTCTCTATGCACCTGTCCACTGTGGCATGGAAATTTCCAGCGTGATTTCCATGTGTTTGGTCTGTTGGTTGGACTGCACCAGAACCTTCCCAGGGACACTTGCAGCCTTATGGTGGGAGGCAAAGCCTGCACGTGCCAACAGGTGATTTCTCAAACTCCCCAGTGCTTCTGTGCACCGTGTTGAAGGTGGGTAAAGTGCAAATCAATCCAAGCGTGTGGGAAGTCACCACCTGTGTTCAGGACCCAGATGAGCGTCACGATGGCTCGGTGACCTCTCACTGGCAAGGCTCTGTCTAGCTTCTCTGCATAAGGCTGGAGAGAGTATTGCTTCTCCCCAGTCCATCCTCCAGACAGCAGCCAGAGTGATTCCTAATGAATGCAATTTGAATCCTGTCCCCCTCTGCCTCAAAACCACCCAGTGGCTCTTTACTGCATTGAGAAAACAAATCAAGCTCCTTCTGCAGTCTGCAAGACCGTGCCTAATTTGGTCCCTCGCTCCGTCTGTGACCTCCCCTTGTACGTCTCCCCACCAAAGCCCATATGTTCTTTCTCTCACACACTATCACCCACTGTTTTTACTACTAGCTCTCAGCCATTCACCATCTGGCTCCTTGTGGCGTCATCTAAGCAGTTGAGAGCTTGGCCTCTGAAGGCAGGCGAACCTTGCAGTCAGCCCTGGCTTCTCCCACTTACTAGCGGTGAGCCTCAGGGCAGGCCACTAATTTCTCTTGGCCTCAGTTTTCCTGTATATGAAATGGGTACGTTCCAGTTATCTACTGCTGCACAGCAAAGCCCCTCAAACTTAGTGGAGCACGACAGCCTTTTAATTATGTTCCTGGAAACTGTGGGGACTGAACTGGGAAAACTTACACAGCTGGGGCTGGAATCTTCTAGAGCAGAGATTGGCACACTATGGCTCACAGGCCAAACCAGCCCAGCACCTGCACCTGTTTTTGTGAATAAAGTTATATTGGCATGAGCCACACCCATATTGTCCACAGCTGCTTTCACACTATGATTGAGAATTGAGTGGTTCCAACGGGGACCACATGGCTCACAAAGCCTAAAATATTTGCTATTTGGCCATGTTAAGAAAAAGCATGCCAGCCTCTGAGCTAGAGTCGTCATCAGTCACCTGTCTAGTGTCTGCCTGTGGTGCATCAGAGACCGGGTTCAGCGGAGACCCAGCGGAAGCATCTACATGCGGACTTGCCTTATGGTTTGGGCTTCCTCACAATATGGCGGCTTCAGGGTGCTCGGGCTTCTCACCTGGCAGCTCAGGGCTTGACGAGCAACTGAGCAACAAGGCAGAAGTTGCCTGGGCTTTTGTAACTTAGCATTACCTTGGTGTGTTGTCTTGACTTGTCACTAGCCAAGGATCGGTAGTATCAGTTCTGCTCTGTCATACTGATGGGGGCTGTCGCGTTCCTGCTCAGATTCAAGGGGAAGAGGCATAGAAACCACCTGCCGATGGGAGGAGTCCAAGGAATTTGAGGCCACGTTTTAAAATGTCCACGGTGGCTATAATAAGAGCACCAGCCTCAGAGAGTTGTCTTGGGGATGAAATGAAGTAATCCACATACAAGCATCTAGTACGGTTCATGGCACATGTTAAGCATCCAGAAAATTCTAGATACTGTTTTCAGCTTAAATCTTGGGTTTCCAATCCAGATCTTAGGTCGGGTCCACTTTTTCTTTGTTATTTGCATAAGATACGTATAGGTCTCTAGAAGAAGGGATCTCCACCTCTGGGGGTGCTTAGGAGGCTCAAATGGTACGGTTCCTAAGAAGTAACTGTGCATGTCTAGAGAACCCATCCTTTTCTTTGTGACATCTTAGGGGGCGAGCTGCTCAGAGCATCTCGAGACCTTCCTCTCTGGCTTTGCCAGCATACTGAGCCTCTTGATCAGATGGGACAGAAACACGGGTCAGCTAGATCAGTGACTGTGACATTGTTCTGCTTGTCTGCCAGCGGGAGAATTTGATAAGAGAAATAAATTAACCTCTATTTAGAAAGCAGCTTTGACTTGAAGGTGGACAGGATCTATCACAGGGCCGGGTTATTTTTTCCTCTCTTTCTCTTCTCACTGGCTTCACACAGATTCTTTTTGTCAGGCAATGATGTGGTTAGTGCAATAGATTTCTGAGCCAATTTGGTCTGAAGGCTTCCTTTTCATTGCTCTGTCTCCTCTCCTGTCTGGCTCAGTCAATCCAACTTCACAAAAGCCCAGCTTTTTCTCCCGACGTAATGGTTAGTTAGAGTGTGCGTTTTGGAGTCAGAAGGCCCAGCCTTCGAACTTCGTTCCTTCACTGACTGTGTGGTCATAGCAAGCTCTCTCTACCTTGGTTCCTTCCCCTCCTCCCCCATTAAAGGGGCAGCACAATAGCAGCTATGACTGGGACTATGGAAAGGAGTAGATGCAGTGATAGGCGTCAAGGATTTAGTCTGACCCTGGATGGTCAGGGCAGGGAATGGCTTGATGGGGGAAAGAGGAACGGAAGGAGGAAGAGGAGGCAGAAAGAGGAAGAGGGAGGAGGGGGAGGGGGAGGAGGCAGAGGAGAAGAAGAAACGGCAGTATCTGCCAGCTCCTTGGGGGACCAGGCTATAGCCCTTGTCCCTCCAGGTCAAGGCATCAGAACCCCATCTGCAGTGGTGTCCAAGGCTGAAGATGTACCTGCTGTAGTGACGCTATTCAAAATGGCTGCGTGCCGGCTTGCCCTTTCCAGTTGGCCTTGCACTCGGGCCAGCTCCATGGACCTCCAGCAGGACCGTGGATCACTGTCCTGTTCTTCCATCATGATTGTGACTCAGCTGCTCTTCTTGGGTCTGCTCCAGTCTGTTACTGCTGACTGGTCTCATCCTCTACCTTCCCCTCTTCTCCATGTCATTGCTTCTGCCTCCATGTATTTCTCATAACCTTGGCTTCTTTGTTTTCTGGCCTGTCGTGGCTCTTCTGTTCTCTTTGAACCTCATCTCGTCTCTGCCTGTGCGCCTGATGCTGTTGGCCAGCTCATCTTTTCATTCCATATCATGGTCATGGGCCAGCTGCCATCTTGTTTGGACCTGTGGTCCTGTGTTGGGGGTGGGCCGTGGAGGTCACAAGACAAGTGTGGTTGTTTAGGACTGTCTGTTCACCACAGTCTATTGGGTTGGAGGGTAGGGACAGTTTCCTTAGGAAAAGTCCATGAGAGAGGCAGTTACCGTCACCACCATGTCCAGATCAGTGCTCAACTGGGTGGAATGGAATGGGAACATGGGAGATAAGCATGCTTTTGTTCAATTCCCAGAGTCAGATGTGAGTTTCTTGTGACTTGGGACAACCTTGTGCTTCTGCTGCTGGGCTGGGGGTAAGGACCCAGGCCACTAACTCTCTGTATGACACCAGTAAGTCACTCCCCCTCTCCGAGTCCCAGTGTCCCCATCTACAGAATAAGGATTTGGACTGGGAGGTCTCTGAAGGATGTTTCTGTATCTTAGCTGTGCTCTGAAAGAGGAATTATGCCACTAGCCCTTCCTGGAATGATCTGATTTGAGTTTGAGTTTCCCTCGATGGAATGCAACCTCCCGTTGCTGGTCCCATTGGGCCATAGATCTCGGTCTGACCCAAAGAAGGAATTTCCCCTCCTGTTGTAGCAATTTGGCCAAGGAATGTGGGCACCATATGCAGCTGTCTCTTGAGATGATTCTGTTTATTCACATCAGCCCTGAGCTACAGAGATGAGAAAGACCTAAATCCTTCCCTCAAGGAGGTAGAGATAATTCCTTGCTCCATAAATGCAATTCCTCATTCCAATCCTCCTTCTTTTCTGTTAATTCACTCATTCATATAACACTTATTACTACCTCTTATGCTTTTGTTTCTGTGCTAAGTTCTGCAGATTCCAAGATGAATAAGACACCATCTAGTAGGAAGAGATATACCTTTCCCTCCCTCTCTCCTTCTCTCCATACCTCCAAGTCTCCCTCCCTTCATTTCTTTCTTGTTTTCCTTCATCTAGCACCCATCTATTTAAGGACCACACTGTGGCTGGGAATATGGAGCTCCCAGCCTAGAGGGCAAAACAGACAAGTAGGCTGAGAAGCGACTGGGTAGAAGCAGCTGAAGCCGAGTGAGTGGGAAGAGCCAGCACCAGGAGTGAATGATGTGCTTGACCTGGTGGAGCAGGGGGTCAGAGGAACTTCCCAGAGGAGGGGAGCTGTGAACTGTGTCTTCTAGGCAGACTAGGGATGGACAGATATTCCAAGTGAAAATAACAGCATGTTCCAAGCCTTGAAGATGTGAAGTGGCCTGGTTGGTGTTGGGGACTGTGAGCCCCCTCATCCAGCAATAATGTAGCACCCCTACCTGATGAGGTAGGGTCAGTGGAAGCCTAGTGGAGAGTCAGAACTTTTACCACCACCCAAATAATGAGTCTACTCTGTTGTGCTTGGTGTCAGTGAAGGCTACATGGGGAATGGTAATAGTACCTCTTAGTAGAAATAGTACCTCTCCCAGAAAGTGCGTGTCAGTGGAGGCCTATGAAGGGGCTGGAATTCCCACCCCACCCAGCAACAATTAGGAGCCCCTCCTGTCCTCCGGTGCCGACAGAGGCAGAGGGCCTAGGCATCTGGCCCTACCTGGGAATAATAAGACAGCACACGCCCTCTTCCCTGCTAGGGCAGGATCACGGGAAGCCAGCTAAAGCCAAAGGTTTAAGTAAGACCCAGAGTCTCACAACTTAATACCCAGATGTCCAGGCTTCAGTGAAAAATCACTTGTCACACCAAGAGCCAGAAAGATCTCAAACTGAATGAAAAAAGGCAACCCATAGATGCCAACACTGAGACAAGTGAGATTTCAGAATTATCTGACAGAGATTGTTAGAGCAGTCATAAAACTATTTCAGCAAACAATTACAAATACTCTTGAAACACACGAAAAAGTAGGAAATCACTGCAAAGAAATACAAAGTCTCAGCAAATGAATAGAAGATATAAAGAGGATCCATATGGAAATTTCAGAACATATAACTCGGAAATGCAATAATTAAAAGTAAAAACTCAGTGGGGAGACTCGGTGACAGAATGGAGGGACAGAGGAAAGAATATGTGAGCTTGAAGATACAACAGTATAAATTACACAGTCTGGATAACAGAAAGACAATTGACTAAAAAAAAAAAAATGAGTAGGACCTCAGGGACCCTTGGGACAATAATAAAAGGTCCAACATTGCTGTCATCAGAGTGCTGAAGGAAAGAATAAAGAGGGCAGGGCTGAAAAAATTCTCCAAGAAATGATGGGTAAAAACTTCTCAAAATGGGCAAAAGACATAAACCCCTGTTCCTGTTTTTCTGATTTAGAAGCATACCATGTTCATGGATTGGAAGATGCAACATAGTTAGGATGTCAGTTCTCCTCAAAATTGATGCCCAATTCCTATCAAAATCCCAGCAAAATATTTTTTTTTGTAGATGAAGACAAAATTATTCTAAATGTTATATGAAAAGGCAAAGGAACTTGAATAACTAAAAACAGTTTTGAAAAAGAATAACGTGGGAGGAATCAGTCTGCCCAATTTCAAAGCTTATTATATAGTTAACAGTAATCAAGACCAAAGAGGATATACAGATGGCAAGTAAACACATGAAAAGATGTTCAATATCATTAGCCATTAAAATGCAAATTAAAACTACTGTGAAATGTCACTGTACTATCAGAATGGCTAAAATAAAAAATAGTGACAATACCAAACATTGGCTAGGATGCAGAGAAAATCAGTCACTCATACATTGTTGGTGTAAAATAGTGTACCCATTCTGGAGAATGGTTTTCGCATCTTCTTTAAAAACTAAACATGACTGGGGTGCCTGGGTGGCTTAGTCAGTTGGGCAGTCAACTTCGGCTCAGGTCATGATCTCGCAGTTCATGAGTTCAAGCCTCCTGTCGGGCTCTGTGCTGACAGCTCGGAGCCTGGAGCCTGTTTTGGATTCTGCATCTCCTCTTCTCTGCCTCTCCCCCCACTCACTCTCTGTCTCTCTCTCAGAAATACATAAACATTAAAATATAAAAATACAAAAATACAAAACTGAAACTAAGCATGGCAGTTAATATGCTGTCAAGGAATTGCACTCCTGGGCATTTATCCCAGAGAAATAAACATTTGTTCGTACAAAACCTATACCTGAATGTTCATAGAAGCTTTATCCACAGTAGCCACAGAGGGGAAACAACCCAGCTGTCCTTCAATGGGCGAATGGTCACACACACTGTGGTACATCCATGTGATGAAATACTACTCAGCCATCAAAAGGAACAAACTATTGATATATTCAACAACTTGGATGCATCTCCAGATAGTTTTTCTGAGTGGTGAAAAAAAAGCGCCAATCCAAAAAGGTTCCATACTGGATGATTCCATGCACAGAGCATTCTTGAAATGACAAAATTATAGAAATGGGGAACAGATTAGTGGTGCCATGGGTTAAAGATGGGAGGGAGGCATGTGAGGAGACAGAGAAGGAAGTGGGGTGGCTATAAAAGCACAACATGAGGGGTCCCTGGGGTGGTGGAAATGTTCTGTATGTGGACTGTATCCGCTCGCCATCTGTGTTGTGATATTGTGCTATCATTTTGCAAGATGCAAACATCAGAGAAAGCTGGTGAAGCCTGCATGAGATCTCCCTTACTTCTTTTTTTGAAAAACAATTTATTTATTTTTGAGAGAGACAGAATGCAAGTGGGGGAGAGGCAGAGAGAGGGAGACACAGAATCCAAAGCAGGTTCCAGGCTTTGAGCTGTCAGCACAGAGCCTGATGCGGGACTCAAACTCACAAACCTCAAGATCATGACCTGAACTGAAGTTGGACGCTCAACTGACTGAGCCACCCAGGCACCCCAGATCTCTACTACTTCTTAAAACTGCGTATGGGGGCACCTGAGTGGCCCAGTCAAGCGTCCAACTCTTGGTTTTGGCTCAGGTCATGATCTCATGGTTCATGAGATCAAGCCCCACGTTGGGCTCTGTGCTGACAGCTGAGAGCCTGCTTGGAATTCTCTCTCTACAACCCCCCCCCCCCCATAAATAAACTTTAAAGAAACTGCATGTGAATCCACAGTTATCCCAAATAAAAAGCTCAATTGCAAATTATGTCGTCAACATAATCACAACCATTGGTTGACAACAAAGTGCCTCAGCCCAGTGGGAGGGGTGTAGGTACATTCATAACCTCATTGAAACTTCACAGCGGACCCAGCAGGTGGGTGTTCTTAGCCCGTGTGAGGGACAAGGAGAGACCGAAATTCCCAGAAGTGAAGTCACTTACTTGGAGGCAGGGGGAGTGAGTGGGCTCTGGGAGGGTGACATCACAGCATAGGCACCCATTGGGCATCTGATGGAGAATGCCTGTTTCCTGTCCCCCTTCTTGCCCTCCTATGCTGGTTGGTGTTTCTCACACTGACTCTGGAGTTTGGCAGGTAAACGTACCTGTTGTAAAATAACCAGGTCCTACAAAACCATCCCCAGGCACCCGGAACCTGTCAGAGTGATGGAACTCTGAGTAATAGAGGGACCAAGTGACCACTGTCTTGTGAGTGGACAGATTAAAGTTCCAGCGATGCTGGGATTGAGAGGCAGGAATCCCTTTTATATGATGTTGAGGTTTGCTGGCATTATTCCCACTTTACAGGAGGCAAAACTGAGGGATGGAGAGGTTAAGCGTTTCGTCCAGAATGTATGGGGAAGGGGTGGCTATGGGATTTGAATCTGGGTTTGCCTGACTCGGGCTCCTGCTGGTTTTAGTTTCCTGGGGCTGCCTTAACAAATGACCACAAACTGGGCAGCTTAAACAACAGACCTTTTTTCCCCTCGCAGTTCTGGAGGCCGGAAGTCCGAAATCAAGGTGTTAGTGTGGGATTGGTTCCTTTTGGAGGCTCCGAGCGAGGATCCATTCCATGCCTCTTCCCTAACCTCTGGTGGCTCTGGCAATCCTAAGTGTTCCTTGGCTTATAGATGCGACAATCCAGTCTCTATCTCTGTCTTCATGGGGTCTTTTCCTCTGTGTGTGTCTCTCATTTTCCATTTCTTTTTTTTTTTTTTTTAATTTTTTTTTTAACTTTTTTTATTTATTTTTGAGACAGAGAGAGACAGAGCATGAACGGGGGAGGGGCAGAGAGAGAGGGAGACACAGAATCGGAAACAGGCTCCAGGCTCTGAGCCATCAGCCCAGAGCCTGACGCGGGGCTCGAACTCACGGACCGCGAGATCGTGACCTGAGCTGAAGTCGGACACTTAACCGACTGAGCCACCCAGGCGCCCCTCATTTTCCATTTCTTATAAGGGCACCTGGAATGGGATTCAGGACCCACCTGAATACAGAATGATCTCCTCTTGAGATCTGTACCTTAATGACATCTGCAAAGACCTTTTTTCCAGATAGGCTCACGTTCTGAGTTTCCCAGGGGGCAGGTCTTTTGAGGGACACCATTCAAGCCACTACCCTGCTCCCGATCCCACCGCCGCCAGGGCCCTTCTGAGGGTGCACGCGGGGGTTCCGTCTTCAGGTTTGCTTAGAGCAGGTTCGGGGCCCAGCAGAGGCCACGCCGGCTCCGCCTGACACGTGAGGGAAGATGCTTTCGCGTTCTCTCTGGAGCGGCCAGGCTGTCGATTCTTTAATAAACACTTGGGAGGAGAGGTGTTAGGATGGAAAGAGCACTCTGGGCACCTCGGCGTGGGACTTTCCAAAATCAAAAAGGCACAGGGAGCTTGGCTGTCGCCTCCGTGGCTTTCATTATGTGGTAACCTTTCAGTCTGGAGTCCAAACAGCGGACAGGAAATTGATGCCAGAAACTGTTCCTTCCACAGCTGGATGCAACCCAGCTTGCAGGTGGGGATGATGAAGCAGGTGGGACTTTGGAAGGTTCTGGTGGCTGAGGAAAGCGGGGGACTAAGGATGCTGGGGTGGTGTTCCTTCCTGCTTGCTCACTCTCACTCACGTGTCTCTGCATCTGTGCCTGTCCCTGTCCCCTGCCCTGTTTTCTTTCCGCAGGACCACATCCCTGTCCCTTACCAGCCGGACTCGAGCAGCAACCCCTCATCCACGACGTCCTCCACGCCTTCCTCGCCAGCACCCCCCCTCCCTCCCAGTGCCACGCCGCCTTCTCCCCTGCACCCTTCCCCACAGTGCACAAGGCAGAAGAACTTCAACCTGCCAGGTACCTTTGCACTTGGGGAGTCGCGGGGGCCGCGGGAGGGGGGGTTGGGTTCGAACCAGAGCCATGTCCAGCCGGTCCACGCTTAAAGGCGATGGGTTGAAGAGATGCGGGTGAGTCTTACTATGTTCAGGTCAGTCACCACATATTACTTTATCTGATCTCAGAGGATGAGATGGATGAGAGGATCCAGAAGGTTCTCCCAGCTCATAAATTCCAGAGTACCTAGCTGTGGATCTGAGACTGTGCACCGGGCTATGAGATGCTGGAGAAGCCACTCATGTTTTGGCTTCTTGGCCTCCTTTGTCATTCGACTTAAGAAAGAGATCTTTCTCTGCTCAGGTGGGCCAGACCTAAGAGTCTTCCTGCCTCTTCTGAGGTCCTGCCCAGCCCACTTCCTCTTCTAGGGCCCTAAGGATTTTCTAGCTCAGCCATATTTGCAGCACCACAGCTGATGTCAGGAAAGAGGCCGGTGGGATGAGGTCTGACTTGGCCGTGGAACCAGAGTCTAGAACGGCGTTGTTCCCTCTGGTACTCTCTAGCCACCTGTGGCCGTTTAAATTGAAATGAATTAAAATTAAGTATAGTTAAAATTTTAATTCCTCAGCCACGGTAGCCACATTTTAATTACCCATTAGCCACTGGTGGCTGGTGGCTGCCATATTGGACAGTGCAAGCATAGAACATTTTTATCATCGCTGAAAGTTCCACTGGACAGTGCTGATCTAGGGACTGATTTCCACCTAAGCCTGCAGGTTTCATGCAGAGGGAAAAATCCCCGGTCCTGTGGTCACGGGTCACACTTCCAAGCCTCATCAGCCATGACGGAGTGACCAGTAGGCAGATGAAGGCCCAAACCCACACCTGGCCAAACCCAGATACAACTACCCGTTTAAGGACAAGCTGTCACCTACCCGCACTGTTTTGATCTGGGCTATGTCCATAGGAGGAGGGCACATTTTGAAGTCTTGCAAGATTGGGATTTTTTGGTTACGTTCAAGCCTGAGGAAGTCTTGTATCTGTCTGGTATGAGGACCACTCACTCACTGGGCAGCCAGCAAGGACCATAATGTGAGTCACCAGCTGGAATCATTCCAGCGAGTGCCTCCCAGAGTCAATTAGGCAAAAACCGCCTGCTGTGTCCACGGACTGGGTGCTCCCCCTGCCACCTGCAGGATGGTCCATTTCTGCTTCACTGGAAGGGGGCAAATGCAAGAAGGGCGCTTTGACACTCCATGACCGTGCCTCCACCCCAAACCTGGGGGGAAGCGCGTCTGGGCGCTTTCTTACCCTGCTCCATCCCATTCCCAGACACTGACTTCAGGGAATTTCCCCGGAAACTGCTGCACTGCTTCCTTATGGGCCAGGGGCTGGGAGGGGACCTCTGAGGGGAGACCTGTATGTCAGAGTGCCACAGCTCTTTCTGTCCCTAGAGGACTCTGCTGGTGAGAGACCTGGCTAACCCGGGGTGATCACTGTTTCCCTTAGCTCCCTCACTCTTTGGGGCAGGGTCCCCAAGGACGGGCCCTTGCCCGTTTGCTGCTAGCCTGCCAGTGATCCGCACCTACTCCAGAGCATCTCATGACAGTGACGTCATTTGGGGTGTGGGCTGAGGGGTCCTCCGAGGGCAGGGACTTTAGAACAGCAGTTAGGAGTATGGGCTCTGGAGCTGGGCTGCTTGGGTTGAAATCCCAGCTCTACTGCTCAATCTCAGCGTCGTGCTGGAGCAAACCAGTTACCTCTCTGTGCCTCTGTTTCCTCATCTGTAAAATGGGGATAATGATAAAAGCATCTACTCCATAGAATCGTGGAAGGACCACACCTCATCATACATGTACCGAGTTGAGCAGAGCGAGTGTCTCGCTGAAGGTCTTGACACATGCCAGCTGGTTCCATTATTACATAAACATAAGAATAACAAGTTGCCATGGCTACCATTTCTGGCGTTTCTCATCATCACTGCTAATTTATAGGGGCATAATCAGAATTGTGGAAATCAAGATGAAATCCTCCCATACCCTGGCATTCAGAGCAGGGATCGAATTAATCCTTTTTGAGGAGGTAATTTCACATTGTCTGTCAAAGTTTTTTTATAGGTACATTCCGTGGACCAGTGATATGACTTCTAAGACTTTATATACAGATATGCTCGCATAGGGTACAGGGATCTGTGCGTAAGGATTTCATTGCGATAGTGAAAACTTTGGACTCAACCCAAGTGGCGAATGGTTAAATATAATCAAGAGAGGAATGGTTGAATACACTGTAATATATCTACATAACCAAATATTCAGCCACCCTTAAAAAGAATGGGGTGGTTCTTTGTGGATATCCTGACATGCAAGGTATCTACAATGTCTTGTAAGTGGGAAAACAAGTGATTTGCAAAGCAGTTGGTATAATAAAATCCTATTTATTCTAAAATAATTATATATAGTCGTATGTTTATACGCATGTGTATATATACTTGTCTATTTGTATATGCACAAAAAAGCCTGCAAGAACTTCCTGGCAGCTGTTTCTAAGAAGAAAAATTTTATTTTATGCATTGCTACAGTGTATAGAGTACCAAGGAACGCACCCGTTTTATAATTGAACAATAATCACAAAATGCAATATTGAAGTGGAAAACAAAATGGGACCTTCCAGAAGAGCAGCCAGACCTTCTCCCTTGACTTAGGAGGTTTTAGCAAAATTCCCTCAGAATGACAAGTGCCTGTCTTGTTCACACAAGGTCCTAGTCACCCGTCACACCCTTGACTACAAGCCTCTGTTGATGGGAAAGGCAGCTGTGGTTATGGTTCCCTGCCAAATGTTGGGTTTTTGAAGACTATTCTGGCTAATACCTAGGCATCATAATGTTCTCAGCATTGACTGATACCTAGAACATTCTTTTCCAGTAGGGTCTATGGGGTTAACAGGCATCTGGCTCACATGTTGACCTCAGGACACACGGAAGAAGGGTTTTTAGTTGGAAAACGAAGCGCGTCAGGCACAGGCTTGGTAGGATTTATGATTGACCTCCTTGTTCTCCGCCACTTGCTTCTGAACTCTGGGGCCATGTTTGACATGGCAGGTGGCTTATGGGTGTGCTTCCTCCCTTTCAACACCCCCTATCTCCCTTCACTCTGCCCTGATTCCGTCTTTATACTCCACAGTGCTCCTTCCCTACCATGATTTTGTTCATTTATTAACTTATTTAGTGTCCGTGTCCTCTGTGACATTCAGAATTATCAGCTTCGTGAGACTGGGAAACATGTCTGCTTCATTCATGCTTCTACACCTGAAGGCCAACACATTGCCTACAGCTTAAGGCACTAATTAAATGGGGTTTTTTCGAATGAATGAATGAATGAATGAATGAGTGAATGACTTGAAATTCATGCACTGCCCAAGGCTGCAGATTTTTCTCTTCAAGTCGTTTTCTGGCCCTCAGACTGCATCCATCATAAGACATGTTTATTGAACATCTACTATGTACCCGTGGTATACAAGGCACTAGGTATAGAGCCGTATGCACACCAGACATGCCCTGTTTGAGTTTCCAATGGCCGCCGTAACAAATCATCACAAGCTTAGTGGCTTAAAAGAGCCCAGAAGTATCTTTTGGGATGAGCACTGGGTGTTGTATGGAAAACAATTTGACAATAAATTTCATATATTAAAAAGAAAAAACAGCCCAGAAGTGCTATCTTACAGTGATGGAGGTCCCAAGTCCAAAATCCGTTTCACTGGTGTCCACAGGGCTGGTTGCTCCTGAGGTGCTAGGGAGGAACCCCCTTCCTTGCCTTTCCCCAGCCTCCAGCGGCTGCCTGCGTTCCTTTGCACACGGCTCCACCGCACTCCCACCTCTGTTTCCGTGATCGCATCTCTGACTCTAACTCTGACCCGTCTGCCTCCCTGTTGGAAGGACCCTTGTCATGGAAGCGGATGTAGTCACAGTCTCCAGGGATTAGGTTGTGGACGTCTTGGGCAGAGCGGCCTCACTCGGCCTGCCACAGCCCCTGTTCTCGTGGAGTCTATAGCTTCGCGGGAGAGACGGGTTAACCACACAGATGCACACCTGAAATGAGCTGCACCAAGTGCCATGAAGGGAAAGAACGGCGGTACAGCAGCCATACAGCAAGTTCAAGAGGAGAGCAAGTTGAGGTTGAAGGGTCCGAGGTGTCTGAGTTCTGAAGATGGGGGACAGTTGGCTGGGCAGAGGGAGGGGAGCATGTGCAAAGGCCCTGCACATGCAGGAAAGAGCTGCAAAAATGTCCCCGTGGCCCAAATGCCGTGAATAAGGGGAAAGTGGCACCAGGTAGGACTCAGAGCTACAGGGATGAGGCTTGGCCGGGCCTTGCAGGGCCACGGCAGGAATCCAGATTTTATTTAAAGGGTGTAGGCAGAAGATGACTTACCCTCCATCCTTCCTTCCAGAAGACGATCCAGGCTGCTTTGGGGGGAGGCCTTAGGGAAGGAAGGAGGGAAGGAGGGTTTCGGGGTAGAAGTGAAGTGCCTTCAAAGTGGCCTGTGTATCTCTCTGGCCTCCAGCCACCTGAGGACTCCCAGTTCCCAAGACCTCGTCAATGCCAGGGAGTCAGGAGCCACTCGGATTCATCAGGAACGAGCTGTTCTCTGGCACACGGAGGGGTGGAGGAGGGAGGGGGCTGGCTCTGTGCGTGGAGACCTTCGCCAGTGTCCCTTTGCCTGACCCCTGTCCCTTGTCAGAGCGGTTTTTGCTGTCCCTCGCCCAGCTGCCGCGCCATAAAAGAATGTCACTGCTGGCTATCCTTTGCCGCAGACACCGAATCCCCCGTCCCCGCTGGGGAGGGAAGAGATCAGCTAAGCTTCTTGACAACCCTGGGTAGTTTTCTCTTTTTTAATTTTAGCCTCTTGTTGACTGCGTGCGATGAAAAAACAAAAAACAAAACCTAAGTTATCTAACAGAAGAAAGAAAGGTCCTTGAAGTCCTGGAGGTTGGTTTTGTTTTAAAGCTTTGCTCTGTGACCTTGACTGAGTTGCTTCTCACCCTGGGCACCTCATTTTCCAGAATCAGGAAATGCATCCGTTTGGATTCCAACTATCTGGGATATTTGGGGATTGCTGTGCTAGGAGAGAGTTGATTAATTCAATAAACACGAGTTGTGCACCCACTGGTACCAGGCCCCTCTCTGTCCTGGGGAGTTAATAAATCAGTTCCAGCCTCGGGGGCAGCTAATGACTTCGCTCTTTGAAACCGATTTTCTCTTAATTATAAATCATTCTTGTCTGTTTATTAAGAGAGCTTAGAAAGATATTGGCTTATTCGCTGCAGCGAATGCTTATTCAGCACCACTATGCACTCTTATCTCATGGAATGATGATCTCAGCCCTGCGAGGGAAAGACTGTGATTATCCCGTGGAAACTGAGACTCGGAGAGAGCTGCCCAAGCTTTTACAAACAGCCAAAGGAAGAGTGAGGATTCAGCCCTACAGGATCAGCCTCCTACTCCTGCTGTCCAGCTCATCTTTGCTTTAAACCGGAAGTCAACAAACTTTTTCTATCACGGGCCAGATGGTAATATTTTAGATGTTGTGGGCCATATAGTCTCTGTTGTTGCAAATATTCAGCTCTGACGTCATAGCATGTCGGCAGCCAGAGACAGCATGCAAATGAATGAATGTGACTGTGTTCCAGTAAAACTTTATGGACAAAAGCAGGTGATGGTCCAGATTTGGCCCCTGGGCCATGGCTTGTCAACCCCTGGCCCCAGCCTCTGAACCAGTGCAGTAATGCTTGGTGAGTCAGCTTGGTGAGTCCTGTCCCTGCAGGTAATAAAATTGTTTCTGGAAGCACGTTCACCAGTTTGGACTCCTATCTGACCCCATTCCTGCTCAGTGTGGCCTCTCCACTGCCCACGATACCCTTGTCCCCCACCCCTGCTCCAGGCCCTCCACCCCACAGGAGTAAGGGGTAACATTAGGAACCTCGGGGATGTCCGGAACTGGGACTGGGAGTAAAATGAATTGTGGGTGAATCAGCAGTGAAGTTGAGGAAATTTCTTTTTTCCCTAAATACAGAAATTAACCCATGCTTGTGGTAGGCAGAATAATGGTACCCCCAAACTCACCACGCTCTAACCCCAGAATCTGTGGATCTGTGACTTTATAGGTGACTTGACTTTGCAGGGATGATTAAGTTATGGATCCTGAGGTGGGAAGATTACCCTGGATTATCCAGATGGATCCTAAATGTAACCACAAGCGTCCTTATAAGAGGGAGACAAGAAGGTCAGAGACGGTAGGAGGTGATACCAGGACAAGGGGAGCAGAGACTAGAGTCGGCTCAGAGCCAAGAAGTGCAGGCAGGCTCTAACAGCTGGAAGAGGCAAGGCATGGATTCTCCTCTGGAGCTTCTGGAAAGAACCAGCCCTGGCAACACCTTGCTTTTAGCCCCTTATGACTTATTCCAGCACCTCCGACCTCCAGAACTATAAGAAGATAAATGTGCTATTTTAAGCCACCAAGTGTGTCATAATTTGTTACAGCAGCAACAGGAAAACTAATACAATGCTCAATGTAGAAAATTTGAAAAACACAGGAAATGCATGGTTTCCCAATTTTGTGGAGATGTAATTGACATATAACATTGTATATGCTTAAGGCGCACAAGGTAATGATTTGGTACATATGTGTGCTGGGAAATGATCACCACAGTCCAAGTTTCTATCCGTCACCACCCACAGTTACAAATTTTCCTCCTTGTGATGAGAACTTTTAAGATCTACCCTCAGCAACTTTCAAAGATACAGAACAGTAATTGTGAACTGTAGTCACTATGATGTGCGTTACCTTGCCAGGACTTCATTTGTCTTCTGATTGGAAGTCTGTACCTTTTGACCAGCTTCAGCCTGTTCCCTAACCCATCTGGTTGTTTCTATGAATTTTTTTTTTTTTTCAAATTCCGCATGTTACGTAATCTCATACAGTATCTTTCTCTGTCTGACTTAATTCACTTAGCACGGTGCCCTCGAGGTCCATCCATGTTGCAAATGGCAGGATTTCCTTCTTTTCTTTAAGACTGAATAGCATTCCATTGTATGTACATGTGTACATGTATTGTGTGTGTGTGTGTGTGTGTGTGTGTGTGTGTACGTGTACCATTTGCTTTATCCGTTCACCCATCAGTGGACCCTTGAGTTGCTTCCATGTCTTGGCTCTTGTAAATAATGCTGCAGTGAACACGGGGGTGCAGATTATCATTCCAGGAATAGTGATTTCATTTCCTTCGGATATATTCCCAGAAGCTGGATCACGTGGTAGTGCTATTTTTTTTTTGTGGCACCCCCATGCTGTTTTCCCCAATGGCTGTGCCAGTTTGCATTCCTACCCACAGCACCCCACTCTTTCCCCTTTCTCCTTCCCCTCACCACACTTCTCTTTTCTCTTTTTGATAGTAGACATCTTAACAGGTGTGAGATGATATCTCATTGTGTCCTAAAGGATTTTTTGAAAGCGTCTGTAATCAAAGAGGGGAAAAAAATGACTATTTTAGATTATGGTTTCACAGACTTTTCTCTGTGTGCATGTATCCCTGTGCAGTTAACAAAAATGGGATTGTGCTCTTGGTGACTCTCTGTTCTCCGGGAGCTGCCCGTGGGAGGGTTGGCTTGGATGTCCAGAGCTCTGCTTCCTTTATACATGCTCTCAGCCCCTTGTCATTCAGAAGGTCTGCAGAAATCTGGAACCCCTCGAGGGTGGGCAGGGAACCCATGTGGTGGCTGTGGGAACCCAATCTGTTACTTGCAGGGACAGCTCGGGGCAGTGCTCACGTTGGTATTTTCATTCTTTTGCCAGCATCCCACTACTACAAGTACAAACAGCAGTTCATCTTCCCAGGTGAGTCTGTGCACGCTCAGGCCCTTCTGAACGAGCCTGCTGAGGTGCGTGGGTTGCTGGAATGGATGAAGGCGAAGGTTGTTGGGATGGGCAAGCTCAAAGAGGATGGCGGTGGGACCAATAGACCCCAGGATAATGGTGGGACGTAGAGTTGGAAAAGGAAAGACTGAGAGGCCCCAAGGGCACAGTGGTACCAAGGAGATCCCAAGGCTCAAGGGCAAGGCCTGAGGAGGTGGTCTGCAATAGAAGGACAGGCCAGGGTAAGGAGGGGTCCAGAGCCCACGTGGCAGGGGAGAGGTGGTCAGAGGTGAGTTGGGCACTGGGAGACGTGAAACCAAGTGGCCTCACCATCCCAAAGAGAACTCAGGAGTTGTGGGGTGATTTGGAGGTGACCAGTGGATGCTTCGGGTCAGAGGCTTGGAGTTCTGGCAGCCCCCTAGTCAAGAGTGGGGCATTTGGTTCAGGATGTCATCTTAGAACACTGGTGCTTCTGAGCAGGAAAAGCGCAAGTGATTGAGGAAGGGACAGAGGGGACTGGCCAGCCCCAGGGCACCATGATCTGGTGAGAAGTTACTAGCTGCCCCATCTCCCAGCAATTAGGTCTTTGGGGAGAGACTGTGGACTCTATGTTGGATTTCTGACTCTCACGTCTGCCTCTCAGATGTAGTGCCAGTGCCAGAGACGCCGACCCGGGCGCCCCAGGTCATCCTGCATCCGGTGACCTCGAATCCAATGTAAGTGGAACAGAGACCTCCTTCTCCTGTCCTGGGTCTTCAGTCTGCTCAGGGTCACTGTCTTCTGTCTTCCTGGTCCTGGAATTGATGGGGCAGGATACTGAGGGAGAGAGAGACACGGGAATGACTCAAGGAGAGGGACAGGATGACAGCCTCCCTCAGCCTAGGCCCAACAAGTCGTCTGTGCTTTGTGCCCTGACCCTGCTTGTCAAGTGTGATTTCCAGGGGCTGGACCGTTTCCTCAGGGTCCCCAGACTTTTCTATGATCAGAAAGCTAACTTTCTGTAATAGCTAGAACTTAATGAAAGAACGGTTATTCTACGTCATTGTCCCTCCCTTTAAAAAGAATAATTTAGGCTGATACCAGGGATCAGCAAACTACAGTCTATGGGACAAATCCTGTGTGCCCCTTGTTTTTATAAATAAGGTTTTATTGGGTGGCTCAGTCGGTTGAGTGTCTGTCTTCGGCTCAGGTCATGATCTCATGGTGAATTTGAGCCCTGCGTCGGGCTCTGTGCTGACAGCTCGGAGCCTGGAGCCACTTCAGATTCTGTGTCTCCCTCTCTCTCTGCCCCTCCCTCACTCACACTCTGTCTCTCTCTCTCTCAGAAATAAATAAACATTAAAAACAATTATAAATAAAGTTTTATCGCAACACAACCATGCCCATTTGTTTACGACATACTGTCTCTGGTGGCTCTCAGACTACAACAGCAGAGTTGAATCGTTCCCAACAGAGACCATACGGCCTGCAAAGTCTAAAAGATTTACTCTCTGGTCCTTTACAGACCAAGTTTTCTGGCCCCTGGTTTATACCATTATAAAAATAATACAAACTAATTTTGGGAAATGTGGACTGTTCTGTAAAAAAAAAAAAAAAAAAAAACAGGGAAACTAATCACTCATAATCATATCACCCTTAGAATTTTGATGTGTGCTCTGTCTCTTGTGTTTTTATATACTTGTGACTCATGATATATGCCCTTTCCAGCCTGCTTTGTTATCCCTTTAAAAAGCTATAGCATTGCATTTTTCATATGATCTCAGACTGTTCATAGACCTTGGTCTCCATGGCTGTAAAATACTATTATCGATGTAGAACAATGGCCTTAACCATTTCCCTCTTGCCAGATCTCCTATCTTCCCATAGTTCACTGTTGTAAACAGCACTGCAGTGAATGTCTCTGTACGTGGCACCTTTGGCGTCCTTGGGACACACACTCTCTTTCTAGGTGGGGTATTGTTTGTGCAGCCGCAGTGAAACCACCTTCCTTGACTTAACTTCTTCTGCCGGTGGCCCAAGCGTAGGGCATGCTGGAGACCTAATTTTGATCCGACCGGTTTCCCAACTCACACTTTTGCCCATTTGGTTGTTCCTCTGCCTCCCCCCTAACTGCTGCGCCCTTCCTGCCCCATGTTACGGACTTTGTTAAAGACCCAGGTGGTACATCCGTGAAATCAAGGGGGCAGCAGTTTGCCAGGGATATGGTGCTGACTTCCAGCTCCGGGTCGTTCCTCTGCTGCACATAAGCCAATTCCACAATGTGTGCAAGACGAACTCCGGGTTATTAACTAGCAGTCGGGGAGCGCCCGCGAAATACGGCGTTGGTAGCTGCTTGCGGTCTGCTTAAAAGTGCACGGAGTGACGGCCACTAACACTTCACAGGAAGAAGTAATTTAATCGCCCAGTGACTGTAATCATGCCTTGATGCAGGCAGAGGAAGGCTGCCTGGTTTGTTGTTGGGTGAGGAGGGACTCCAGCTGCCTTGTTCCACCCGGATCTCCCCAAAATGCCAAGTTCCCGGCAGATGTTCCCGGGGCCGGCCGGGCCGTAAATGATTGGCTGATAGGAAGGCAGAGGACACTTTGTGACCCACCCTTCTCTCCCCCTTTCGTTCTTGCAGCCTCTCAGACTCCCTCTGGCCAAGAGCCCCTCCCGGAAGTGGGTTGGCTCTGTCTGCAGGGTCAGCAGCCTCTTGGGGTCTCAGGGTTAGGAGAGCGGTGGCCCCTCAAGTGAGGGGGTGGGTAGGGGCCCCTGCTAAGCTTCCAGAGGTGTTCATTGTGATTCCTTCCTGCCGCCGGTTCTGTGCCTTCAGCAGCCCAGTTACAGTCTCCCCACTGCACTCCGTAAACACATACACCTCCTCTACTCCGAAAACACACCCCCAGAAACACCTCTAACACACACTGTCCCCCACGTCCCCGTCACATGCCATGTGCTCCAACACTCCCCTCACACCCCAGTACGTACCCAGCTGTCAACACACGGTGAGCCCCCCACATCCCCCACGGGGTACACCCAACTCACGTGTGCCCAGAACAACCCCTGCACAGAGCACATCCCATAATACCCACGCAGTACCCAATCTATACTTAGTACTCACACACGCAAACACACTGATCCCTCCCCAGCCCTGCACTCAGCCTGCGCCCACGCTCAGAACAGCTGCAGCTCACGAGCTCAAGACTGCATCACACTCGCGCACGGACCCAAGCATACGCGCGTGCGTGCTCCCACCTGTGTCTTCCAGTCCTTCCAGATAACGGTTTTGTTCGTTCTCACTCCACGCATCCCGGTTCACCGTGATTGGCAACATCCAGCCAACTCAAACACTGCGAGTTTTCAAACCACATCCCATAATCTCTCCGGGGAATTTCCATCATGCTCCGTCTATTCAGTTCATGCCTGACTTTTGACCCGTGTCACTTTCAGCCTTCCTGCACGATATCTCCGTACTTGCTTTCGTCCCTTCGGTAGTAACATAATAGTCCCCAAAGTCAGGAGCCACGCAGGTTTCGACTCTGTATCCCTCGGAGGGCCTTGCCCCGTTCCTGACACATGCAGGTTTCCCCCACTATCCGAAAGTAGAGCATTCCTACAAAACCTTTCATAAGCCAACATGGTGTCATGCGAAGACGCGATTATCATTCATTTATAATGCAAAAATTGGCGGGTGTCCCCAGACCTGAGAACTTTCTCCCTTAGGCTTCTCTGATACCTTAGGACGCATCTTGCTAACGGATGCACAAAATAAATCGAGATAAAGCACAGATGCTCATGGATACTGCTCAAAGGTGTGGAGGCTTGAGGCTGAGATGCTGAGGGTAGTGCCCAGGGAAGGAGCTTGGAGGCATCACTCACACTGCTCAGGGTGCCCGCTGCCTCCGTAATGGCTCGTGGCAAAGCAAAAGCTGAAGGCAACTTTCGCTTGTCACCCTTTTCCACAAAAGCAAAAGTCTTGGAATTTCTTTTGGTCAGCAAAACAGACACCAGTGTAGATCTTTCATAAAAGCAAAGTGGCATGGCGCCGACTTTCAAAAAGCAGGGGGCGGGGGGGGGGGGGGTACCTGTAATCCTGAACGCTAAGGTTCTTCCAGAAGATTCCAAACCCGAGTGAACGTTAGAGGTCTCGTTCATTCTTTCCTAGCACACACCCAGAGTTCTGAGGATTCTTCCACCCGTGGCATTAGGCCAGTTTATAAGGAAGCTGCTAGATTAGTGGAAACCAAAGCAAGAAAGAAAAATGAGCCCTGAGCAGCCCAGAAAGTCTGTTGAAAACAGTGTCCTTGTCATCGCTTCTTCATGGTGAGGTTATGGATTAGTTTCGACACAAGTGTTGAAGTGGATTTTGAGATGAAGGCTTGATGGCCAGGGCTTCTCGTTCAAGGACTCTTGATACGCGGCTAAACAATACACAGACCTACCTTTTCACGCGAGGGTCACATCTATTTTTCTTTTCTTTAAAGCTTGGAAGGAAATCCATTACTTCAAATTGAACTGGAGCCAACCTCAGAGGTGAGATTTGGAGAGAGTGATGCACCTGTTTCCCTGGGGTTGCCCAGCGCTTGGCAGAGCCGATGGATGTCTTAATGACGCGGAGGGCTTGGGGCGGCGGGCGGTGGGGTGGCCCTGTTTTTGATGGACGTTCTAACAAGCGGGGGCCCCTCCCGGCACCAAGCCTAATAGGCCGTTATACGGTGTGCATCACGGAAAAGCTAGCTGTGCAGACGTTGGCAAGAGATTTACATTCTTAGCGGAAAAATCGGCCTAGGGCCAGGTGAGTACCAAGGGGGATGTGCCCCACTGCCTTCCAAAGAACACGTGGGAGGAGGCAGAGTCCTGGGGACACCGAGCCTGGCAGGCTTTTGCGAATGGTCTGGGGCTTCTTCTCATCCGCCAGAACTTCTGGAGGAATAAACGAAGTGTCCTGGGTAAGAACCATGGACTCCTCAGCCCTGCGGGTGTGCCCCGAACTGAAAGGAATAGAGCCAGGGTTTCCAGAGAAAACCAGGTCCTTTCGGCAGGTGTTGTGGTTGTTGAAAAATTATCCCTGGGGAAGCCAGTGTTTCCTGTGTTGTTTCTCCTGAGTGGGCCGCGAGGGGCAAGTTTGCTCAGGTTTGGGCTCAGGAAGACCAGCGGCCAGCCAAAGGGCCACTGCCTCAGGCTGCTTAATCAGCCCCCAAGCCTCTGGGAATCCCCACTGGCTGGGGTGCCTGCTGCTCCCTCACTGGAGCTAAAGAAGCCGTGGGGCAGGACACTCCCAGCCCCCATGCTGGCCCTTGACCGGCTAATGATCGTGGTGCTCACGCCTAAGTGTCCAGGGGCCCTGTGGGTGTGCTGGATAAAAATGCGAATTTCTGGCCCTGGCCTGCTGCTTTCTGTTGAGCAGCTCTGGGTGGGGCCCAGGAATCTGCATTTTCCCAGGAAGCCCAGTCGCTGTCGCATACAGGTGGTCAGGTCTGTGCAAGGAACTTAACAGCCTTTCGTGTCATTGGAAACCTCACACCATCCCCAGGGGCAGATTTTATCAGCTCCGCTTTATGACGGGGAAAAAGGAAGTCTCAGAGAAGTCCCGTGGCTTGCCCAAAGTCACACAGAGGCCAGATTTCCACTCATTTCTTCTGATTGTTAAGCCCATCCTATCGGCCAGCCTCTCTGCCCTCACGGCTGCATAGGAAGCCCAGGTGTCCGGCCTGTGCAGAGTAGCTGTGACCTCTCCCTTTTTCTGACTCATCCATTCCAAATTCCCCGGGGGAAATAAAAAAAGGCACTCTCCATTGAGGATCGTCACATGTTGTGTGCAGACAGCTGAGGCACACGTAGTTTAGCCTGTTGCCTTTATCACACACACGTAAGGAGACAAGCCAAAACATCACGGTAGAATAGGAGGGCGTTGGATATTAGGAGTTGAGACACCTGAGGTTTAACCCTAGCTCTGCCTGGCTGTGTGATAGAGAGCCGGGCATCTCCCAGGGTGACCAGTCAACTCTGTTTGCTGGGACTGAAGGACTTCCCAAGGGGACTTTAAGTAATCTCTGCACCCAGTGTGGGGCTCCAGCTTACAACCTTGAGATCAAGAATCACATGCTGTACTGACTGAGCCTGTCAGGTGCCCCCACCAAGGGGACTTTCAGTGCCCAGACCAGGGAAGTCCCAGCAAACCGGAATGGGTGGCCCCCTAGCATTTCTCTTCCATGAACCTCAGTGTCCCCCTTAGCACAGGAGCATGGGGTTACCACGATCTCCCTTTCAGCCCCTTCATTGTATACGATTCTAGACGAGAGTGGCCTGCACTAATAGGTCTGTGTGCACACCAGCCGAAAATGCACATAGAGACGTGTCCCAGTGGGACCCAGTGGGACCTCGTGGGAAGGCGGGGCAGCGTCAGGAGCCACTCTGACCGCTCTCCCCTTTCCGCCCACAGAATGAAGAGGGCCACGACGAGGCCGAGGAGTCAGAGGACGATTTTGAGGAGATGAACCTGTCCCTGCTCTCAGCCCGGAGCTTCCCACGCAAGGCCAGCCAGACCAGCATCTTCCTGCAGGAGTGGGACATCCCTTTTGAGCAGCTGGAGATTGGCGAGCTCATTGGAAAGGGCCGCTTCGGGCAGGTGTATCACGGCCGCTGGCATGGCGAGGTGGCCATCCGGCTGATCGACATCGAGAGGGATAATGAGGAACAGCTCAAGGCCTTCAAGCGGGAGGTGATGGCCTACAGGCAGACGCGGCATGAGAACGTGGTGCTCTTCATGGGTGCCTGCATGAGCCCACCCCACCTGGCCATCATCACCAGGTCAGTCCTGCCGGGGATCCCCACCCGTGGGTCCGTCCCCAGAGCTGTGCCTCTGGCAGAGTTGAGAAGTGGGGGTTTCCGGTTGACTCGTCGTTCCGGTGAATGGAGCGTCTCCAGCTCTACCGATTCATAATTGTGTGGTTCTAAGACTTGAGAGTCCAGGAAGTGCTTTTGATGGTAAAACTCTTTGGCAGAGCAGGGCCACGGGGAGAGCACTGAATGGAAGTTAGGAAAGTTGGTTCTAGATTCCCCCCCCTCCACCCCCGCCGTGCCCCGAGTGTTTGTGAAACGATACCGCCGAGACTCACTGTCTCCACGTGTAAATTGAACGGATTGGGCTAAATCGGAAGTCGGCAGGCTTTTTCTGTAAAGGGCCCAGGAGAGAATAGTTGTGGCTTTATGGGCCAGACCGTTTCTGTAGCAACTGCTCCACTCTGCCACTGTGGTGGGAAAGGAGCCCCAGACAAGACGTAAGTGGATGTACGTGGCCGGGCGCCAATAAAACTTTACTTATAAAAGCTGGATTTGGCCCCCGGTCCCTGCTGTGCCGATTCTGGACTAAGATTCTGACAGCTGTTACTCTGGCTTTCGTTAAAGCAGCAGATGACACGTGGAGAGCTTTACCATTGCTATCTTAAATATCCAGGGTCCACGGTCGATACCTGCACAGAAGGGGTAATTAACAGAGAACGGACATTAAGAAAACGTCAAATGATAGCAGCTTTCCTGAACTTGCTCTCTAACCTCACCCAGTGACATGGGGCATTGGAAAAAAAAAAAATAGCTTTGGTTTCAGTCGAACAGTTGTGAAACTATCCTTTGGTGTGTGTTTCACGTCTGGCTGCCGTTCTCCCGTTGCATCAGGACTGGCCTGTGATGCCAGGAGTCACTTAGGAGCTGTCTGCTTCCCATTCTCAGCTCAAGCGATAAGATCTCAAACACGCAAGCCTCTCCTCTCGGCAGGTGCGTAGCAGGAGCTGTGAGCTCAGGGAAGAGCTGGTGTGTTTCGGGTCTGTTCCCTTGTGATACAGAGCATCCTTGAGTCCATTTATAAGACCTCAGTGGTCAGAAGAAAATGGGTTATTGTCTGTCATCATTGGTTATGCAGATGATGGATTGACTGGAACCCATGTGTCGGATGGTAAATGTTTTCAAAGGATTGGATTTCAGGAGATGGCTCTTCAGTCCTTAGACCAGGGTAAAAATGGTCGTCCTCCACTCTAAAAAGGACAGAAGAGGCTCTCAAATAACCAGCTCAGATCAGATTTAGGGGCTGAGCTGTTCCCATGAAGTGAGTGCATCAGTAAGCTTTTGCTGAGTAACAAATTACCCCCAACACTCAGAGTTTTCCTCTCTTCTGTGGACAGTTCTGTGCTGAGCCAGGCCCAGTAGCTGGGCTCTTGGATATGTCTGTGGTCAGCAGGCAGGTCAGACAGGGGGCTGGTCCTTCTTGGATGGCCTCATTCACATGTCTGCAGGTTGACAGGTTATCAGCCGGCATGCCCTGATTCTCTTCCTGATGGTCTCTTATCCCCCAACAGCTTAGCTTGGGCTCATTCCCATCGTGGTCTCAGGGTTCCAAGTGAAGGAAGAGGTCAGGCCCTGATGGGCAAGGGCCTTTCCCTCCTCTGTCTGTGTTGCATTGCCTGACGCACATTGACCAAACCAAGTTGCGTGGTCAACCTAGATTCCCAGCATGAAGAAACAGACTCTGCCTCTGCATGGGAGGATTTGCAATGTCACGTTACAGGGACGTAGATGCAGGGAGGGGGACAGTTTGTGGCCACTTCTAAAGCCTGCCACCACTCCTTTCCTCCTCTGTGATCTAGAATGTATCATTCTCGTGCAGAGCCCTTTACTTGGGGTGCATGCCGCTGGCCTTCTGCCCCACTGCTCCCACCAGTCCATCACCCCAAATTTCTCTCTGGTCAGCTCCTCACCTTCTGGCTTGTTAACTCCTCTTTTTTACATCCCCAAACGAAAAATTTGAAATCCACTGTCTCCTCTCCTTACCTGGCTCTTCTGAGAACCTATCGCCTCCTGCCCTCTGACTTGCTTGGTGTTGTTGGTGGATCCCAGTTCCCCGAGCCTCCCTCACCCCTTTCCCAAGGGCTGGCTAATTGGAAGTGGACAGATTCAGTTAGCAACCATCCTTGAAGAACGAGTGGTCATTATGAAAATGTGTCACTCATCCCGTAAGCCAGCTGCGTTTCTGGCCCTTTTCTATTATGTACAAACTCTGTGCCCCCCCTCCCCCCCTCCCCCCCTCCCCGAGCGCATAACTGCCTGCAGGTTTCGCAAATAGCGCAGCCTTTTCCTGGCACCGTGATAAAGACTCTGCAGCTTTGGGACATGTAATTGGTCTCTGAAGTGTTTTGGTATTTTGCGTGAAGAAGCCAGATGAGCCCCCGAGTGGCATTTATACCATATTATTGTGTCATTACATATTTATCTTAGGGAGGGGCCCTGTGCATCCCTCTCTCCCATTTAGTACCGTCCACTTGTTGACCATCAGGTCTCTTCTCTGAACGTTCAGTGTGAAACCTGGTATTCGAGTAATTGGATTAATCACCTGCATCCGCATAATTGGCTGGCGGAGGTTGATGGTTGGACAATAGCCAATCAACTGGAACAATTTTTGGACCCTGGATTTATTTTACAGAGAACATAAGACCAGATAATTACCTGGCATATTCCGGCTAAATTCACAATGGCGTGTTCTAGCCAATTACTTAGTAATTATCATCGAAGTTAACAAGTATTTCTAAGATTAGCTTCCTTGTAATGCGATGTGTATGGCTCTTGGGGAATGAGTAATAACCAACTAGTTACCCAATTGCTATACCCACAAATACAATTAGCCGCAGGATTGCTAAATCGTTTCACGATTGGGTCATTATGAGATTATTGCTAAAGCTATTGGCAGTCTGCGCCATCGCTCATTTTAAAAACTCCAAATGGAATTTGAAAGCCGACAGAGTTGAATGAAGACACCTCCCATCGTTCTGCCTTGCTGCAGCGTTCCCTGGGCCTCAGTGTCCCCATCTGCTAATGAGGAGGTAGACATCGACGCTCGTGGCAGGGTCCCTCCGACTCTGACAAAATGCTTTGGTTCTCAGGGGATGGGCTGGTTTGAGAAGCAGCCTGGAACAGCTCTGGAGCAGGGCTTCTGGAAGTATGGTCCCGCCGGGGCCCCTGCGTCAGAGCCAGCAAAGGGAAGAAGGTCTTTTAAATGCAGAGGCCTGGGTGCTACACCTGTATTAGTTTCCCAGGGACATTGTGATTAGCACATACTTGGTGGCTTAAAATGACACACGTTTAGGGATGCCTGGGTGGCTCAGTGGGTTAAGCATCCTACTCTTGATTTCGGCTGAGGTCATGATCTCAGTTTGTGAGTTTGAGCCCCACGTTGGACTCTGTGCTGAGCCTGGAGTCTGCTTGGGATTTTCTCTCTCCCTCTGTCTCTGCTCCTCTCTCTTTCTTTCTCTCTCTCTCTCAAAATCAAATAGGCATTTTTAAAACAACACACACTTATTGTTCTGCAGTTCTGAGATTGGAAATCCAGAGTGGGTCTCTAAAGTGAAGGGCTGTTCTCCTTTCTGGAGGCTCTGGAGTAGAACGTTTCCTTGTCTTTTGCAGCTTCTAGAAACATTCTTTGCATTCTTTGGCTTGTGGCCCCTTCCTCCATCTTCAAAGGCAGCCTCGTAGCCTCTAGCTTCCATGGTCACATAGCCTTCTTCATGGTCACAGGTCTCACTCTTACAAGGACACTTGTGATTGCATTTAGGACACAGCCACCCAGAAACACCTCTCATTTCAAGACTCTCAGCTTAAAATTTTGTTAATGTTTATTTATTTTTGAGAAAGAGACCGTGTGTGAGCTGGGGAAGGGACAGAGAGAGAGAGGGAGACACAGAATCCGAAGCAGGCTCCAGGCTCCCAGCTGTCAGCACAGAGCCCGACGCGGGGCTCAAACCCACGGACCGCGAGATCACGACCTGACCCGAAGTCGGACGCTTAACCAACAGAGCCACTCAGGCACCCCTCAAGACCCTCAATTAAAATCACATCTACAAAGTTCCTTCTGCAATATTGAGGTCACAGTTTCCAGGGATTAGAACCTGGGTATCTTCAGGCTCCAGTTTTCAGTCTATCACATCACCTTGGACCTAGTGAATCAAGTCTGTTTGTAGGTTAAGACTTTCTAACCAAGCCCCCCCAGCCCATTCTAATCTGACTAATATTTGGGAACCACACCCTAGGGAGTATTACCAGGGAGTACCTACTGTGTACCCAGCATAGTGCAGAGGGAAATGGAAACAGGGAAGTTTTTGAAAAAAAAACAAAACAAAAATAGACCAGACAAAATTACAAAATAATCAGGATCTCGGTGGGAAGAAATTTATTTATCCGGTGGTGACAGGAACATGGACCAACCTACCTCAGTTGGGTGCCATGGAGACAAAACCAAAGCAAAACGCTACAATTGACGTCGCCGGGAGGACCTCATTAGGGGGGGCCTGATCCCACTGAACCATCGGGGCCATGTTACAGATGTGGAAACTGAGGCCAAGAGAGGAAAGTGGGGCCAGGACAAGAGCACAGGTCTCTGTCAATGCACTGCACCGTCTGACAGCTTGCAAACCCCATCGTCCCCCAAAGCTTGTCCATTCAGTCATTCTTTCATTCACCAGATACTTAGTAAACGCATTACGTAGCAGACACTTCTCTGGATGCGAGGGGATGATGGTGAGCAAGACAGATGTGGCCCTTGTTCTCAGAGTCCTGTCATTCTAGTGGGGGAGACAGACTACTGCTAAGTAGTAATGAGATCATTTGAGTAGGATCATTTGAGTGTGTTGAAGGAAATAAACCAGAGCTGTGCCGCAGAGGGACGGGGGGACTGGAGTTATCTTAGGCGTGCATTGTGTGTGGGAGGATCCAGGCAGCCTCTCTGAAGAAGTGACATTTGGGCAGGCACCGGAGTGTGAGGAGCCAGCTGTGCAGACAGGGCAGGGCACACCCAGTGGAGGGAACAGCACGTGCAAAGGCCCGGGGGTAGAATGAGCAGGATGTGCTTCAGACTGGAAACAAGACTGTGGTGGCAGAACATGGTAGAGAAGGACGAGTGGGTAGCTGGTGAGGAAGGAAGCTGGCGGGAGCCAGCCTGGGGCCAGGAGGGGTGCTCACGCCTGGTTGAGGCGGGCACTTTTTAAAATAATACCAATGCCTGCAACAGTCCCTCAGCCTCAGCTCTGTGACATTTATAGGGGTCTGGCCTGTGCGCTGTAGAATGGTTAGCAGGATCCCTGCTCCCTGCCCATGAGATACAATGGTACCAAGTCCCTAGTTGTGAGAACCGAAAATGTCTTCAGATATTGCCAGGTGTCCCCTGGGGCAAAGTCAGCCCCCAGTTGACAACCAGTGCCTGAGAGTCTCTGATTTAATTAGTCCGTATAGGCCTGGGGTTTCTGTACAAAACCTCCCCACATGACTCTTTCTGGCAGCTGGGAGACCCCCCCGAGACCCTCTCCTGTGACGGCCTGGGACATTGGCGAGAGGTCTGGATTTTATGCTCAGGGAACCAGGCGGGTGGTGGGCCAGGGAAGGGGGAGGGGCGGGCAGGAACTGGTGTCTTCAAGGACAAATAAAACCTGAGAAACTCCCAAAATAGAGGGCAGGGGCCCAAGGGGAGTATTTTGACAGCCGCCGAGGCAACAAAAGCTCAAGGAAATGTCAGTGTATCGCCCTGGCTTCCCGCTACGGTCAGAGCAGATGACTTCACCAGGCGCCAGCATTCTTTCCCCCGCAGCCCAGCCCGCTGCCGCTGCCAGAGGCCAGACCAGACTGGGAAGCGTTGGGTTGTGAGAAGCCCCGCGTGCATGGTTGCTGTTTTGAAGGTATGCACCAGCAGCGGGGGGAAGCCACCGCTAGGGAGGGAGAAGCCGCCCCCTTCTTCCCAGAAAGGTATCACAATGTCCCAAGGCCCTCATTAGCTCCCGCTGCAGCCCCTCCAGCCCCGTCTCTGGAAAGGAAGAGCCGGTGAGCTTCGGGGGGCCGGGCAGAGACTACAGCTCCATCACATGGTTCCTTCCCTTGCACCTGCAGGAGGCACAGCTGATGCTCATGTCTGAAACCATTTCCCTGCTTGAGGGGCATTTATATTTAATGTGGATAAATGCAGAGCACCCAGAGTAAACCAAAAAAAAAAAAAAAAAAAGCAGCAGATTCCACCAGCCTTCAGCAAGCGCTTCGCTTCGGGCCAGGCGCGGCGATCTTCTCCCATTTATGATTGTGCCCACTTAACAAGTGGGAAAACTGAGGTCAGATGGGCGCAGGGAGCCCCCTGCCCGGGTCATAGAACAAATAACTGAGAGACCCTGGAACGGAGCAAACGTGTATCTAAACATCAGGCCAGCGCGTTGCTTCTTTGCCCTGCCCTGCATCAGCCAGGGCAAAGGGAGTAGGCAAGAATCTATCGCGGGAGTTCACCACCGCTGATCACATCACACTTACCTGGGGGACTTGGTAACCGTACGAGAGCGAGGCCCCCATCTTAGTTCAACGAGCCAAAGCCTCTGTCTTTTTTATTACGTTCCGGAGGACGAGATACACCACAGTTTGAGAGCCACTGGAGTTTTAAACTGGTTTCATTTCTTGTGGCTTTGATTCTGTGTATGTACTGAAATGTCCTGTAAGTGCCATGGGGCCAGCACACACACACGCGCGCACACACACACACACACACACACACATCTTGCATATACGCTCTATGTTACATACTTTCCCTCTCTTGCTCTTCATCTTACAAAACACAGTTACTCACTTGCTCGTTCCCTTCAAAAGACTCATTTTATTAACATCAGCAGTTCACTAAGTTCCCATAGCCCATAAGCCTCCCATCGCCCTCCTCCAATCTTTTTCTAGAATCCCCAAATTGTTTAAAGCCATGCTTCATAGTGTGTGGACCCCTGGCTAGCATCACCTGGGGACTTTTTAGAAAAGCAAATGTAAGGGGCACCGGGAATGGTTAAGTGTCCCACTCTTGATTTCGGCTCAGGGCACGATCTCATGTTCAAGCCCTGCTTTGGGCTCCTCGCGGAGTATGGAGCTTGCTTGGGATTCCCTCTCTCTCTCTCTCTCTCTCTCTCTCTCTCTCTCTCTCTCTCTCTCTGCCCCTTTCCTCTGCTTGCTATCTTACTCTGCAAGGGGGGGGAAATTTGTTTAAAAAAAAAAAGAGAAAGAAAGGCAAATGTAAGATAAAGAATCCCCTCCCTCCCATCCGGAAGCTCTGGGGGTGGGTCCAGCTCTCTGGGTATTAGGAAACCCTTCAGGACCCCCTTCCGTGCACTCGAGCTCAGAGCCATTGCTCTAAAGAAACAGGTTCCCACCTCCTACCCTGAGTGAGCAGACTTTTCTGCTGCCGAGAGCTGCACACCCCGATACCTCCTGCACCCTCACCAAGCGATTCTGCCAGGCGACACTGAGAGGTGAGCAGCTGGGTCCAGAAGAGGTGAGGGCCGGGAATGTCCCAAGGTGAAGACCAGCAGGGGCCTGACAGCCACCGATTAGCTTCAGTGCTAACGTGAGTTCACCGCCTTCCGCAGACACGTATGGGACCCTGGCTGAGTGCCAGACCACATGCTGGATGCTCAGAACATAGTTCCTAGAGTTCATGCAGAGACTTTCCATTCCAGCTAAGGAGACTGTCAGTAACAAGTGAAACAGGCAATGAAGTAAAATAATAAAGCATTGCATTAAGTGCTATGAGGGCCACAAACAGGGAAGGTTCAGAGTGACAGGAGGGGGTCAGAAGAGGTGTCTTAGAGGAGGTGACATTTAACTGAGACCTAATGGTGAGCAGCAGAGAAAGGGCAGTCCAGGCAGTGGTACAGCAGGTGCAAAGGTCCTGAGGTGGGAATGAGATGGGCACGTTTGTGGGCCAGAAGGAAGCAGGATGGTAGGAAAGGGGCTGCGGGGCCTCAAAAGTACGGATGAAGGTGTGGAGTTTATTCTGTTGCATCTGGAAGCCAATGAAAGATTTTAAACCAGAGTCACTCATACCCCCCACCCCCCTGGAAGTTTCCTGATGGCCTGGCTGCTTGCTGCCTCCTCTTGCACTGAGCTAGTTGGTTGGGTGTATCAGACTCATTTGCTTGAGAGCAGTGACGGCATCAGCCCAGCCCTGAAGGACACACACAGAGGAAACAGGACTCTGGGGTGTCCTGACCGTCAGTGTGGTGTTCCCACCTGTGTGGGACTTCAGGAAAGACGCCTGAGCGGTTGCTCTGCATTTGTGAAGTTGAAGGTGCTTTCTCCGGGATGCGAGTAGGAGGGAGCAGGACAACAGGGGCATTACGTAAACATCTTATTGGGATACAGGGCTTGGGATGTGCGCCCCAGGAAAGAGAAGGAAGGACAGGATTCCCCCACTGCTTTCAGGAAGATTTTTTTGTTTTAATTTCTCATTGGGCTAGTGTCCTCTGTCCCACCCAGTCGCCGGGTGCCCAGAATCTGAGTACAGTTTTGCGGTCACGTGAGGCTGACTGTATCCCCCATACACACGCGATAACCAGCCGCACCCGTCTCTCGGGGACAAGGTAGTAATGAAATCCCGTGGGGCCTCATTTGCACATCATTCCAAATCTGGTCAATATCAGGAGCTATTTAATAGACGATGTTCAACTCTAGATCAGTTCTTGTTTTTCATGCTTTCAAACCTAATAGCTCCAAGCTGCAGTATTTAACAGACAAATGAAGGGCTCTGGCTTCTGCTAAGACACTAGCAGCTCCGTGCCCGAATGAGATCTTGACTTGCTTTTCCTGTAACTCTGTACTTGTGGGCTTTCTGATGTTTTTTTCCCTCCAGGCCAGTTTGATTGTCCTAAATATAACATACAGGAGTGAGGGAGGGGGCGCTGAGCACATGGAGACTCTGTCCCCCCTCATCTACTAGAATCGGCTTCCTTTCATGTTCAAAGAGCTGAATTGCTTTCCCTTTATAAAGCACAGCTGAAAAGGTTTTTTGTCTGTGGCTGCCTTTAATTGTGCTAGAATGTAGAGCACCCCGGGACTTTTGTGAAGGGAGCGCTATAAATGCACTGCATCATTATCATTATTATTATTAGCATCATCGCATGTACATTGCATACGCCTGTTGGTAAATGATCACATGACCAGCAGAGGACTTGCCTGGGTGAAGACTTTGCCACTGGCCACCATGTTCCTCGAATCTCAAAGATCCTAAATTAGCGTGCGTGCCATCTGTCATCACTTAACAAGTAACTTGTGTGTCTTACCGCCCAAGTGAAAACTCGTTTGTTAGTGAGAATGCGAATCAGCAAAAAGAACATGAAATTCACCTGTAATGTCTGCAGCCGTAGGCAGTCACATTAGCATTTCGGTGTATATCCTTCCAGGCAGTTCCCTCAGTGTGCGTGCAAACTCAGTTTGTATTTGTCAGAGTAATGGTAGCTGCTGTAACAAATAAGCCTTAAAGCATTAGGCGGCTTTACACAATAGAAGTCCATTTCTTGCTCACAGAATAGTCCAAGGTGGGTGTTCCTGGGCGGTAGGTGGCTTTTCCTTGTGTGGGGGGGATCCAAGACCAATTCCATCTTTTGGACCCATCCTTAAGGCTCAGGGACCTCTGCCTCAGCTGAGGAAAGAAGAAAATACAAAGAGGTCGCATGCATCCTACCCATGCGTCACGGGCTGGCACCGTCCCTTGACCACACCTGGCTGCAGGGGAGGCTGAGGAAGAGCCAGCCAGCTGTATTCCCAGTAGGAAAATGACATGGGTTTTGGTGACGAGCCAGCAGCTCTGTGACACACATTTGTGGATAGTTCTTCTACCCACTGAAGACAGACTCACCCAGCAGCACTGGTCTATGACTTGCTTGTTTCACCAAATAGATGTACGAACACTCCCTTTTGGGGGGACTTGAGTATATGGCAAATTTCTTCACCTTTATGAACCTCTGTTTGTTCACCTGTAAAATGGGATGACCTTTTTCTCTCTTGCAAGGGAGTGATAAGAATCAGAGATCAGGCTACAGCCCAATGCCTCCTACAAGCAGAGGTGCTCAATACCTTGTGTCTCCCAGCTGCCATCGTAATAATGATGATATTCTAACAATGATGATGGCGATAAGGATAGCGGCAGAAGCAAGTAAGAGCAGCAGTATTTTTTCTCCTTGGCATCCTACAAGCCGCAGGTGTTTTGCGTTGATTATAATATCAGATGATACGAGGTGATGGCTGTAGTCTGACCTCTGGGCCTCGTAGCCCAGCTCTGCTCCTGGCTTGTACGTTGGCCATGTCACCTAACTTCTGTAAGCTTCGAGCCATCCGTAAGGAGATGTTGAGAAAGGAGCTGGATATACTGCTCTCCAGCTCAGATGGAAGGTTGCGGCTGGAAATAACCGTGTGTGAGTCATCTGCATAGAAGTGGTGATTGAAGCCGTAAGCTCCTGTGGAAGCTGAGGCCATCCAGGGAGGAGCAGGAGGTCGCCCAAGGACGGAGCCTGGAGCATTCCAGCGCTGCGTGTCTTGGTGGGGAAGGGTCCCCGTGCACAGGGGACTGAGGAGGAGCAGGCAGGGCTACAGGAAACCAGAAGAGCCTGGGGTCCTGAAGCCAGTCCCAAGCGGTGCCCCACTGCCCACCCCCACCCCCGACAATCCCCTCGTATGACATCACTGTGTTTTATTTTCATTAGAGCGCTTCTCACCATAAGATGACGTTTTGTTTCTCGGTTTGCCTGCTTGCCTTTCATCTGTTTTCCCTACACCCCTTCTCCCAACTTAGAACATACGCCCCAGGAAAGCAGAATCTCAGCTGTTTGACTCACCTCTGTATCCCCAGCCTCTAAAACACGAGCTCCTCCTTAAATACTTGTTGGATGAATGGATAACTGTTTCCAAAAATACATTCACACATATTATCGCGGCCTGATCCTCTAGGCAAGTATAGCGGCAGACAATGAGTGGTACTATTTATTCAGAATCACCGAGAAATGAGTGGGACATAAGTGAAATGTAGTACAGACCGGGTGGGGGGGTGTGCCTATAGGACGTGGGAGAATTAACAGGGATGAAAAGAAAGAGATGCCAATTATGCGATGTGAATTATAACAATGCAGTACAGAGACTGAGTGATTAGGGGGTATTGGCCCCAAACATTCATCATATACGAGGTCCTTCCTGGGTGTGATGGTGGGAGTAAGGAAGGGAAGGCGCGACCTCTCCCGTGGAGCTCACAGGTCACTGGATGATTCCCAAACAGTGTCATAATCTCTGCAAATGTACCTAGGGGGTTATGGGGACCCAGAGCTGGCCCCATACCCAACCAAGGAACTGGCCAGATGGACAAGAAGGTATTGGCATTCTTGGGGCACCCAGGTGGCTCAGTGGGTTAAGCAGCCGACTCTTGATTGTGGCTCAGGTCATGATCTCACGCTTTGTGGGTCCGAACCCCACGTCGGTCTCCATGCTGGCAGTGCGGAGTCTGTTTGGGATTCCCTCTCTCCCTCTCTCTCTGCCCTTCCCCCACTTGTGTGTACTCACTCTCTCCCTCAAAATAAATAAATAAACTTAAGGATGCCAATACTTTTTTTTTTTAATTTTTTTTTTCAACGTTTATTTATTTTATTTTTGGGACAGAGAGAGACAGAGCATGAACGGGGGAGGGGCAGAGAGAGAGGGAGACACAGAATCGGAAACAGGCTCCAGGCTCTGAGCCATCAGCCCAGAGCCCGACGCGGGGCTCGAACTCCCGGACCGCGAGATCGTGACCTGGCTGAAGTCGGCCGCTTAACCGACTGCGCCACCCAGGCGCCCCTACCAATACTTTTTTTTTAAACGGTAGGAACCATAATACAAAGGGCTGGATGTGGGAGGGAACAAGACGGGGAAGGGACAGAGGAGTCAGGAGCTGGGGTATAGGGTCCATATGGGTGCTAGCAAGAGATAAGAAGCTGGAGACAGTCTGAAAGGACCTTGTGAGCCAAACTAAGGAATCCAGACTTTTCTCCCAGAGGCAAGGGGAGCCACCCAGAGTTTTAGCCAGAGGAGGGACACAATCTGGTTTGCATTTCAGAAAGACCACTTTGGGGTAATCCCTTTTCTTAGAGGAGCCTGCGGAAGGATTGTTCTTCTATCCCCCACCCCCACTCCCCTCCAAGAATGGTGTGGACAGTTCGTGTTGATTCTCATCAGGCATCAGTGGGAACAAATGCGTGTTTGAATGCCCTAGGTTCTGAAAGATACTTGGCAGGACTCCCTTAGGGGACAGCAACAGCAAGCTGGCAGTCCTTTGGAAACAAAGGCATTTTCAACAGCTTTCACTATTTACCCAAGTTAAAAATAGCCAGCTGCACTCCCATGTTTTGAAGGCAAGTGTGGGCAACATCAGGTCCTTAACATGTGTTCCAGAAACCAGAGGGACGGTTCGCTCAGCATTGCTGGCAGGCCGTGGTTAAACAGAGATTTGGGAGCACGGGGGTAGCTTCATGGAGGGAGGCGAGGTTGTAATTAAAAGCTAGTTCCCTGCAATCTGATCAGCCTGCGTGCAGATACTGGTTTTTCTGTCTTTTGAATGAGTTTAACAACCCTCTGAAGGAGGAACTCTTCAACTCCTCCGATTATGGACAAGGAAGCAGATGAAGCAGTGTGCCTAAGGTTATAAAGCGGCAGAGAGGCAGGATTTGAACTCAGGACTGTCTGATGCAGACCAAAGTCCATATCGAACTACCCTCTCCTTTCCCTTCCCAGCTGTGCCTAAGTCCATCACTCTTTTTTTTTTTTTTAAGTTTATGTATTTACTTTGACAGAGAGCGAGCGAGCTGGGGCGTGGCAGAGAGAGGAGAGGAGAGGAGAGGAGAGAGAGGATATCCCAAGTAGGCTCCACTCCCAGCATGGAGCCCAATGCAGGGCTCAAACTCATGACCCATGAGCTCATGATCTGAGCTGAAATTCAGAGTTGGACGCTTAACTGACTGAGCCACCCAGGAGCCCCTTCATCCTTCTTTTTAATGCCCCACGGTTCCCTTAGAACCCTCCCCGATGATCCTCTCCCCCTAGGTGGGGGAAAACGCTGACCACCCTCTGGGCCAGGTTCATTTTCCAAACCACCAAACACGCCTGGCCTATGACTTGTTGAGTTAGCAGGTGCAAATCGAAACCCTGGCATGTGTCCCTTCCCTCTCCTCGTGGCGGCCTCCAGGCTGGCGTGGGTGGGCAGGGAGCGCTAAGTGTGAGACCAGTATGTGTCCACTGCTCTGGGAACTCGCCGGACCCTGGCTTTTGGTCTGATGTATTTCCAAACCGGCCACGGTTGCTTGAGCACTGCTCAGCTTCTGCTTTGTCCCTGCCTGGTTGTGTTTAAGATAATTAAGCCCATAAATCAAATGATAAATAGCTATTGACTCTTTGTCATGGAGTCTATCGGGATTGATTGACCACTGGGAATACTGCTTTCCTCAATCAATGGGGAGCCAGGGGGATGAATAAATCTTGATAATGACTGGCAAGAGGAAAATCAATAGGTAATATTAAAGTACGCATTGGGAGCCTATATCTTTGAATGCAAAATAACAGTTTGTTTTGTCAGAAGAGGGGAAGCAGAGAGGCAGGGAGCAAAGACACAGCCAGTGTCCCTGGATACAGCAAGGTACCTGGCACACCTTAGGTGCCCATTCATTTTTTTTTTTATTTTCTTATTAACTTATTTTTTGCTGAACTGCAGAAATCCAGTGAAAGGTCTGCTTTAAAGGGAAACCGTGTTTAGTGTTTACTTGTTTCCATTCTCTGCATGGCGAGTGCCCGGCAATCCCGTCTGCCTGTGGGCTGCCTTGCTCTGTCCTGGAAGGAAAGGGAGGAGGGAAGGACCGCACGTGATGGAGAACAGAGACCAGGCTGCTTCAAGGCAGGCGGCACCTGTTGAGAAAGAGATGGCCGAACTCCATCAGGGACAGGGAGCAAAATCCCAAGAGTTTGGTCAGCACGTCTGGTGGGAGGTGCCTCTGAGCCTTTTAAGAGGTGATGTCAAGGTGGCAGTTAGATAGATGGCTGTTCAGGGTGCCGTTCTGGACAGGAGATACAGCACTGGCGGCCACCTGTGCTGGGAGAAATGAGGAGCCATGGGCCTGGGGAGATGGTCTGGGGCAGCGTTTCCCAAAGTGGACCTCCTGGGCGGGGCCTGAATTTGCATGTTTAACTCGCTCCCAGGTGATGCTGATGCTGCAGGTGTGGGAACCCCACTTGGAGAGCCAGTGGTCCCCTGGGGGACAGATTTACGTGAGAAGAAGGCAGAGTGTTCCTGTAAGGAAGCCTGAGAGGGGCCAGGGGTCGAGGAAAACCAGGAGGGGGTGTGATCGTGGAAGCCTAGGGTTCAGCAAGGGAGAGTGGTCAGCAGTTTCAGAAGCCGGTATGGAAAGAACAGGCAAGATGCAGCTGGAAAAGTGTCCCCTGGAGCTCTTGTAGCCTTCACATTTCATCGGCCTGGGGTTTTACACTATTTGCAGACTTCCCTGATAACCTGCCGGTGATGTTTGCCAACCCCACCTGTGCTCTTAGGTCTATACCATGTGAGTTTCCAGCTTAGGGCTAGGGTTCAGGTGGAATGGATCTCTTCGCCCTCTGAACCCGGAGGATGGTGACATTTCAGTGATGCCAGTGACAGTCTCAGAGGGGGCTGGGGCACAGCTGGAAGATCCAGTCCCAGGAAGAGTTGCCAGCAGGAAAGAGCTGCCATTCATCAGAATGGCGGTATGGATTTGCTGAGGCTGGAAATGAATCCACTCCTGGGAGGTGTTCTCTCTGGGCACGGCTTAGTATTGTTTTCAGAAACAGTCATTGATGTTCAGCCATTACGGTCCTTTAAAAGGAAGGAAGGGAAGTCGGTTGCTTGGTTGAATCCTTGTTAATAGGAAAGAGGGCTTTGCTATGAAACGGCACTCTCAGAATTAAGGGTAACATACGTGTTAAGCGACTACTGCATGCAGAGTTCTAGGGACTTTAGAGATACTGCTTCATTAAATTCTTGTCCCCATCTTACAGACGAGGAGGCTAGGACTTAGGGAGATGAGATGGCTCATCCAGCTAGTGTGAAGCTGAATCTGGCTATAAAGTTGACCTGTCTGATCCCAGAGCTTGAGCCTTAACCCCACCAGGCTGTACTGTGTCCTCTTAAGAACTGAATTAATTTGTTGTTCGAATATTCTTTGTGGCTGTCTTCCAGGGCTCTCTGGATGAGTTTCATAGATCACTGTCATGGTCTGGTCACTTCTCTTATCCTTGAGTACAGAATAAATTTCATGAGAATTTTTCCTATATAGAAATTTTAAACTGGAAAAACAAAGTTCTTGCATGTCAAAGCCAAGCTTCTGTGTATCTCCCAGGGCCTGGCCTTGTGGCTCATGCGCAAATACAAGCTGGGGGCGCCTGGGTGGGTCAGTCGGTTGAGCATCAGACTCCTGGTTTTGGCTCAGGTCATGATCCTGGGGTCATGGATTTGAGCCCTACATCAGGCTCCGTGTTGAGTGTGGAGCCTGCTTGGGACTCACTCTCCCTCCCTCTGTCCCTCTCCCCTGCTCACTTAGTCTCTCTCTCTCTTAAGAAAAGAAAAGAAGAGAAAAGAAAATACGATAGCTGATGCTCATCAAAATAGCCTCTAGAAAAATTGTTGGTTTACCAGTTGTCTGGATCTGAGTAGTTCTACTTTCATACAGGTTTGTTGATATAAGTTTTTCTTTTGTATTGGTAATTATTTAAAGCCTTTATGAGCCTGGGTTTCTACATCTATACAATGGAGAGAATAATAGTCCCTACCTTGTGGGATTATTGTAAGGATTAAGTAAGTTTCTACATAGGAGGCACTGAGGCTGTTACACATTGTGAAAATTGATAAAGGAAAGCCTCACTAAAGTGGACGCAGGATGCTGGCAGGGGAGGCTGGAAGGGGGAGCTGTACCACTCAATGTCAATGACAGGAAGAATTGTCAATTACCGACCCCTAACAGAAGTATCTCAGCAGGAAAGAATCCTCAATTCCAGGCAGGGAAAAGATGTACATTGCTTCTCCTACAAGATCCACTACCCCTGGAACTCGGCTGATGAGAAACTGTCATCACCCTGAGCTTTTTTTTTTCCTGTGAACTTTCCTTTCCAAACAGTCCCTCCCAACTTCCTCTTCCTTCTCCATAAAATAATGTGCCCCTCTCTTGTTTGTTGGACTTGGCCTATGATTTTACCATCGCTTGCTTATATGGGATTGCAATTCTCTGCTGTTCTCAGATAAACCTGTGTCTGCTCGTAAAATAACATTTTTATTTTTAAGGTTAACATCAAGTGCTATGTAAGTACTGGCAATTCTTGTCATTGTAGTGATTGTTGCTAGTAGCCCAGTATCGTGGGTACCCAAGGGAGTGATGTAAATACAGTGCTATCCTGTGCTGCAGTAGGAAGAACATCGGATATGGAATGAGGAGTCCTGGATGAATATTCTAGCTTGGTCACATGCTGGCTGTGTGACTTTGGACAAATGACTTCACCTCTCTGAGCCTCCGTGTCTTCATCTATAAAGTGGGGATAACAGTGTATGTGTCCCTGGGTGGCTAGGAGGAGGAAATGGAATGGCAAGACTGAAAACCCATCATAAAATGACCAGGACTAGAGACATGTGGGATAACTTAAAAAAATCACATAATAATAATAGCAGTTTACAAAGCATTGACAGCATGTGTGGTGTTATTCTAAGCACTTTGACCTTTTCCCAGCTACCGGGTGAGGTTGCTACTTTTGAACTGGTGGAGCTGGGATCTGAACTCCTGTCTGCTGTTGTCAAAGCAGGTATACATAAACACTTTATTGGTGAGGAGAATTTTCTTTTTGAATTGGCAGGTGGCAGGGACCCGAGTTTAAAGTTGGGACTGCAGCTGAGGGATGCGGCTAACAGTTTCCCCTTCTTGGGGCTCCAGCCCTTCAGTGGTCTCCTGGGCAGTGACCGTCCCTGTGCCGTGACCGACTGATGAGAAGCAGGGCCACCTCTCCCCAGCTGTCATCTCCTTTAGGCAAAAACAGAGAGTCTTGTGGCTGAGAAGTTGTTCTTGCCTTTAATCAAAAGGTCTGTCTCCCAGTCCTCTTCAAAAGAGGATTCTGTTTCTTCTAGGTGTTCAAAAGACCCAAAGGAGTGCACCGAGCAGGGAACAGACCAAGTGTCTTCAAAGGCGAGGAAGGGGTCCCAGCCATCTTCAGAATTTCCGCAGCTGAGGCCCGTCCCCCAAGGTAGTTATTAGAGCAGCCTTTCGGGACTTTCCGGGCACAGATCAAGGATTCTCGGTGGACTTGTCTGGAGTGTCTGTAGACCACTGAGACCTGCCCTGGCATCTCAGTCACCGGGTCTGATCTCTCTCTGTGCAACAAGGGCTCCCTTTGACAGGCTCTCAGAACCAGAGATGCTGTGCCTTCACCCGGTGGATTATTTTTCTTTCTTGTTAACAAACCTCTGTTTCTCAGGCTCAGCTGGCCTTACAGCCCTTCCTCCTGTAGGAACTCTGCCTTCTGTGGCTGCCCTGCCCTGCTCTTCCTCTCCAGCTTTCAGCTTGGGTGCTGAAAAACCCCTGGAGCTTATCTCTCTGGCTGCAGAATATAGAGGTGGGAAATGGGTGCTGTTTACAGGGCGTCTGGAGGGACGGGCCTTCCATCATCACATGCTGAATATGACATCGAAAGGACATGGGAAGGAAGGGGCCAGGAGTTCAAGTACTACTTCTGCTGCGACCTTAGACCACCCTTTAATCTGTTTGGCTCTCAGTTTAGTTGTTTGTGGATGATTATAACATTACCTACTTCATCATGATCTGGGTCATTTACTTCCTTGACAGCCTGGTTGGCCTAAACTGAACCCTTAGGAGTGAATGACCACTCGCCCATCCATTTGTTCGTCCATCCACCCACCCATCCATCCATCGTCCGTCCGTCTTCTCATCAATTCATCATCCATATCCTACGTCCTACCCCACTTTACAGATGTACCCACACAACATCCACCACCCCACCTTCTCCCTACCCATCTCACATTCACCTGTCTTTCCCATCCATCCATCCAACATCCACCAGCACAAGTACCCCTCCTCCTACTAACTCAGCCTCCCGCCTGCCACCCACCCATGTGCCCATCCACCCAGTCACATAAAGATCTAGCCGTCTAGACATTTGGCAAATAGTTGAGACCCCATTAGGCGCTGATAGGTGCTGGAAATGAGCAATGTGGAGCTTTCCTTCTGAGACCTGATGGAGTCAGACAGCGTGTCATAATTAAAGCCAGCTCCTTGCAGCAAAGCGAGATGACAGAGCCGGGTGGGGAAACATCCCTAGATGGGAATTGCCGAAGACTGGACTTCCACGGTGTCACATTCCCAGATATGAAAAGAAAATGGACCGCCCAAACAAACAAACAAAAAAAAACAGGCAGCAAGGCCAGAAGTCTCAGAATCATCTCTGCCTCCTGTTTTCTTGCCTTTGGTGCTAATTTTTATGGAATTCTATGCTGATGAGCATGGAAGCTGAGACCCTGGAAATACATGGAGGAAGAGAGGGCGATTTAGGGCAGCGGGGGTTGGGGGAGAAGGTGCCAATTTACTAGGCTCGGAGGTGGCTTAGTACATTTTCCAAAGGTTGGCGGTGGTGAAGGGAACCAAATGCAGGGCTGTTCCCTGCCTACTTTACACCCCATTAACTCTCAACTTGTAATAATTTATCAGTGGCAGGCTGGAGTTTACTTATTCATTATTTATAGAGAAAGAGTTTGCGAAGCAAATCAGTTCAAACAAGATCACAGGGGGGTAGATTTAACCCACTCAAGAAAACCAACCAGAAGAAATGCCTCAGCACAATCATTGTCTCCAGGCGGAGCTGCTGGGGACAGACGGGTACCCGCTGGCCTTAATGGTTCCTGCCTTGCAATTCCAGAAACGTTCACTTTATCTCTAAGTGGCCTCTCTCTAAGGAACCTATCTCCCCGCGCCTTCCCTGCCCCATCCAGTCCACATTTGACAGTTGGCTCTGTGTTGCCCTTTCAGTCTGGCAGTAAAAGCCTTCAGTCAACCCTAGTAAGAGAATATCTTTGGGGTCAAGTGTCAAAACCAGATCCCTTGAGCTCCTTCCCCTTGTGACATGAATGGCCATAGCTTTCTTTAAATGTCTTAAAGATCTCTGGTCCTTTCGTTTAAGGACGGCCTCTTAGACTTGATGTCGGGACACCTGGTTTCCCATGTGGATGCTGGATGGTGCTGGACCCTCTGCTTCCTCATCTGTAGAATGGGCACGCTGATCCCTATCCCACAGAGATGTTTCACGCAGTCGATTACGCTAGAAAGATGAGAGTGTTTTGTAAACAAAAAAAATTCAAAACAGATGTGAAGGGACAGATAGTTTTTCAGATGGATGTCAGTGACAGTGAGGGTTTTTTTTCCTTTATTGAGTCAAAATGAGGGGTTTCAGTTTTCCTCATAATTCTGAACCTTGGTTAACATTAGGATTACATGGCGAGCTTTATAAAAAATTATTTTAATGTTTGTTTATTTTGAGAGAGAGAGAGCAAACACACAGGAGTGGGGGAGGGACAGAGAGAGAGAGAGAGAGAGAGAGGAAGAGAGAGAACCCCAAGCAAGCCCCATGCTCTGAGCGGAGCCCAGCATAGGGCTTGATCTCTTGACGGTGAGATCATGACCTGAGCCGAGATCAAAAGTCAGACGTTCAACTGACTAAGCCACCCAGGAACCCCAAATTGGGGAGCTTTTTTTTTTTTTTTTTTAATTTTTTTTTCAACGTTTATTTATTTTTTGGGACAGAGAGAGACAGAGTATGAACGGGGGAGGGGCAGAGAGAGAGGGAGACACAGAATCGGAAACAGGCTCCAGGCTCCGAGCCATCAGCCCAGAGCCTGACACGGGGCTCGAACTCACGGACCGCGAGATCATGACCTGGCTGAAGTCGGACGCTTAACCGACTGTGCCACCCAGGCGCCCCCTGGGGAGCTTTTTTAAATCTAAGTTTTAATGAGTGATGGCAGGACTCCACCGCCAAAAGGTCCTGATCCAAATTTTCTGTGGCATCATTTCATTCAACCTCTCCAGGTAATTCTGTCAGGGACCAGGATTAGGAAGCACTGTACAATTCCCAGGTGAGCCACGTCAGACTTCTCCCCCTGTCCCTAAATCAGGAGAGCGTCGTGACAGGGACCTTGGAGTCTTGACTTCCTGGCTGCTGTATTCATTCTCTCAAAAGGGCAGACTGTGTCTTAGTTATCAGAGTCACCGAGAAGAATAAATGTGCCAGCACAGGTAAAGTACATTTCTTTGATAGCTACAGCACAGTTTGGGCTTGATAATTGGTAGCTAACATCACTGTTGTTACTTGTTAGGGGTTGGCTAATAAAATGCCAGCTGCAAGTGGCATTTGGGGTTCCCTGAGACGAAGTTAAGGGACAAAATTCAGTTTCCAAAGAGCAGCCGAAGCTTCTTCCCAGAAGACTGGGAAGAACAATAGTAACGAGAGTTACAATTGGTTGAGCGCTTACTGGGTACCAGAGCTCCTGCGAAACCCTTTACTTGAACGGATGATTTGGGGCCATCTTATAGCTCCCCTGCTGACGTAGGTGTGACTGTCAGTCCCATTTTACAGATGAAAGACCCAAGATGAAGACATCTAAGGAGGAAGCAGGAAGGCTGGGAGTCCAGCGCGCAGCCCGTGCACTGTGAGTTGGGGAGGAGACAGGCAGTGAGCATGGCGGTCCTATGCTGGATGGTTAGGCATGTGCCTGGGATGCTTCAGGTTCTGCCGAAGCAAAGAGACCATTCTCACGCCTTGTCTTTTCAAGAGCATCTGTAGAGACCTGGGTTCTAGTCCAGGCTCCCCGACTTAGTGCCGAACGTGCTCAGGCAGTCTCTTCCCTTCTCTGAGCCTCAGTCTCCTCCCTGTAAAATGGGGCTGATGAGAATACACAGGATCATGCGGAAGATCCAAGGTGGTGATGCCAGTGAAGGTTGTAGAACAGTGCGCGTGGGGAGTGCTAATGAAAGCTGGTGATTATTTCAGCCATACTGTTTTTCGTGGGGATTGCACAGACCCGGAACTTCTCTCTACCACTTAGCTGTGCATCCTTGGGCAACTTACATGCCCTCTCTGTGCCTGTACTTTTCTTCGTCTGTACAACGAAGACAGTATAGGACCCACCTCATCAGATGGCTGTTGAGAATTAAAACATGCAAAATATTCAGATGCTCAGAATGTCATAGGGCGTATCTAGGTTGCCATTGTTGTTCTCGTTAATATATTCCTAATTCATCTGTCTGTTTTTATTTTACACACTGTACTAAAATGTAAGTTCCACGAGGGCAGAGGTGTTGCCTTTTAACCTCTCTACTCCCTAAAACAGCAGCCGACATCATAGTAGGTGCTCAGTAAATACTCGAGTGAATGATTGAATGAATGAATGAATGAATGAATATTAGCTTTCAGGTAGCACACGTATCCCTTAGAATATCCTGGGGGCGCCTGGGTGGCGCAGTCGGTTAAGCATCCGACTTCAGCCAGGTCACGATCTCACGGTCCGTGAGTTCGAGCCCTGCGTCAGGCTCTGGGCTGATGGCTCAGAGCCTGGAGCCTGGTTCCGATTCTGTGTCTCCCTCTCTCTCTGCCCCTCCCCCGTTCATACTCTGTCTCTCTCTGTCCCAAAAATAAATAAAAACGTTGAAAAAAAAATTTTTTTTTAAAAATTAAAAATAAATAAATAAATAAATAAATAAATAAATAAATAAAAAAGAATATCCTGGGTTTTAGCTGTTCCACCACAGCATCTGTCTGACGGCTTTGACATGGTGTGATGTGACTTTTGGGAACGCAGCACTGGCCGAGACTTTGCCCACCCGTCTGTCTGCCTGTCTTAAGACACAGAGACCTTACTCCCTCCTTTAGAAGAGTTCGCCATTCCCTGAGTCGTCCAAATGTGAAATCTGGCAGTTATTTTCCCCTGGATTTAGGCACTGCCCTGGTCATCACTTACCTGTCACTCAGATGATTGCCTCTATGAAGGTGATCGCCTATTTGGGCTCCAGAAGTACCCAAGACAAGTAACTGCCTCATTGCCCCCCTCCCCGCCCCGCCATCTTGGGCTCACTTCCACTGGCGACAAGGGACGAGCGTCACATTACGAGGCCAGAGTAGCAGTAGGTTGGAGCCAAGTCCCATGGGACAAGGTTTCCTCATTCCGCTATGGATGACTCTAGAAGGACATTTATCGGGACGGTGGCTGGGGCTCATAATGTGATTTCCCTTTTGAATCGGTCACAAAGCTCATTTCACTGCTGTGTGCAGAACAGATTAGAAGGAGGGAAGTGGGGAAGGAGGGAGCCAGTGAGAGAGCGTTGGGGTTCATCATACAAGAAGGACTCTTAGAGCTTCCTGACAGCAGCGGGAGGAGGGGGGTGACTCTCCCTGGGCCCCAACGTCCAGATGATATTGGGACAATGCCCGAATGATGGCTGATGCATTCTCCCTTTGCCTTCTCTACATCTCTTCTGGAAACCCTCTTCCACAGCCGCCCCTTGCCCCACGCAGCAGGCCCTGCTTCCTCCTCTTGCCCGTCCTCCCATTTGTGGTCTGAGCTTGGGATGGAGGGTGTTTTCACATCTGCCTCCTCCATTAGACCACGAGTTCCAGGAGGTCCTGGATTGTCTCCTTGAGCCCTGTGACCAACCCCAGAGTCTAGCACTCAGCCTGGGACCCAGGAGACCGTCACCCATCTGTTGTATGAATGCATGCCTTGGGTGGTTATTACTTAAAGGGAGAAAGGAAATGAACGCGCCGTTATCGTGTTTAATCCTTATGAGGAAGAGCTGCGTTTTTGTGGGGACTCTCTCTGTGCCAGGCACAGCAGTAAGCTCTTTAGATGAATTGTTTAATTTTCAACACAGTGAGTTCAGTTCATCAAATCCAGCTTAGGGATGAAATAAACGGAGGCTCAGAAAGATAAAGCCACATGTAGTGCTAGAGGCAGGGTTCACATCTGGGCATTTCTTTGACAGCTCATGAGGAAGGTACCATCACCCTTACTTTGCAGATAAGGAAGCAGAGGCTCAGAGAGGTTAAATAATGTGCCTCTGTTATTCGACTGAGAAGCGCCCGAGCCCATCCGTTCCCTCTGAAGTCCGTGAGCTGTCTCTGGGCCTCTGTCCAGCTGCTCCCGTTGCAAGAGAGAACCTGAGGTCTGCTTGTCTGCTTTTCTCCTGGAAGGGCCCCCATACCGGGCTCTCTTCTCCCACCTCCTATGTGGTTTTTGAAGATGCATCAGGAGGTGACAGATAGGCTTGTGGACAACACGGAGCTCTTCCGACACCAAGAGAATAGTATTTCTGAATCTCTGAAGCAAACAGCTCCTGGTAGGCATGCACCAAACAGGGATAGAAATTGCAACCTGAAACTGACAAGTCAGGGAAAACAAACAATGTTTGCTAAGGAGAGGATATTGGCTGAGAAGAGAAATGTCATTTTCAGGCTTCCAAAAAGGTATTAACCTATGATATAGAGAACCAATAAAATCCATAGTCTATTTCTTCTGGGCTGCCTGGTTGAAATAATTCATGAAATTACATCTGAGAGCCTTGACATTTAGTTTCTAATTTTGATAGAGATGATGTCTTGTTGGCCCAATATGGTGGGGTGTGTGTGTCAACTTTGAAGGTGCCTTCCCAGTCATAGACATTCAAAACCTATGTCCCCAGTGGAAATTTTCAAAAAGGGCTTTCTTTGTCAATAATTCACGTATGTGTTCATGCGCTCACCTGTCCATCCAGCCGGCCGGCCGGCACAGACAAGAAACTCAGCATCGTTCTAGGAAGGAGCAGTGGAAACACCGGTGTGGGCAGGGTGTGATGAGAGCCTGTGGACAGGGGAGCGGGGCTATTTCCTGACGAGTAAGACGTTTTGGAAGTGGGAGATGGAGGAGAGGGGTGTTCTTGGTGGAGAGGACAGTAGAGGCAAAGGACAGAAAGTAGGAGAGGGAAGATGCCACATTTGGACAAATACCAGTTCAGTTGGATTGGAATGAATGGTGCCCAACAGGGTAGGGGGCGTACGGAACGTCCCAAAGCGTACGTATCTTGACCCTCAGGGGTGAGTAAACGTAATAATAAGAGTAGATCGTTACTGAGCCTTAGTGTGTGCCAGGCGGTGTTCCGAATGGATCATCGAATACTACTTTGGGTTAGTGAAGGCTCACAGCCGTCCATGGAGGTGACTGTGATTATTCATCACCTTTTTACGCATCAGGCTCGGTCTTTGTCCATTTGGGCTGCTGTAACAAAATACCATAGAATGAGTGCCTGGTAAACAGACAGTTATTTCCCACCGTTCTGGAGGCTGGGAAGTCCAAGATCAAAGTGCTGGCAGATTCAGTGTTTAGTGAGAGCCTGCTTCTTGGCTCATAGGTGTCTGTCTTACCACTGCTACCCCATACCGTGGAAGAGGCAAGGTCACTCTCTGGGGTCTTTTTTACAAGGGCACCAATTCCATTCACGAGGGCTCCACCATTATAACCTAATCACCTCCCAAAGCTCCTGCCTCCTGCAAATATCATCACCTTGGGGACTAGGTTTCCACAGGAATTTGGGGTGAACACAGACATTCAGTCTGTAAGCAGGCTCCGGGAAGTTTCGTTCTTGTCTGGGGTCTCCCCCAGGGGCAGGGTGGGGTAAGCAACAGAAGCACAACTCTGCTTAAGCAGGAGTCTGGGGAGGGCAGATGAAACTCACAAAGACATGGGAGTAGAATGTCTGGTCTCTGGTTTTAGGGGAAGGGGGCGGCATCACCACGTGCTGGCTCCAGGTTTGAGTTAAACCCTGGACCTCCATTTCCTCACCGTTCGATGGGGCCGGCTATACCCACCCACTCTTGGTGTGTTTACAGTGATGTGATTGATGCCTCCTTCACAAGACGGTGTAGAGACTGGCATGATGTCTGAGCTCTGGCCCTGAGCTGTGGAGAGTGAGTGGCCTCGCTGGTCCTTTTTGTATCCATCCCAGCCCCGCCCCCACCCGGACATCCCCTCCCACCAGCCTCCCCAGAGCTTCCCCAAGTTGAGGTGGCTGGGGGCCCTGGTGCGTTAAAGATCTCTGCCTCTTTGCCCTGGAAGCTTTGTGGATAGAAGCTAGAGATTTAAGCCAGCCTGAGAGGGCAAGATTACCCGGTGAACGTTGGGAAGGACTTCTCTTGGTGCCCTGGAGTTAAGAGCTTAAGGGGCGGGGGGGGAGGAACCCCAGATGAACTCAAGTGATGATTTTTGCCCATCCCTGAGAAATTGGCACAGACTTACATTTTGTTCGGGCACCTCCTGAACTGGGTTTTGGGGGAACGACAGGACTTTGAATTGAAACAGATTACCAAGGCGAGGCTTGGTGACTAATGGAAATATTGGTAATAGGATTACATGGACTTTTCATCTTTCCCAAGAAGTTGCAACACTGTCACACGGCAACCTTTTCAGGGCACGGAACCTGTGTTTTTAATCTCTCTGGACATTTATTTTCTGTTCTTAAATGATTGAGAGGTAAGGTCACATCCCGGGGCGACTTGTTTTCTATCTGTGAGAAGCAGGAGAAAAAGCTATTAACAAAAACCTGAAATTGAATCTCCCCGAGCACAGGTTCCCCTTTGCCTCTGCTTCTTTGAAACCACTGCGCTGCCCAGTTACATACAAATGGAGGCGTCTGCGGGCACGTGGAAGAGAGCCATGCTGCTTCGGCACCAAAGGAGACACGGCTCGCATCCCAGAGACCGGTTTCCCCGGTGGTGTTTACCGTGGAAGCGTGACCCTGGGCAGAGTATCTCATTTTCACGTTGCTATTATCTTCCTCTTTCCTGCACTTCTTGTGCCCGTACTCGTGGTGTTAGGATGTGATTCTGTGCTATTTGGGGCTGGTGGTACCTACCCTGTGTTCTGGGAAACCCTGATTCATTTAATCCCCACACCTGCACACCTTCCCCTTCTTCCAGTTGTGTATTAACCAGGAGCTGTAGTCAGGAGAGGATAGGCTTGTGCAGCAATCCTGAAATCTTCATGGCTTATTCAGAAAATTTATTGGGGGGCTGCCTGGGCGGCTCAGTCGGTGGCGCGTCCAGCTTCAGCTCACGTCATGAACTCGCAGCCTGTGAGTTCGAGCCCCGCATCGGGCACTGTGCTGACGGCTCGGAGACTGGAGCCCGCTTCCGATTCTGTGTCTCCCTCTCTCTCTGTTCCTCCCCCGCTAGCACTCTGTCTCTCTGTCCCTCTCAAAAATAAAGATTGAAAAAAATTAGAACAAAAAGAAAATTTACTTCTCACCCACATAGATTTGCTGTAGGCTGGGCAATGTTCCAGGAGGGCTGTCTTCCATTCAGTCACTCAGGGATCCAGGATATTCCAATCTGTGGCTCTGTCCTATTTAAACAGAGATTATAGGGACACCTGGGTGGCTCAGTTGATTAAATGTCCAACTCTTGAATTTGGCTCAGGTCATCATCCCAGGGTCATGGGATCCAGCCTTGGGTCGGGCTCTGTGCTGAGCATGGGGGCTGCTTGAGATTCTCTCTCTCTCTCTCTCTCTCTCTCTCTCTCTCTCTCTTTCTCTCTCTCTCTCCTCTGCCCCTCTGCACCCCGCCCCCACCCCCTGCTGCTGAGCACACACTCTCTCTCCTCTCTCTCTCTCTTTCTCTCTCTCAAAATAAAATATCTTAAAGAGAGATTACAGATGGGCTTCTCAGTATCCCAACCAGAAAGTGACAGAGATTACCTGTCATTGGCCGGAGCCAGTCGCCTGGTGCTGCGTGCGTTAACTGCAAAGAGCCTGGGCGGTGTGGTCTCCGGTGGGTCCTAGAGGGAGCAACACGGAACAGAATCGAGTGAACACATGGCTGTTGGCTCTTCCATGCACATTTTCTAACTTAATCCCCCCAGACCCACGAGGCAGATTCTGGTTCGCCCATCTGCATTTATTTTAAGCAACCTGCCGAAAAGCTTAAGGGTACCCGGACTGGATGTGAAACTCAGTTCTTCCCAGCTGCAAGTTCTGAGCTCCTAACCACAGGGTTACTGCTCCTGCCTTCCTGCTACATTCTCTGTCCCCTCCATTCTCTTTTTCTGTCGCCACATGTAAAAGGAACACTTCCTCCCAGTACATCCCCCATCTCTAGTTCCGTCCCCATCCCTCTTGGGGTGACGAAATGGTAGTTCGTTTCCATCCAATGCTGCCCATCCAGCCTGCCCTAGATCCCCTCGGTGTTCTGGATTTATCTAAAAAGCTTCCAGTGCAAAGGACACATCTGGCTGGCAGAGGCCTACGGGTTGTGGAAACTGGGCAAAGTTCCTTCCCTGATTGATTGACAAGCCTGAGAAATCAGGGGATTTTCCCGCTTCCCACACCAGGGCTCCTCTGTGCCCTGGAGCAGGAAGAAATGAGTGGGGACTTTTGAAAACTCCCCATTTTCTTCCTTTTATAAACAACTGTATTGATTTTATTTATATTCTCTCCTAAAGCTTGCTCATTTAAAGTATCCATACAGTTCTGTGGTTTTTAGTATATTTACAAAATTGTGCAACTCTCACCAAATCTAATTGTAGCACCTTTTGTCACCTCAAAACAAACAAACAAACAAACAAACAAACAAACCCTGGGGCGCCTGGGTGGATCAGTTGGCTGAGCGTCTGACTCCGGCTCAGGTCATGATCTCACGGTGCATGGGTTCGAGCCCCGCATCGGGCTCTGTGCTGACAGCTCAGAGCCTGGAGCCTGCTTCGGATTCTGTGTCTCCCTCTCTCTCTGCCCCTCCCCCACTCATGCTCTGTCTGTCTCTCTCAAAAATGAATAAATATTTAAAAAAACACAAAAAGAAAGAAAACCCCTGTCTCCATTAACCCTGTCACTCCCTACCCCCACTCTTACCAACCCCCAGCCCCTGGCAACTGAGCTTGCCATTTTCAGACCGAGAAGCCATGTTTCTGTTGGAACGTGTCAAAGGCCAAGGGAATTGCAGACAGAGTGCTTTCTGAGAGGGGAGAGGCTGTGGTCAGTTCTGCAGGGCTCTCCCCACGCCAGTCACAAAAACATACCCAGAGATGGGCGTAGACGTGCACACAGATGCAAAGACGCCCCCCGACACACGTACGCAAACACAAATGTACACAAACATAAATACGTGCACACGCGTGTACCACCTGCATGCACCCATGCACACAGATTCACTACGTATGCACACACATGTTCATGTACACAGAAGCATACGCACGCGGAGGGGGCACTGGCACCCGCAGAAACAAGAGTGTGCATGCACATACGGGTACGCACAGACCTGTGTCGTGCCTGAGGCTTTGGATTCAGCTACGGTGACCCATTGCGTGGTGTCAGAGGCTCAGGAATCTCCCCCGTGGTGGCCCTGCGCGAGCAAGGGGTCTGTAAGGGAGGTGTTCTGAAGCAATTTGGGATTTGCCTCGCTTGGATGAACATTCGTCCCGCCAGTCTCGTGCCCGGGGAGCTGCCTGGGAAGGCTCTGGTGGGGTGCAGTAGGAGGTTTCGGGCAGGGACTGTGGAGAGGAGGACGCAGGCTTGACGTGGGTGCCCGTGTTTGAGTCACGGCATGGCTGACCCGGGCGTGTCTCTCCCTGGAGCCTCCTCCCGTCCAGGAGGCAGCTCAGTCCGTCACCACTGTTGTGTAACAGAGGCTCGCAGATAAATTCCCGGCTTACGTTCGTGCTGACCCAGTTCCTCCTCCCTCATCGGCCCAAGTGAAGCCCAAACAGAGCCCTGTCCCTGCACCTGTGACCCCGGCTGACGCTCCTGTGTCGTATCTGCCTTGCCCTCCAGACTCCGACATCCCCACACCTGGCTGGGAGCCTCGGCTCACACGCGTGGATGGACGAATGGTTGAACAAGTGGGAGATCCACTTGGCCTTGACCACACCCAGTTCCCCAGGCAAAGGAGAAGGGTTCAAATTCGTTAAGCTCTGTCTAGTTCTGATAGCCCAACTTCTGTTGCCCCACCCCAGTTTCTTAGAACAAGGGTGAGCAAATGTTTTCTGCAAAGAGCCAGACCGTAAATATTTTTAGCTTTGCCATACAATCTGTATCACGAGTACCCAACTCTGCCATTATAGCGCGATGCGTCTATAGAGAATGAGGGTGTGGCTGTGTTCTAATAAAACAGGATTGACTAGGTATTTACTAGGCCATTGTACCTATGCTCTTCCAAATCCTCGGTGAACCCTGGAACAATGAGCTAGCTGGGTGTATGCTGGGGTTCCCCCGTATCACGGGCTTTGTCAAGAAAGGGAGAGGCTGGGGTGCCGGGGCCGCTCAGTGGGTTGAGTGTCCCGCTTCAGCTGTAATCATGATCACGTGGTTTGTGAGTTCCAGCCCCGTGTCGGGCTCTCTGCTGTCAGCCCAGAGCCCGCCTCGGATCCTCTGTCCCTCTCGCTCTCTGCCCCTCCCCTGCTCACGTGCTCTCGCTCAAAACTGAGTAAACATTATCTTTTAAGTGCAAAGAAAGAAAGAAAAGAAAAGAGAGGCAGTGAAAAGGCCAGGGGGTTGGGGCAAACTGGATCCACAACCTGGCCAGGAAGGGTCTTGGGGAAGTCGTTCATTTCCTGGAACCTTTGCTTCCTCATCAGAAAAGTGGGGAGGTGAACAGTTCCCCCACGGAGCTCCAGTGAGCTGAAGTGAGCACACGCTTGTCTCAGGAGCTTGGAAAATGTTGGTGCCCTCAGCCCTCAGCCCTGTTCTTTGTATTTCCCAAAGAGGCCATGTAGTGTAGTGGTTAAGAGCAAGGGGCTGGTGTTAGACTGGGGGTAGGCAGTTCCGCTTCGTAGGTCTCCTCTGCAGGGGCTTAGCGGATGACTTGACCTCCCTGAGTCTCAGTTTTTCCCACCTGTGAAATAGGAATTCTGCTTTCCTAACAAGGTTGAGGTTGGGAACGCAACTATGGTTGACCCTTGATCAGCACCGGTTTGAACTGCACAGGTTCACTTATATACAGAGATTTTTTTTTCCTTTGGAGAAATACAGTACAGCAAATGTGTTTTCTTTATAATTTTCTTAACATTGTTTTTCTCTAGCTTACCTTTTTGTGAGAATACATATATGGGACACTTAACATAGAAAACATGTGTCCATCGACCGTTTATATTATCAGGAAGGCTTCCAGGCAGCAAGAGGCTGTTAGCAGCTAAGCTTTCAGGGAGTCGGAAGTTATACGCGGATTTTCAACCGTGTGTGGAGTATGTGCAACCCCCACGTTGTTCAAGGGTCAGTGGTAAATAAGATCATTCATGTAAAACCCTTAGCAGGGTGTCATGGGAAGGGTCAGTGAATCGTATTGATGATTCTTAGGAGGCGGCATGGCTCTGTGGCTGCAGACAGAACAGAGCCTCAGGCAGATCTGGGGTTCGAGTCTGGCTGTGGGAAATTCTGTTTCCCTCTGTGTTTTGGCATCCCATCTCTTCTATGAAGGAGGTGGCCCCAGTGATCTGTAACGCCGGTCTACAGCCTGAATTCTAGAAGTTGCCATACACGTTCTCTTACATCATGGCCAGGTAGGTGCCACACTGAGATCCATCTCCTGGGAGGCTAGAATTCTCCCATCCCCCTTCTGTGTCCCCCTCCCCACCTCACCGAGTCCCTCCACCTGCTCGGGACCTGGACCCTGTGGGCAGAAAGGACACGGCCATTTGTTGGGTTATGCACACCACTCATTGTCTTCCCCTCCTTCTCTAACCAGGCACAGTTATTAAAAAAAAAAAAAAAAAAAATCAGATTGTTAACTCTGCCTTCTTCATTAGGGATTGAACTTTTCCAGGGCGAGAATGCTACTGGGGCTTCCAGATAAGGACAGGTCGCTTGCTGTGTGCCCACAACATGCTAAACCCTGTGCAGAAGACAAGGCACGAAAACAGACAAACAAACAAAAAACACAAATAAAAACAAAACACACACACACACACACACACACACACACACACACACACACACACACAACAAAACAAAACAAAACGCTTCCTGCCTTGAAAGAGTCACAGCCAGAGAGGCTTATGGATGTGGTTCACACTGTACTTCATTCGTTTGTTACCCGTCCAGTATTTTCCAAACTGTCTATACAATAAACGTGCATCTGGTTTCATTTCACTCTGACTCAGGGGCGCCTTTTTTTTCCCCCCTTTTTCTCTCATTTGACAAAAGTCAATGTGTTTATTGGGAGAAAAATTAGAAAAGAGAGATAAGCAGCAAGGAAAAAAACTTGTAAAGCTCTTAATCCCACTACCTGCAAATAACCCTGCTGACACCTTGTAACCTGACCTCTGTGGGTTTTTAATGCATATAAATTAGGGGCTATGCATATACATTTTTAAAATGGTAATTCAGTTTACTGTTCAGCTTTAAAAAAGAAAAATGTGGTTCTGGTCAGGGAGCAACAAGAACCGATACGTTTCGGCATCCAGCCCTGGAAGGGAGGACCGATGTGGTCTTTCGGTACTCTGCACAGACAGGGAAGAGGCTGAACGCTTCGTCGCTAACTTGCTCTGGCTCGGCTCCTGGTCTGTTTTGCGTGCTAAGCCAGGAAGAAGGATCTGCCTTGGCACAAAACACCGCTATTCCAGCCGCAGTGGATGATGGGAAGAAGGAAGGTGATAGGAGTCGCGTGTTCATTTGCTTGCTCCAGGAGCATTTCTGGAGCCCCTCCCCTGGGCCTGGCCAGCCGTGTGCCTCGAGGGTGCATCCAGAAGCTCTGAGGACCCCTTCACATGGCCGAACCCTCTTCAGCCTGCCCAGCATATCTCTGGGTGGCAGCTGGGAATTCCCAAACAGAAGCGGCAAATGGACAGTGAGGCCAGACATGGGCTGGCCCTGAATTTGGCCTTGAGTTGGGGGGAAGGGTATCTCAGCGGAGCTCAGCAGACAAACTTTTCCAGAAGTCAGGCCATCTTCAGTGGGTTCAGTTCGCTCCTCTTTGCCACACCATCTTTTCCCAAGGGATTTTATAAAATCCTGGAAGGATGTGGTGTTTCAGAGCTGGCCTCAAATCCGGAGCCTGTCACCTACTGAACCGTGGGACCCTGGGCAGGTCACATAACCTTTCTGCACGTGAATTGCCTCATTTGTAGCCTAGTGCCTGCCCTCCTGGGAAGGATGGCCTGAGAAGTGCTCAGCTCAGTGCCTTGTCAGAGGAAGCTCCATAAACGGAGACCGTTGTCCCACCTGGCCCCATTACAAGCAGTGCTGAGTAGTGGGTACTCAAACTGGACACAGAGGCCACATACATATATTGCCAACTCCCTTCCCTCCTCACCCCACCTCACAGATCACAAAGCACTGCGAGTTCCAGAAGTTTCCAATAGCTTGCCTGAGATCACACAGCCAGAAAGGAGCAGAACTTTATCCCAAGTGGTTCTGATTCTGAAGTGTGTTCTATCCAGGCTGACTCACTGCCTCAGTTTCCCATCTGTACGATGGGAATAACCATACCCACTTTAGAGAGAGCTTTGAAGCACTGAATGAGATGATCCCTGGAAACCTTTGCTTCTGCCCTGGTCCCCTGCTCTGCCTTCCAGAGATGGTCATCATCCTGAACAAGACATGCCTGCCCTTCTTGGAGAGATGAGACAAGAGGCACGTGGTGAGAAGTTGCCAGAAATCAATGCAGAGTCTTCGCCCTAAGACAGCATGATGTGGTGGGAAGGGGGCCCCTGGTGTCCCCTCCTGAGAGGACAGCCTGACAATTATTATCGGAGGCACCCACCCCTCTCCCCTTAGTCGCTACCTAACCCATGTTAGTTTCTCCACTGTCCTGCTTGTTACTTGAACTTAGTCTATTTGCTGTTAACTGGTCCTCCACGAGAAGGTCAGTTCCATCAGAGTGAGGAAATGGCCCTTTCACTGCACAAACCTGGCCTGTAGTGCTCGGTTGTTGCATAATTGGCAGGAGGGGAGGGTTTGCAGCTTGGAGGGATTACTTGACAGGTTTCCCACAGGGTGGGACAGGTTCCGCTGGCCCCAGATAGCATTGAATTACATAGGGGGCGACCATTCTTTTTTTTCTTCAATCCTTTTTCCCTCCTTCCAGTGACCTTAAGGAGAAAGTCTCCATCCAGTGCTGGTATCTGACACCTTCTTAACCCTGACTTGCTAAATTTTTTTTTAAGTTTATTTATTTTTGAGAGAGAGAGAGAGAGAGAGAGAGAGAGAGAGAGAGAGCGCGCATGCAGGTGCAAGTGGGGGAGGGGCAGACAGAGACAGAGGATCCGGAGCAAGCTCTGTGCTAACATCAGAGAGCACAAGGCAGGGCTCGAACTAACGAACTGTGAGATCACGACCTGAGCTGAAACCAGGAGTTGGATGCTTAACCAACTGAGCCACCTAGAAGTTTACCCCTCAACTTCTTTTTTATTAATTAGTTAATTAATTAATTTTTAATGTACATCCAAGTTAGTGAGCATATAGTGCAACAATGATTTCAGGAGTAGATTCCTTTGTGCCCCTTACCCATTTAGCTCATCCCCCCTCCCACAACCCCTCCAGTAACCCTCTGTTTTGTTCTCCATATTTAAGAGTCTCTTCTGTTTTGTCCCCCTCCCTGTTTTTATATGATTTTTGTTTCCCTTCCCTTGTGTTCATCTGTTCTGTGTCTTAAAGTGCTCATATGAGTGAACTCATATGATTTTTGTCTTTCTCTGACTAATTTCACTTAGCATAATGCCCTCCAGTTCCATCCATGTTGCAAATGGCAAGATTTCATTCTTTTCCATTGCCGAGTAATATTCCATTGTATATATATATATATATATATATATATATATATATATATATATATATACCACATCTTCTTTATCCATTCATTCATCGATGGACATTTGGGCTCTTTCCATACTTTGGCTATTGTCGATAGCACTGCTGTAAACATTGGGGTGCATGTGCCCCTTTGAAACAGCACACCTGTATCCATTAGATAAATACCTAGTAGTGCAATTGCTGGGTCGTAGGGTACTTCTATTTTTAGTTTTTTGAGGAACCTCCATACTGTTTTCCAGAGTGGCTGCACCAGCTTGCATTCCCACCAACAATGCAAAAGAGATCCTCTTTCTCCGCATCCTCGCCAACATCTGTTGTTGCCTGAGTTGTTAATGTTAGCCATTCTGACAGGTGTGAGGTGGTATCTCATTGTGGTTTTGATTTGTATTTCCCAGATGATGAGTGGTGTTGAGCTTTTTTCATGTGTAGGTTGGCCATCTGGATGTCTTCTTTGGAGAAGTGTCTATTCATGTCTTTTGCCCATTTCTTCACTGCATTATTTGTTTTTTGGGTGTGGAGTTTGCTAAGTTCTTTATAGATTTTGGATACTAACCCTTTATGTGATATGTCATTTGTGAATATCTTCTCCCATTCTGTCGATTGCCTTTTAGTTTTGCTGATTGTTTCCTTCACTGTGCAGAAGCTTTTTATTTTGATGAGGTCCCAGTAGTTCATTTTTGCTTTTGTTTCCCTTGCCTCTGGAGACGTGTTGAGTAAGAAGTTGCTGCAGCCAAGATCCTGCTTTCTCCTCGAGGATTTTGATGGCTTCCTGTCTTACATTTAGGTCTTTCACCCATTTTGAGTTTATTTTTGTGTATGGTGTAAGAAAGTGGGCCAGGTTCATTCTTCTGCATGTCACTCACCAGTTTTCCCAGCACCACTTGCTGAAGAGACTGTCTTGATTCCATTGGATATTCTTTCCTGCTTTGTCAAACAGTAGTTGGCCATATGTTTGTGGGTCCATTTCTGGGTTCTCTATTCTGTTCCATTGATCTGAGTGTCTGTTCTTGTGCCACTACCATACTGTCTTGATGATTACAGCTTTGTAGTATAGCTTGAAGTCTGGGATTGTGATGCCTCCTGTTTTGGTTTTCTTTTTCAAGATTGCTTTGGCTATTCGGGGTCTTTTCTGGTTCCATACAAATTTTAGATTGTTCTAGCTCTGTGAAGAAAGCTGGTGTTATTTTGATAGGGATTGCATTGAATATGTAGATTGCTTTGGGGAGTGTCGACACTTTAACAATATTTGTTCTTTCAATCCAGGAACATGGACTATTTTTCTATTCTTTTGTGTCTCCTTCAATTTCTTTAACAAGCTTTCTATAGTTTTCAGTGTATAGATTTTCACCTCTTTGGTTAGGATTATTCCTAGGTACTTTATGGTTTTTGGTGCACTTCTAAATGGGATCGGTTCCTTGATTTCTCTTTGTGTTGTTTCATTATTGGTGGATAGGAATGCAACCGATTTCTGTGCCTTGATTTTATATCTTGCGACTTTGCTGAATTCATGGATCAGTTGTAGCAGTTTTTTGGTGGAATCTTCTGGGTTTTCCATATAGAGTATCATGTCATTTGCAAAGAGTGAAAGTTTGACTTCCTCCTTGCCAATTTGGATTTTTTTTTTCCTTTGTGTTGTCTGATTGCTGAGGCTAGGACCTCCAGTACTATGTTGAATAACAGTGGCGAGAGTGGACATCCCTGTTGTGTTCCTGACCTTATGGGGAAAGCTCTCAGTTTTTCCCCATTGAGGATTATATTAGTGGTGGGTCTTTCATGTATGGCTTTTGTGATCTTGAGGTATGATCCTTCTATCCCTACTTTCTTGAGGGTTTTTATCAAGAAAGGATGCTGTATTTTGTCACATGCTTTCTCTGCATATTAGAGGATCACGTTGTTCTTGTCCTTTCTTTTATTGATGAGGTGAATCACATTGTTTGTTTTACAGATACTGAACCAGCCCTGAATCCCAGGTATAAATCCCACTTTGTTGTGGTGAATAATTCTTTTAATGTATTGTTGGATCTGGTTGGCTAGTATCTTGTGGAGGATTTTTGTATCCATGTTCATCAGGGAAATTGGTCTATAGTTCTCCTTTTTAGTGGGGTCTTTGCCTGGTTTTGGAATCAAGGTGATGCTGGCTTCATAGAATGAGTTTGGAAGTTTTCCTCACATTTCTATTTTTTGGAACAGTTTCAAAAGAATAGGTGTTAACTCTTCTTTAAATGTTTGGTAGAATTCCCCCAGAAAGCCATCCAGCCCTGGACTCTTGTTTGTTGGGAGAGTTTTGATTACTAATTCAATTTCTTTACTGGTTACGGGTCTGTCCAAATTTTCTATTTCTTCCTGTTCCAGTTTTGGTAGTTTATAGGTTTCTAGGAATTTGTCCGTTTCTTCCAGATTGCCCATTTTATTGGCGTGTAATTGCTCCTGATATTCTCTTATTATTGTTTTTATTTCTGCAGTGTTGGTTGTGATCTCTCCTCTGTCATTCTTGATTTTATTTGTTTGGGTCCTTTCCTTTTTCTTTTTGACCAGACTGTCTAGGGGTTTATCCCTTTTGTTAATTCTTTCAAAGAACCAGCTCCTAGTTTCATTGGTCTGTTCTACTGTTTTTTTGGTTTTTTTTTTTTTGGTTTTGATAACATTGATTTCCGCTCTAATCTTTATTATCTCCCGCCTTCTGCTGGTTTGGGGTTTTATTTGCTGTTCTTTTTCCAGCTCCTTAAGGTGTAAGGTTAGGTTGTGTATCTGAGATCTTTCTTCCTTCTTTAGGAAGGCCTGGACTGCTATATACTTCCCTCTTATGACTGCCTTTGCTGCATCCCAGAGGCTTTGGGCTGTGGTGTTACCATTTTCATTGGTTTCCATGTACTTTTTAATTTCCTCTTTAACTTGCATGGTTAGCCCATTCATTCTTTAGTAGGATGTTCTTTAGCCTCCAAGTATTTGTTATCTCTCCAAAGTTTTTCTTGTGGTTGATTTCGAGTTTCATAGCATTGTGGTCTGAAAATATGCATGGTATGATCTCGATCTTTTTGTACTTGTTGAGGGCTGATTTGTCCTAAACTTCTCTTTTAAAACAAAGAGGAGGCCTCAAGATCAGAGCATTTGGCCACAAATGCCAAGCTAGGATTTCATTTTGCTTGACATATGGGCTTTCACTGTACTTATTTTTTACATTTATTTGGGGCTAGAGATTCAGGCTTTCTGCCTGGCAATGATAGAAAGTAATGATACAAATTTTTTTAATACACTCATTTTTTGGGGGAATGCAAGCTGGTGCAGCCACTCTGGAAAACAGTATGGAGCTTCCTCAAAAAACTAAAAATAGAACTACCCTACGACCCAGCAATTGCACTACTAGGTATTTATCCAAGGGATACAGGTGTGCTGTTTCTTTTTTTTTTTTTTTTTTAATGTTTTTTTAATTTATTTTTGACAGAGAGAGAGAGACAGAGCATGAGCAGGGGAGGGGCAGAGAGAGAGGGAGACACAGAATCCAAAGCAGGCTCCAGGCTCTGAGCTGTCAGCACAGAGCCTGACGTGGGGCTCGAACTCACAGACTGTGAGATCATGACCTGAGCCGAAGTCGGTCACTTAACCGACTGAGCCACCCAGGTGCCCCAACAGGTGTGCTGTTTCGAAGGGACACATGCACCCCAATGTTTATAGCAGCACTATTGACAATAGGCAAAGTATGGAAAGAGCCCAAATGTCCATCGATGGATGCATGGATAAAGAAGATGTGGTCTGGGGTGCCTGGGTGGCGCAGTCGGTTAAGCGTCCGACTTCAGCCAGGTCACGATCTCGCGGTCCGTGAGTTCGAGCCCCGCGTCGGGCTCTGGGCTGATGGCTCGGAGCCTGGAGCCTGTTTCCGATTCTGTGTCTCCCTCTCTCTCTGCCCCTCCCCCGTTCATGCTCTGTCTCTCTCTGTCCCAAAAATAAATAAAAAACGTTGAAAAAAAAAATTAAAAAAAAAAAAAGAAGATGTGGTCTATATGTACGAGGGAGTATTACTCGGCAATCAAAAAGAATGAAATCTTGCCATTTGCAACTATGTGGATGGAACTGGAGGGTATTATGCTAAGTGAAATTAGAGAAAGACAAAAATCATGACTTCACTCATATGAGGACTTTAAGACACAAAACAGATGAACATAAGGGAAGGGAAACAAAAATCATATAAAAACAGGGAGGGGGACAAAACAGAAGAGACTCATAAATATGGAGAACAAACTGAGGGTTACTGGTGGGGCTGTGGGAGGGGGGATGGGCTAAATGGGTAAGGGGCACAAAGGAATCTATTCCTGAAATCATCGTTGCACTATATGCTAACTAATTTGCATGTAAATTTTTAAAAATAAAAAATTAAATTAAAAAAAAATAAACAGAGCCAGAAATTTGACATCAGAGGAATGATTGATGACACAGAGAAGAAGTAAAGTGCCATCTGATGGGTTTAAGGAAGAAATCAAAGGTAGAACCATTGCTTGGAGGCAGTAAATTATCTTAAGTTTTCTCACAGCCCACAAAATAAACTTCTCCATGTTTAAGACTATACTCTGAATAAATTTCAGAGTATAAATTTCAGTATACTCTGAAATAAATTTTCTTTATGTGGTTAAAAAAATACACTTATTTTTTCAAGGCAATGCATCTAAAGAAAAAGTATTAGTAAGTGATAAATAATGCCAATCTGGCAAAAATCTTAAGGTGATTCTGGAATGATTGCAGTGAGATACACAGTCTGACCCTTAGGAAATGATAACACACACACACACATACACAATATACATGATTACATATATATACATATATGTATACATGATTACATATATACATATATGTATACATGTATATGTGTATTTATATATGGTGTAGAGTGAGGGAGGAGCATGTCCTGGCATGTCTTTGGACAAGGTCAAGAACAGGTCTCAGATGGCGACCAGACCACACAATGTGACCAGAGGCAGAGGACCAGCCAGGCTACCATTTCCTGGAAGTTCTTCCTGTGGTGAGCTAGAGGCTCCTGCTTCCCTAGCTGATTGCCTGCACCCTTGGAGCATTCCTACCCTTGTAAAGCCCACACCACGGAGGGCAGATGCCCACCAGATGCCCCAAAGCCTGAGGTCACAGTCAGGGACAGAAGCACTCACTGATTATCACAGCCCCATCGCAGAACTTAAAGGGCCCAGAGGAGCCAACCTTTGGCCTCTGGTCTTAGCAAAACTGGATCCAGCCCTGGAGAGAAGAAGCCAGTAAGACAGAGTCTAAGCTTCCTCTTCGCCCCCCCCAAACCCCCACTTCTCTGGGCTTTGCAGCAATATCAAAGGCTGGAGGAGGGCAGGAGTGTGCGTTGGGGAAAAGTAAGTCCTGCTCTCATGGGCAGCTAGGCTCCTGCTCTGCATATTCCGGTGTCTGGCAGGCCACCGTCGTCTCTCTCGTCTGGCTGGGACATGAGCCTTCTGCCACCAACCTCCTACTAAATGGAACTCTATAACTCTTCATTTCCTGGACGCACATCAGGTTAAGCAGGTGGCGAGCAGCTGGCATTTCTCACTTGCTTTCTGGCATTTCCCATTTTTAATAGGAAGCTAACCTGGCATTTTTTATTAGAAAGCCCCAGAGTCCCAAGGTTTAATATCTTCAGTGTTAGATTCATGAACGACTTGGAAGTTAAGAGATTGCCTGCGGCTGGAGTTTGATGGAGTACGCAACTTGTCGCTTGAAGCGTGATTTATTTGCTCAAGGGAAGGGGGAAAGAGAGGGGCACTTAAGTGGGTTTTGAGTTTTGAGAGGTGGAGAATGCTTAGAAGCGAGTGAACAACCAAAGAGTTATAAATCCCATCTGACAGAATAGAGTGTTTTAAAACAACAGCTGACTTTGAAACCAACTGCCTTGGGAACACAAATCAGCCAGAGCTAAGGACTGTTTCCACCCAGCTGTTTCTTTTCTTTGGAAGATCAGCACTTGAGGAAAGCAGGCCCTGGGAGATGTTCTCTAGAGCCCAGCCATATGGCTTTTGCTGTGTTACTCAAGTGTACCAGCCTGGTCCTACCCCAGGGCCTTTGCACTGGCTGGTCCTTCAGCCTGGAACTCTCTTCCTCCAGATTTTCACGTGGCTGCCTTCTTTCTTCAGCTCTTGGCGTAAGGGTCACCTCCCCTGAGGGACTTACCCTGACTTTCCTAGTGAAAGAAGCCCCCAGCCCCACCACTCTCTGTCCAGTAAATCTATTTATTCTCTTCTTAGCACTTATGCTTCTCCGAACATCTTTCTATTTGCTTAGTTACTTATTTATTGGCTGACATCTCCCCTGGCCGGTCAGCCCCATGAGATTAAGGACTGGGCCTGTCTTGCACACACCTGGAACAGAATACTGCCCTGCCCACAGTGCCACTCTCACTAAATCAATTGTGAACTTAACTGATGATCTCTGGGCCTCAGTAAAATGAGAGTGGTCTTGAGTGGTGCTTCACAGAGTGGGAGTCTCTGGACCACCAGCATTAGCATTACCTGGGAACTTACTAGAAATGCAAATTCTCACAGGCGCCCGTGTGAGTTAGATTAAGCATTCGACTTGGGCTCAGGTCATGATCTCGCAGGCCATGAGTTCGAACCCCGCGTCGGGCTCTGTGCTGACAGCTCGGAGCCTGGAGCCTGCTTCGGATTCTGTGTCTCCCTCTCTCTCTGCCCCTTCTCCGCTCATGCTCCTGTCTCTCTCTGAAAAATAAACATTAAAAAAAAAAAAAAAGAAATGCAAATTCTCTGGACCCAATCCAGACCCTCAGAATCAGAATTTCTTGGGGTAGGACCAGCCATCTTTGTTTTAACAGGCTCTTCCAAGGGACTGTGGTGCCCATGCAGGTTCATCAGCCACTGGACTTGTGCTTGAACACCTCTGAGGTCTAGGCAGGGAGGAGATTATACATGCCCGGTCTAAAGACCTTCCCGTTTAAGACCAGGCTTCCATCACCAAGGGACCATCTGTTACCCTCAGAGAGCCCCAAAATAAAGCCCCAAAGCAAACAAGCCAAGAAAGGTGAAGGCAGACCCCTGAGAGGTAGTTTCTGTTTTATTGGATGTGGAGTTGCAGTGGGGATCTCACTCCCTGCGAGGTCTGGCCATGTGAGGCAGCCTGTAGCATTGCATACCCCGATTCCTTCAGGACCTTCTGTATGTTGGGAGCGCAGCTGTGGCCAGGAGCACCTAGACCCAGCCTTCACGGAGAGTAGTCTGGAGGAGATAATCTGTCATCAAAGATTCCAGCCAGTGTGTGTACAATTCCAACCAGGACAAGTGCTGCAGGGATGAGGTCCGTGGTGCTGCAGGGACTTACAGGGCACGAGGGAACTAGTTGGGGAGGCCAGGGAAGGCTTTTGAGGACAAATGGGGAGAGTGTTCCAGGCTGAGGAAACAGCACAAGCAAAGGCCCTGAGGTAGGTGTGTGGGAGTGGAACTCAGTGAACAAAGGGGAGAGTCCCAACAAGAAGGGGGTGGAACAGCCTGTCGGGGCCAGTCTGTATCACACCTGTGGGCCCTGGAGGAGTTGGGTCTGTGTCCAGAGACTCCGGGGTGGGGGTGGGAGAGAGGTAGAGGGGAGGCTGTAGCAGGGAGCGACCGGTCAGCTTTGCATTTTGAAGTGGCCGCTAGGAGTGCTGGATAGAGACCAAATTAGGGAAGCCGGAGAGGCCGTGAAGGGCACTTGTGGTCACCTAAGCGGGAAAGCATGATTATCAGCAACGATATCAGCAGTAATATTATCAGCAGTGATATGAGCTGCTGTTGAAGGAGTATAGGTTCTGGCCAGACGCTGGGCCAAGCACTGTGCCTGTGCGATCTCATTGCCTCCTCACACCCTCCTGCGATGCAGCACGTCCTGTCCCGCTGGGTTAGTTTCCCAGGGCTGCCGAAACAAAGGACCGCAGACTTCGTGGCCCGAAACAACACAAATGTATCTTACGATTCTAGAGGTCGGAAGTCTAAAATGGGTCTCACAGGGCTAAAATCAAGGTGTCCACTGCGTTCATCCTGGCTGCTGTAGGGGACAAATCTGTTCTTGCCTTTTCTGGCTTCTAGAAGCTGCCTGCACCCCTTGGCTCATGACGCCCTCCTCATCTTCAAAGCCAGCAAGGGCTGGTTGAGTCTTTTACTCACATCTCCCTCTGCCTCTCTCTTCTGTCTCTCCCTTCACCTTAAGGACCCTTGTGATGACAACGGACCCACTGAGATAAGCCAGGACAGTCTCCCCACGTCAAAAACCGTAGTTGCCTCTGCAAAGTTCCACGTGCCGTATAAGGGGAATAGTCACCGTTTCTGAGGATGAGGACGTGGACAGCTTTGGGGGACCGTTGTTCAGCTGGCCACGCCCACAGTAGCAGATGGGGACCCTGTGCCCCTGATGAGTCTCCAAAGCCATGTGGGCTGAGAGGTGCCAGAACTGGGCTGGGGGCCTGTCTGACAGTCTTCGGAGGAGGGGGCCCCCAGCCCACACTCCCCACCATTCATTCACACTGGCCTGGGTCCCCGGGCTTGGTGCTGAGGGGTTTGGAGGAGGGAAGGGAAGTGGCCACCCCAGGCATCTAGATTTCTGTCCTAGTCACTGTTCTGGCAGAATTAGCCAGTTTGGACGGAGGCCCTTGGAGATGAGCCTTCTAGATGGTTTTATCTCATTGTTTCTGACAATCCTCTTTGGGGCTAGTTTACAACAAAGATCGTCCACTTACAGTGTCATCCTGGCCAGAAGGCTCACTGTGTCACGCGGGACATGGGGTCAAAGGTCAGAACTGTATGAATGACCTGTCTGGGGTCAGGGCTGAAGAGACCTCTGTATCGGCCTGCAGACAAAGTGAGACATTTCTGGGCCTTGTTCTTCTTGGAGAAATGTGATCTTTTAGCAGAGAGAGATATGGAGGTGTGTGTGTGTGTGTGTGTGTGTGTGTGTGTGTGCGCGCGCGCGCGCGCGTACTGCCCCAGGAGCTAGAGGCCAGCGGGTCTCATTAATCTTCGTTGCCATAGCAATGACATTATGGCTACCATTTACCGAGGGCATGTGACGTGCTGGGGTCTGAAAGTTATGGAGCCAAAGATGGGGGTCAGGAGCATCAGCTCTGAAGCCAGGCTGCCTGCGTTCAAATCCCAGCCCTACTTAACCTCTCTGAGCCTCAGTTTCCTTATCTGTAAAATGTGGCCAAGACTTGATTAAATCCAAGATGCTGTCAGTTACAGTATGCACGTTGTATTCATGTACTACAAAGAAAGAAATACAGTGCCAACAGAACTGTTACCTGTCCATCAATCAGACACATTCTGATTTCGGAGATGTTAAACTTCAAGGAAATATGCATCTTGGAATCCATGGAATACAGCAAGGGTACCCACCGTGTGGGGGGGGGGGCTCTCGTGCTTAGTACCTGTACCTGTGCTTAGTACCCCGGTACCTGGCACATAACAAGGGCTCAGACACATTAACTGGAATTATTACTATTACTCCCATTTTACCGATGAGGAAACTGAGGTTGGAGTCCCTTCCCGAGGTCACCCCCTAAGTAGTAAATGGGAGAGTCGGATTTGGATTCACTTGTCTGCGTGTCTCTTAAATGGCCCCCAAATCATGTCCAGCACCCACACCAAAGAGGAGATGAGAGAAAGATCAGGACTGGGCTGATCCCATGTCTGTGTGTCCGTGAGCAGGTCCTCTGCTCTGGGTCTCCATATCCTCGTCTGTAGAAATGGGGCCACAATATGGCTCCTGCAAGTTGCTGTGAGGGTTGTAACCCTTCATCCTCCCCTTTCCCTTTCCCACCTCCCATGCTGCAAATGGCTTTTGGGCACCAGTGTTAGCCACAGAAGCCCCAAGCTCAGAACAGTTGCCAAAGACACTTGGACTGACTTGTCTGGAGTATCTGAGCCTCTTCCGCCCTGGATACCTGCCCGATGCCTGCTCCTGCTTCGAGCTCAGCCTTTGCCCCGCACCTGCTCTCCAGCTCAGCCCCGGATAAATACCTAATTCCTCTGTAGACTCTGCCCCTTGGGACTGCGTGAAGCGCTTAGAAATGGATACCTGGGGTATCAGTGTTGGTTTAGATTTTCTTTTAAATTTCAACACCATGACAATTTGTTTACAGCAGACTTTTTTGAGTATAACATCTGGCCAAGTGTCCAGATCCTGAGAGCACAACCTGATGAATTTCCACTCAATTCACACTCATGTGCCAGCCAGCACCCAAATCAAAACATTGCCTGCACCCCGCCCCCCCCCCCCCCCCGCCACATTGGACCCCTCACGCCCTTTCCAGCCTCCCTGGCCCCCAAGGGTCACCACTACACTGACTTCTAGCACATGGGTCAGTTTTGTCTGGTTTTGCACTTTGTAAATAGAGTCATTCGGTGCGAGTCTTGAGTCGTCTTTAACACTGTGTTTATGAACGTCACGTTTTTTGCAGTTAGCAGTAATTCGCTGATTATTATCCAGTACGATACGAATATATGCTGTTATCTGGCTCTGTCGCAATCAATCCATCTTTCTGTTGATGAACATTTGGATTGGTTCCAGTGCGGGGCTATTATGAATGGGCTGCTATTAACGTTCTCGTACCTTCTGGCATGTCTGTGGGTGAATGTGAGTACGCATGCCTGTTGGATATATATACTTAGGGAAGGAACCGCTGATCGTGGGGTGTTTGTATATCTCACTTTGGTAGACGTGCCAGGCTGTGGTCGTGCGAATTTACATCCCACCAGTCGATGGATGTACTCCAGCAGCCCCAGAAACCACAGGGTAGTGAGAGAAGCAAAGATTTTCGCAGCTGCTCCCAGAAAGGAAGTTGGGAGCAGGGAAGGAAATGGAATGGGTGTTTGAAGCCTGAGACTTGCACACAGTTACCCCGGGAAGGAGAGTCTGGGAGTCTTGAAGCCTGTTGCAATTATTTGCTCTGCCGTCTGCAGCGGGAACAGTATTTTCTGGGCTCTGGCCTGTAATGAGTGTGGGTGGCTGTTCAAGAACCGAGTATCCAGGGGAGGGGGTCCACCCACGGTCTCCGCCAATCCCCCATATTTAAATGTCAGTGTGACTTAATTGGCTGCACAGCGCGCCTCTCTCCCCCTCTCCTGCAGTAGCCACAGCAAACGTACCCCCCCCCCAGGACAGCAACAACAGGGGACAGACTTGAGTCACCGTGGCTGCCTCCCACCAGCTTACGGGGCGACCTCGGACGGATGAATCAGACCCCCTGGGCGTCAGCTACGCTGAGAATCTCACTAAGAAATGAGTCTTAGTGAAAGGTCACAGGTAGCGTTTTGGACGGGTATGTGGGTGGATGGGTAGATACGTGGCCAGGTAGACAGGTAGGAATACAATGGATGGACAAGCAGATGTCGTATGCGTATGAATATAGAGCACATATTTACACAAGTGTGCGTACACATTTGGCATTTTATTGATCACTTACTACCTCGCCTAACAGCCAGCGTTTCATGAGTAGGGTACTTACTGTGCACTGGGCATGGAGAGATGCCCACACCTTTACACACCTGATTTCATGGGGTTCTCCTAACCACCTCGTAAGGCCAGAACTATTGACTCCATTTTACAGATAGTGAAAGTGAGGCTCAGAGAGGTTAACTCACCTGCCCAGGGTCACACAGCTACTCACTGATGCCACCAGGATTCTAACCCACAAATTCTCACCACGATGCTATACTTCCCACCAGGTGCCAGGCACGGCACTCAGTTCCTTCTCTCACTCAGTCCTCGTAGTGACGCTACAAGGTAGGTATCACTCATTCTCTTTGCTAGTTGAGGAATCCGAGGCCCAGAGGGGTTAAGTAACCCACCCAAAGACACACAGTAAGGAGCAGAGCTGGGATCTAGCTTCCACTGCACAATCTCAGCCAAGTGTAGCACATAACAAGGGCTCGAAAAATACTGAAGGAAGGGCTGAGAGTATTTCAGCAATGAAATCATAGATTAAAAGAAAAATGCAAGCCATCAGTTTTGACAGAAGATGGAACATGAACTTCCCTAATGCCATTCCTTCCTTTTCCAGCCGACACTTGCTCCTCTGAGCTAGATTTGGCGCTAGAGGCAGGGAATGCTGTGGTAAATATAGACTTCATTCATTTATTCATTCACTCATTCATTCTTTCCCTCATTCGGTGAGCACGTATTGAGTGCCTGTGTGTGTGTGCCGGGAACGGAGCTCACCATAGAAGGGACGGATGGATGAGCAAGCAGGCAACTCAATGAGAATGTGTCACTGTCGCTGCATTAACGTCCTTTTCCGTCTTGTCATTTATCTTAAACCACTGGTCCTCAATATGAACTCAGTGAGTCTGAACATAGTTTAAAAAACCCTCTAGATGGGTGTCTGGTTTGGGGGACAGGGTATCCATGTTTACACACAATCATCTAAGGGCTTGAATGCATCGTTGGCTGATGGTCCTTGGTGGATATGAGCCACCATCTTGCTGGTGTTTCATCACTGCCCCCACCGCCCACCTCAGCAGCTTCTTGCAAGTGGGAGCAGCTGGGACAGGTGGCTGGCAGAGTGCTGTCTGAGTGGCGTCTCAGGACCCCAGAAGTTATTGGTTCATGCACAGCTTTCCTTCTATGCAACCCTGGGACAGAGGGAACGTGGCAAGCCTGCCTCTGGACTGGGTTAGGTTCTGCGGGCGTCCTGAGATGCTGGCGGTGGGGGTGTCGGTGAAGACCCCGAAGAACCCCAAAGAACGTGCTCCCAGATCTGCATCCCAGAGCCAGATCTGAGGTCCATTCACAGGCTTGTTCTCCAACAGGCGTCCTAGTGGCACATCCACTATTATTTGTCACATCGGACAACTGCCATGGGTCACTCTCATCTGAACAAGTGCCAATAATGTGTCCTCTCCTTTTGCTTTTCAGCCTGTGTAAGGGACGGACTCTCTACTCTGTGGTGAGGGACGCCAAAATCGTCTTGGATGTCAACAAAACGAGGCAGATTGCCCAAGAAATTGTGAAGGTACCACAGGGAGGGACTCCCTCCCGAGAGATGCAGGGTCTGGCTTCAGACCAGCAGTCTGGATTTAAAAAAAAAAAAAATTAGACTTGCCCTGAAAAATACCACGCTGTATGTGAGTAAGAGTTTTGCCCAGATACCACCATTAGGGATGGTCTCCCGATGTCTGGCTTCTGTCTGGTGCCTCATCATCATGATAATTGGGCACGTAGGGTACCAGGAGAAGAAGCTTGTGTTGTTAGAATCCCTTACCCCTCGGATGCTTGAATTCCCATGAGTGGAAGCCCTCTGTCTCTGTCTCTCTCTGACTCTCTCTCTCTCTGCAGCTGCCGGGGAAACATCCAATTGTTGGGACTGTTGTTTGGGCTTAAAACAAACTGGAACATCCTGTGTTTTCTGGCAGGTGCCTCGTTAGTCAGTTGACTGGGACTTTCATTTCCCATTGGAAGTGTTAGAACTGAGCTGTTAGAAGAGATAAAATGTGACTGCTCATAAAGGCAAAACAAAACAAAACAAAACAACACACACACACACTCAAACAAGAATCTCGACACTTACCCTTGAGCTAGCTTCTCCTCCGTGGTCTTGATCACTGGATCATGATCTGTCCCTTGAGGAATGTGGTGCCTTCAGCGCTGATATGGGTTAAGTAGCTATAAAACAAATGTCCTGCCGAGGGGTTATTTTTTTCAAAGAGGAAGTGCGGGGAGGTGGTTGATGGCATCCCTCAGCTTACTCTGGGGACCACCTCTCTGGTTCGTCTTCAGTTTTTCTCCCGCTAGGGATGTCTTCCTCTGGGGCTTCTTCCGGAAGCTTCAGAGCCAGGTGGGAACAGTTTGGCCGTAGTCTGAGGGCAGTGGCAGAGGCGTGCCTTGAGGACCCTGCCCGGTCCCGCACAGCCCCACCTGCAAGCCTGTGCGTTTGGGCCCCAAGCAGTGCAGCTGTTCAGGGTGCTCTTGAACCCGAGCCAGGGTAGCAGCGAGCGCTCCATGTTCCCTGACGACATCCCGTTTCCTGGCTCCTTCCAGGGCATGGGCTACCTGCACGCAAAGGGGATCCTTCACAAGGACCTCAAGTCAAAGAATGTCTTCTACGACAACGGGAAAGTGGTGATCACAGACTTCGGGCTCTTCAGCATTTCCGGGGTGCTGCAGGCCGGCAGGTGAGCGGCGGTGGAAGGGCACAGAGGGGTCCTTGACGGATGACAGTCGGGGAGTGAGAAGTCACCCGAATGGCTTCAGGGGACCTAGACCGGGTGTTGGGCCTGAGGTCGCTTGGCTGAGCGGCGAGGCTGTTGCTAATGCCAGGTCACATTGTGATTCCCTTGGGACCTGTCTTGCGAGCGGTGCCTTTAAGTGCACGTGGGTTACTGGGCACGGAGCACCCCCAAGCCCTGAAAGCCCTTGCCCTTGAGCTTAAAAGGGAGACTCCCCCTTTGCCTGGAAGACCCGCCTGGCAGGCGGCCTCACCCAAGAGCCCTTGCTGCACGTTTTCTTGGGCATTCCTACATGTTAGGACAACATGAGTGTCAGTTAAGGGATTTAGAGTGAGACCCACCTGTGGCCCCACTTGATCGTGACTTCGGTTCCCTGAACTTGAGTTTCCTTGTCTGCAAGAAAAATGATGGGTCTGATCATGCCTACCTCATAGGACTCTTGTGTGGATGAACTAACACAATCAAGCGTCCTGCACCTTGCGGGAGCACAGAAAACACTACAGAGTAGCTGCTGCTGAGCTGTTGTAATTACGATTAATTTGCATATACCTCCCCCCAGGGTCACCCGGGAGAATCATTAACCATCCTTAAGTAATTAACTCTCAGGAGCCACTCACCCGCCCGAGGGCAAGCTGCCTCCAGTTGACCGGGAGAAACAGCTTGATTCCAAATAAACAACCCATGATTCAGAAGGTCTGCCCTCTGTGACTTTTCATTTGGAGCCTGAGCCACACGCTCGCAAACTTAAAAACCCTGCGGTTCTCTCTAATCACCCCTCTTCTGTGCAGCTTCACTCACACTCTCCTTTTACTTCCGTTTCAGTGGCTTTGGAGAACCACTGATCTCTTTGAGGGTGACACCCCAGCCCCCCCCCCCACGCCCAAAGTGAATTTCGTTCATGCTGTATAATACCTATAATATCGAAGAGCATCCCCAAATCAGCAAAACTTGATCTGCCTGCTTCTGTGTGATCTAGAAACAGAGCGCAACAGAAGCCGAAGTTGCTCTTTCGATTTTACTCCGCCCAAAAAGATTCCGTGCAGTCTCCAGAACTATCTATAGCACCTGAGCTAAGAAAAGAAGTAGGTAAATGAGCAAATAGATCAATGGGTAGATAAATGGAGAGTGTCCCTCAAGTTAGAACCCAAGAAGCCAGGAGGGCTGACTCGTGCAAATTCCTTCTTCCCTCTGTCTCCCCAGCAGCGCTCACTTGCGCATTTGCTGGTGGAGGGATTGCACGCACACACACACACACACACACACACACACACACACACACACACACACACACATTCATCCATCACTCCAGGCTGAGGGGCTGAGAAAGCAATTGGTAACATCACTATGCACTCAGGTATTTGTGTCCAGACAAAAAGAGACCCAGCAGATGTTTTCCTTATCCGACTTCAAGGCTCTTTAAAACCCAGTGCCTGGGGCACCTGGGTGGCTCAGTTGGTTAAGCGTCCAACTTGGGCTCAGGTCATGATCTCGTGGTTTGTGAGTTCGAGCCCCACATCGGGCTCTGTGTTGACAGTGCAGTGCCCGTTTCGGTTCCTCTCTCTCTCTCTCTCTCTGCCCCTCCCTCCCCCCCTCCTGCTCTCAAAAATAAATAAACATTAAAACAAGAAAACAATTCCTCCCTCCTGGAGGCATGTCCACACTGTCTCTCTTTCTCCTTGCCTGTGGATTCTCTCACCGGTTGATGAAAAGGGGACAGGGCCTCTGATTTTCTTCCTTTTAATTCTTGGTCTGCTGAAGCCCCAGGGTAACAAGGAAGAAAGGAAATGGAATGACGTGGGCCTCCTTTCCTTTCCCTCATCCTTAGAGGCCCCCTGTCAACCAGGAGGCAAGTTCAAGTCAAGGGCAAGGCGGCGGCTGGCCTGATTGTGTCAACACAAACCTGGGTAGTGTTGGGAGAGGCCAGGGGGCCCCCAGCGACCTCTCCCAGAGGAAATCCACATTTCACAGCTGCCCACCTGTCACCACGGGGTTTCTCCTGTGCTTATCTCCCCGTTCCAGTTGTGTGCAGGGCTTAGTTTAGTGCAGGGCTTCAGTTTGCTCCGTAAGGGTGCTATTTCTCCAGGAATTACTGTAAAATTGTGGTTGGGAGTCTCTGGAGTGACTGTGTCCACGGCTTTGGGCAGGTCACTGAAGTGCTTGGAAGCTCTGTGCTCTCATCCACAGAGCAGGGATTTTATTCATCCTGTCGTGGGTTTGCGGGGATTAAGTGGGATGGACAGCCTGGCACACAGTAGGCACTCAGCGGGGTTACTTGCTGTCCCGCCCTCCCTTCAGAGCTTGGGTCGATCACAATGCTGGCTTCCCAGCAGGGGGAGATCTGCCGGGCCTGGGCAGGGATGGGGGTCACCCAGGGAAGTGAGCATGTCCTGAACATCCAGCCAGACCCCAGGGCTTCCCCCAGACCCGTCCCCAGCGTTGCGTGCTTACAGCTGTTCTGCCATCATTGAGAAAAGGTGTCATTTTCGGTGCCAGCCACAATCATGCCAGCCACGTGCAGACAATTATTAATCAGTAATAACCATCATGGAGATGACTTGAGTTTGTCACCCGGTGGGCCCATCCCCATGGGAACAGGACAGCCTGGAGTGGCTGGGCCAGACCTGGGGTCCAGCCCCCTCCCAGGTGTGTGCCCACGCCCACCCCAAGCTGAGGGTTAGGGAGTGGCCAGCACCCCTCCTCCTGACCCTGCTCGCAGTTCCAAACCTGCACTGAGCCAGTGAGTCTAGAATAGGCAGCAGGGACTGTTGGAAAGAGATCAGAACGGAGACGCTCTCCCTTCTGGCAGCAGCAGCCCACCCCCCCGCACCCCCAGTGGCCTGGTCCTACCTAGAGAGTGTCGGCTGGCCCGGGCCACCGCCCTTCCTTCAAGGGTGATGTTCTTTGTGCTCTAGTCTCAACCCCGTCTCTGAGTCCTCAAGATGGACAAGTTAATTACTTTGAAATGATGTGCCCATTGTGCAGATGGGAGAGTGGAGACTCAGGCCTGCTCAGGGTCACATGGCTAGTCAGCAGCAGGTAGGTCCTTCAGTTACCGCAGGCATCCCCATTTCTGGAAGCAAGAACTCACTGGGACCTGCCAACTCGAGGGCTTGCCAGTGTGTTTCAGTCTTGCTTTCCAGCAGAGGATGTGTTCTAATAGGTCTGCTGTGCAGAGTAAGTCCTGTGTTACTGATGCCAAAAGGGAATTTGGACCATCTCCTTATTTTATGTATAAATTAGAGTGGTGACTCTCAACCTGGGGCTCTCCCGCCCCCCTGGGATATTTGTGATGTCTGGAGACATTTTTAGTTATCACAACAGGGGAAGAGATGTACTGGGGAGCGGCCAGGGATCCTACAGTGCACAGGATAGCCTCCACCACAAAGAATTATCCAGCCCCCAAACTCCTGGAGCCTTGCTTGTCAGGGGTCCTTGTGGACCCCAGTGTGTGGTCCACAAGATAGCTTTAAGGAGGACGTGAATAAGACTTTTTCATCTTAATTTTCATGCGTACTAAAAAAAAGTGCTAGTCTCCATTTATGGTCATGTTAAGAAGTAAATGAAAACAAAAAACCCATTTGTAGTAAATAATAGTCTAGAGCAGCACTGTCCAATAGCCCCCGGCCACGTAGAGCAATGGAATTTTAACTTTAATTAAAATTAAATAAAATTAAATGTTCAGTTATTTAGGGTCACTAGCTGGATTTCAAGTGCCCAGTAGCCATGATGGCTAGTGGCTGCCATATTGGATAGCACAGACAGAGAACATTTCCATCATCATGGAAAGCTCTATTGGGTATGGCTGCTATAGAAGGTGTTCAGGTAGGGCAAGAATCATGATCATGGGATATGAATGAGTGCAGTCCAGGGAACAGTACATCATGTCTGACATAGGTCAGAAGCCACCCTAGGAGAACTGTAGAATCCAGCCGGTCCCAGGTCCCCACATTTGGAGGCTCTGGACCGTCACAACCTCACTCTTGATGGTTGGAGACATCCATGCGCCTCTCCCTTCGCTGCCCACTGGCCCTTTCCTGGGAGTCTTGAATCAGTGGAAATCTTGAAGGAGGTCTGTTCAGATTTCAGTCCCAAATGGAAAGGTCTGTACCTACTTACAATGTGAAGAAGGCAGCCAGCATATTTCCTCCTCCAGGAATTTATCTTGAGGAATAATCATAGATCTGAGTGGGAATATATTCCCAGTACCTACCTAAAGAGGTTCCTCACAGCATTGCTCATAATGATGGAAGGGGCAGGAGCTACCTAAGGCCCATCAACCTGGGGTTGGCTGTATACATTTTAAGAAACACATAGGATAGCATGATAACGTGCCAGTTACACACACCTTCTTTAAGTTTCTAGAACATCCCAAACAGGGCTTGCCTTACACCTTTGTCCTAACTTCCCCTTCTGCCTAGAATATTCTTCTCCTTATTCGTATGGCTGGATCCTTTATGTCCTATCTTAGCTCACATTTTACCTAAAGTAAGTTCCCTCTTATCTTTAACACATTCCCGTTTAATTTTTTTTTTTTTTTTTTTTTTTTTTTTTGCATAATGCTTATCACTATCTGTGTTTTTCCTATTTATTTAATTCATCTGCCATCACCTTCTCCTACCAAAGCAGAGGCTCCAGGAGGGCAGGGACCTTGCTGGACTCCCTCACCGCTATGCTCCCGGTGCCACAAACACAGAGTTTAGGCATAGTGGGTTCTCCATAAATACAGTCGATCCTCCTCATTTGTGCATTCCAGATTTGCGAATCTGCCTACTCACATCTGTTTGCACCCCAAAAATCAATCCGCACATTTGCAGTCATTCATGGGCATGCACAGGGTGGTGAAAATTTGAGTCACCTGATGCATGTGTTCCCAGCTGAGGTCAAACAAGGGGACACTCTGCGATCTTGCCTCAGCTCTTGTTCAGAGATGACCAGGGGACAGAGATGGGAGGGGGCTGTGCAGCGCAGGGCAGGAAGCCCTGCCCCCCCCCCTCCGGGCCAGTTGGACAGAGCTTTGCAACTCTGGCATCTCCTTGTGGGGCAGCCTCAGACACATCACTCAACGCTTCTGAGCCTTGTTTTCCTTTTCTGTAAGATAATAAAAATCGAACGTACTAGGATGAGTTGCTTTTAGGATTAAAGATTACAATCTGTGTGAGCTGTGCGTGTGAAGACATATTTCCTCTAGGAGCAATGATTCCATATTTGCTAACTCACTATTTGCAGAGACTTTATAAAACATAACTGCCATGGATAACAAGACTCAGCTGTCGTTGTTGAATGAATATGTAGAAGGGGGTGCCTCAGAAGTAGAGGGACCCAATGATGGTTTGGGTGTTGGGTGTCTCTCTCCAGACCAGTCTTCCCTGCCCCTTCCACTGGGTCTCAGCCTCAAGTACAAGGTCGGACAGTGCCCAGCAGTGTGTGGCAGTGGCGGGGGGGGGGGGGGGGCAGGACAGAGATGGTCCAAAGACCCAGGGTCAGTGCTGGGGGGCTGGTCCTCCCTGGGCTGTGAAACGGGGCTCACTCTGTGTTTTGCTTCTCCAGGCGAGAGGATAAACTCCGCATCCAGAATGGCTGGCTGTGCCACCTGGCACCAGAGATCATCCGCCAGCTGTCCCCCGACACAGAGGAGGACAAGCTCCCCTTCTCCAAGCACTCAGATGTCTTTGCACTCGGGTAGGTGGCCCACCCAGGCAGAGGGACATTTCCCAAGCCTTTCTTCCATGGCTCTTGGAAGAGACGGGCTACTTATCTTCTGGGGCCAAGGTGGTTAGGTTTCTGGCTGAGTTTGGGGGTGTCCAAGTGGGGTGTGGCAGAGGGATGACCCTAGCAAACCTTCATGCCTGGTTTCTAACCATGTGACCATGGCAAGTTGCTTGACCCATTCATTCATTCAGTGAAGCAATAACCACAGAATATCTACAGAATACCTACTGTTAACAATTATTCAAAACTTAGGGAATTAAAGAAGCATTTATCATCTCAAGTTTCTGGGGTCAGGAATTTGAGGGTGACTTAGTTGAGTGGTTCTGAGCTGGTTCAGAATTTCTCATAAGGTTGTGGTCTAGATGTTGGCTAGAGCTGTGGTCTCATCTGAAGGCTCAATGGGCTGATGATCCACTTCCAAGGTGGCCCACCCACATGGCTGTTGGCAGGAGGCCTCAGTTCCTTGCCCTGTGGGCATTTCTTTAGGCTGCTTGAGTGACCTCACAAGCTGTATTGCCTTTATGAGCTGGTCTCAGAAATTACATATCGTTGTTTCTGCCACATTCTGTGTGTTAGAAACAAGCCTCTAAATCACAAGGTGGTGAATGAAGCTCTACTTTTTTAGAAAGGGATATCTAAGAATTTGTAGACATAGTTTTAGACCACCAAAGACGACTCCTCTGTCTTATCTAGTAGAAGACTGACAAGGAGGTCGTCGATTTTAGCAGAGTATGATAAATGCTATGCTGAGGATAAACACAGCAGTCCCACAGGACTGTGAGAGTAAAAGAGGAACTAAATTCAGCCTGGGAGATCAGAGAGGGCTTCCCAGAGGAGGTGACTCCTGAGCCTGAGTGAGAGGTTGACTATAAGTAGGCCAGATGAGGGTAGGGCAAGGTGTCTAGATAGAAGGAACATGTGAACAAGCCCAGAGTAACAGAAAACAAATTGTCCACAATGGAGGAACATGTGGGGAGTGAGAGGGGAGGGAATGAGAGATAGAGAATCAGGAAAAAAAATGAGCTGGGGATGGTGACACGAGAGACTAGAGAGGGAATCGGGGTCGATCCTGCAGGGACTGAGAGGCTGGGCTGAGGAGTTTTCATCTTCATAGCACTGGGGAGCCATTGATGGTTATTAAGCAGGGGGAGTGACATAATCATACTTTGAGTTTTGGAACAATCACTCTGCTGTGCAGAGAATGGAGAGGAGAAGGACAAGACTGAGGGGCTGGGAGACCAATCCAGGGGGGATGCTGGCAATCTCTACCAAATCACTGCCAGTGGGTTTGGATGCTGGAAATGGACATAAGAAGCGATGGGGGGGGGGGGGGGCGGGTGGATGGGATAGGGTTTGATGATGGGTAGAATGTGGGTGGTGCTCAGATCCCTACCTTAGGCAGCTGGGTGGAGACTAATGTCTTTCACCAAGAGAGAGACCCTGGAGGGGAGGCCTGGCCTATGCTGGGAAGGCAAAGAATGCAGATTTGGACACAGTGAGCCTGGGCTACCTTGGAAATGGCCAGTGGAACCAACTAGAAGGCAGCTGTATCTACACATCTAGAATTTGGGAAAGAGGGGTGTAGGGCGTCTGAGCAAGGAGAGAGAAACCACACCCATGAAAGAGAATAGGATGTCTTTGGAAGCACAGAGAAGGATAGAAGGTGCAGGACAGAGCGCCCTGAGAAGGTGCATCCAGGAAGGCTTCCAGGCTCCCCTCCCTCCAACGGCCATGCTAGTCCTCGCCTTACCTTGTCCACCAAGGTGGTTGCAAAGATTGCTGGTTACAAGCAGAGACGGCACTGGGGAAGCTGTTTGGGAAAGTTGCAGCCCTGCAGATGTGTGCAATTAGACTTAGCAACACCACGAGCTGTCAGACCGTCTTCTGCGGAAAAGCACCCCTACTCTGTCCTCTCTGTACATCTCGGTGGTGGGGGATGGGGGAGGCATTTGCTGGCCCATCAGGATTCTCGACATCTATCACTTGGACCCCTTTAGACGTTGTCATTTGCCCTGATGAGTTTATGCCCAAATCTTTACCTCGTTAGAGACTGTAATCTGAAACCAAACTGCAATAATTAAGTTGGTATATTTTAGTATAAATTTAGCGAAAGGAAAAAGAATGTAATTAACAAAATGTACCAAAGTGGGTAATTGGTTTTCCACTGGAGTTTTAATCTTTAGCAGTTTATTTTTTTCTTCGTGTGAGTTTCTCTTGAAAGTTGGGTTTGAAAGGAAGTTTTAATGAGGCTTTTATTCCTGACACTGCTGAATTCTAAGGGACCTGGTGCTCTTGGTTTCCTGCCAATTAGGTGCTTCTTGTTGCTTGGGAACATCATGCTCAGGCAGGACTTAAAACAAAACTGGACTTTTAAAAGCATATTGAGCATCATGCTAAGGTTCTTGTGGGTGCTGTCTCATGGAATCTTCACAAGCATCCTTTGTGGCAGGGACCATTGCTGTTCCCAAATGACCGGCGAGGAAACAGGCTCCAGGTGGCTCAGTGACTTGCCATGTGGTCAGGGGTGGATCCGGAGTCCAACTTGGGACATCCCAACTTCAGAGTTGGAGCTTTTAGCCACGGGGATTTCAGAGTCATTTTACCACAAAAAGCCCTATTTCCCTTAACTGTGAATCAAAGAGAATAAAACCAGGGAAGCTTTCTGAGGATTGAGCGAGAAAACTCCTGTAAGGCATGCAGCACGGGGTCAAGCTCCTAATAGGCTCCCTTCCCCCTTTCACATGAGCCCTTGCCTGCAATCTGCCTGTGCCTCCTTCCCCAGACCCCAACCATCAGCTGGAGGATTGCCCCCCGCCGACCCTGAATCCTTCACTGCCCCAATTAGGAAAGACTCTGGAACAGGATGGAGGGCAGGTTTCTCATAGCATAATGGCCAATGGTGCAATTCTACAGTCAGATCAACTAGATTCAGCTTCTGGCTTGCACCTCTTATTTGCTGTGTGACCCTGAGTAAGATATATAACCTTCCTGAGTCTCTGTCTCCTCTTCTGTGAAATGGCGATAATGATAGTGCTTCCTGTTTGAACACATAGGTCTTATTTTTGTTCAGGTGTGTTGATGGCAATAGATGGGGGAAACAACTGTCATTGAAGAGATGGCTTGTTATTCATGGTTTCCAAAGGAGGGGCCACATCATATCAAGCAGGGCCACACAGGGAAGCACCAGGGTCAGTGAGGAGGAAGATGTGGGCAAGAGCCTTTATTATGATTTACTTGGGGAGGAACTGGTGAGGCAGGGTAAGCAGGCTAGAATTGGCAAGTGTGACTAATTTAGCGGGCCCTGGAGTGCAAGATTGTCCCAGTAGGGCAGGGGAATATTGGCCCTGAGTGGAAGCCTGATGGAGGTGGGGGGGGTGGGGGGCTTTGGATTGGGTAGTTTGCATATGAAAGGCATACTCATGGGAGAGTCCCTTACCATCTTTAGGAATAAGCTTGCCCTTCCGAGAGCGGCAGTCCCTCCAGGGTCAGGGAGGCCCCCAGATGTCACATCAGCAAAAGGAAAAGGCATGCTTCCTATACGTCCCCCATAATCATTACAAATGTAGAGGGCTTCGCATAGTGTCTTAACACAAAGTCAAAACTCAGTCAGTGTTATTGATTATTACGACGACAACAGTAATCATCTAGCACCTTAACGTGGCAACTTCCTGACCATCTAACGCAACACCCCAACACCCGGACATCACCGCTCCTTGCCCCGGAGGGATGAGGCTGGCAGGGGGAGAATATGCTGAGAAGTGGGACCCTAGAAATAGCTGGTTTGACACAGTCCTCTGATCAGTAAAGAGGATAGCAGAGTGCTTCGTGTTCTTTAAAGCAAATTTGCATAAATTATCTTAGATTAGAGGAAAGATCATTTCCTAGGATTGTTTCAGATATTTCCTGAGTTGGGAATTTTGTTCCCAGTGAGCTGAGACCTATTCCTATGATACAACTCAGCAACTCCCCAGCACCCAGTGAGTACCCCATGGCATCCGCCAATGTCCTCACTGCCACCCACACCCCCCCCCAGCAATTTTCCCCCACTATTCCATGAGCTAGTTTATATTTAGAAAACAAAACTATAAAAAAATCCTATCCTATCACCCAGAGTTAGCCGTCGTTAACATTTTACTATTTCTTTTTTTCCTGTCTATACATATATAATTTTTTAAGAGTAGGTACTACCTTATATACAGTCTTGTGTCCTGCTTTTTTTACTTAGAATTATATATTAAGCATTTTTTTCATGTGAGCAAAATTTCTTTGAAATGTTTTAATAATATCATATTCCATGTTGTTTTATGGAGTTACCATAATACATGCAACCTATTCCTTTTGTTGAACGTTTGTGTCGTTTCTCCTTGATTTGATATTACATATGATGCTATAGAGAATATCTTTGTAAGGGGATTTTCGTATACCTAAGTATTTCCTTACAGTGGTTTCCTGGAAGTGTAAGTCTAGGGTCAGAAATCCTAGCCATGTTCCATTAAACTTCAAGGTGCTAGGTTTTGACTCGTTTTAATTCAGGCACCAGGGAAGGTATCCTGGGATAAACATGACTTCTAAGACATCAAGGAAGCTTTAGGTGTATCTGCTACCAAAACACAAGCCCTGTGAGGAAGAAACTAGGAAATAGAGGGCTGGTGTGTGTGTGTGTGTGTGTGTGTGTGTGTGTGTGTGTGTGTGTGTGTGTGTGTTGAGATACAGGGTCAAGAGCGACATAGCATATCAACACCCCTTAACAACATCTGCCAACAGCACAATTTGGTATGAACTCCACGCCAGGGAGTGGCCTTTCAAGACCCAACCAGCAGAGGCAATCATCTGGCAAATGGGCACCGGCATGAAACCCAACCTCAGCCAGATCGGCATGGGAAAAGAAATCTCGGTAAGTCCTGGGTCAGTGCCAGCTCTTGGGAACAAAGAGAAAGGTAGATACGGTTCTGGACCTTCTTTTTCCTGTGTGTTAAGGTTATGAATGCTTCCCCAGAGGGTGACACAATAGCATGCCCACAGCCTTGTCAGATAGTGATTTGGAGCTTAGGAAGTGTAGTTTCTGAACTATGCCTGCAATTCAGGTTCCTGCCTCAAGGGTGCAGTAGCACTTGGCCAGATTTTTCCTAGCAATGAATTGCTGAATCAAGTAGAACCAGTGAATTCCTCTTTTACTGTTACTTTTAAAAGATATCCAGGGGCGCCTGGGTGGCGCAGTCGGTTAAGCGTCCGACTTCAGCCAGGTCACGATCTCGCGGTCCGTGAGTTCGAGCCCCGCGTCGGGCTCTGGGCTGATGGCTCAGAGCCTGGAGCCTGTTTCCGATTCTGTGTCTCCCTCTCTCTCTGCCCCTCCCCCGTTCATGCTCTGTCTCTCTCTGTCCCAAAAAATAAATAAACGTTGAAAAAAAAAAAAAAAAAGATATCCATTAAAATGCTACCCATATTAATGATTCTAATTTTATTTGTACCTACATAAAAAATTTTAAGGCATTATCCGACTCAGAACACTATACACAGAATCAGAGAAGCCTGAGTATAAATTCATAATCACCCTCTAAAACACAGCAGGAAGAGTCCTGTCTTTTGATCAGAAGGCAGATAAGTCAGGGGAGGAATAATAATCTGGTATGTTTCTAAGGATTACCTGTATCTAGGTTTCTTTTCTGAGGTGAGGTGATTATTAAAAGTAACTTTCTACTCTTTGACTTTGAAGAGCACTTATGGTATGGGGATGTGGATAGAGACCTCAGGATTCACTTTTCTCCCTTCCTTTGAGGAAATAAAAATGCCCAAGAAACTCCTCGGGGAGTATTATTGATTTTAGCATATTCTAGACCTCCTAGAGTAGAAAGGACCTGCCTAGTTTGCTATATGGGTCATGAGTTGGATGAGTGGAAGAATGGATGGATAAAGAGTTGGATGGATGGAAAGATAGATAGATAGATAGATAGATAGATAGATAGATAGATAGATAGATAGAAAGAAAGAAAGAAAGAAATGCATGAATTGGGATGAGTGGTCGGATGGATAGATGAGTAGGTGAATGGATGGGTGGATGGTGATGGACGAATATGCAAGTGGGGCAAATGAGTAAACAAATGGACAGACCCAATGAGATGCCAAAGACATCATCGTTTATGTTAAATCACCATATGTTGGTTTCTTTTAGGACATTCTTCTCTTTTGCTGGGCCTTTGAACAAGAAGAAAGACCTACCTTCACTAAGCTCATGGACATGCTGGAGAAACTGCCAAAGCGAAACCGCCGCCTGTCTCACCCCGGACATTTCTGGAAGTCTGCAGAGTAAGTGTTCTCGCTTAGCATCTCTCCCCACTGCCTTTGTCCTCTGGCTTTTGTCACCTTTTTGCTTCTGCCTGCCATCTCCTTCCCATATACCCACCTCCCTCCCCCAGCCACCACCCTTCCCTACCAGGTTTCCATTCAGAGGAGTCTGCTCTGGGATTTGGGTCCTGGAGGCTGCCCTCCAGGGTCTTGGTCTTTGTGGCTACGTGGCTGCCTCGTTGTCTATATCCTCCTAATGAAGGTTGATGCCCCAGTGAGTCTGAACATCATGTACAAGGCAATACCCTGAACCCACCCAGCCCCCTGTGTCAGGTACTCAAACATGCTACTCTGGGGGGCCTGGCTTTCAGGAAATCTCCCCCCTGGGCCAGCAGCCGCTCCCCATCACGGCATCTCTCAGCTTCCAGAACTTTCTATTGCATGAAGACAAGGGTTCTCAGCTTCTCCTTGCTGTAAGTGTCTCTCCGGCTTCCTCATTAGAGGCTCTGTGCCCCTCCCCCTACATGTTCTTGGATGGAGATCAGTGGTTCTGAATGAGGCATCTCTCTGGGGGCCTCCTTCCCAGGCCCTAGCCTCAGCGATTTCTCCAGAAGGTGAGGGTGAGGCTGGCCCAGATGAGGCTGCCGAGGGGTCCCTGCTCCCCACTGCCCTGCCGTTCCAGGCACACGTGGTTGCACACACACATACATAGAAACTGAACCTGGAAACACGCCTCCGCACGTGTGCATGCACACGGGAGCACTCAGGTACACACACACGCCCGACACAGGAACATTACGTGAAAACACACCCAAACACACCCGGTACGCAAGCCCACACATGTGGGCGGACGCAGGCATACACACATACACGGTTACGTTACGTGACACACGCATGCACACAGCAGCACTTCACCACCACACGCCTCCGCACCGACGCGCAAATGGAGGTACACGGCATCTCCAAACCCCCAGCTGCGGGCACAGGCACACCAGAGCGCTTGTCAGCATCTCAGCACGGGACCCCGCGAGGATCCCCAAGGCAGCAAGCATCCTGTGGAACAGAGGCCCCGGGGGGGAGGGGGGGGCCCTCAGCTACCCCTCCCCCCACCATTTGAGCCTGCTGTACCTGGAGGACAGGATCTCTTCTTCCCCCAGGGGCTCAGCCTTTTCCCAGACAATGAAGGCAGCACAGACTTCCCATGTCGGACAGACATGGATTGGAACCCCCGCTCCCCCGCCTCATCGCTGTGTGGCCTTGGGCATGTTCCTTGGCCTCTCTGAGCTGCAGCGTCAGCCTCCAAAGAAGGAGGGCGGTAAACGGCCTTAGCGGGGGCGCTGTGGCGATGCCGTCAGGTGGTGCGCTGGGGCGTTTGGTGCGGTGCCGCCCACGTTAGCAGGTGTTCTGTATACTTGAGCCGCCTCTGTCTGCCAGGAGCAAGAACAAGCAGTATTCTGCTGGCCTTCCAGGATTGAGTACAGGTTGAACATGAAAACGGAGGGAGGGAGGCTCTAACAAGTGAGGACTCTCTCCAGCTAACGGAGCTCAGGCAAGTCGGAGAACGAATGGCAGAGCTCTGGGTGGGTCCCAGGAGTGACCGGGTGTTACAGAACCCGAGTGTCGTTTGGGCCATCACCAGTGGCCTCTGCTTTCCGGGGGTCAAGGAGGAGAGGGCAGGAGTTAGCTGAACAGAGGGGCTTAAAGCTCCCTGGTTGGAGGGAGAGCAGAGGGCCTTCTTTTCTGTATTTTTCCATGCCGTTGGGCTGAGAAAACAGAGACCCTAGAGACCATGTGGTCTGGCAGGATGGGATTCTAGGATCAGTGAAATTTTCTCTTCACTCGCTTTTTTACTCCGTCTGGGTGTATTGAATACCTACTATGTGCTAGGCTCTATTGTAGAATGCAAATACAGTGGTGAACAAAACTAATAAGCCCCTGGCCTCATAGGGTTTACGTGCTAGAGCAGGCACAAGAAGCAGGTAAACATGTTTTAAAAAGGGTCATCATTTCAGATGGAGTTGTGTTGAAGGGTGGAGAAGGGTCAGGGAATGCCCCTCAGAGGAGGTCCTGTTAAAACAAAGCCCATGGGGCGCCTGGGTGGCTCAGTCAGTTGAGGGTCCGACTTCAGCTCAAGTCATGATCTCACGGTTTGTGAGTTTGAGCCCCGTGTCGGGCTCTGTGCTGACAGCTCGGAGCCTGGAGCCTGCTTCGGATTCTGTGTCTCCCTCTCTCCCTCTCTCTCTGCCCCTCCTCCACTCATTCTCTCTCTCTCTCTCTCTCTCTCTCTCTCTCTCTCTCTCTCTCTGTCAAAAATAAACATTAAAAAAAATTAAAAAAAAAAAACAAAGCCCTTGAGGGGAAGCCAGGGCTCCACGTGGAAAATCTGAGCCCTCCAGGCGGGAGTGAGCATGCAGTGCTGGTAGAACAGAGAGGAAGTGGGTACGACCAGGCCGTGGTGAGTCGGAGGGAGAGAAATAGGAGGTGAGGTCCCAGGAGTGGTCAGAGGCCAGATCGGCATGGTAGGAGCTGGGTTTTTTTTTCAGAGGATGACAGAGCATTCTAGAAACTTCCTCAGAACCGGAAGACCCCCCCCCCAAGAGGCCATGTGGTCCCACACCTGCTCCCCCTAGGGTCATCCACTGAGTGAAGGTTGTCGGGGCGGGGGGAGGGGGGGATGTGGAAGGCTTTTCCTTTGTGGAATAGCTGGCATTGGGTTTGGGGGTCCAGAGATCGGAGGGCAATTCCCACCTCTGTCCCTACTGACTTTGCTACTCTGTTTATTGCCTAGCGTGGCCATTTTCTTGGCCACATCATAACCCCTCAGGGAGAGGGAATATAAAAAGACACTATGAATCGAGACCTGAAAGGAACAGAAGACCTCTTTGCTTCTCACTGTCAAAGTAGAAAAGTCCTGGGGATTACCTCCCCGGTGGATGCAAATGTGTGTGGTGTCTGTGCCCTATTCCTGCACCCGTGGCAGACATGGCTAATCTATCACAGCACAACCACCATCACTCAGCCCTTCTGCTAGCCACTTACTGAGCCAGTTACTCAGAATCAATGCACGGGATGCTTTCCTTGGCCATTCCAGATTAATCCAACCTTCTTTTACGTATGGAGGAACTATGAATCATGAAACTCAACCACATCCACAGGGGGTGTTGTTAACGAAGTTGGGAACGCAAGTCAGGCTCCAGCTCCCTAATCCGGAATTTTCTCTCCCCACAACATCAGCCCTTATGGTTCCCTTGGTCACACTCATCTGGCTTTGAGATGGTCACCCTGGTGGTGTAGTCAATGCTGGAGTCCTTCTAGAAGCCTCCTGGGTCAGCGTCAGATCGGCAGAGGGTTTGGCCAAAGGAGACTCAGGATCTGGGTCCTTTCCAGGCCTTTGTAATCCATGGAGGGTACCAACCAGGAGGTCCCAGATGCAGCCAGCATGTTGTGCATACGAGCAGCTAACTCCAGGCTTACCTCTGGGGTCTTGGGTTTGCCCCTCCAGTGGGTCACGCTTGAGGAGCGGGGGCTTCCAGAATCCCAGTGTGCGTTAGCACATGGGGAACTAGAGGAAAGGCTGGGGACAAGCCTGCATTCCAGAGCGGTGCATCTCGAAATTTAATATGCGTCCACAACAGCCAGGGAATTTCTTAAAATGCAGATTCCCATTCTGTATGTCCGCTGTGAGGCCCAAGATCTTGTATTTTGAGCAAGCCCCAAGGTGATGCTGGTGTGGCTGGTCTGCGGACCACCCTTTGAGTAGCGAGGGTCCAGACCTTTGCTGCCCAATAGTGGCCACTCCCTTCATGTGGCCCTTGAACACTCATAATGTGGCAAGACGGGATGTCCTGTGAGTGTGTAAAATCCACACGAAATCTTGAAGACTCGGGATTAAAAAAAAAAAAAGTGTAATTTGTCCCATTACACATACAGGACTGGTGATAACGTTGAAATTACAGTGTTTGGGGTATAGTGGGTTCAATAAAATACACTATTAAGTTCGCCTTTTTTTTTTAACCTTTTAAAATATGACTAGAAGATTTACAACGACTTGGATGGTATTTCTTTTTTTTTTTTAAATTTTTTTTTTTTTCAACGTTTATTTATTTTTGGGACAGAGAGAGACAGAGCATGAACGGGGGAGGGGCAGAGAGAGAGGGAGACACAGAATCGGAAACAGGCTCCAGGCTCCGAGCCATCAGCCCAGAGCCCAACGCGGGGCTCGAACTCACGGACCGCGAGATCGTGACCTGGCTGAAGTCGGACGCTTAACCGACTGCGCCACCCAGGCGCCCCTGGTATTTCTTTTTTTAAAAAACAGCTTCGTCGAGCCAGAGTCCACACGTCATATAATCCTCTCCCCTTAAAATATACAACTCAGTGCGTTTGGGTATATTACATTACTCATTTTTAAAATTGTAGTAGGGTATATATCACATGGATTTGCCATTTTAGCCACTTTTAAGTGTACGATTCAGTGACATCGATTACATCCACAGTGTTGGGTAGCCGCCGCCACCATCCCCAAAACCTTTTGTCCCCCTCCGAGCAGAAACTGTACCCCGTAAACAGTAACCCCCGATCCCTCTTCCTCCCGGCCCCCAGTAACCTCTCCCCTGCACCCTGTGCCTATGAACTCGCCTGCCCTAGGTAGTTCAGACAGGTGGAATAGTACAATATTTGTCCTTTTGTGTCTGGAGTCTTCCCTTAGCGTGTCTCCAAGGTTCGTCCACAGTGTGACGTGTATTGGAACGTCACTCCTTGTTACGGCTGAGCACCGTTCTGTTGGATGCACGGCCCGCGTGTTGTTTCTCTGTTCATCTGTTGGCGGGGACTCGTTTGTTTGCACCCTGGCTACTGTGAATAATGTTGCGGTAACAGTGGCGTGCATGTATCTGTTGGAGTCCCTGCTTCCGATTCTTTTCAGTAATGTTGTCGGTCCATCGCACATCATTGGTCTGGGTCATCACCTTGACCGCCAGCGAGATCTCTATCACCCGGGTACCACTTATAAAACATTAGTAACAGGTACTGTGTTAGGCATTCTGTCTGCCTTATCTTGCTGACTCCTCAGAGCCCCCACCTAGGAGGCAAGCACTGTTACTGTTTTCCTCGTAAGACAACCGAAGCACAGAGAGGCCGAGTGCCTTCCCAGTGGTCACACAGCTAGTAAGGAGGAAAGCAGGCCTTGGAATCCAAGTTGGTCTGAACCCTAAACCCATGATATTAACTCCTCTGCTGCCTTCTAGGCGCAGATTACCTGAGTACCTTCAGGGTCCCTTTCCAGAATCGTGCTGGGAGAACGGGCATAAACATCTGCCGTGCCTGCCCAGATCCTGGCTCGACAGTGGTCAGCAAAGCCTCTGCCCGTAGCAGGAGTCTGTGGTGTGGGTCCTGGTCTCCCCTCCGCTTCCTGGATTTCCAGTCCTTCCGGAGCATGCTACACGTGCCACGAATGCAGGTGTTCCAGCACCACATGCCCTCAGCCCAGCCCCCACACTGGTGACCCTCCCTAGTCCAGAGGCTACCTGATCAAGTGGGAGGAGTTCTAGGTTCAAATCCTGACCCTGCGGCTTCCTGGCTGTGCACCCCTGGGCAAAACACTTAGCCTCTCTGGGCCTCCATTGTCTCATCTGTAAGAAGGGTACAAGGCGTGTATCTTGCAGGCTGTTCTCGGGTTTAAATGAGATCAGGTATTTGTGGCGCTTGGCACAGAACCCAGTACATAGTAGGACCTCGGTACAAATGGGTGTCCCTTCAGCTCTTCTTGCAGGGGACAGGAACAGCTCATCTCAGACCCCCTAGCCCGCCGAGAGGGTGCTCATCTACCAAAGATGACACTACTCTGTCCATGTGACCTCTTGCCTCTCTCTCTTCTTCTCTCCCCACTCCAGGCTGTGACCGTTGGACAAAGGGACAGCACTCAGCTGCCTCAGCCCCCGAGCCACCTCTCCTTCCCCGCTCTGCCCTCTGCCAGCTCAGGAGGCCAGAGGCTCACCATCAGAGGGTACCGACCCCGGCCGGCCTGGGAGCACTGCACGACCGAGGTCGGCAGCTTCCCCACTCCCCAGACCCGTGCCCTTTTGCCCGGGCAGGGTTGGGGACCCCTGAGCTAGGACTTACCAGGACCAGCCAGGGAGACGTGGAATTGATCCGTGAGGCCCCGGGGGCCACGTGGAGAAGAGAACTGGAGGCTGAATGCAGAGCGCCCCTGGGCCACGGAGACGAGGGCACGAGGCCTACTCGGGCAGGCTCGCAGGACCGGTCTGTGTGTACATGTGCGTCCCCGTGCACGATGCCGTTCGCTCTAGATCCCCTGTGACAAGGGAGAGCCAGGCCGCCCCGGCTCTGGAGCGCCCCTCTGCTGACTTGGTCCCTGGGTGGTGGGTTCCAGCTGTGCTGTCTGGAAAGATGGGGTGGGGTGGGGAGCTAAGCACCAGCTTCGTGGAGGCCTTGGGGCCCAGACCTGGGCAGGGGGGCTAAACTGCTCCTGTGTAAACATCTGTTCCCCCAGGCCTGTCATGGGTTTCAGCCTCTTTGCATATGGCTCCGAAGTACACAGAACAGTCTTGTATGTCTTTTGAGCTCTGGGTCTCTCTGGGGTGTGGTTCCCATTTCTGCCGCCTTCGCCTGTTCTGGGAGAGCACCGTCCCTTTTGGCCTCCTTGCCCCCATGCTTCCCCCTGCCATTTGAAAAGCACAGTGGCTTCCTGGCCGAGATGACTTCTGGGGACTCCTTGCAGCTTGCCTTCGCCCACGACACCCCCCTGAAGCCTGGGCCCTGAGAACTGGGGGTCTGGGGAGGAAGTTCTAGGACATTCCTTCTCCCTCCTCCTGTTCTGGCATCTACACCAGCTAAGTTTGTCCACCACGGCGATGGACGTGGGTCCCTAATATATGTATGTTGGATTTCACGGCATATGCATGGCATCCTGTTTGCAAAGGATCCCCCCTTTTCACCCTTAATAAGTCCTGTTGGGGAGGTGGGGAAGGAGGCCGTAGACGTTCATTCTCAGCTCCAGCCTGGTGTGGAGCCCTGAGTGGTTTCCCCATGAGAGGTCTGCCTGCGCTCTCTCAGGGCCCATGCCTTCTATCCCTCCCTCTTGCTCCCTCCTGGGCTGGTGGCTTTTCCCAGCCACTCGGGACCACATGTTCTATAGGAAGGATCCAGGAAGCAGGTCGGGCGTGCAGAGTCCTGCGGGGGGCCTCGGTCCTATGTTCTTATGTTCCATCCCTTACGAGGGTATGTCTCCTGTTCCCAAAGCCCCTCTGACCTGGCACCAAAAGGACATCTGTCCCCCAGCAGGGCAGTGGCAGGGCAGCTGGCCAGCAGGCAGGATACCCAGGGTCAGCCCATAGCCTCTCCACACTCCCCGGGCACTTCCCAGGCTTGGTTTTCTTCTGGTCACTACCTTATCCCGATGGCCCCCTCTCAGAGAGGGGACCAAAGACTTCAAAAACCTTGCCTGAGTATAGATTCAACATCCCACCTGATGTAAGGGGTATGTGCGGGTCTTCCCCACCTTGGGTGATTTCCAGACTGGTTCATGCTTGAGGGGCCAAGCCTGCTTCCAGACTGGGAAAAATGATGAGCTAGCCATGCTTCCCGAGACCCTGGCCAAGGGGAAAACCCTGAGCCTCCCGGGGGCCTTCCTGAATGGACTCCCACCTGCAAAAGACCGGAGACTAAAGGCCCCCGTGTGGGCTGTTCCTAAGTGGATGGTCCTCTTCTTGGGGCTTCTGTAACTCTGTGGCTCTTGGCTCAACATTTGTGTATCTTAGGGTCGTTTTATACACACTGGCACAAATCCCAGCAAGCCACTCGGCAGACCAACCCCAGACATGGGTGTGAACCTGCCTGGGCTCTGCCCAGCGGCCCCTCCAAGGCCTGAAGTCCAACCCTGGCTTCTGTTTAATCCAACCAGGACTTTGGGGTCTGTGCACCCCAGTCTTTGTCATGGACCTGAGCGCAGGAAAGGAAATGAGGAAGGGAGGAAGCGGGCAGGACGCATCTACCCCGAAGCCAAAATGCTCACCAGGACGGCAACTGGCTCCTTCTTTCTGCTCTCATCTCCAGAATTCACTAACATGGTCACCCAGAGCCTTTGGCAAGACCCTGCAGGGTCTCCAAAGACTGCTCTTTCCAACTGTTCATGACCACCAGCTTAAGATTGAGGACAAGGTGTGAGGAATCCAGGCAGAGACCCCAGCCTTCCTGGTTCCCTAGGACCTTCTCTGCTTAGCGAAACAGGGTTCCCTGGGTCTGTCCTGGGCCCCAAGTCACCTGATCTTGATTTCTCCCTCTTCTCCCACAGTCTTACCTTGCCCCCACCTTCCTCAGTCTCCACAGCAGCCAGGCTGCCCCAGGTTTCCAGCCCCTCCCTGCCGCCCCCCACCCCTCCTCCTGGCGACCACCTTGAATTGTTTAGAGGGCAGTTTTAATTTGCAGACATTTCAGTTCAGTGGGAACCAAACCTCTGCTTTCCCTGCTGACCTCAATCTTATTCATGAGTCAAGTATTGGGAGGAGGTCATATTCATTAATCTTTTGCGAGGAAAGAAAAAGGGAGGTGTGTGTATTTTTACATCGTAATTGCTTGACTCGTTCTGTAGAATCCACACAACCAAGAGTTGTGTGTGTGCACCTGTGCTGGTCACAGCTGCGTGCAGGTGCCCCATGCCCAGCCGTGAGCTGTTTATCTCTGTGCCCTGCTTTGAGCAAACCCTGGTACCCACCAGCTTCCCAAGTACATCGGTCCACAGAGTGAAGATTCACAGGGAAGCCTTGACTTTGCCTTCTTTGAAGGGCTGCTGGATTTGCACACTAAATTCCATCCAACTCCCCGGGCCATGTGTATTTCCTAAAATGGGGACTCCTTTCCGGGGGAACCCCCTTGGCCATATGTGGGGATATCCCCATGTCACCTTCCACAGCATGAACTTGAAGACTCGAAGTCTTTACTTAATTCTGTTTTGCCCTGGTTTTCCTTTTGCTGGTCAAAGAGAAAAAAAATCCCATCTTGCCACAAACCATCCCCCTCTTTCTGGATTCTTGATCCATAGAAACCTTGGACTGATCTCTGATGACTAGACTCTTGTATCTAGGATACCTGGTTCTGCCTTTTTCCCACCCCACCCCCTCAAAACCAGACTTTATCACCTCCCACGATTATTGTCCCCCCCACCGCCAGCGGCTGATCATCTCAGGAACGTGAACAAGGTGGCATATGCTCGGCCCAGGCCCAATCCCTATCTTGAGAAATCTAGAACCAGGGTTGGCAAATTATGGCCCCGGGCCAACCCACCAAATAGTTTTCACCTTCTCTAATTGGGGAAAAACCAGAAGAAGATTTCATGATGCGTCAAAACCCCATAGAATGCAAATGTCAATGACAGTCAACAAAATTGTATTGGCACGGGGCCACAGCCATTCATTTACATATGAACCACGGTTTCTTCTGTGCTACAGCGCCACAGTTGACTACTGGTAACGGACGCAGTGTGGCCCATAAAGCTGAAAATATTTATAACGTGGACCTTTACAGAAGACTTTTGCCAACCTCTGCCCTAGGGGACTGTCTTCCCGAAGAAGCAGCCAACTTGCATATGGCGCCCAAGAGAAGAACAGGAACCAGGCTGGGAGTTACAGGGGCAGAGAACCTGTTCCAGTGAGGGAAGAACTTTCTAACAGCTTGCCCCAAGATGTAGTGGGCCACCTGGGGAGGTAGAAAGCTCCCTGTCCCTGGAGAGGGATGCGCAGGCATTGAGGCCACTTGGTATACACGATAAAGAGGGAATTCAGGCTTTGGAGGATAGAGGGACAGGTTCTAAGACTGTAATTGGGCCCAGCCTGCCATAACAAAATATCTTAGATGGGTGACTTCGGCAACAGAAAGTTCTTTCTCGCAGTTCTGGGGGCTGGAAGTCCAAGACCAAGGTATCAGCAGGAATGGTTTCTCCTAAGACCACCCTCCTTGGCTTTCAGCCTCTAGCTGTGTGCTCACGTGGCCTTTTCTCTGAGCACGCACATCCCCAGTGTGTCTCTCTTATAGGACACCGGTCTGATTGGGTGGGAGCCCATCCTTATGACTTTTTCATCTTAATCACCTCTTTAAAGGCCGTATCTCCAAGCACAACCACCTTGGTGGTTAGGGCTTCGACATACGAATTCAGGAACATATGGTGAGGTGTGTGCTACGGTGGGGGGAGCGGTTCAGTCCCTAACAAAGACCCTTGATATTGCTAAGACCGTGATGGGAGGGACCTTCTGGGCAATGCTCCTATTCCTGGCTCTCATTCCCATGCTGTTCTCAACCTGGAGTCCCCAGATTTGCCCTCCCTGTACTCACCCCCTGCCAACCTTCACCCAGCTGCCCCCCAAGGACTGGTCTCGTTCCAAATATTCCACCACCCAGGCCCCTCCTGACCGGGGCCGCCATAACAAAGCCCACACACCGGGCAGCTTAAAATGACTGTCATGGATTCTCTCACGGCTCTGGAGGCTGGAACCCTAAAATCGAGGTGTCGGCGGGACCGCGCTCTGATCCCCCCGCCCTGCAAGGGTGTCCCTTCCTGCCCTCCTCTTGTTAACTTCCGGTGGTTTGCTGGTCGACTTTAGCATTCCTTGGCCCACAGCTGGATCCCTCCATCTTCTGACTCCACCATCACATGGCCTTGCTACGCATCTGTCTCGCGTAGCTGTGTCGTAGAAGGACACCATCCCGCTCAAGTTTGACCTCACCTTAACTCATGATACCCTCAACCACCCTGTTTCCAAGGAAGCTCACATTCTGAGGTAACCAGGGCCTAGGACCTCAGCATATCTTTTTTTTTTTTTTTGGTGGCAGGGACACGATTCAACCCTAACACCCTCTAAGGAGCTTTCTCCCATGCCTTGACTGGTCACCTTGGTCCCTCCATAGCAGACCCCCTAGGACAAAGGTCCCAGAATCCCTGGGCCATGAGGGTCAGGACACCAAGGTGGCTCTTCTCAAACCCGACACCTTCCTCCCTGGGTCCTGTAGCCCCGGACTTCGTCTCCACAGCTGAGGCCAGGCAGCGTGTCTGTTGTGGGGTGGTCACTTGACCACCGAATGCACTCGTTTCGGCCCAGTCTGAAGGGGTTGCCGGCACGACAACCCCTTTAATGGATTCTCTTGCCCAGTGGCAAAGGAACAGACTGTGGCGAGCTGTGCACCTGCTGCGGCCTTTTTTGGCCATGCCTGTGAAGGGAGGATGTTTCGAGCAGGCTCAGGTGGATGTGCCCCCTGGGCCCCAGTCGCCCCTAGCCCCCCCACTGCGGCCTGCACCTGCGCGCACCTGCGAGGGAGTAGTCCTGACCTCGGAGGGGAAGGAGAGGCAAATGCAGTCTGGGCTTCAGAACACGGGGACCCGGGGGCTTGAAGATTCTCGTTCTTCCTGACTCTCCCCGCGTCGTGCCAGCTGGACCATGAACCTCTCCAGTCACTGCTCCTGACGATCAACCCGAATGACTGGCTTCTGTCTTGAGGTCCTACCAGCCACGCCATTCTCTAATGAGGCAGAGTGTCAGTGGGAGGCCTTCACCCTGAGCGCCTCGACTCGCCTATGTGCTAGCACCTGGCCTACTGCCTGGCACATAGTAGACGCTACGGGATGCAGAGAGGGAGAGTTGCTGGGTGAGAGCAAGGCATGGGCACAAGGGGCCAGATGCCCTTCCTTGCAGGGAAGGCAGAGCGGATCCACAGACAGGGCCCGGCGCCGATGGGATTCCCACAGCCAGGCCCGTGCTGTGGATCCCACATCATCCCAAGTGGATCTGCCAGGTTCAATGCACTTGACTCCTAGAGACCCATTGGTCGGGTGTCCCAGGGCATCTGGGCCCTGAGAGGCAAGAGTGGTGATCCGTCTTTTGGAGCCTCAGTTCACTGAGCACTTACTATGTCCCAGGCCACCTGAATCCCCAAGACGGGACAGTCCTGGGAGCGAGGTACCATTACCCACATTCTGCAGGTGAAGAAACTGTGGGAAATAGATGGAAGCCAGCCTATTAAGTGGTAGAGCCAACATGTTGAACAGGAGTCTTTGGACTCATGCGCGCCCAGCCTAACCCCATCACCATTGTGAGTGGCTTATGCCCGGCTGCCCATCGGGATATTACTGTACCAGCCTCTGACGTCATGTGCAGCTTGTAACCGGGAGAGAGGGAGGGAAAACAGGAAGCGATTGAAGGAAGGTACGGGAGAGGGTGGGGACCCTCGGGGGAGTTTGCACAGAAGCTCTCACTTGTGCTCCTAGAATGACAGGCTGCCAGCGGCTGGGTCCCTGGGTCCCTGGGTTCCTGGGTTCCTGGGTCCCTCCAGCTTCCCTGCTGCGAGCAGCCTGTGCCATCAGCCCGGCCCTCTGCCTCTCTTATACTGGACAGTTTTGTGATCCCCTGTCCCAAGAAACTCACCAGTGAGTGCCCCTCCCTCTCAGGGGTGGGAAAAGGTTCTCTTCCTGCTCGTTGGGATCACAGTCCCTTTCCTTAATACCAAGAATACGAAGGATTCACCTCTGTGGGGCTGAGATGGCTGCTGTCCCACTGAGGACTGAGCTGGAGGAAATGGGTTCTACCTGAAGTTTGCCTCATCTAGGTTATGGCCTAGCTTACCAAACATGTTCCATAAACCTTTGATTTCACAGCAAACTAGATGGAAATAATGCTGCATTATCAGAAGGGTCCCGGGACAAATTCGCATTGGAAATGCTTGCGTAAAACAAGATCAAATTTATTTCTTGGTTGCAGGACTTACCAGAGCATTTAACCACACTACTGTATACTTGAAATCTTTAAAAGGCTGACAGCAGGCTGCTCTTCCCAAGCTCTCCCAGACTGGTTTCTGAATCCAACAGGACTAACCTCTGTGAATTTGCCTTGATTACTTGCATGGTACTTTGAGGGTGAAGGCCAGTGTGCTGGCCCACAGAAAAGAGCACCAGGATTTACCAAGCACCTGTCTAAGAGTTGGCCTCCCCAGGGGCTGGTACTGTGAATGATGAACCTGGAAGGTAAATGAGATGTATCTGGGCAGAGAGACGAGGCTGGGGATGGCCACTGGCCACCAGATGTTCCTGTGTTTCCCTTCAATGCTGGTGGGAAACGCTGAGTCCCAGAAAACTTTGCCCCTGTCACCTCACATGCTCTGCCCAGGCCTGCTGAGGGCAGACCTCCGTTCCATGCATGTGGACGGCAGTTTCATGCACAAGGATGCACGGAGTAGAAAACTCTAGCTGATTGTGTCTTTCACTGGAGGGGGCCGAATTTGCTGTGTGCTGGGGACTGTCCCAACATACCGTGGCTCGGAAACCAATGTGGAAATATTAGAGGATGTCCTGCCTTCAGCAAGGGGAGGAGGAGTGTCAGCTGGGTCTTCAGCAGAATTTTTATCTTCAACTAGATTATTGGGATGAATGTCTAGAATGGTCTAGAAGGGTGATCTAGCCCAAGGAGGGCAAACATGTGCCATTCCTGCCACCGCTGCTCCCTCCTATACCCTTGGCAGACATTACTAATCAATCACGGCATGCCTTTCTGCTGAGCACAGATACAGCCTTAGAGCATCAGAGTAACCATCCCTGATCTCCTGCCACCTCTCCTTTCGGAGACAGAGCTCAGGCCCCGGGAGGAAGGTAAAGCCTCCCAGCCTTGGTCCTTTCTTAGACGCAGAGGTGGGTTTAGTACTAAGGCCTTGGAAGCTTCCAGAAGGCCAATCATTTGAAGTTTTGGCTGTAGCTGGTGACAGCCTGTAAGGCCATTGCGGACGTTCATTTTCGGTCAGGAAATTTAGGAAATGCAGAAAGAAAGATTCTGTCATTAAGACCCTGTAGTATGATCCTATGGGGTGACCTGCCTGCTTGCGGAGAAATCATTTATCTTCCAGAGAACTGCTTCTCCTCAAGGCCTGAATGTTACCACCTACCACATAACAGCTGGGCTGGAAGGCCCGGGGACCTTAAGGAAATATGGTGGGGGTGTGTGTGTGTGTGTGTGTGTGTGTGTGTGTGCATGGTGCTAGGCAGGGGAGCAGGAAGTGCTGTGCTTGGAGCGGTTTGTCAGTTTCTGTGGTTCCATACAGACATCTCTGAAGTTAAGAGATGTTGCATATAGAGGGGAGGAAGAGGAACCGACTCCAATTGCTTTTGGTTTCTTCCCTGCAAGGAAGGCTCAAAATCAAATTGTCACCCCAGTGAAATTCCCTGAGGTCCTAGTGGACCACCAGCTCTACTCCTGAGCTCCTGAAACGGCTGCGATGGCTCGGTGGCTTGAGAGTGCTTTCCGCCCGCTCCCTCTTCATTTCCTTCCTCCTCTTATCCTCCACCACCACCACCCCCTGCTTGATAGCATCTCCCCCCGGACCGTGAGCCGAGGAGAAAGTTACACAATAGTAGAGACGAGAAAATAGCTGCCATGTATTTAGCTTAAATTAGCTCAGAAGAAAGGCTCCCTCCCTCCATTGAGCGGGCAGCAATTGTTTATGCCAACGTGCTATTTGCATCGTGCCTTCTTAGATTTGAAAGTCTAATGATCAAAAACAAATCTTAGTTTTTCTTTTCTCGACACTTAAAAAAAAAAAAAACAAAAAGCAACCCACCAGCTTGGCGAGTTCTTCTCGTTTAAAAATACCCTGACTTCCAGAGCTGGAGTGAGGATTTTGGAAAGCCTGGTGCTAGAATGGCAGGAAGAAACACAGGCAGGCAATAGACAGAGAGGCCTTTTTGGAGTGGTGAGTGATGATCTGGTGAAGGTCAGAGAGGGGTCTTCGTGTCTTCACACACATGCCGACGTCCAGGCCGGTTGGGAGTGCCGCAGGCCTGTTTCTTCAGCAGTGGGTTCATTGGGTTATTTATTGAGCATCACTACATCTTGGGCCCTGGGCATTCAGTCGTGAGTGAAACAAAGTCATTCTTTTTTTTTTTTTTTTATGTTTTTTATTTATTTTTGAGAGAGAGACAGAGTGTGAGCAGGGGAGGGGCAGAGAGAGAGAGGGAGACACAGAATCGGAAGCAGGCTCCAGGCTCTGAGCTGTCAGCACAGGGCCCGACGCGGGCCTCGAACCCACGGAGCATGAGATCATGACCTGAGCTGAAGTCAGACACTTAAGTGACTGAGCCACCCGGGCGCCCCAAGAGCCACCGTTCTAGACAGAAGAAGCCGCAAGCACGAAGACCACCGGGGCAGGGGGCGGGGGGGACGGAGGCCAGGGCTGGCGAGCGGGGTGGACGGCAGATGAGTGGCACCGGGGACGTGGGGGCCGGAGAGTTGGAACACCCAGGCTGGGGAGGGTCTCCGAAGTCTTCTGAGGGCAGTGGCAAAGCACCGGGGGGTTTTCCGGAACACCGTGTCGCCATCTGATCTTCGCTGGTCTGAGCCGCGGCGTGCGTCTCCTTGGCCAAATCACTAGGGTCCAGATCAGGCAGCTGCCATCTGCAGCCTCACGGGAGAGAGAAAAGGAACCCTGACAGAGGGAGATGGGAAAACCGGAGGAGGAAGCTCCTTGAGTGACCAAGGCACAGGAGACAAGGCAGGAAAGTGGTCGAGAGGCGGCGGCTGGACCCGTCCCCCGTGGCTGACGTGGGCGTGGGCAGGCGGTGGGCGTGGACTAGCCCGGTAGGGCCTGGGGCTCCACCCTAGAAGCGGATCTCACAGACGCCAGCAGACCCGGGACCGGGCAGTGGGGCTGTGGGGCAGCTGGGCGTCACAAAGGACCAGGGCTGGGAAAGCTGCTCTGGGAGCTGGGGATACTCAGCCAAGCACCTTCCAAGAAGGATGCTGAGTCGACTGGGGTCCCGTTCCCAGTCTTGGACAATTAATGCAATGCATTGGTCATCCAAGATTGTAGCCATTTTCCTTTGTTTATTTTTCTATCTGTGTTGCTAAGAATAATAATAATAATAATAATAATAATAATTATCAAATGGGTACATATGAACTCGTGTAAGTTCAAGTAACTGCTACGTAGCTACAGTGTAGACACCAGGCTACCCTCATGTACTGGTCCAGCCCCAGCGAGGCTCCCACCCTGGCCCACTGGCCTCCCAACCAGCCTCCTACGGAGCGCTGGCCAGCGCCCTGCAAACCCTGGGCAGCCAGCTGGGCCGTGCCTGGCTGGACCGGGCACTAAGGGAGGGGCGGGGCCACCGTGGGCTACCTTGGGCCAGGCCTGAGCACAGCTGTGAGACGCCCAGAGTCTTTTCTGGCTCCTTCCTCCCCCTTCCTAAGCAGCCCTCCCCTGGGTGGGGGGAGGGGGGCCTCTGTGCTCCGTGACCCAGAGAGTGCTTTTCCTCTCCCAGCCCACACGTACCTCCCGACCTTGCTGTCAGGAATAAACCCTCGGAAGGCCCCAGGCCTTGGCACACAGAGGCCGGAAGCCCAAATGGCGGGATGGCGGTCAGGCATTCGGTCACTGAGAGCCTCCGACCCCCCGCTGCCAAGCTGTGGTCCAACTGGGAGCTTTTGTTCCCCATGGGCTCCCCCTGTCAGTCCCACATTCCAGAAGGCACTGCCGCCGTGTCCCTCTAGCACCACTGGAGCTCCAACTTTTTGGCCTATTGGTGGATTGTAAATGCCACCATTTGAGCTTCTGAAGGGTTCTAGAACAGTCTTCCCCATATATGCAAGGCTTGTGTCCCCAGCCACACTCATTACACCCTCCGCTGACCCCTAGCATCCAGCAACCCTTTTCCCGTCAGTCCCTAAGACTGCATGTCATGTACTTGTTCAGTAAATATTTAGTAAGTGCCTCCTGTGCTCCTGGAAAAATGGGGAAGAACAGTGGTAAGAGTGGTAGCTGCCTTCAGGGAACCTGAGTCCAGAGGAGCAGGTAGACAAGTCCTGAGAGATGTCCCGAGGCCCCAGAGGAGCACCCAACCCCAACAAGGGCCCTCAAGGAAGTCTTCTCAAAAGGAGACGACTTCTGAACCTTGCCTTGAGGGTGGGTGTGGGAGGCAGGGAACAGTGTGCCAGATAGAAGGAACAGCCCGTGTGCAGAGGGAAGATGGTGAATTTGTTGAAAGCCTGACCCTGAGCACTTGTTCTGTTCTCACCTGCTTTCCCCCAAGCATGGCATCGGGTCCTGGGAGACCCCATCCCTGAACAGAAGGCGCCCTGGCTCAGACATAGAGACCTTGACTTCTCCCATGTCCTGGTCGCGGCGATTGGCCTTAGCATCCCGGAGAAGACAATGTCCCGGGAGGGTTTTGTACTTGCCAGAGTCAGGCCATACTTAGGCTGCCTCACATTCTCTCTGCGTCTCTCTCTGGCCCCGTGGGCCTCCCTCTGTGTTCCTATCTGCCCACACACGTTGTCTCTGTTTCTTATCACTCCTTTATTGGGCTCTTCAGACCCTAGGCCTCTCTGCTGTGGATGGGTTGGTGATCAGCCCTTCCTCTAAAGCATTTCCTTCCCTGTCTTTGCTTCCTCTTCACAGTCCTTCTACCTCTTCTTGTGACCTGTGTCTCTGATCTCTCTGAGCCCCGCACATCTGTCTTGCCACACCAGAAAGCTGTCTCACCATGGCCTCTTTTCTGGAGGGTTTATATCACTCTGTGCATAGGCCACTGGCGTGTTGAGGTCAAGGACATGCATGAACGTGGAAATTTACTGATGGAAAGACCCTACCCTAAGGTTTTCCAACTGAACATTACAGGTATGATGGGCAAAATACTGGTTTGTTACAGAGTGGCTGAAGACGACCTGGGGATCATAGTGGCCACAGGCCAGATCAGAAAGTATGGGAGAGAATGTATCAACCCTCTTGGTGGGATGTTGTGTCTTACTGTCCTTATAAATGTATGTCAGGGCTTGAAGGATAGGAAACATAGCTTCTTTGCTGACCATAGGACCTCCCACGGCATGTGTGTGTGGTTGCCGTAAATTTTCAGGGCTTGCTTATCTGCTTCAACTTGACTCAACATGCATTTCTTAAGCAACTCCCTGTTGTGGATAACGACCTCACCGTCAATTTTTCAATGCCAGCACTTCCCCCCAAATATTCCTTGGAGTTTTCTAAGCTCCACGCAGCCTGCTAGTACTTAGAGTATCCCTAACCCTCAAGGCTGTTGGAGGGAGTAAATGAAATAATGGATGTCAATCGCATTGCACAGTACCTGGCACACAGTAGGTGCTCAGTAAATGTGATTTCTCTTCTCAGTACCCCAACTGAAATGTCCCCAGGAGCTGCACCTCTAGGGAAATGTTCCTGATAAAAAAACAACTGAGGAATGGAATGGCGAGGTGGTGGGTATCATCCATTTTCTTAAGCACTGGTGCACTGGTGGACATGGGGAGGGGTGGCCAAGTCTCATACAACACCTTCCAGCTGCTGTGGGGTCAGCAAGACCAGTCCCCTCCAAGGCCCCAAGATGGAGGCCAAGGGCATTCACTGGGGGTCAGATGAGTCTGGTCACACGCAGTGAGCACCCTTGCCCATGACAGGGCCAAGGCTGAGGACGTCCCAAACTTGGGCCATCAAGTCCCACCCTGAGCTCCTCGTTTCTCTCTCCCTGTGCTTTGACCTTGCACCGGGGTCCTCTCCGTGAACTTTACTGCATGATTCGTTTGGTTGATTACTATCAAAGTTATTGACCTTAGGAAAATTCTCAGTTGTAAAAAGGCTTTCTCTCTATGTAAACTATGCTGTTACCTTTTCTACACAAAAAGTATATATACCTATAAATATTATACATATATATTATATATATATATATGTGTGTGTATATATATATATATATATATATATATATATATAAAGATGAATTCTTGTACAGACCAACACGGACCAATGGCCCATATTGTTTTCTCCATGTTTGTGCGGACTGTTGTTGAATGGGTTAATGTAAGAAGTTGGTTTCATGTTTTCCTTTTGGGGCCACTTCTTTTCTTCCCTTTCTATCTTTGTCTGTCTCAGTCTCTGTCTCTCTTTTACTCATTGCCAACATCTCGTTGCTGGGAAAGAACAGTCAATTCAGATGCCATCCAGGAAAGGAAGGCCAGATGGATGGAGGGTCCACTGTGTATATTTGTACAGAATCATTTATAAAGTTTTCTACACTTCTCAAAAAAGTATTTCTAATTTGGGCTGTTGGACAAGTTGTGAGCCTCTGCACCGGCAAGCCTATTGTTTCTTGTGTTTAGTGCAATGTTTAGTGAGAATCCAATTGTCTGAATTATTTATGCCAATAAAGAATTTGAGAATCTGCATCACACTGCCGCTAAAACAGATATGAATTCTGTTGTTGTTTGTTGTACAGAAGGAATCTTGAGACGTGATGCAGTATATTAGTCAGCTATTGCCACAGTGATGGTATGTAACAAATTTCCCCAAAACTCCATGGCTTACAACAACTAGCATTTATTCTCATGCTCCTGGGTCTGTAGGTCTTGGAAGGCTTAACTAAGTCTCCTCTGTAGGCTTCTGGTCAACTTCAAGTGTGCTTCACCTGTCTCCCAGTTTCAGGACCCGGGCTGAAGGAGAAGTTTCCTGGGGCATGTTCATCCTACAGCAGAACACCAGCGCAGAAAAGCGCAAGCAAGTCCTAATACCCAGCTTCTCAACAGGGTGGGGCGGCGAACTTCACCCAGAGGAGGAGGGGAGGGGGGGAGGGAAGTGAATGTTTGCTGGGCCGTAATGCAAATTATCGTAGCCTGGCCCAGTATTGTTCCAGCCAGACAGACAGAGATGAGTTTTCTCCCCCAGGGTGAATATGGTGGGATTAATAAACAGATCCACACGTACACGCGCACACATGTACACGTATGCGTAGGCACATACAACTAGGGCTCTGCGTATTGAGCTCTGTGCCCAAGCCAGAAAGTACTTAGCTATGTCTCACCAATCTCTACAACGTCCCAATTCCATTTGCGAGATGAGGAAGCTGGGTGCCAGGGGCTGAACTAATTGGCCCAGCCCAAGGTGAGAACCCAAAGCTTATGCTGTGTCGCACACACGCACAGCACAGCAGCCTCTCGGTACCTTGGACTGCTGAAGCACACTTGACAAAGTGCTTTTGCGAACCAAGATCTCTTCTGAGTGGGGCAGGGAATATTCAACTCCCGCAGCAGCAGAAGGAATTGAGAGCCGGGGATACAAGCTGTGGGACAACTCAGGTTTGAATTCCCAGCTGCCTCCCCGGGGGCCCCTGCTGCCAAGAGAGGGAGAGCAGAGCTGGCCTCATCCAACCTAGAAAGTTCTTCCAGGAACACGCTCCAGGAGCGAGAGCACGTCGACAGACTCGGAGTCAAGTTCTAGCTACCACATGCAAGCTGTGAGGCTACAGGCAGGCCGCTTAACTTCTCTGAACCTCCACTTCCCCAGCTGTAGAAGAAGTACGATGATCGTCCCTCTAGCACCTGCCTCCCAGCGTTGTGAGGCTTATGTGAGTTAACACAAGTATTTGGAGCAGAGCCGACCCCTAGTAAGTACTTCCAGGTTTTAGTACTTGTTACTAGTCTGGCTATGCTGTGGGACCAGCCGTAGTGACTGCAGAGCAAACCCTACCCCGAGTCTCTGCCCTCCAGAATGCCCAATCTCTGCTGAGCATTGTCCCGGGTTCCAGCCGACCCCCACCCCCCCCCCCCGCCACGCCCCAAGATCTTTCTCGGAGAACCGCAACTGGGATCTGACGCTCGAACCTTGTCGGCACACCTTCAAAGCGTGACTTCTTCCCACTCACCACCCTCGAAGAGGGTGGTGGGTCTGGGGTGCCCCATTTTTACAGATGGGGAAACTGAGGCTCCACAAAGTGAAAACCTCATGCAGCCTCTGAACTTCAGTCCTGGGCTGTACTACTCAGACAGGCTGTGTGGCCTGGCTGCCCAGGGATGCTGATTCTCGGAGCCCAGGTTTATTTGTGAAATTGGATGATAACTGCTCTCACTTCAGAGATTGAACTGAAAGCAGGTAAAACATTGAACACCGTTCCCGGCATAAACAACCAATAGACCTTAGTTATTTCTAGCCCGGTTCTGACATTTAGCCTGGGACAGTGTTGACGTGGGGAGGAGGTGTGGGACAAGACCAGAACCTTCCATCCCCACCGCTCCTATTTCAAGCAGAAGAGAAGGAGCCAGAGTCTTCCAGGGGCCTGGAACTAATTGATTGTCCCGGTTCTGGCTTGTGGTCCTCTGTGGCCACAGGGCCACCATTAATCAGGCACAGCAGGTGTTGAACTGAGTGAAGGAGGCCTTTCAAGTCAACGGAACTGAACAGCTCATTAACCTCCGTGCACAAGCTGCGGGGCAAGTACCTGGGAGCCAGAAACAAGGCACAGAGGAGGGCCACCCGGCTGCCCAGGTGGCAGGGACAAGGGCTCTCACGCCCTTCTGGCCCCTGGGTTCCTCCTCACCTTCGCCCACATGAAGACCCTCCAGAGCGCCCCCTCTTCTCCCATCTGCCATCAGCTTGTTCCCAGACAACAACGCTAAGCAAGTTACATTTGCCACCTGATATCATGGTCACCGTCGTCCTATGAAGCAAACACTTCCCTGCCCCCCTCCTACAGATGGAGCACCTGAGGCTCAGCGCGGTTCAGCGACTTGCCCTCAATTGTACAGTGGTGAGTGTGGAGCCAGGTTCCAAACCTAGACAGTTTGAGTCTGGGGCCCGTGTTCTGAACTGCAGTGGTGGATGGCCTCCAGCAAAGACAGACTGCAATGCGTTCAAGCAATTGCAACGAGTCACTGGTTCTCAGCCCGGGCCAATGTGGCCCCCTGGGGACATCTGGCAGCGGCCCGCTGGAGGATGCTAGTGGTATGTAATGGCTAGAGGCCAGAGATGGTGGCCAGCATCCTGCAGGGCACATGACAGAAACCCCGCCCACGACATAGAATTATCGGTAATGTCAAGGTTAGGAAACCCTGCTCTCAATGTTGCCACGAATAGGGCAGCGAAGGGTGTGCTGGCTGGGTCTAAGGCAGAGCATTTGAGAAAACTTCCCTAGGGGCGCCTGGGTGGCTCGGTCGGTGAAGCGTCCGACGTCGGCTCAGGTCCTGATCTCAGGGTTCAAGCCTCGCGTAGAGCTCTGTGCTGACACTTCAGAGCCTGAAGCCTGCTTCGGATTCTGTGTCTCTCTCCCTCTCTCTCTCTGCCCCTCCCCGACTCGTGCTCTGTCTCTCTGTCCTTCAAAAATAAATAAATGTTTAAAAAATTAAAAAAAAAAAAACTTTCTTGGAAAAAGGCAATTCACCCACTTTCATTTCCAAGCTATGTAAATTATTAAAAGACAGATTCAAATGCAAGTTGTAGTTACTAAACACCTTCCGTGTGGCTGGCCTAGTTCCGGGGCTGCCCCCAACGTGCGCTAACAGTCGTTCACTCAGACATCAACTTGCCACGTCACAGTCCTTGGAAGTGGGAGTCGTCACCCCCATTCCCTAGTTGTGGAAGCTGGTTCAGGAAGGGGGAAAGTTACTCAAGGCTGCACAGCCAGAAGGGCCCCCGGTAAGCCCGGAACCTGGTTCTCCAGTCACAACCACACTTCGAGAACAACAAACTGAAGCCAGCCACTCAGGGAGCCTGCCACGCCCACGCACGGCCGCCCCAGCCGGGAGCATCTGGATGCAGAGGCAGGTGGGGAACCCCTGGATTTGCGCTGGAGTCTGGGCTGTAAACCGCTTAGCCGCCCTGCGGCCTCGGGTAAGGCTCTTTGCCTCTCCGAGGCTCCTAGTGCTCCTCTGCGAAATGGAGATCGTGACCGTGCCTCTTGAGATCCTTATGAATACTCCCCGACTCGGCGTGAAACCCTTAAAGTGTTTAGCACAGGGTGAGCCCTTGGGGCACGTTTTAGTTTGGGACATTCTGGGAAATAGGGCTGGGACTTGGAGGGGGGGACATTTGTGGAGGGCCTCGATTGCCAGGGTGAGGTCTGGGGGCTGGGCCTGATGAGGGGTGGGGATCTGGGGGTCGCCAGTCTGTTGGATGTGGTCATGAATCCCACGCAGCCCTGGGGTGAGCCTCCCTCCCTCCTGAAACAAGCCCTGTGCGGGGAGGACGCCCCCTGGGCCTTTCCTACATCTTCCGAGATGCTCCGAGATGCTCCGGGAGGTAGAGGCAGCGCCAAGTTGGGGATGGAGCAGATATGGCCTGTGCAGGTGGCTCGAGCTCCAGAAGGGGTGGAAGTGGGCAGAGGCAGGGCTCCGGCCCCCGGCTCAGACGGTCTTCTCACCGGCCTACGGATTCCAGGGGCGGTCCCCCTCTCAAGCCCCTGCTTTACCTTGCAGAGCTGACTCCCGCATGCTCACGGGAAAACGTGTGCGCATAAGCACCCGCAAGGCGCGCGCACACGCACACAGGCGCGCGCGCGTGGGCGTGCACGCGCGTCCGCTCGCCCACTTTTAGAATACCCAAATTCCCACTGCTTATCCCACGTGCCCACACAACCCTTGATCCCCACACACTCACTCACCCCCGCTCCCTCCCCCCACCCCTTCCCTCCACTTGGGGCTGGATACGGGCAAGCCTTATCTGACTTCTGCATGTGTGTTACCAAGACGTGCCTGAAGGTCGCTGCTTGTCTGAACAATCCAGGATCATTGCTTCTGGAGTGGGCGGCTGGTTCTGGGGCTGCAGGCAGGCAGGCAGGCTGGGACTTGCCAGCATCCAGCTCTATGCCGTGTCATAAATGTTCTCGCCCTTCCAAGGGCTCTAAATTACCACGTCTGACAATTGGGTCATTGTTTTCCCTACACCATTTATAACTCAGGAAGCTCTCCTGGGGGGTTAGGTACATATGAAATGCCACTTCAGCAAGTCAAACAAGGAAAAACACATTCTTAGGCTCCAGGAACAGTGGCTTTAGCTGGTATATGGAATTTTCCTGAAATATGTTCATGGCAGGCTAGTGTAATCAAAAAGCAAAAGGTCACTGGGTGAAACAATGTTAAGTACATTTCTTTAATGCAGGACTTGTCAGAAACTTTAATATGCTCATGTACCTTATAAACTCTCCCAGGGGGTACTAGAGGATATAGGTTTCTCAACTGATCTATCCCCAGAACATTTTGTTCACTGTATCTTATTTTTTTTTTAATGTTTATTTATTTTTGAGAGAGAGACAGAGACAGAGTGTGAGCAGGAGAGGGGCAGAGAGAGAGGGAGACCCAGAATCCGAAGCAGGCTCCAGGCCCTGAGCTGTTGGCACAGAGCCCGACATGGGGCTCGAACTCACGAACTGCGAGATCATGCCCTGAGCAGAAGTCGGACGCTCAACCGACTGAGCCACCCAGGTGCCTCTGTTCACTGTATCTTAGAGGATTCATGGAATGAGAAACATTGCTCTCACCCATGGAAAAAGTTCAAAGTATATTCTTAGACCCTTTACAGACCATATAGCCTACTGGCTTATATTTCCTGGACCATGAAATGACAAGGAAAAAAAAAATCTTTAGGGAAATGGATACATTGTCTCAGCTTTTTATTTTACCAAGTAAATACATCAAAAAAGAAGCAGAAAGAAAGAAAGAAGGAAAAGAGAAAAGAAAAGAAAACAGCAAAATCCAAAACACCTGCAGTTTACTGCCACCATTGTTTTTAAAAAGAAAGGCTAGCTTATTACCTGAATAAATAAATAAATAGGGTGACCATAATGTGAGGAATAAAAATTCAAACGCCCTCGTTTTTTTCTCATTTCTCCAAAGCCCAGTGAACACTTTGACACAGACCAGCAGGATTCCACATACAATGTCCAGGGGCACCACCAGCTTAGTGTTACAGTTCCAGGCTCTGGAGTTGGAAGCCAGGGCTTTGAACCAGCTCTCCCGCTCAGGGACCTGGGCCCTGAGTGCTTGCCGCTTGTGCGCGCCCCTCCCCCTCCTCCGTGTGCCTTGCTTCTAAGGCTGCTCCTGTGACTTGGGAAGACCGTCCTCAGGGTGCAGGAGGTGCTTCCGCCTCCCCCACCCCGGGGGCAGCCCTTAGCAGTGACTGAAGTCAGTGGGAACCCTTGAAGGAGGACGACTCCCGAGGTGCACCTTACACAACAGCGACAGGCTGAGGCTGGGACCTCCCCTGAAATGGCTCCTCGATTGCGCCCTCTGTTGCCCATCCCCGCTGGGAACACTTCCTTAATAAATGGTTTGCGTGAGTCTCCCCATCTCAGGTTCTGGGAGAACCCAGACGAAGACCTTATGCAAATTCTGAGCTTCAGTTTCCTTAGGCGTCATACAGGGACATGCACCCTAAGAATCGCACCCACCTTCCTAGCTGCAAGCCAAGACGACAGGGAGAGATCCATGTGAGCCATTTAGCAGGGAGCCTAGCTCCCAATCCAAGAAAGGCTGGTAATAGCCATTGTTCTTACACCGTCCTTGGAACCTATGTGTGTTAGGAGTTTGTGCTGACTCTCCCCAGTCCTCAAACCCAAGAGATCAGTTTGGTACAAGAAAGACGGGCTATGGAGTCCCGGCCCACTTTGGGATCCCGGCCGGGACCGGCTCTGCCCTGGTTCTTTGTTCTCTGCGACATTTTCCAATCCCAATGAGATTCTTTTAAAGAAGGAAAGTCAGATCCCACTTCAGAAACGACGGCTAGAAGTTCTTCGGGAAACCAGAAATTGCTAATTGCTGACACCACTTTGACAAGGAGGCAGATGTGAAGCACGGTGTCCCCTGGACGCTGACCGGGGGGAAGAGGTAGATCGATCAGTATCACTCACTGATGCCATTGGCAATTACTTTATTACATTTTAAATTAAGTCCTTTTAAAAGGCTGCTTTCGTTTTCACTTGCCACATATTCGAAATATTTGGCTCTGTTACTGATTTCTGTGTCTCAAGGTAAAAATTTAGATCGAAAGACCTAGTGTTGTTTTTCACTACAACAGGAGTTGGCCAACTACAGCCCCCACCCAAGCCCCGTCTGGCCTGCCACTGATTTCTGTACAGACTGATTCTTATGTTTTATTTTTTTTCCAGGCTGATTCTTGTATTTTATTTATTTATTTTATTTTTTTAATGTTTATTTGTTTTTGAGAGAGAGAGAGAGACAGAGCGTGAGTGGGGAAGGGCAGAGAGAGAAGGAGACACAGAATCCAAAGCAGGCTCCGGGCTCTGAGCTGTCAGCACAGAGCCCAACGCGGGGCTCGACCCCACGAACCACAAGATCATGACCTGAGCCAAAGTCGGACACCCAACCAACTGAGCCACCCAGGAGTCCCTGATTCTTGTATTTTAAATGGTTGGGAGGAAAAAAAAAGTAAGAAGAATATTCATTCCATGACATATGGAAGTTTTATGGAATTCAAACTTCAGTCTCTATAAATAATGTTTTATTGGAATATAGCCATGGCCAAGGTATGGTCTGTGAAGCCAAAAATATTTACTCTCTGGCCCTTTACAGAAATTGTTTGCTGACTCCTGCATTACAGAATTGTCAGCCCTCTCTAGGGAAGGAGAAGACAAGTCTGTTCAAGATGGGACAGTGAGAGGACATCAAGCCACAAAGGAATGTGTTTGGGAAGGAGATTCTTTCCCTGATGTCAGTCCCTCTCTTGAGGCTGCCTACCTTGTCTCCTCCTTGCAGGTGTATGCATCCCAGCATCCGTTTCTACAGCAGCGCTGCATGGTTCTGCCCACCCGTGGTCGCTGATTGGTTTAGGGGTAAACACGTGACCCATGCTGGACCAATCAGATTTATTTTCCTGAGAATTTAGAATTCTGACCTGGGACTTGCAGGGGTGATGGGGTAGTATTAGGAGCTAAATCTTTCACTCAAAGGTCAGGGAATTTCTGCTGCTGACATCCCCAGATGTCATTTCCTTGATTGTTGGGACTGTCCAGATGCTCTGTATTCTAACCAATTCTCCCCCTTCCTCTTTTTTTCTTCCAAAGCTCAAAATCACTCTGGTCACTTACACACTAAACAAACCTGAGCGACCTGGTCTCTAGCCCAGAACTCTGCTCAAAATCCATGCGATGTCAAGTCAGGTCTTAATGCCATTTTGCCTCGTAAAGAGGTATTTATTGCAAAACATCCAGAACCATGAAGATGGAGACAATTACCTTCTAAGTAAATTAGAAAGCTCTGAACAGAGCAAAATATGACTCAGTGCTTATTTTTAAATATAAAAGAAAATTGTACAAAATGATTTCTGAGTCGATTTTATTAAAAAGATGCCCTTAAACTAGAATTTTATTAAGTAACTTGTTGAGCCTATTGGCGGCCCAGTTTTTTTCATCGTTGCCAGATAGGGATATGACACGACCTTATAGGATGAAAGTCAAGACTGATGCAAAGTTACTGAGAAGCTGTAGAGACATTTCGAGGGTTGGACAGAGAATGGTGTTACGCTATGGAGAACGAGCAAGGGCTTCATAGACTTAACATTGGAATCCCAGCTCTGTGGCTCACTGGCTGTGTGACTTTGGGCAGGCGGCATGACCTCTCTGAGCCTCGGTTTCACCATTCGTGTCATTGGAGACAATACCAGTCTCCATGCCATGGAGACTGTAGGGTTGCTGTGACTATTAAATGAGATAATACATGTAAACCACTTACACAGGAAGCAATTTTAGGATGAGCCACCCAGACAAATGTCAATGCTCCTTCTAGGTGGGAGGCATCTCTCTGTCTCCGTTTGTCACAGTGTAAGCAACCCTACAGTCTCCCAATATGTCGGGAGAGTAGGCTCTTCTGAGAGTTGAGGGGTTTTTGCCCCCTTTGCATCCTTACCCCCCTCAGATGCTTCTTTCCCGGCCTTGGATGATTTCCTTACACTCACTATCGGAATGTGCGATTACTCAAGAGGGGCCTCCACGGTCTTTATAGACACACTAGACAGATAAACTAGGCACCAGGTGGGGGAAATCTTGGTCTACACTTGGGGCTTTATAGTCAATCAATCCTCCCGTGACACTGGGGAAGCTGTGCTCTCTGATGTGGTAGCCAGCAGCCACATATAGCTATTTAAATTCAAATGTAATTAATCAGGTAAAATCCAAAGGTCGATTCCTCTGGCACACCAGCCACATTTCAAGTGCTTGATAGCCACGTGTGGATAGACGCTACCACCTTAGGGTCGACATGTCCGTCATGGCAGAAAGTCCTTCTGAACAGTGATGACACGTCGTCTAAAAGTGGTATCGGCCCCACTTTACAGATGAGGAAACTGAGGCTCAGGGTCATGCAACTATGTGACCGAGCCAGGATTGGCACTCAGCCCCCTGAGTTCAAACCACCAGACCACACCACCTCTTCTACTGGGAGACCCAGTGTCAGAAGTAAAGAGAATATTCTAGTAAGAAGCAGTAAGAAATCACCGAGTGGACTGCCTCGTGAGTGAATGAGTTCCCTGTCAAAGTGTTCTAGCTGGTTGTTGTAAAGGGGAGTCGGTCCAGAAATTGGAAGAGAGTTCTGGAAAAGCTGGTTCATTTTCAGCTCAACACGGAGCTGGGCTTGAAGGACAGAAAGACAGGACACAGAGAACTGCCCAGCAAAGCAAAAGAGAGAGATGAGTAAAAAAAACCAAAACAAAACAAAAAAAAGAATAACATGGCAACCCATAGGGACACCTTACCCACTAAGCTAAGAATATCCTCCCTCCTATCTTCATTCTCTCAGTCAGCAAAACTTTCCAGATCTGCCCAAGGCAGGAACAGCCGGCCACATGTGGCCCTTGAGCCCTTGAAATGTGGCAAATCTGAACTGAGATGACCCACCAGATTTCTAAGATGTTCAAAAAATCAGGAAGAACGTGCACTATCTCATCCGTACTTTTTTATGTTCATTACACATTGACACGATCCTTTTTGACCTTCCTGGGCTAAAGTACGTTATAATTCATTTCACCTGTTTCTGTTTACCTCTTGAATGTGGCTACCAGAGAATTGACAGCTAGGTCTGTGGCTCACAGTGTATTTGTGCTGATTGGTGCTGCTCTACAGACCTACTGTGTGCCCGTCCCTGCCTTGCAGCCTGCAAGAGGGCGCAGCATGGGGGGGGGGGGGGGACTGGGACCAGAAGTCACCGTGAGATCCCAGACAGGGGACGGCTGATGGGTGCATCGGCGGCACTGGGTGGGTAACAGAGTGGACAGAGGTGGAGCTCAGACTTGCGGCTTAATTGGGCAAGTGAACAGGCAATTCTGGCGCCGTGGGCTTGCACAGGAGGAAGCCCAGGGCACGAGAACTCAGGCAAAGTGCCTGCCTGGCCGGGGGGGGGGGGGGGGGGGGTGGAGATGGTCTCAGAAAAAGCTTCCAGGAGAAAGTGATGTCCAAAATTAGGTCTGAAGAAGGTGTAGAAATCACCTAGCTTTCCCAGAACCCTCTCCCAATTTCTGGAGTCCCCTTTACGTCTCACTGGAGATGACTTTCACTGACGGGGAGCTCATTCACTCACAAGGCAGTCCGTTCCATGATTTCTCACTGCTTCTTACCAAAATATTCTCTTCACTAGTGACACACGCCACCCGGGGTCAGGGTGAAGTCACCTGAGCCCGGAGCCCCTCCCTTGCCATCCTGAAGCCCCAGTCTGTACCCTGGGCACCTGCCCCATGTCTGGCTCATGATGGCCCCATGGCTCACAACCCAGCCAGCTGCCTGCTGCCTTGTCACTTGACAAGCCAGGCAGGCTGAGTCATGGGCTCAGCTTCTCCCAACCCACGTGGGGTCTGGGTCTGGGCCAGGGGGATGAGCTGCCTGCCAGGGTGTCCATAAGTCAGACCAAAAGGAGCCCATGAGCCTCACTGAAGATTAGACCTAGGAATGTTCTGGAATCCCACACTGCACCTCGGAGCTCCCCAAGGGGCAGACCCAGCAGACAGGCATGTTATTCTACCAGTGAGGAAATCAAGGCACACAGGGCGGGGGGTATCCTATTATAATACATAATAATATTAATTATTACATGATAATACTATAATAATCATAATTATATATTATATGTTATTATAATTGTAATAATTGTTATTGCTACACATGGTCATGGTTAATTGTTGGAACATGCCAGCTTCCTGTGTACCGGGACCTGTCCTCACGGCTCACTGCTACATGCCCAGTGCCCATAACAGTACCTGGCACATAGTAGGTATGTGAGTTCTTTTCCTGAGTAAGTGTGTGAACAACAATAACCACTTCTGTTTCTCAAGGATGTACGAGGAGTTACATATTGATTTGTGTGTTCTCTTAACTATTATCTGTCTCCACCACCGGGGCACGGACTGACTCTGTTTTGCCCACCATTATGACCCCAGCACGGTGACCCACACATAGTAGGTGCTCAATGAGTGGTGTTGAATGAAAAGATGGATGCTGGGTCATTCATCGCTGATCCTCCCTCAGCCCAGGCAGGGAGGCAGGGCTCTTTAGCACGTTTCAGAGATGAGAAATTGAGACCCGGAGAACGGAAGTGACCTCTGAAGGTCATGTGGTTGATGAGGCACAGAACCAGGATTTGGACCCAGGTCTGTTACTACAGAGACTGTGTGTGCCCTTCACTGCTGGGTCTTTCAGCTCCGGGTGGTAATGGGAGAAAATACGGGGGGGGGGGGGGGGGGCTGTGGGGGGGCTGGGAAAGACTACTGAGGCAGAATCACCCCAGCATCCCCAGCCTTGCCCAGGGAGTCCCAGTCACAAGGCCCTGTCCACATGGTGTCCTATTTGGTGCTCCCAGCTCCCAGCTGCAGCAAAGCCCAGAGAGGTAGAGTAACTTGCTCAAATTCACATAGCAGGTTCAACACAGGTCTTCTGACTCTACATCCAATGTTCCTTCCCCTAAACCCCAGCTGTGACTCACTTGGAGCCCTCATATAAGCAGGGATACCTGTCGGTCAGGAGAGGAAGCTTGTTTCACAACTGGACTTGACTGTTCCGGGCAGCCCGGCCCAACACATCTGGTGACAGATCCAAATTCCATACTTTGCTGTGTGACCTTGAGAAGTGGCCTCCTCAATTACTTTATCTGGAAAATGGGGACCTACTTTACAGGTGGTGGTTAAAATCCCTGACTAGGTGTCTGTCCCACTGTGTGACTTCGGGAAGAAGCTTAGCTTCTCTGAGCCTCAGCTCCTTCATCTACAGAGTGGAATTACTATAGGCCCACCTCCCACAGCACAAGGTGGGCACCGTTCAGGGCCTGGCATGTAGTAAGTGTTCAATAAAAGATGGTCTGGGGGATGGTCCGCGACGCCCACGGGTGTCCCTCCTGAGGAGCCAGCCGACAGGGCCTGGCCGCTGTGGACCCAGTGCATCACTCCTGGCTGCCCCCAGCCAGTCAGGGGGGAAACCTGAGCCACCCTCCTCCTGGGCAGACGCTGTCACTGTCCCTGCTGCCTCTGAAATGAAAGAAAGGTCAGAGCCTAGGAAAGCAGGGCTGGAGTGTGCTACAGAGGCGGCCGGTGGGAGAGGAGGGGAGGGGTGGCCTGCAGCTGCCTGACTGCCCTGCTCTCCCCAGGGGAGGCCTGAACCGGCCAGGCCTGGGTGCCGGGGGGCCCCCCTGCCCGGGGCTTGGCCTCCCTGCCGGGCAGAGCCGCCTCCCAGCCTGCCCCTGGGGAGGGGCCACCTGGTGTCAATTAAACCCCAGCCACTCGGCCGCACCACGCCAGGCGGCTGATTAGTGCCGCGGCCTCTCCAGATGGGGAGCACTGCCTGAGAGGGGGCGGCTGCCACCACGCGAGGGTGAGGCCTCTGCGGAGCGGGGTGAGTACCAGGCGGGGGCCCGGCCCCCCGGGGCAGGCGGGCGTGGCGAACCCAGCTTGGGCATCTCGGGAAGGGGGCTCCCCTTGTGGTTTGCTCTCCTGGGGCATTGCGGGGCCTCCCAGCATCCCTGACCTGCTCCGCTTCCGCCCTACCTGGAGGGTACCCAAGGGGACCAAATGCCAGCCCGGCGTCTTCCCCGGGCCATGCAGCTGCAGGGGCCAACCCCAGACCGTGGCTAAAGGGAACCTGACGGGGGAAGGAAGGATCAGTCGGCACAGATTCAGGCCTTAGGGTCCCAGCTGCCTCCTCGTCACCCCATGTGGAGCTGGTACCTTGCGCCGGCCTGTCTGGGCATCGAAGGCCGCGTTCCTCCGACTCGCCAGCTCGTGCTGTAGGGTGGCCCCATGCGCTTGGCTGGCCCGAGACCCCACAGGCAGCAGGCATGGGCAAGCGGCTGCGCGGCAAACCGGAGTCGGGAGGAGGCCTCTGGCTTGCACGGCTGGGGGCCAAGTAGGGCCCCGGCCCAGGATCCAGATACTTCTGGGGACAGCGTTCCAGCCTGCAGGCCAGGCAACTCTAAGGGGCCGGGCCACTTCCTGGTTCCACTGGGTTGGGGTGGGGTGGGGGGGCGGGGGGAGTCAATCCCAGCGGTGGCGAAGGATGGAGCAGCTGCCCGTCGGTGGCACAGAACGCGGGGTTAGGGAGGGACTCCCGTAACTCCAGGCAATGAGGGGACCCGTGACTTGTCTCTGGTTCTGCGCTGTGAACTCTGAGCCGCAGCTCCTGGCTAATCGGGCTTCTCTAATCCAAGGAAGGGGTCCCATGTGACAGGTGGTGTTGTCTCTTGGTGGTGCCACAGGGCGGTGTGCGGCCACTGTGTGCTCGGGGCAGAGGCAAGGTGCGTTTGGATGGGATGGCAGAGGGGGGAGGCTGGGCAAGGCCGAGTGCACAGCCACATGCCTGTGCCCCCGGGGATGCACTGGGAAGATGAACAGACAAGATCACTCGTGTGGATCTCGGGAGCCTGTTCTGGACAGTGGCTCCCACGTGTAGACAGGGGAGGAAGGAAGGGTCACTGTAGAGAGCTCTGTGCCCAGCGGGGCGTGGCCACATGTCCCCATCAATGTGTGTGCGCCCGTGTGGTTATAAGGATGCCAACGCCGTGCTGATGAGGGCTCCTGGGTGGCATCCCTGGGTCACTGTGCTCCGCTCCTTCCAGCACAGTCCATCTGGGGGGGTGAGTGTTCCCCAAGGGCATCCCCTCCAAGCTTACTGGCAAGCCAGCCAGTCAGTCTCCCGGGTGTGCCCGGGGGAAGGTAAATAGCTCTGTTTTCTAGACCCCATTCCACCCGGCTGAGGCCAAGCTGGGCTGGCGACTGGACTCGAGGACTCTGTCCCTGGAACCCATGTCTGTGACTCTGGGGCAAGTGGGGAGGTAGAGGGCAACCGCAGCTGAAGCCCAGTTATTACCCAGGGAAATACTGGATCTGGTTCATTTCCTCCATAAATATTCATCACCCGCCTCCTTGGTGCTGGGACTCGGGCTCAGAACTGAGAACAGGGCAGTGAACCTAGAACTCATTCATTCACTCCGAAACATTTATTGAAAGACACCTATCCTAGATGCTGAAATTACATGGCAGACAGAGCTCCAATTCACTCGTCCCTCTATGCCTGCATTCACCCCACTATTTTTATTGAGCACGCCCTGTGCACAACCTTTGTATAAGCCGCTGCAGATACACCAACAAATCTAGGCAATGAGAAACCATATTCTCTTCCAACTTCCCCTGCTGTCTAAGCACAGCGAGCCTGGATCTGGGAGAAAGCCAGATGCTTAAGAAGCAGAGGAACATTGGGGTTCCTTCTCTAGTCCTTTTGCAGCAAGGGACGAGGGCTCTATTTAGCCATGCAGCTGCCACTTGGAATGTCCCCAGCGTCCTCCTGGGATTGGTGGCTTTCACTAGAGCCCCGTGGTCATGGCCATGATACATGGTGTTGGGTCCCTGGGAAATAGCTATGCCAGGACAGGATGAGCTTCACGCATATCCACGGTTTAGTTCCCTTGGCCGAAGGAGTTTGATTACTTTGGCAGTTAATTTCCAAGTATGCCCAAAGCACTGCCTGGGGAATTAAAAAATACTAGAAGGCACCTTTTATTATTTTTCCAGGAGTCAGGCACTTGCTTAGCACATGACCCATCTTACTGAATTCTTGCCCGGCCCTCAGGTGGTAGCTCTGTGACTTTCCCATTTTACAGCTACAGAAACTGAGGCTAGGAGAGACTAAATTAACTGGCCCAGGGCCTTTCTGACTCCAAAGCCTATGCTTTTAACCTTAAACTAGAATCCTCAGGGAGTTCCTGATCAGATGGGGACATAAGAGGATGTCTACACACAGAATTTGGATGGGGCAGCATGAGGGCGTTGTGCCCCACTTCAAGAGGGTACGGGGGGGTAGATAAGAAATGCAGGATGGGGCGGCTGGGGGGCTCAGTCATTTGGGCATCCAGCTCTTGATTTCTGCTCAGGTCATGATCCCAGGGTAGTGGGATGGGAGCCCTGTACTGGGCTCTGCTCTGGGCATGGAGCCTGCTTAAGACTGTCTCTCAAAAGAGAGGAAGGAAGGAAGGGAGGGAGGGAGGGAGGGAGGGAGGGAGGGAGGGAGGAAGAGAGAGAGAGAGAAAGAAAATGCAAGACAGCAGAGGGGCAAGGGGCTTCTCAGTCTTTGCAGCCACAGAGCGCTTTTGTCCAAACAAAACCTCATGGAAATAGGTCAAACAGAGCTATTCTGCATGAAACTCTGATCCCATGCCCTTGGGGGACCCCTGAGGACCCTCGGTGAACTTCTGAGGTGTGCAGACAGCTGGAAGGTGCTTTGGTATGAAGTCAAAGCCAGCCCGGGTGAACATGGCAGGTGAGGATACCTGGCAGGTGATGGCAGAGGTGGCCTTGAGGGGTTGGGGGGGATATACACAGGAATGGAGAAAAGCAGACAGTCACTCATTGAAATATTCACTCACTGGGGCGCCTGCGTGGCACAGGCAGTTAAGCATCTGACTTCAGCTCAGGTCATGACCTCGCGAGTTCGGGAGTTTGAGCTGAGCCCCATGTGGGGCTCTGCCCTGGTGGTGCGGAGGCTGCGTGGGATTCTCTCTCTCTCCCTCTCTCTCTGCCCTTTCCCCACTTGTGCTCTCGCTGTTTCTCTCTCTCTCTCTTAAAACAAACAAACAAATAAATAATCACTCATTTGACAAATGCTCACTAAGCTCCTACTATGTGCTCCATATCTAGGCACCAGGAATGGAGTGGTGCCCACAGAAAACCAAGCTCCTCCCTTTGAACAAGAACTGATTCTCTGTACGGCCTGACTGAGGAGGCCCATGGATTGGAGCAGAAGCTTTGCACAGAGGGCAGGAGAAATGCCTCGTTCCTTCAATAAATGCCCATGAAGTTCCTGCCATCCGCTTGGCCTTGACACTGGGGTCTCAGTGATTGTCAGGCTGTCCCTGCCTGTCTCGGGTCAGGTTCTCTAGAAGTAGAGCCTGAGACATGACATCCTGCGCACGTGGGTTCTGGAAGGAGAGCTTTCTAGAAAGAGCGAGTGAGGAAAGCAGGAGAGGGCAGAAGGCGCTTAGCAAGGCTGGGATCTCATCTGGTTCCCGCAAGGGATTCTAGAGCATGACTTGTGCCGCAGAGTTGATCCCGCCTCCCCTTGCCCGCCAGTCGCTGGTTCCAGTTGGGGTCAGCTGGGGTGAGGGGTGTCATAACCCCCCCGGCAAGTGAGTTTTCCTACGTAAGGCAACGCTCCAGAAAAAAGGTCAGCGGCTGCCCAACGGGCACGTTGGCCTGGCCAAGGGGACCCAGACGAGGCATCAGACTGGTCTAGCTTGCTGCCCCTGAGTCGTTCCTGGCCCAGCGTAGGAGCTGAGGACGATACAGAGGGCGTGTTGCCCCAGTGGAGAAGACAGAAGCCGAGGGAGCCCCGGACAGGGTGCCGGACCCAGTGTGGGCAGTCAGGCAAATGCAGCAAGTGAAGAATTTGGGGCCCGGGTTCAACTCCTAGGACTGCCGCCTGCAGTCTTGTGACCTCGGGCCGGTCACTTCACTGCTGGAGCCCGCGTTTGCTCGGCTGTGGGATGTGGGGTTTATGTGAGATTCGCACAGCCCCGTTCCAGCACGTGGTGACCTACTGAGACCTGGCAGGGGGCGGTGCTGGCGTGCGGAGGGCGGGTGGGATTGCAGGGCACCCGCGTTCCTCGAGGAACCCCATCCTTTCCCGCAAACTCCAGAGGCACCTTGGGGGCCGTGGGAGATGAGCCAGAAACAGCTACCAGTGGCAGGTCCTGGATATCACCAGCGCTTTGGGTCCCTCAGGAGGCGGCGAAGGGAGGACGTGCGTGGATGGAGCAGAGTCGGCTCCGGAGGGGCCCGGGGCTTGACTGAGCGCTGGAGAGGGCAGGGCACTGGCACTGGCCCAGGCGCAGGCCCCCTTCTTCTCCCCATGCCGACTCCAGAGTCCAGAGCCCTGGGCTGAGCAGACCATGTCCCTCCGTAGGGCTCATTCATCCGTTCGTTCATTCAACTGGCACTTCTTGAACACCCACTAAGCGCCACGCTCCGACGATGCATTCATGAACAAGGTAGAAAGGATCCCTACAGGGGCGCCTGGGTGGCTCCGTCAGCTAAGCCTCCGACTTCGGCTCAGGTCATGATCTCACAGTTCGTTGGGGTCAGGCTCTGTGCTGACACCTCAGAGCCCGGAGCCGGCTTTGGATTCCGTGCCTCCCTCTCTTTCTCTCTGCCCCTCCCCTGCTCGCACTCTGTCTCTTTCTCTCTCAAAAATATATAAACATTTTTAGAAAATTAAAAACAAATACACAACAAAGACAGGATCATGAAGCTCGTGAAGCTCAAAGCTCACAGTGGGGGTCACCAAATGCCAAGGACAGGGGACACCATGGGGCAGAGCCTGGGGGCGGGGCTGTGAGGACGTGGGCTCCGCTCGGGAAGTGGACGGAGCATAAGGCTCTACTTTGGAGCCGTGTTCAGCTGGGCAGAGGGGACGTGGGGCTCCAGTGGGGACTGTGTCCTTTGAAGAACGTGGGGTGTGTCTGAGGGCGTGTGCGTGTATCTGTGTGTGACTATGTATCTGCATCGTGTGTCCGTGTCTGTACCTGTGAACAAACGTGCGCACCTGTGAGTGTGTGCGTCAATGTCTACACCTGTGACCACATGCGTGTACCTGTGCGTCAGTGCATTTTCATCAAAATCTGGATTTTTGGGGCTAGAAAGAGTCTTGAAGCTTATTCAGTACAACCTTCCCCCCCGGCCCCACTGCGCAAATAACAATCCTCCCTCTGTGTGCCCCACACCCTACAGCCTGCATGTTCGCATTCACTGTTCCCTGAGGCCCTCCCAGCAGCCCCGCGAAGATGGCTTCATCCCATTCCACAGGTGGGGAAACTGAGGCCGGGAGGCCCAGCGTGAGATGGCAGTGCCTCTAAGACACAGGACCTGGTCTTTGGCCAGATGTCAGCTCTGACCACTCATTGCTGTGTCTCCTCAAACCCAAGAGCTTATGCACATCACGAGACGCCTATTCAAAGCCCACGTGCATTCATTATATTATTTCTTTCCTCCTTTCATTCTATCACTTTCTTTTTTTATCCGATTTCTCCCCGGGGTTCCACTTCCCTTCCACTTCACGAAGAATAAATGAGACTGTAACTTTACCGTCCCTCGCCCCACCCCCTCCCCCCTTGCCAAATGCATTTTGAAAAATCACTTTTCCATTAAGAGGGAACTTCTCATAAAAATGTTTAAATCAAGTAGAGTTCGTTATTCAAGAAAATACGGTTAGGAAAAAAAAATTGGTTTGCAATGCTCCCCATGATTCCCCGAGAACAGTGCATTATAAAGAGACACTTAATGCTTACAAAGAAAAACAAACGATCTCAAATAAGACCAAATATTTTCACAGAGTCAAGCCCCAAAGCAGAAAAAACAAATTTAGTCTTAAGCAAGCTGGCAGTTACTGTTAGCCAGCAATTCGCACAGATTCAGGGGAATCTCCTCTCTCTCTCTCTCTCTCTCTCTCTCTCTCTCCCTCTCTCCCTCCCTCCCCCTCCCCCCCCCCGCCCCCCCCCCCCCCCCCCCCCCCCCCCCCCCCGCCTTCCCATCCCTCACTGGCTCCTGACTATGTCTTCCACTCTGCCTTGCTGCTGTCACTCTTGCAACAATGGCAGCCCTTCATGTTGTCACTGACACCCTCCGTATCCTGACCTCATTGGTCCTCCCACCTGCTCCATGAAGTGGGCAAGGCTGGGATGATCCTTTGTCCTCATTAACATATTGGGAGCCCGAGGCTCAGGGAGACATTACAACTTGTCCCTGGTCACACAGAGCTGGGCCTTACCCCCACGGTGTGTTTTCCAGTCCAGAATGTTCCTCCCCAAGGCATCACAGAGCCTCCCGTGTCTCCTTCCCAGGCGCCACACCTTTATGTCAATTTTCCTTCTATTTTCTTGACTGGGATATAAGATGTGGAGACAGGAACATCAGGAGAGGGTATTTATTTTTTATTGTTTTTAATGTTTATTTATTTTGAGAGAGAGAGTGCGCAAGCAGGGAAGGGGCAAACGGAGAGGGAGAAAGAGAATCCCAAGCAAGCTCCACGCTGTCGGCACAGAGCCTGATGCGGGGCTCGAACTCATGGACTGTGAGATCATGACCTGAGCCAAAACCAGAGTCAGATGCGTAAGTGACAGAGCCACCCAGGCGCCCGGGGGGAGGGTATTTTTATACCTTTAGATATCTCTTCCCCAAGCCCCATGAAGTAAGAGTAATAGTAGTATTCGAAGTGGTTACCATTTATCAGGCCCTGACCAGTGTTTAGGCGCTGGTGTGAGCCCCTAAAACACCCCGGCCTTACCTACCATTGCTGGAAACTGGCACAAGCTAGTTGAAGAATATTAAATTGACCTGGTAGCTGGTGTGGAGGGCCTGTCCATGGTGACCAGCAGGGTACTGGGATGAGGCTAAGCTTTCGGAATATTAACTCTAAGTGGGCAATAGTTTTTGAGCCACGGGGATGGTCTGCAAAATGGTATGTGGCTCTGTGTCTTTCAAACATAGAATACTTTTTTTTTAAACTTTTTTAATGTTTATTTTTGAGGGGGGGGGAGTGCGGGGGAGGAGCAGAGAGAGAGGGAGACACAGAATCTGAAGCAGGTTCTAGGCTCCGAGCTGTCAACACAGAGCGATGTGGGGCTCGAACCCACGAACTTTGAGATCATGACCTGAGCCAAAGTCGGACGCTTAACCGACTGAGCCACCCAGGCGCCCCAAACATAGAATACTTTTAAAGGGCACATGTTCTCTCAGATGCTTCCCTCTCAACATTACCATAAAATATTTTTCTTATGATGCTGCTTAAAAGATGCTGCTTCATCACCCTAATAATGCGATGACACCAAAACAAATCCACAAATTAAACGTGATCACAATTGCAAAACAAATCCAATTTGAATTCAAAGCCTGTATGCAATGGGCAGAGTGATGTTTTGCTCACCATGTGAGCGTAGGACAGGCCGCCCAGAGGGCTTTTTGAATATCCCCCCACCCCAGCCTGGAGTGGGTTCTCCACTGACTCAATTTTCTGCCATTTCTCCCCCCGCCACCCCCCTGCCCCATACACTGCTATGGAGCCTCTGTTTGTACAGCGTGGCATTCTGGCCTCATTTCTGCATTACATCCACAGCCTTTCCTTATTATTGTGCTGGGATTAAAGCAGGGCAGCTCAGCCCAGTGGCCATCATAACAGAACAGTCACTGGAACCACGTGGCAATCCTCAGTGATAAGATGGTTATCAGGGAATCCAGGAAAGGCCGATGATCATGTCCTACAGATGGCCACACAGTTACAACTCTTATAACACGAGCATAGTGGTATGTGACCCCACCCCCACCCCAGAGGACCCCAATTTCAGGCACTCCGGTGCAGGTGCATCTAGCAGTCACAGGGTAGCATGCATCAAAGTTGGGGGCCTAATTAGGAGGCTATGGTGGCATTAAGGTGTCATACCAAGAGGACTCCGGAGGCTAACACAGGAAGGCAGATTTGAACAATGAGCTAATGGAAGGTGGGCGGGATGTGAGCCTTGATGGTGATGCCCAGGGAACTGGCACGGGTTCCCTGAGCTTTCCAGAGCCCTAGGGAGCCACGAGGGACGAGGAAGGAATCAGCAGGCAGCTGGGCAAGGGCAAACCTCAGCTGGGTTGTTTCCAAGCACGCTGGGATCCTGGGCTTGGCTGCACTTGATTGGTCTGATCCTTGATTTCTTTATTGGTTACATGCAAACAAGACTTTCCTTTATACCCGGCAGCATAGGGGAGCACTTAAGGGCGCAAGCTGGGGAGTCCTGCGGACCACAGTCTGAATTCTACCCTATGACTTACCACCTATGGGGCTTCAGGCTAGTCCATAAATATGGCTGGGGATGTGTAACCCAGACCGTAAAAGGGAAATCGCATTCGTACCTTCCTACAGCTGTTGTCATGGTTGATCTCAATAATATTTGCCAAGGGCTCGGGACAGCGTCTGGACCCCGTGAGCTCAGGAGAGTATAGGCTGCTGATGTTTTTACCATGATTGTACCATTGTGCTATCACCAGAATGCCTTCACGCACCTGTTACCCACCTCTCCGTTGGTCTGGGTCCTAGCTTCTCTCAACATATGGATCCTGCTCTCTGTCTCCATAACTTTATCAAACCCGCACCCCCCCCCCCCCCGCTCACCACACCCAAGCTGTTCTTTCACTAAAGCAGGTTCTCAACCTATTTCATGCCATACACCCTTTGGCAGTCTGGTGAAGCCTACAGAGAGCCCTTCTCAGAGGAAATGTCTTTTAGTGCAAAACAAAACAAAACCAAAAAACAAAAAGTGCACAGGATTGCCAAGGAACCAATTACAGTAAAACCTTGGATCGCGAGTAACTTGTGCTGCAAATGTTCTGCAAAGCGAGCAAACATTTCTAATAAATTTTAAATTTTTTTATTTTTTTAAGTTTATTTATTTGAGAGAGAGAGAGTGAGCAGGGGAGGGAGAGAGAGAGAGAGAGAGAGAGAGAGAGAGAGAGAGAGAGAATCCCAAGCAGGCACCAGCCACACTGTCAGCACAGAGCCTGATACGGGGGCCCAAACCCCGTGAACCATGAGACCATGACCTGAGCTGAAGCCAAGAGTCGGACGCTTAACAGACTGAGCCACTCAGGCGCCCCTCTATAAATTTTAACTTGATAAGTGAGCGATGTCTCTCAATCCGAGTCGTCTGTAATGCCAGACATCACATGATCACAACTGAGCCAATGGTTCTTGAAATTCGCTTTGATATACAAGCGCTTTGGGTTACAAGCATGTTCCCAGAACGAATTCTGTTCGCAACCCAAGGTTTTATTGTATATTGAAATACCGTTGTCAAAAAGGTACGTTAAAGAAACAAATGTGATAGGTGCTTCTCCGTTGAATCGTTAACAAGAGAAGCTGTGAGTCCAACAAAGACTCTTATTCTGAAGTAGTGATGAGTGTAAGTATCTCGAGATGATCTGCAACGATTCTAAGGTGACAGGAAATCCAATGATTTTCATTGGTGATAAAGTCACAGGTCTGGTAAGACCACTGTGGCTTTTTGTCTATGTTTGTAATGAAAGCAAGTGCTGAATTTCAGTTAGGGGACAGTAAAATTAGGATGGGATTATTTTTCCCACCCAAGTTCATAGCCTCCCTGAATCGTCTCCATAGACCCCCTTGCTCCAAATACAGCCGTGTTAACTGTCTGTGCCAATGCATTTGGCTTTTGACCGCTGAGTTTGTTAAGCTGTGACTTATCTCTATTCAAATGTTCAAAATATTTTATCTAAGCACACGCGTGTGGCTAAAAAATAATTAAGTAGGGGCGCCTGGGTGGCTCAGTCAGGTAAGCGTCTGACTTCAGCTCCGGTCATGGGCTCATGGTTCGTGGGTTCAAGCCCCGCGTGGGGCTCTGTGCTGACACTTCAGACCTGGAGCCTGCTTCGGATTCTGTGTCTCCCTCTCTCTCTGCCCCTCCCTCACTTGCACTCTGTCTCTGTCTCTCAAAATAAATAAACATTAAAAGAAATAATTGAGTAAAAGAGAAAGCCTTACATTAAGAAGCAGATGTCCACCCCACCCCCTCCTACTGAATCTGCTTCCCAGGAGTGACTGTTCTTATGTTTCCTGGCTGTCCCCTCTGTGGTTAACTACAAATCTCTGAAAACTGTGCTCACATTTGTTATTTACTGGTTTGCAGACCTTAGACCTTATCCATTGACATTTCCCGCCCTGTCCTCCTAATATAGGTGTGCCATTATTTTTAGGTTCACACTAGTTACTTTGGCAACTTTAAGAAATGCCTTCACTCTCTTCTTATTCCATCAACTACAGGCAGTGTATCTTGACTCCACACTACTTCAGATGAGATGCTGGTGTTCTGCCTTCCTTTCGCCTCCCCTTTTCCCTGCATTGGCATCATTGATAACCCACTGTCTTTAATATTAGGTCCTGCAAGGATCTGGTTTGATTTCTCCTGTATCCCGGCACAGTACGTGGGACACAGTGGGGGGGCAGTAAGTCTGTGTCCTGTGCGCTGCCTCTCGGCTGTCTTATGTACCCCCTAACCTGGTTGCCTGCTTGGGCAATGAGCCCCAGCCAACGCCATGACCAGGGAATGGAGCAGGACTAATGCTAGGCAAGCTTCTCCCTCCCGATTGGCCAAAGGACATCATTGCCCATAATTATGCACTACAGGAATCCTCTCCTGGTCTTGGGTCTGAATTTCCCGCTAGAGCTTCAAGGAAGCTTCTTCAGGGAGAATATTAATGACTGTCTGAATCATTAGCATCCCTCCTGCCAGCATCACTAGGTTTTCAGCCAGGCAGAAAATGGCTCTGGGAAAGGAGACAGCAAGACCAAATTTCAGAAGGAAGAAGCCTTTTCAGGATCGTTTCCAAGTATGACAACTTGCCTCCCACATAGTGTTCCTGTTCAAGAAGGGAATCTATTTCCTGTGAGAAAGACCTTTCTAGAGCCTGCTCTCTTCACTCAGGCCTCTCTAACATGCATCCAAGGCTTCCCAGTCTCTTGGGACAAAGTCCAAACTCAAACTCAGCCTGAGGCTGTGGACTCCAGCCAGCCCTCTCATTCCTTCCAGCTTCACTACCTATGATCTGGCCAGACGGAGCCCCTCACAGTTCCCCAGGCCAGCACTTTCTCTTGCCTTTGCCTGTGAACATGTGGTTCCTTCTGCCTGGAAGGCCCTTGTCCCCACACAGCGACCCCTCCTGGGCCTTCCTGCCTCAGCTGAGATGTCACCTCTGCCAACAAGTTTGTCTGATCCTCCCCGGTCTTGTGCTCTCCCACAGCCCCTCTATGCATCCCTATCGTAACTCATATCCTACCGAATCAAGATTGCCTATTTGCTCGTTTGCCTCCCCCTCTAGAATATAAATCCCTTGAAGGTGGAATCCATATGTCATTTACTGTCAGGTCACAACAGTGCCTAGCACAGTGCCTGTAAGGTAGAAAGTGTCCACTGCATATGTTTGTGATAGGCTATGAGTGGATAGATGTTCTAACAGATGTGCAAATGGGTAGATGAATAGATAGATGGATGGAGGAATAGATGGACAGAGAGATGAATGTTTGGATGGATATCTGGATGGATGGATGGAAGGATGGATGGAAGGATGGATGGATGGATGGATGGATAGATGGATGGATGGATATATGGATGGATGGATATTTGGATGGATGGATGGATGGATGGATGGATGGATGGATGGATGAATATATGGATGGATGGATATTTGGATGGATGGATGGATGGATGAATATATGGATGGATGGATATTTGGATGGATGGATGGATGGATATATGGTTGGATGGATGGATGGATGAATGGATATGCAAGTGAGTGAAAAGGTTAGTGGTTGGAATGGTAGACATTAGATGACCTTTTGGTCCCTGATAAAGATGTATATAATAAGAAATGCCACAGGGAACAAACTTCACATTTCTGTCATCCTACACTCTGTAATTGATGGAGATATCAAAGCATGTGCCCTATTGATTGACCCTATTTCATGTAGCCCTGAGTTTAAGTTCATGTTCCAACTTTCCCCAGCTCTGCCAGTAACACATGAGGGATATTTCATTCAAAAACGTCTCTTGGGGCGCGTGGGTGGCTCCGTCAACTGGGCGTCCAACTTCAGCTCAGGTCATGATTTCGCAGTTCGTGAGTTCGAGCCCCGCGTCAGGCTCTGTGCTGACAGCTCAGAGCCTGGACCTTGCTTCAGATTCTGTGTCTCCCTCTCTCTGCCCCTCCCCTGCTCATGCTCTGTCTCTCTCAAAAATAAACAAACAAACAAACAAAAAAAAAAGTCTCTCACCCTGGGATGCCTGTAAGCATCCAACTCTTGACATTGGCTCAGTTGGTGATCTCGCAGTTGTGGGATCAAGCCCCACGTGGAGCTCCCCAGTGGGCATGGAACCTGCTTGGAATTCTCCAGTAGGAGAATAGGACATAGATGGAGAAAGAAGTGAGGGTGTCCCTGATAGGAGAAGGCACAATAAAAAGGTAATACTCTCTCATGTGAAATAGGTGCTATTAGCTTCACTGTAGAAATGTAGAAAGTGAGGCACAGAGGAGTTCACAGAATAATTCAAGGTCACGTAGCTGATAAGTGGCAGAGTCAGAATTCTCCCTGCTTCCAGGACCCAGGCTTTTAACAACTGCATGGCCTCTGGCACGGCATGCCGCGAGCACGAGAGAGGGACCGAGAGTGGTCTAAGCCGGGTGCCAGGTACTTTCTGGAGAAGAGGTGGACGCTTCACTCAGGGCTGTGGATTCTCTGTGGACCTGAAGGGAGGTCGTTCACAGAATTGGAGAGGGGCTGTCCCGTGGTCCCTGATACGTCAGTGGTAAACTCCGTGGGGTGAAGCTCGAGCTGAGATCAGACCAGGGGCAGGGCATGCACTTCCCGGCTAGGGTACCTTGCTCCATTTCCCAGAGGGAGCTCAGTGCCGATGATGGAGCCCAGCTTGGCATCAGAGAGGCCTGTGCCAGCCGTGGGACAGGCAAGAGACCAAGGCCAGTGTCTATCCCCCAGTTTGAGCACCTGGAACCTCTGTTTCCTCAACTGGAAAGTGAGAGTGATAGGGTCTACTTTACCCAGTTGTTAGTACAGGGATGATGTTATATCAGCCTGGCACATAGTAGGGCTTGGTAAACGGTGGGTCCCTTCTCCGGTCCCTTAGGCACAAGCAACCTGCTCAGACCATTTCCAGAAATGATCCCTTGGGAGACATAGAACCCCTTTGAGAATCTGATAACAGCCAGAAACTTTCTCAAAGAAAAAAAAAAAATGTATCTGCACCTTGAATTGAGTATACCTTTTTAAGAGGCTTGTACACCAGTTCAGATGCAAGGTCAGACCTTCTGGTCTTAGGGCCAAGGTGTAAGTCATATAATTGCTCACATTAGCATTTTGGTGATTTTGGATTTTGGAAACCCAAGGGACCACAGATGATCCAGTTTGAAAGTCTCTCTATGGATAAGCAAGAAAATGCTCTAAAGGGTCTGTGAATTGATAAAAACAACCACCACCACCCTTTCTTGGACATTTTCCGTGTTCTGAGCATTGCACATAGCCTCTGATATGTATTAGCATTTCTTTTTTTTAAGTTTATTTATTTTGAGAGAGAGAGAGAGAGAATCCTAAGCCGGCTCTGGGAGCACAGAGCTCGGAGCCCCATGCAGGGCTTGATCTCATGGCTCTGAGATCATGACCTGAGCCGAACGCAGGAGTCGGGACATTTAACTGACCCAGCCATCCAGGCACCCTGCATTAGCATTTTCTAAACAAACAAAGCCATCTCAGCTATGATCCCCATTTTCCAGATGAAGACACTGAGGCTCAAAGATGTGGTGTCATCCTCACCGGGGATCATTCAGGAAGTGGCAGAGCCAGGATTTGAATCTGAGTCTGTGTACTTCTGACAGTTGTGTCTCTAACGAGAGAGGATTAACGTGACTGAAGGCCACTTGTGGCTCATAAAGATCAATATAGTGGGACAGTGCTCTTGTAGGACCCGAGCTCACGGGGCTAGATCGGAAGCAGAGTGAATGTGGTACGAACCCCCACTCCTCTAGTAAGACCTCAGGAGTGGCCAAAATGAGCCTCCCTGAAGTGGGCTGTGCTCCCTGCCTCGGGACACGCTGTGTGGACCGCACACTGACCTGAGGCTCCCTCAGCCCCTTGCTGCCAAAGCTCTCGGAGGTTCCCAGGCCGGCAATACATGGCCTGCTCTTTTAGCAGGGGCAGAGAACAGCGGACAACATTTTAGTGACAGCACACAGACACCCTTGAATCATTCCTCGAATTCTGAGACTGGCTGGTAACAGGAGAAAGCCATCGGAAATCGGTTGTCCAGGGTCCTCGTCTCCTGGGAGGGATGCTGGAGTGGCTTTTTCTCCCCCATGACTTTGACAGGCCGAGAGGTGCCGGCTGACAGCCTGATGGCGGTGTCCTCCCACACGCAAGGCTGAAAGACACACCCAAGTGGGCGGCTTCAGCCCCTGAATGGGCTCAGCCACCATCCACGGCGGCTGCGACTGAACGACCAGATCGTGTCAGTTAGAGCCGTGGCCGGTGGACGCGTTGGCTCCCTCTGTCACCTCCGCCCACGAGATGTGGGAGATGCATCACAGCAGAAAGGAAGAAAGAGGCTGCCTGGAGGAAAGAGACTGTTCCAAGTCTCAGCCTTGTCAGGGCTGGACATGCTGGGGGCCACCAAGCATATTATTGACACTTCTGGGCGCCATGGCCCCACTTTTGAAATGTGAGGGGCCGTATCTCTTTTGGGATTGGGCTGCGGGCTATTGACCGTCTTGAAGAAGAGATATACTAGTTTGCTACGACCGCCACGGACTGGGAGGCATAAACCACATAATTCTACTATCTCACAATTCCGGAGGCTGGAAGTCCAAGATCAAGGTGCTGGCAAGGGGCCGTCCTTCCAAGGGCTGTGGGAAAGAATCTGCCCCCCACCCCTTTCCTGGTTCTGGCGGCCTCGGGCGTTCCTGGACTTAGAAGCGGCTAAGGCCCTAACTCTCCTGTGCATCATCTTTCTCTGTGTGTGTCTCGCCCTTCGTATGTGCTCTGTTTTAAGGACACCAGTCATATCGCACTGACCCCCACACCCCGGTTGGACCTCTTAACTAATTACATCTGCAATGATTTTATTTCCAAACAAAGTCACGTTATCAGTTACAGGGGTGAGGACTTCAGTGCCTGAATCAGAGGCCGGGGGGAGCACCACTCAGCCCACGAGACGGGACTGCATCGCAACTTAGGAAGAATGGTTTGAAAGTAGTGATCCCTTCTGTAAGTGGTCAACGGCGAAGAGGAGGAGGAGGAAGAAAATGGCAGGAGGAGAAGGGAGAGGGCACGTGGTTCCGAATGAGTGTCCCAAACCGAAGTGTAAAGGACACACGCCTGTCACCAGAACTGGGTTGTGGTTCTTCCCCTCCCTACCTCTCCCCCCCCACTCCTCCTCCCCTCCCTCGTACCCTCCCTTGTCCAGATAAGTGAAGAGTACAGTACCTGGGCATTTTGAGACTGATTCCGTAGACGAAAGAAGACACCCCTACAGACAAGCGGATTGAGTGGCCAAGGACAGGCGGGCAAGCTGTTGGGGGTTTGGAAAAGAAACAGTGTTCAATGCATTTTGCCTTCTTAAGCGAGAGGATTCAGAAACCTCCCCCACCTTTGCGCTCCATACTTTAGAATCCCTAGAGGGTCAGCTCATAAACTTGAGCGTAAATCTGACCCCCCCAAGGACCAGGCTAAAAAAAGAAAAAGGAGATTCCCAGGCCCCACTTCCAGAGATTCTAACCAGGGCTGGCTCTACGAGTTGTGGGGCTCAGAAATTAATGAGCATTTCAAGATGGCGGCAGAGAATCTCAGCAGAAGCCTGGGGCCCTTCTGAGTGTGAGGTTCTGTGTGGCTGTTCAGGTTGCTTGGTCAGGAGTCTGACTCAGAAAGGCTGGGGTGGGGCCCTGGAATCTGCATTTTACCAGGTCCTTGTGTGATTGTGGTGCCAGTGGCTGCAGACCATCCTCAGAGACACCTGGCCCAGAGCGGGAGCCACAGGAGATTCTGGACATGCAGATTTGGGCCACAGCTGCCTGACCGTCCCACTCCTCACCAATCTCTTAAAGATGGTCTGGAAAGATGTCAGAGCAACTTTCAAGAGTCCCGAAGGGCTGCCTTGTGGAAGAAGGTCCCTGCTCCCACACTCCCTGGCAGCAGTTGGAGAAGAGGTAACCTCTAGGGCTTGGCCCCCCTGCCTGTCCCACCTCTGGAGAGGACTTTGGCAGAGTCCAAAGGACAAATGTTTGGGTCCTGGGCTCTCAGCCCCTCGTGACTCTCAGCCCCGACCCAGTTTGTGGGTGGCTTTGGCCGAGCCTCACCCCAAAGGGATGTTCGGGAGTCTGGGCTTGACTGTGCAATGTAACTAACTTCCCTGGGCTAGACAGAAGGCAACAGCTGGAACCCCCCACGAAGTCAGGGCAAGCAGTGTTTCAGTGGCAGGTGGCCTCCCCAGCACCATGTTTAAGGGACCCACACCAGAGAGCTCCAAAGACAATGCTCCCTGGGATTTCAAGAGAAGCAGTGCCTGAGACAGGGTCTGACATTGCCTTTGCCTCCTCTCTAAGCCTGGGACTGGGGTCAGCTCTACCCCAGCGCCCGGCATGTTGAGGGGGTGAATAATTGGTTCACATGCAACACGAAAGAATAAAGAAAAAGTAAAGGCGGACGCTCATGTGATCTTAACCTTCCAGTGCTAAAAGTAGCCAGCGTGTCCTCACCTCGAACCAAAAGATGAGGGGCTTTTCTCAGGTCTATGACCCCTGGGATCCTGCAGTCCAGTCGGTGATTTTAGATTCTGTAGGAAAATACTATGTTCTGTAGAATGAGGCAGTGTCATCAGTACTGAGGGGTCAGGAAGGGAGAGGGGGGACCCATCGTCAGGGGGGTGAACTGGACCCATCGTCGGGGGGGTGGGGGGGATCGTCAGTGGGGGGTGAACTGGACCCATCCTCGGGGGGTGGGGGGGGATCGTCAGTGGGGGGTGGGGAGGAGTGGGTTCCTGCAGAAGGTGGGGGTCGATTTGCGCACCTCCAGCCACAACCCACTACAGTAGTGAATCTATGGGGTTCAGTATCCAGTTGGATGCTTTTATTCCCATTCCTATCTTTACCTCTTGCTGAGGGTTAAACAGAGTCCCCCAAAAAAGATATATCCAAGTCGTAGTTCCCCCATACCTGTGAATGGGACCTTATTTGGAAATAGGGTCTTTGCCAATGTGATCACGTTAAGGACTTCTTGATGAGGTCACCCTGGCTTTAGGGTGGGCCCAAGTCTAATGATGGGGGTCCTTCGTGGAGGAAGGAAGCCAGGGAATACCAAGGATCACTAGCAACACCAAGAGGGTGAGAATACCTAGCTAGGACCGCCCCTCCCCCTTTCCCATACAATTGTTGCAACTTCCTGTGACTCTGTAATTATTTCAAAACAAAAAGTTTGTTAAAAGAAAAAAATAAGAAAATAAATGTGATCTGCAAGAAAGAAGAAGAAACTGAGAGGCAGTCCTCTAGAAGCTTGAGAGGACATGTGGCCCTGCAGGTACCTTGACTAAGGATTTCCAGCTTCCAGAGCTATAGGACAATAAGTGGCTGTTATTTTAAGCCTTGTTACAGCAGCTGCAGGAAACCAGCACAGGTGTAACAGACACAGGCCTGCCTGGCTGGATTTGACACATAGTAAGTGCTCAATAAATACGTGTTGGTTTCAGGGAGTTGCTTTTCCTTACACAGACTTTTTTTTTAATGTTTTTAATATTTATTTTGTGAGAGAGAGAGAGAGAGCACCAACGTGTGCAAGCAGGGGAGGGGCAGAGAGAGAGGGAGACAGAATCCGAAGCAGGCTCCAGGCTCCCACCAGTCAGCACAGAGCCTGACACGGGGCTCCAACCCACGAACCGTGAGATGGCGACCTGAGCTGAAGTCCGACACTTAACCGACAGAGCCACCTGGGTGCCCCCTCCTTACACAGACTTTTAAACTTTCTACCACGGATCTGGAGGTCAGCATAACTCAGACATTCCTCAGGGATGTAGGGCACAAGACTGCATTTGAAAAAGGGGGGTTGTTGTTATATTTGAAAGGCACCTTATCGAATAGCGTGGTTGCCCAAAATGTGGTCCACCTGAGAGCTGGTTAGAAATATAGCACTCGCGATTAGAGTCAACAGGACTGTATTATAAACTTCAAAGTTGCTAAGAGACAAGATCCTGATTGTTCCCACCACAAAAAAGAGATAATAATTATGTGACGTCATAGAGGTGTTGACTAATCGTAGGGCGATATATGAATGCGTCGCATCAATGCATTGCGTACCTTAAACTTACACAGTGTTGCATGTCAATTACAGTTCAATGGTAATAAATAAATAAGAAAGAACTGCAGAATTTCAGGCTCTGCCCCAGTTGTGCAGAATCAGAATCAACAGTTCAGCAAGACCCCCCCAGGTGACCCATGTGTACATCAGAATTCAAGGAACCTCAGCCAGGGCACTTTTGCCCCACTCCCAATTCGTGTTTTTTGTCTTTTTTTTTTTTTTTTAACAGAGTTACTTTAATTTTTAAGAAGCAGGGCAGATTTCTTATGTTAATAAAAATTGGTGGAAGCAAATCTCATAATAGAGTTGAAAGACAAAACGTATTAAAAATCCCAGTTTACAGTGGTTTTTTCAAAAATACTTTTTTAAAAAGTTAGGTATAACTTATACCATTTCTGGAAATAAAGATCCATCACCCCTAGAATCTAGAGTCCAGATAAATATACATCAACAGTGTGACATGGGCTGAGTGCAGGGGCCAGAAGCTCTGAGAGGTGGGAGCCTACCTGGGGTAGATCTCTTGCGGACCCCAGGCAGGGGCCCCTGAGGACTCTCCTGCGTGGCTGCTGGGGCCTGGAGCCAGAGTCCCAGAGGGCCAGCTGCACTGGGCGACTGGGCAGCCGCTGGTCCCCACTGCCCACTGGATGCCCACAGAGCGAGGCAAGGTGATAGGGGCTGGGTTCACCACCAGACTCCTCACGCGGCCGCGGTAGGCTGGAGATCAAGGGCGCACCTGGGTGAGAGTCCCAGCCCGTGTGTCTGTGGGCTCGGGCAGGTCCCTGAGGTGTAGACGCGCTACGGCATCCACTGAGGCTGCCGGCGCGGGGCCCGGGGTGTGGATGCCCTGTGTATCCACCTCCAGCTGGAGCACGTTCTCACCCTTGGTCACTGCCAGGCAGGGCCACTGCCTGTCACACAGGGCACGTCACCCACGTGAGGAGCGGGCGCACCATGATCTTCCCGCAGCAAGACGCACTTCTCCGACACCTGCAGCTGCAGGCAGGAGGGGGTGGGGGGCCCCCGGCCCCGGCCCAGACGTAAGATGAGGCCAGTGGCCGTCTGAGGCCACACCTCCAGCTCAGGCGTGCATCGCAGAGCGGCCCCCAGGCTGTCTAGAATGACAACTCCCCCCTGCCTGCGAAGAACAGGCCCTTCTCCAGGGGACCTGAGAAGCATGGTGTGACCCCCACCACCCACGTGAGGGTGCCCAGGGGCCACCTGTCCAGCCTCAGTCTCCTCTCACAGCCACTGATCCCAGAATCGCCCATGGCCGCTGGGATCCTGGCGCTGAAGCTGCCGACAGGGAGGCCCCCCCCACAAAGAGAGTCTGGGCCCAGGGGCTCCCTGTCCCCTGGTGCTGCTGGCCAGGCCCCTCCTGGCCCTGGGCCCAGACCCCGTCTGTCCCCAGCTGGATCCCATCACAAGGGCACCATGTGCCACCGACCAGCCCACGATGGCAGCTGGGCCTTCTGAGTGACAAAGGGTCTGTGGTCCGGGAGGAGAGCCAGGTGGCCATGAGGATGCCCCACTCCCATTTTTTCTTAAGTGGGCTCGTGCCTCTCAACAATCTTTTCCTATTTCCGGAGCCCCTAACGCTTCATCTATAAAATGGGACCAAGACTGCTGAACTCATTGGGCTGTTCTGAAGACTGAAGATCAAATGGAACAAGTCCTGGACTGGACATGCTGTCCCCTGCCTGGTCCTCCCCCTGTCCCTCTTGTGGACATCATTCTCCCAGCATCTGCAAAAAAAAACAAAAACAAAAACAAAAAAAACACTGGCTTTTTCTCCCTTCCAGGGCAGTTCTTGAGGGAGGTCCTTCCATGCAGGCACAGAAGAAATCACAGTGTCCGTGCGATGGGGTCCAGCCTCACGGCCAGGGCAACCTTGGCCGCCAGTCATGGCTTTCTCCCCCCTCCTCTGCCACTGCTGCTATATGTCCCCATGGCTGAGATTAGTCCCTGGGGCTGAGTCAGGTGATCCCAAACCCCAGATCAGGGCTGCAGCTTGATAACAAGGGCCAGACTTTTCTTCCAATGAGAATCCCGGCAGCTTTCATGGGACGGATCTGAAGGTTGAGTCCGCAGAGGGAGGGAGAGAGAGGGGAAAGTGCTCCAGGTGGCGGAAGCGGCATGTGCAAAGTCCCTGCGGTGAGGAAGAGGGAGGGGCAACCAACCACAAAACTGAAGGCAGCCAGGTGTGGCTGGAACATGGAGCTGGGGTGGTGAGTGATCAAGAGAGGTGAGCCTGGGACACAGGCAGGTCTGGGTCAAGGAAGGGCTGCCAGACAGCTTATGGAACTTGGGTAGTGGGGAGTCAAGGAAGAAGGCAGATAAATTCAGATGGACACCCAGCTGGATGGGCATGAAGAGAAGGCAAGAGACCTACAGTTAGCAGGTGTTCACAGCAATCCTGGTGAGAGAGGGTGGGAACCTCAGGCTTTCTAATATGGCTAAGGAATTGAGGATGCAAATGGTGCCTGTCTCACCTCTGAACTCCCAAACTTGACCTATTCAGATGGCAGGAGCTAGAGAGTATCCCCAGCGGAGGTCAGGCACATCTTGGTTCAGATCCTGCTCATGGAGGAACTTGCTGTGTGGCCTCAGGCAGCATGCTCCAGCTCTCTGAGCCTTGGTTTTCTCAACCGTAAAATAAGGCTAATTACCTACCTCACGGGAGACATAAGAGCATCTACTCTACTACTGTGTGAGGATTAAATGAGAAAATGTGCATAAAGAATGGTGCCCAACAGAGTGGCTGTAATTATTTCATTTATCACTTGTTAACTCTCCGGTGTACCAGCACCTATTTTGTGCCACGTTCTGGGGACCCAGTGAACAAGACACTGTCCCTACTCTCAAGGATATCACAGGCTAGCTTGGGAGGCAGGCATGTATATAAAAGGGAGAGGAGGGTTAATCGTGCCTACTGTACCTCGCAGGTATGGGCCATGGACGGCCAGGGGAATGTTTGAGAGAGAAGCTTCGAGTGTAGACAGGCAATGAGAACAGCCCCTGGGATCCCCAGTGCCAGCTGCCAGCCTGGGAAATCAGAGCAGGGGAACATGATCAGGCCTGGAAATCTCTCATTGGCATGGACTGACCAAGGGATGGTGTGTGTGTGTGTGTGTGTGTGTGTGTGTGTGTGTGTGTGTGTGTGTTAGGGTGGGCGAGGTTGCCTAAATAGCCCAGATCACAAGGCTCGTGGTGCAGGGTTTGTGACAGCCACTGGATCACGGGATCCATGGAAGAGATGCCACCTGAGATGAGAAAGGCATCCTGAGCCTCGCCTGGCCCTGGGCTGTCTGGAGAAAGGGCAAGGGTGAAAATAGCCCTGGACTGTCAGAAGCTACAGGCTGGAACAGCCTTCAGGATGGCACCTGACAGGACCTATTAACCGGAGAACTCAGCCTGCCTCTGACCTTGCCATGTCTAGAGCAGCTGCGGCCAAGGGGCACGTTGTTTATAATAGTAAAAAACTGGAAACAGCCTAAATGCCTATTAGGAGGGGAGTGAATAAGTAAAATGTGGTTTCTTTAACGGATACAGCAATTTAAAAAGAAAGAGGTAGATCTGTGAGCCTTCATGTAACAAGATCTCACACATCCTGTAGAGGAAGAAAAGAAAGTTGTTATAGGGCAAAGTGTAAAAGGGGATAATATTCATGTCTATTTCAACATCTGTACGTATACAAAATAACACTGTATGTTTTACTGATACCTGTATTTGTATGTATCCATGGAAAGCAAGGTTGGAAACATACACAAGTAATTCACAGCACAGAGTGCCTCTGGGAAGCAGTTAACCTTAGAGGATATTTGATACCTAGAACAGATCAATTTTTAACACTCCTCTAGATGACAAGACTACTTGCAATAACAATTCTATAATAAAAATTATTATTCTCATGGTTTGGTCTTTGGTTTTAAAGAATGAATTTCAATGTTAAAGATGCATCCAAATTCACCAAAATAGATCGTGAATGAGTGAAACATCTGTGCCTTACAAAACAGAGAACAAAAAATATTATACCTAGCGATTTGTTCTCCATTTCACTCAGGTTTTAAACACAGATAAGTTTTAAATGCCACTCCAGGTAGTGACAAAGAGTGACTGGAATAATTTGTTTCTGTTGTTTCTCCGTGTCTATAATCACTGTTTATTTTGAACCTACTGCTTAAATGTAGGAATACATATTATCCCAGAGGTTGGAGACACAAACCGAGCCCAAAGGTGACTTTGAACAATTCCAAACTGTGAGGAACTTTTGAAATGTAGCTGAGTCTACCTGTGTCGGGATCCAGTGTATAACCAGGGGGTTCTCTGAATTAGCTTCCAGGCATAATACCATCTTCACTAAAAGTAATAAAAATGGGCTGATTTGAAACTTATTCTCAAAACTTAACAGTAATGCAGCAGTGGTTTACAACTTAGACAAACAAAATAGTTTCTCAGGGAGGAGTATTTATTTGATCACTGACTTTGGTTAAAAGAGACACTGCTCAGTGATAATAAAAAGCAGACTGACTTCAGTCGGTTTTATTATTGCTGCAAACTTTTCTACAGACCGCTCATTGTTGCCTGCTTCCAGGGCGGGCCACCCCCCTCAGCCCCGCCCTTGGGACCTCATTGCTAGGGAAAGCTAGGGTCTAGGCTAGGGGGTCAAAGGGGACTTTGGCTTTACCTGTCATTTTCTAATTTTTTCCAGCATAGTTGGCTAAGAGTCTGACTCCAAAGTCAGACTTCCGAGGTTCAAATCTTGGCCCCATGAGTGTGTGACCCTGGGCTAGTTACTTAATCTCTTCTGGCCTTGCTTTCCTTATCTGTAACATGGGGATAATGATGCCTTTGTCAAAGAGTGTTTGTGCCGATGACGTGCGATACTGTGTTTAAAATGCAGAGAAACATCTGGCATACGGTAGGTGCTCAATAATGTCAGCCACGTTTTTAGGGGGACAATGTATTCATATATTAAGCACGTTGTTTTTAAACATACATGCCTAAATAAATAAATAAATAAAAATAAAAATATATGCCTAAACATACTCCTACCTTTCAATCCAGGCAATCGCATTCCTTGGTATTTACTCAAAGGAGTGGAAATCTTTTGTCCACACAAAACCCTGCAGACAGATGTTTGCAGCAGCCTTACTTATAATTACTAAGATTTGGAAGCAACCAAAATACCCTTCAGTAGGTGAGTGGATAAAGTGTGGCCCACCCACGCAATGCAATGTTATTTAGAGAAATGAGCTAGCAAGCCATGAAAAACGTGAAGGAACGTTAAATGTCTATTACTAAGTGAAGGAGGCCAATCTGAAAAGGCTACGTTCTGTACGATTCCAACTATAGGACATTCTGGAAAGGGCAACACTAGGGGGAAGAAAAAAATCAGTGGTTGCCAGGAGGTACTGGAGAGGGAGGGATATATAGGCAGAGCAAGGGGATTTCTAGAGCAGGGAAAGTATTCTATCTGATGCTGTGATGGTGGATACATGTCATTATACATTTGTCCAAACCCATAGAATGCGCACCACCAAGAGTGAACTTGAATGTAAACTATGGACTCTGGGTGATAACCATGTATCAACACAGCTTCACCAATAGTAACAAACCTCCCACCCTGTGCAGGATGTTGACTGTGGGGGAGGTTGGGAGGGTGGGCAGAAGGATATAGGAACTCTGTGTACTTTCCGTTCAATTTTGCTGCGAACCTAAAACCGCCCTAAAAATTAAAATTTATTTTTTTAAAAATCATATGCTGGGGCGCCTGGGTGGCGCAGTCGGTTAAGCGTCCGACTTCAGCCAGGTCACGATCTCGCGGTCCGTGAGTTCGAGCCCCGCGTCAGGCTCTGGGCTGATGGCTCGGAGCCTGGAGCCTGTTTCCGATTCTGTGTCTCCCTCTCTCTCTGCCCCTCCCCCGTTCATGCTCTGTCTCTCTCTGTCCCAAAAATAAATAAAAAACGTTGAAAAAAAAAATTAAAAAAAAAAAAAATCATATGCCTAGGGGCGCCTGGGTGGCTCAGTCAGTTAAGTGTCCAACTTCGGCTCAGATCTTGATTTTGCGGTCCATTGGTTCAAGCCCCATGTCGGGCTCTGTGCTGACAGCTCAGAGCCTGGAGCCTGCTTCGGATTCTGCGTCTTCCTCTCTCTCTGCCCACCCCCCCCCCCCGCTTGCGCTTTGTCTCTGTCTCTCCCCAAAAATAAACATTTAAAAAAAAATTTTTTTAAGCATATGTCTAGAAAAAGGCTAGAATGCCAAAATGTTAATCAGGGTTAATGCAGGGTAGTAGAAATATGTGAAGTGGTTATTTTATTATGTGTGGTTCTTACAAAGTATGACACCTCCCTCCATCTCGAGGCTGGAAGGCAGGAAGGTAGTCTCCTGGGGCCTCAGCTGCTGAATCAGAGACCTGCCCGCAGCACACCCTTCAGCTTTGGGTCTGAGGCTTCGAGACCTATTCAGGACAGCTATGACCTGGCCTATGGAACTCTCTGGCATGACCCAGGAGGCACCTTCTCTCTCTGGGTAGATTTCCTTTGTCTGGAGTGGACTCAGGGAGAACCCAAGCTGCTGAGGAGGTAGGAGGGCCTTGGGCCAGGCTGGCCAAGAAAATGGGGGCTGCTTCAAGGTTTAGAAGGATTCTTAGGGTGGAGAAATAGGGCAGGGGACTGGGCAGGAGCCTGCCTGGACACCAGACCTGGTGCTTGTCCATACACCTGTCCACTCACCTTTCTATCTCTTTGGCCTGTCCGTCTGTCCATCCATCCATCCATCCATCCGTCCATCTGCCTATCTGCCAGTCCCTGCTCTCATGCATCCATTTAATTCGTTCATTTAGTCCACAAATATTTATTGAGCACCTACTATGCGCCAGGAACTAGGCTAGGCCTGGGACGTTGCTGTGTGTGAACTGGGCGGACACAGTCCCTGCCCTCCTAGGGCTAACACTCTAGTGCGGGACCAGCAAGAACAAGTAAACAAACAGATAAGTATATAATCACAAGTCGGGCAAAGACTCAGGGGGAGATGACCAGGCTGCTGCCTGTCTCCTTCCGGCTGGCCCTCCATCCGCGAACGATGGTACCTCTCCTGACATTGCTCGCTCTGTCCTGCTAACGAGGGGGTCTGCGCCGCCGAACTTGCCTTCGCTCTTGCCCCAACTCGCCCATTTGTGAGCATTTCTGGGGCACCTGTTAAAGATACAGATTTCTGGAGACACCCACGCGGGTGCCCTGAGTGTTTTAACAAGCTCCCTGTTGTGAAAGGCTGCTGTGCACTGCCCGGGGAGGGAGGGGGGAGCCTGGAGCTCCACCTTCTCCCCCTCCCTTCAGCTGCAGCCCTGTCATCTCAGGTACAGTCCCAGGATCATGGGGACATCTGGGTCCAGGTCACAGGGCCCCAGAGGACTCACCTGGGCTGGTTCTCACGGCCTGGGGCCCTGCGAGGGAGGGCTTGCCGGGGCCGGGGGGCAGACCTGCTCAGTGCCAGGCTGCCAGGAGCTCAAGGAGGCCAGGCCTCTGGGAAAGCAAGGAGAAAGGCGCCCACGGGATCCGGATCCACCTGCCCAGCTCCGAAGCAGAAGGAGGAGGAAGAGGAGGAGCCTTGAAGGGTCTCCCCAGGTAGGAGGCGTGGGCAGGGAGGAGCACAGCCCTTCTGCCTGGTGGGGAGGGGCCTCTTCTGCCAAGACTTGGTAAAGAGCCCTCAGTGAGGCCCAGCCCAGGTACCGCCCACCTGACCATCCTGGGCAGGGTCTGAGTTTGGTTAAGGAAATTGTCCCGCTGAAGGCACTGGAAGGGTGAGGGCAAGTTTGCCCCCGGGGAAGAGGGGAATTAGTAAGGCGTTCCTAGGGGTGGCAACAGTGGGAGCCAAGAACGGGGCTTTTCAGCATTCGAGAGAGATCCACACCATCCCCATTTCCTGAAGCTCCCGGTATACAGGAAAAGGAGGAAATTTCTAAACAGAGTGTTGAAAACTTGCTGCTGTATTTTAAATGCTTGCAATGAGCTAATGGGACCACATTTAACACCCAGCCCACAACAGGGCAATACAAGTGTGCTGGTCCTAGGAAAATGAAGGGACTTGTTTTAAATATTGATTCATGGCGCATGGCAGGTGCCATAGCCTGGGGCTGGCCAGAAGTTAAAAGCTGTCCGATGAACGTCCCTGCTTGGGACCCTATCACTGCATCTTGGTGACTGTGTGAGCGACCCCACAGTCATTCGGTTCAGAGATTCAGAGATAACGGGTATCTGCCTTTGAAGTTCCTGCTCCGGGCAGAAGGAGGCCTGCGGGCACTAGGGAGACATGTAGGACTTCAGTGAGGGGACCTGGGGGTGTGGTTGTGTTGCAGGGTCACGGAGCACAACGGCCAAGGAAGAATTCTGGACACGTATGGTGCCACTCAGTAAGTTTATTTGAGTAGCACAGAGACAGGACCCGTGGGCAGAAAGGGCTTGCCCTTTTGCTGTACGAGGCTGGTGATAAGACGAGGAGTGTTCGAGGGGAAGGGGACGTGCGGGGAACAGCAGATTATCAGTGTCTTCTTCGAAATTCTACTCGTAAAATTACTTCTGCAAGCTTTCCCTGGTGCTTATCGTCCAGTTCGCTATGGACTGTCCTTCAGATGTGCAGGCAGCCATGAGACCCTTGGGGAACGTAGCCACCGGCACGAATCTGATCCTTATCGGAACTGTGCAGGCTGAAGTTCAGCCTGCCGAGCTAAGGGTGAACGTTTTTCTGCTTCCGTCCCTCATCAGTGGGATGAGGCAGGCCACCGTGGGAGCGTGAAGAAAGCATCTCACCCAACCCGGGAGAGCCAGGGGGACTTCCTAGAAGAGGCGGGTCTCACCTGGGACCTGGAAGATGAGCAAGCATGAGCCATGTAAGGAAGGGCACAAAGGGGGCTCCCAGAGGAAGGAATAGCAGGGACTGGACAGAGGAGGCTGGAGCCCTTGGTAGGACTGCTGAGAACGGAGAGGTGCGTCGGCAGATACAGAGAAGGATGTCCTCTCGGTGTATTCAGGAACTCGGCTTTTAATTCCTGAAGTCGGTCCAGCCAGACTTGCTTTGCTTATGGATATTGCCAATGCGGATTTTTGCATATATTTGGGTTCTTTGCTGACACATCGGAAAATACAGAAAAGCAAAAACAGTTGGGGTGTTTGTCATGATTGGGAAATGCACGGGCAGCCTGTGGCTTTCTCTTTCCCACCGAAACCAGTAACGTGAAAATAATGGCTTCCGTTCCTGGAGAGCCCAGTGGGTGGGTGTCTCTGGCCTCAGGACTGTATAGACAAGAGATAGATAGAAAGATAGAGGAGTAAGTGATATATGATGTATATGTTAACTGTTAAAAACTTAGCTATTATATATAATTATTAAATATATAAGATATATTTCTTATCTGTTGCCACGTAAACTAGTCACCACAAACTTAGTGGCTTAAAACAACACACAGCTATGGTCGCAGTTTCCCTGGATCAGGAAGCTGGGTTTGGCCCAGCTGGTTCCTCTGTTTCATGATCTCTGATGAGACTGCAGTCAGGGTATCAGCCCGGAGTGAAGTCTCCTCCGAAGGCTCAGCTGAGGACAGCTCTATTTCCAAGCTCCCGTGCCAAGCGCTTAAGAATAACAACACGTTTGTGGGGTACCCACCCCTGTCCTCTCAGCATCATACCTATGCCTCTGGCACCCCTGACCGCTTCCTTGTCCCATCTCCTCCCTATCTCTGACGCAGGGCTGTTTCTGAACGTTCTGGGGGCTTCAGTTCCCAAGGGAGAGATCTGACTGCCTGGCTGGATTTTGAGGGCCAGCCTTCACCGTAAGACTCAGGCTTTCCCGGGATTGTGGTTGTTCCCACGTGAGTCCCTGACCACATGACATGGAAATAAACCCTTGCTGGGGCGCCTGGTGGCTCAGTCGGTTAAGCATCTGACTTCGGCTCAGGTCGTACATCTCATAGCTCGTGAGTTCGAGCCACACGCCAGGCCCTCTGCTGTCAGCGCGGAGGCTGCTTTCAGATCGTCTGTCTCCCTCTTTCTCTGCCCCTCCCCCACTAGCACACGGAGCACACAAACCCTGACCTTGACCCTTGTTAGCGTGTGAATCTCCTCGAGGCCAGTCCACCACACCCAAGGGGGAATGTAGTCTCATACACTCATTTATTCTCTCACTCATTCATTCACTCCACACTTTGTGTTCACACCTACTGTACGGGCAGGCACTGTGTTGCTCAAAAAATGTATCATTCCTCCCCTCCTAGAGTTAAGTATGGGTATAAATCAAGTACAGGTTTACAAAAACGGGAGTTATGTTCTGTATTAGAGGTGTGGGGGGCTGGCCTGGCTCTGCGATGTGTAAGTCTAGAGAAATTAGCAACGAGTTGCCTCTCTTGGAAGGAGTAGAAGCTGAGCCAGAAGGGAAGCAGTGAGGAAGGGGCACTTCAGACACAGGGAACTGTATGTGCGAAAGCACCGAGGCACAAAATGGCAATGATATATTTGAGGCAAGCTGGAAAGTCCATCATGTGTAACATTTTGGCGAAAGGGGGTAACAGGAATGGGGAGTGGACAGAACAAAATTGGAAGAGAGAAAGAGAGACCTTTTTTAAAAAGGGTGGGATCCCATACAGTAAGATGTAGCATTATGGTCTCGCCATTCCATGGTCCTTCTGTCCTGACCCGAGAAGCCAGCTGTCACATGCAAACAGCTCTGAGGCGGGCACATTCTGTTCAGCCTGCAGTGCGGTATCTTGTTGGGTTTGCTCTGGGGATGAGTTGCCCGATTTAAAATTCAGGAGATTTTACATTAAAAGAACAAAGCTCAGGGTGCCTGGGTGGTTCAGTCGGTTGAGCATCTGACTTCAGCTCAGGTCACGATCTCGCGGTCCGTGAGTTCGAGCCCCGCGTCGGGCTCTGTGCTGACAGCTCGGAGCCTGGAGCCTGCTTCGGATTCTGTGTCTCCCTCTCTCTTTGCCCCTCCCCCGCTCATGCTCTGTCTGTCTCTCTCTCTGTCAAAAATAAATAAACATTTAAAAAATCTTTAGATCAGATCATCTGGCCACCCTGGAACTTCCACATTCCCACCTGGAATGATCAGCCGGAGCTGAGGGGCGGGCGTGTGTTCAGCATCCCCTGGCTGCAACAGGGCGCCTAGGGTGGTCGCACGGAGGGTCCTCAGCTCTCTGCTACCCTTTCCAGCCCCGGCACCTAAGGGGGCTGATCTGGGCTGTTCTCCAGAGGTCAAGCTGGCTGAGTGGGCTTCAAGGCAGCTCTAATCTGCCCAGACAGAGGGAAGCAAGGGAAAGAGGGCAGGGAAATGGAGAGAGAAGAGCCCAGCAAGCCCCTGCATGTCTTTCTGCCTCGTCCCAGGCGATTCTCAAAGTTCTTCTTCTTCATCTGTGCCCCTCCTTATCCCCCCCCCCCCCCCCCACGCCCTGTAATCTCGTACTCACAGCTAAGAATCCAGGGCCAGGAAGAGTGGAGTTCACCACTTCCCCTGAAGCAGGAGGAATAAAGACATCACCTCACGGGTCACTGCGGGAAGAAACGGGCTCATATCCATAAAGCGGTGGGCACAGTACCTGGCACTTTGTTCGGGAAAAAACAAATGCGTCTGTGCATTAATATTTCTTCGATCGAGTTCTTTCTCGAAGTGTCTGTAGCAGACGCGGTCAGTGCCCTGCACCGATCCGTTACGATTTTTTCACCATATTTGTGCACACTGGCTCCCCGTGTGCGTTCACTCCCAACAGCCGAACCCGCTTTGCCTGGGAGAGAAGCCGAGTATCTGGGAACTTGCATCCTCCTGGGGGTGGTCCCTGCCCGGTGATTGAGCGGGAGGCGTGTGGCCTCCTCACACCCTAAGAGGGACAACTCTGGGGTCTTGTCTACACTGTCTGCAGCACTTCCCTACAAGACCGAGCCTCTGGGGACTTTACTGATAGCACACCCCTCTCTTGGTCACCTTCCCTCCCCGTTCCCACCTCCCTTTCTCCCCTGCCATTTCTCGTGGACACGTATCCCAATCAATCACTGCCATACAAATCCTCATCTCAGGGTCTGCTTCTGGGGAACCCAACCAAAGACGTGGTCTCTTTTCATCTCAGCCTTCCAAATGCCCCTCCCTCCCAACCTGGTTCCGTTGCCTCCTTGCTCTCCCCACCTCCTCCCTGCTCTGCCTTCCCCTCCCGGCCGCCTTACCCGGGCACCTCCACCACCGACTTGGAAACAGATGGCATCATCTGGGCGAGAGAGCTCCCTTTGTGGTGATTTATGATCCTTGATTGGGCAGCCGTTATTTTTAGCTGCCTCTCTCCACCTTCTGCTGCCCTCCGCGATGGAGAAAATTCTGCCCTGGTTTGTGGGCATAAGAGGGTGTCTATGTCAGTGGTCTTCAACTGAAGACACTTTTGCCCCCCACACCCCTCCCCAGAGACATTTGGCAATGCTGGGAGACATTTTTGGCTCTCACGCTCACAGCAGGGGCAGAGGGTGCTCCTTGTGTCGGGTGGGTAGACTGGGGACACGGGCAAATAACCTACAAGGCACAGGACAGCCCTCCCCCACTCACAAAGAATCATCAGGTCCCAAATATCAGTGGTGCTGAGGTTGAGAGCCCCTGGGCTATGTGTTTCTCTACTTCCTTTATTTTGTCGCAGGATGAGGATGTCATGTTCTCCTCCTGGAAATATAGAGGGGAAAAAACCAAGATGCTGTGTGGGCTGCTGTTTGGAGCTTGCAATGAGAAAAGGCCCAGAAGTGCTAACACCTGACACATGTTGGCATTGGCTCTATGCTAGACCTGTAGCAAGAGGCTTATGCCATTAGGTTCATCCTTTCTCACGGACGCCCTATGAGATGGGGACTCTTAATACTCCCCGTTTTGCAGGTTAAAACATTGAGGCTCGGAGAGGTAGGGAGTGTGACTGTTGATGAGCACATTTGAGACGAGACTGTCCATGCCCTTAACCACTACACTAGATTTAGTCCACTGGCGAACAGCTTATAGAGTGCTTACTCCAAACAGGATACAGCTACGTCTGTTTATTGCGTAAGAGGCATCTGTGGTCCCAGCTTGAAAGCAGGCTGGGTGGGTACCCAGGAGAACTGACCATCAGACGCAATTACCAAGGCTCTGGCCTCATGAGGGGATAAGGGCCTATCCCTACGGATGTTCCAAGTCGGACAGGTGTGGGTCGTTGATGGCCCTCCGAAGCCTCTCCTTGCGATGTATCAGTCAGCTTCTACTGTGTAACAATCCACCCCCAAATGCAAATGCTTATGATTTTAAGTCACTATTTAAGTTCCTAATGCCGCAAGTTGGCACTGTAGGCTGGGTCAGGTTGAGTGGTGCTTCCGGTTTCCAGGGGGCTCGTTCATGCATCGGTGGTCAGCTAACCAGATCAACTGGGGGCTGGCTGATCTGGAAAGCTTTAAGCTAGGATGGTTTGCCCCTACCCCAGCTAGCCTCTCAGCCTCCGGCCGGCGATTCTGAACTTGTAAATGTAGTGGTACAGGATACGGGGCACTAGGAAATGTCACTTCTGCTGTATTTCGTTGGTCAAGCAAGTTACACAACCAGTGCAAATTCAAGGGGCGGTGAGATAAACTCCACCAACTTAGTCAGAGTCACAAAATGTTGCTGTCATTTTTTGTCATCTGCCATGGGGGCGTGTTCCTTCCACGCCCAGGTCCGGTATTTATGTACAGTCTTCATGGATGGTGGCACCAACACTTAATCTGGCTCTGAGAAGCTGTCAGTTACTTAGCTATGTAGCCTTGGAAAGTTACTTAGCTTCTCTGGACCTCGGTTTTGGTTGGTTGTTTTTTTCAGTTCCATTACAGGTAAAATATACCCCTCCTGCCTGCCTCATAAGTTGTCATAAAGCTCAAATAAGATAGTGGAGAAAGGAAGGCCTATTATTTCATAATCTGTCCTTGAGACAGAAGGAGGCCCGGCTGTTTACGCTGGGCACGTGCATCTCTCCCCCTGAGCTGAGTCTCCTGTAATTCATCAGTAGCCAAAGCTTGACAAGCCCCCAGTGGTTCTCCATCAATCCTCCTGTCTATTTTCCCAGGGAAAACCCAAGTGGCTTGGCCAGAAAAATCTCGACCTTTTTTCCCTCAAGTTCGAATATTAAGCATGGACCAAGGGCCCCTCTTGTGGCTTTGTTATTTGGTCTAAAAGCAAATTTTTGAGATCCGTGCCCTGAGCTCGTCTCAGTGAACCTCTCTCACTGGCAAAGCCTCTCTCCCAATTGACAAACAACAAACACAGCCCGTGTGCTCTGGGACATCTCCTAGGTCCTGAGAGAGCACGAAAGAGCTGGGTCCTCCCAGATGAGGCCAGGTCTGTGGAAGAGGATCAGGCTGGCTCAGTGCACGGTGGCCCTCCTGCAAAGATCATAGCAAGCCTCCCACAAGCCTGGGGAAACTGAGGCCAGAGGCATTAAAAGAGGAGCTTGATTATCCATGCTGGGATCATGGGTCTTTGGACTATTTGGAGAAGAGGAGAGAGAATGAACATTGTCATTCAGTTATTACAACTGATTCATACTATTCAGGGCTGGCTTTGTGACAGTGTCCCCTCCCTGTCAAGGCTAGGGACCATTCCTGTCCCATTCGCTGTTGTAGCCCTATGCACGGCACTGGGTCCTGTCTACGAGACGCAGAGAGGTGTGGAATGGTCTCATTTAATGCTCCAACAACCTATCCAAGTGGGTACCATTATTACCATCCCCATTTTGCAGATGACAAAGCTGAGGCCCGGGGCAGGGAGAGGATTGAAGTCACGCAGCTGGGAGGTGGCAGAATCAAGATTCAGACCGGGTCTGTCTGGCTCCGAAGTTCATACTCTTCATGGCTGCACGGTGTCCCTTCAACTCCGCTGGCTCCATAATAGTCCAGGACTTTGGACAGGGTTCAGGAGGGTTTACAGACGAGCACCTGCAAAGCAGAGAGATGACCCGGTGGGGCGGCGGGGGGTGGGGGGGGGGCGCTCTTCCTAGGGAGGGGGAGGCAAACCACTGTTCTCTCTGGCCTCCTCCAGATCAAATGCACCCTGCCCCTGCTTCTGGTGCCAGCGTGTCATGTAGCAACAGGGACCAATTTGGACTTTTTGTACTGATTTCACACTTATTACATACTTAGTTGTAGCAGGCACTGCTCAGAGCTTGGCAGAAGTCATAGCCACAAGAGCAAAGTCCAGCAGATCCATCAGGCCTTGCAAACAGTCACAATTAGAAAAATAAGGGACCAAATGGACATTTAAGGTGCCTCCTCTTTTCCCACCCCTTATAACAAAAAGAATCCTGCTTTCTCCTGCGTACGCGGGAAGTAAGGTTTTAAAAAAGCATTATTGAGCATGGCTGTGTGCCAAACTCTGTGTGTTCCCCATGGTCGTTGATCATATTCTTACAGTGCCGCTACGTTTATTCTCCCACATAGAGGGATTCCATGAAAATAGGAGTCAAATGATGTCACTCCCTGTTCAAAACCTTCCGGTGACTTCCGAGAAGACTCAGAGTGAGGTCCAATGTCCTCACTGTGGTCCATAAAGCCCCCATTATCTCTAGGGTCTTTTCCTATCGCTCCCTTCTCACTGGCTCTGCTCAAACCACACTGCTGTTTCTTCAGCACACTGAGCATGCTTATACCTCAGGACCTTTGCACTGGCTGTTCCCTCCAGCTAGAAACCTATTCCCCCAAGTATCCACATGTCTCATTCCCCCACTGACATCAGGTTTCTGATGAAATGATTCCTCACCAAAGAGGCCTTTGCTGACCACCCAGCATCCCCTCTCCCCACCATGTCCCTACCCTGTCCTATTTCTCTCCAGATCCCCATTATCCCCAGACACACCAGAACGTCAGATGTTAGCTTCATGAGTGCAGGTAGCTGAAGTGTCCACTCTGTGTCCCTGGGACCTAGCACAACACCTGGCACTTAGGAGGCGCTCAAAAAGCATTTGCGGAATGAATGAACAAATGATGAGTGACCCTGTCAGATTAGAGTGAATGATCCTGCTTACAGATGAGGAACCTGAGACTGTGAGGTGAAGGGACCCCCCACCCTGTAGGAAGGCACCAGATGAGCAAGAGGACATAGGTCTATGACCTTCATAATATTCCGTCCTCCGATCTTCTATTGTTAGACTCTTACATCGTTTCCTCTCTCCGGTCAGTAACTTGATGACCCTCCTTACACATTCACCTTTTGTCCTGTGTCTGTTCATTTTCTTAAGATTTTATTTCTTACCTTGTTTTCCCTGTTTCTGCCACTGTATTCTGGAGGCTTAGATTCCAATTATTATTATTATCATAAAATAGTTTCACGGACTAGATCTTGCTTCAGATAATTTTTTTTTTTAATTTTTTTTTCAACGTTTATTTATTTTTGGGACAGAGAGAGACAGAGCATGAACGGGGGAGGGGCAGAGAGAGAGGGAGACACAGAATCGGAAACAGGCTCCAGGCTCTGAGCCATCAGCCCAGAGCCCGCCGCGGGGCTCGAACTCACGGACCGCGAGATCGTGACCTGGCTGAAGCCAGACGCTTAACCGACTGCGCCACCCAGGCGCCCCTTCAGATAATTATTTGATATTTGCATTGTCAATAACCACCGGCAAAAAAATAGATCTATCTTTTCATTTTGCTGGTTTTATCACTCAGTATCAGTGCTTAAAAACCACCATCCTCGGGGCGCCTGGGTGGCGCAGTCGGTTAAGCGTCCGACTTCAGCCAGGTCACGATCTCACGGTCTGTGAGTTCGAGCCCCGCGTCGGGCTCTGGGCTGACAGCTCGGAGCCTGGAGCCTGTTTCCGATTCTGTGTCTCCCTCTCTCTCTGCCCCTCCCCTGTTCATGCTCTGTCTCTCTCTGTACCAAAAATAAATAAACGTTGAAAAAAAAAATTAAAAAAAAAAAAAAAAAAACCACCATCCTCTCCACCACATTCTTGGATTATTTATCTTGATTTATTATTTGGTCAATTGGGGCTTATATCGGGGTACTTTTTTTTTTAAGGACACATAGGTGGCAAATTGTGTAAGCCTGTGTGAGAATGTATTTCTGGTGCCTTCCCACATAAAGGCAATTTGAAGAGTGCAGAATTCTTGGATTATGATTCGTTACCCATGACTCGGTGTGGTGTGTGTGTGTGTGTGTGTGTGTGTGTGTGCATGAATGCGCATGCGTGTGCACGCACACACGTGAGAAAGTACTGTGTGCAACTGTCACAAACATACAGTAAAATGCAGAAATCTTTAAGTAAAAATTTCAACAAACAAGTTACCCATGTAACCATCAACCAGGTCAAGATAGAAAATATTTCTACCACCACGGAATGTTCCCCCTGGGTTCTTTGTATTCATTCTTCCACCCATATGATGCATTCTGAGAGTACTATGGTCTCTTTTCGTCTGTTCTTGCACCCTGATTATTTTAAGAAGGCTTCATGCCCAAGAAGGGCTTGAACTCATGACCCCGAGATTGAGAGTCATAGGCTCTACTGACTGAACCAGTCAGGTGCCCCTCTTGCACTCTATATAAATGGAATCACACAGTACGACCCTTATATCTGGCTCAGCTCAGTCAACACAACACCTTTGGGATTCATCCACCCTGTTACACGTAGCACTGGTTTATCCCTTGTATTGTTTCCATCTGAGTAGGATTCCACTGAATTAATATACCAGTTTGCTTTTCCATTCTCCCACCAATGGACCCTGGGGTGGTTTCCAGTTTGGGACTACCATTCTCATGCAGGTCTTTTTTCCGACATCGGGTATGTGTGTGGGAGAGGAATTGCTAGATCATAGAGACAGTCAATGTTTACCTTTGTAAGAACCCGTCAAACAGTTTTCCAATGTGACTGGATCAATGCATACTAGTTCCACATCCTGAACAGCTCTTGAAATTGCCAGGGTTTCAAACAATTGTTGTGTTCTTGTTTTTGTTTTGTTTTTGCTTTTGCCTTGTTCCAACCATTCTGATGGGTGTGGAGGGAGGGTGTGTGGTTTTAATTTGTGTTTGTCTGATGACCGGTATTATCCATCTTTTCATGTGCTCATTGATTGTCCTTCAGTCTCTGGTTTAGTTTTAATCTTCCGTTTCCTGTTTCCACTGTAGCTTTTAATTCAGCAGTCATACTCGCTTCTCTTCAGTCTTCCCTAATCTCAGCTATGCCTCTTTCGTGAATGCTTCCTATGGTTTCTTAGAGGTGGCATTCCTTAGAGTTGTCTCAAGAACACAGATTAGAAATTTGATAGTTGACCCTGATTCCTTTATGATCTTCCCATTACATGAGGATACACCGTGCCATTCTTTCCGATACACCATCTCCTATTTGCTCATTCTTTCTACGGAAGCTTTCTGCCAATACAGTGCAGGCAACTGAACCACGTTTTTCTAAGATTAGGCATCCTGTTGATCCTTCCGGGCCCAGTAGAAGTCAGAAGGGGAAAATTGAAGTTGTTACAGTGAAACATGTCTCGTTTGGGATTCCAGCCCCCTGGGGGAGCGGGCTGGAGACTTGCGCCATGGGCAACCTCATCAGGAAGTTCAGCTTTAGGTCAAATAGTATCCTTTCTCTGGTAATCGTGGAAGCAGGGGGAAGTTGAGGTAGTGTCCTTAGTCCCTCACCAAGCCTGTCTTTCCTCAGTGGCAGTCGGCCGTGGCAGTCAGCCATGGCAGCACCATGGGGTTCCCTATAACATGGCGGCCCCTACTGCATCCTTCCCATAGGCACCAGCTGGATTAATTGAGCTGCTTGTTACTCCCCATTCCTGACAGTGGTATGCTCGGGGACCTCTCCTGCTGACTTGACAGTGACTTATTCTTTCTCACATGAACTTCCACAGATCTGTTTCGACCTCCCTCCCATCTAATCCCATCTATACTCTATCTTGCATAACTTACCTGAAGTTTTGGGCAACGTGGATGCCAAGCTTCCTTAGTTTACAGCACCAATAAAGGCTTTCCCCCTGGATTTTATATTTCATTACTAGCTTCAACAGATATCCTGAAGAGGAACATGGACCCAGCTCCAAAAGCCATCAGCCAGCCCAGAATTCCTTTGCTGTCCCCCGAAGCCACAGGAAGCTGGCATCTAATTAAATAGAGATCAGACCTCACCTGATAACCCACTCACTGTATTTTATTACACAACCCAGGAACCCTCTTATTAAATCTAAATTGCTCACATAACTGAGTGTACTGTAGATGTTTAATCATGGCCCAGGGCCTGTTTTTCTGCTCGAACTAAAGCACTTCCAGGTTTGGAGAAAAGGGAAGAGGAATTATTACACTAAAGCCCCTGAAGCTGTGGAAGGGCTTTTGTTTTTAAATGAGGGGCAATCTGAGGGGCACCTAGGTGGCTCAGTCAGTGTTAAGCATCCGACTTCGGCTCAGGTCGTCAAACCCCACGTCAGGCTTTGTGCTGACAGCTCAGAGCCTGGAGCCTGCTTCGGATTCTGTGTCTCCCCCTCTCTTGGCCCCTCCCCTGCTCACGCTCTGTCTCTCTGTGTCTCTCAATAATAAATAAACGTTTAAAAAAATTAAAAAATAAATAAATGAGGGGGAGTCTGGGGCCGGCCCTTCCCTCAGAAATGGTTCCCTCCTCCCCCCAACCCTCCCAGCACCTTTGAAGTTAGGCCAAGTCCACCCCAACTAAGTCAACAGCCCAGGCTTCGGCCAAGTCATAGATCAAGAGGTGGAGCCAGCAGTCATCTCCTTCCGGGCCCTGAGAAGCGCTCCCAACATCTCCACTGAGTGCATGCATTCCACATCCCATTGTACAGATGAAGAAACCCAGGCTCAGAATGGTCCAGCGGGGGGTCACACAGCCAGTGTGTGGCACAGCTGAGATTTGGATCCATATTTTATTTCCATTACTTCTCAGAGCAGACTGATGAGTTACGTATGATTATTTCCACTTTACCGGGAGGCAACTGACACCCCAGGGGATAAAACTGAGTGCCAAGCTCCCCCCGCCCCACCCCCGGTTCGGGTGTGGTGGAGCTGAGACTCAGCCTAGGCAGAAGGGTCGAGGAACCTGCTGGTAGTTCAGGACAGAGGTGTGACCTGATGGGAGAGTCTGGGGACAGGATAGCGGGTACCTGACTGACGAAGCCTCCAGAGTTGGTGGGGGAGGGAGTAGGTAGATGATGACTGAAGTCTCCAGAACGGTGGGGAGGGGTAAAAGGAACAAAGAAACCTGTATGGGATGAGACAGAAGAGGCAACCACAGGATGAAGTGGGGCCGAGACAGGGCAGCTGTGAAAATCGAAGGAAGAAGTTCTTTCGAATGACTGGGGGTCATCAAAGCCAAAGCTTCCTTGGAAGGGGCATGGGATAGAGTAGGCTGGTCTGACACCTGATTCAGGAAGTCTGGGGCCAGCTCGGAAATGTACCTTTCTAACACCTTCCCACTTGACATCCATGCTGCTGCTCCAAGGACCACCTTGAGAACCTAGCCCATCACGGAGGTGTGGCTTCAGTGAGAGGAGGGAATATTAGCATGGCTTGGGGTTCAAGGTGCTCAGCCAGGTCCCTGAGCTTTTCCTCCTTTCTCTCCTGGCCTGGCCCTTCCTGTGGTCTCCCCCGGACCCTCCATTTATTTCTCGCCCTCTCTTTTGATTGGAGGAATAGCCCACACTCAATATGGCGCACTAATCTGAAAGGCACAGGCTTGTTGGATTTTTTTAAATGTTTTTTTATTTATTTTTGACAGAGAAAGAGAGAGAGAGAGAGAGAGACAGAGCATGAGCAGGGAAGGGGCTGAGAGAGAGGGAGACCCAGAATCTGAAGCAGGCTCCAGGCTCCGAGCTGTCAGCCCAGAGCCCGACACGGAGCTTGAACTCACAAACCGCGAGATCACGACCTGAGCCGAAGTCGGACGCTTAACCAACTGAGCCACACAGGCGTCCCTTTTTTTTTTTTTTTTTTTTAATGTTTTGGTGGATTTTTACAAGGATATCCACCTGCATTGCCTGGTATATATCCACACATCTGGATCAAGATGCAGAACGTTTCCAGCACACCTTGCAATCTCACTTGTGAGCTCTCGTAACCAATAACCCACCCCTAGAGGTAACTACGATTCTGGAAGGAACAGGGTCCTTCCTCTTGAACTTGCTAAGATGGAAGCACACAGAATGTTCTCTTTGTGCCATAGGCCCCTTCTTGATAGTTGGACAGTGTATTTTTATTTCTCGCTCCACAACACTCTCTCCAGAAAGTGCGGGTTACTGTGCCCGTCGACAATTCCCCGTGCCTCTTCCTCTCTACAAGTTGTGTCTCCTCAAGATCCTCCTACTGCTCATCGCTCTGGGCCCGACAGAGATTTCTGTATATCTGTTTCAATTCTCGAAACGGCCCTGTGAGGAAGGTGTTTCTTTTCCTGCCATTTTACAGATGAGGTTCAGAGAGGTGAAGACATTTGCCCCAGATCCCACAGCCTATAAGAAGCAGCCTCAGCCAGCTTGAATCCAGACCCCGCCCTTGACCACTGGATGATCCTGCCTTCCCTCCCGTTGGAGTCCTGGGACCGACTAGACATGCCATCAATGTTTGCTAACTGACTAGGTGAAGCGAACCCCCTTAAAACAGCTGTCAGTCTTGCTGTTTGGTTTTTGGAGTTGCTATGTTGAAAGCGCCTAGGATTACTTCCCAGGCGGTAGGTCAAAGTCAGACCAGCTTTGCTCATGAGGTGAGCACTGGATTCACGTCCCCAGTGGTCCAGCCTCAGCTGGCCAGTCTGGGAGGCTGAGTCCAGGGGCCTGGAGGTTGGGCTCCCTGATGGACGTCTCCAGGAGCCATCAAGGGTGCAATCCAGTGGACTGTTTTTTGAGGCATCCTGGAGCCTTCCTGGACCCCCAGGTGTGATCTTTATGTGGCCAAAGCACAAGGCCGCTTACGTAGGCCATGGAAGGGACCTGTGAGGATGTCAAAACAGGATCATTTTTTTCTCCCCTGGTTTTTCGAAGCAGAAAAGAGAGAGAGAGAGAGAGAGAGCTGGGGGAAATGGGCCTAATTATAAACGAGGATTGGCATGAAGTTCATGATGACTCATTTTTTAAATTGGTGTTTGACAAGAACAAGAAAGAACTGAAATCAGGACAATTAGGAACTAATGAAGAGATTAAAAAACAGAGAGAAACGCAGGTAAAAGAATGAGCCTGGAAGGCCAGGCCTGGAAATGACTAAGTGTGCCTCGGGGCCAGGCTGGGAATGGGCGTCCCACGGGGGACCTGTCTAGAGTCAGAGCGACCATCATTCCCTCATTCCAGATCCTTCTGTAGCTTCTCAATGCACATCAGAGAAAATCTCCATGTCTCACCTTGACCTCCAGGTTGTAGTCTAAGTGATGAGCTCATGTCTACCTGTCCAGCCTCATCCCAAGACATGTGGACCCTCACCCGTCCACATCAGGACTCTGGCATCCTCAAACACAACTTCAGGGCCTTTGCACATGCTCTCTCCTCTGCCTGGAATACCCCGTCTTCACGTGAGGGGCAACGGTACTCATTCTTGGCCTTCAAGTTTGTATTTCAAGTCAGAGTAAATGTTCCAGAACACCTAGCTGAAGTAAGCCTCCCTTATCATTCTCATTCACTGCACCCTACGGCATTTCTTCGTAGCCCTTATCGGGGCTTGCAGTTAAAGCTTTTGTTCATTTGTTTGCACCTATGCTGCCTAGTTCCTCCTCTGAGCTATGAAAACGGAGGCCATGGGTATTTTGTTTACCAATACATCACCCAGCACAATGAATTACCCCTAGTAGAGTGAGAAAAGCAGCCACCTAATGCTGTACTTCCAATGCCAGCTTCAGGCACAGTTGGATCCAGGTGGCTTCGTCATCAGGGGATCTTTCTCCGTTCACTTAGATCTGCTCTCCTCCGGCTGTCTTCATTCTCAGGCCTTTGTTCTACCAGAATAGCAGCTCCAGTGGGAAAAGAGGCTCTCTTAATCACTTCAGACAGAGTTGAGCCACTATTTATCCATTGGACAGGCCTTCACACTTATCACTCGGCACCTACAATGTTCTAGGCACTGCTCTAAGAACTGGGGAGCCATCACTACACGAAAGGGACAGTGTTCTTGTCCTCTTAGAGCTTATGTTCTAGCAGTGGACGCGGACAACATATAAGTCAGGATAAGAAGGCCTCTAAAATAATTGTAGCTGAGAGGGGGTTGGAGAGTAATGGGCAGGAGGTAGCAGATATGTGGTACCTCTGAGTGCCCTGGCCAGAGCCACTGGCTCCTCAACCAATGTCATGGCAGTGAGAGGAAGGGGGGAATTGTTCCCCAAAGGAAGATGGGAAGGAAGATCCACCCAGAAAAGGGTGGGATGCAGGCAGTCAGGCAAACCCAGGAGATGCCTCCAGCAAGTGCACATGGCATGTACTCCTCTGTGCCAACTATCGGGGAAAAGGCTCAGGCACTGGATGAGAGAGGTTGTTTCTGGCCCCATGGCTTAGGGTGGTGGTCCTCTCCCCCAGGGCGGGACGATAGTGTGTCAGGACCAGCCTAGAGACACTAGGGCACTCGAGTGTGTAGAGACCGGACTCGAGACAAATCAGAGCACATTATAGGAGGTCCCCACACACATATCCCTGGCAGTAAGAGAAACTTTCAGGAGCGGAAGAGAAGGACCTAGAGTCTCCCACGGGTGCATGAGCGCTGTGTGCACCATCGCCCCATTTCAGCCACACTGTGCCTGATGCAGTGAACTCACCGGTGGGAAGTGGCACTCCTGGTGGTGACCAGGACTTTATTTCTCTGTGGTAATGTTTTTGCAGCCTTAAAATCAGGCACGCCCGTGAAGGTGCATTGCCTTATCTCTTCGGTAGGTCTCAGAAGAATGAGAGCCAAGAATTGCAATTGACTGGTACTAAACGAAAATTGGTGCCAGAAAGGGTACCTCCCAGAAATAATTGTGCTTTTGGGGAGGCAGCCAAACCTTGGGTGGGGTTTGTTTTTAGCAGGCTTAGAGGCCTTTTGGGGTTCCCTCATGTCTTTGGGAAGTCATCTGAGGCTGTGGGATTTGTGACCAAGGGCTTAGAAATGTCGTCTTGTCCTCAAGATGACCCTCTGGGACAGGAGTAACACCTGATTTTTATCTAAATGCCATCTCAGAATGTTTGGAAATGACTGCCTAGACCACCGCGTTAGGCACAGGCACAGGCTCAGCAGGGAAGTGTGCTGTGATCTGCTAGTAATGTCTGCCAGGGGCAAGGGCAGAGTGGGCTGTGTGCACAGGCCAGCTATTTACCAGCTATTAGCTGATGAAATGGATAATCTCGTGCATCCTGGTGAAAAATGCCCAACTAGAAATAGACGCAGAGCAGTAACAGAGGGATTGTTCTGAGGCCCCTTGTCACGATGAAGGGCAGACTGAGTTCAGACGGCTCCTGGCTCCGCCACGTATGTCCCACATGACCTTGGGCAAGTTACCTGCCTCTCATAGCCTCGGTTTCCTCATCTCGTTACTACCGCAATGACATCACTCCTATCAAGTAGTATTTTTTAAAGATTAAGTGCGATCATATATGCAAAACGATTCAATACGTTCTATGTCTCTGCTTCCCACCCTGTCCCCCTGCCTGGGGGGTGAGGCAGTGGGGGGAGGTGAGAAGTCAGGAAGGGAAGGGAGAAGAGCCTGGAATAACTGGATAAGGAATGTGTGGAGGGGCTGATCTAGACAGGAACTGAGATTGGAACAACTGGAAAGGAACAGGAAGTTTAAAAAAAAAACAAAACCCAGAGCTTCCACTAGAGATATGAGCTCATCTGGCTGGCACACAGCTGCCTGGAAAGGCGGTTGGGAGTTGTGGCTAAGAGCATGAGCTTTGGAGCCAGACTAGGCAGAATGGAAACCCAGCTCCACCTCGTCCTGGCTGTGCACTGTCACCTCTCCGGGTCTCAGTTTTCTCATCTGCAAAATAGGAGCAAGTAAGGGAGGCTTCCTCGCAGGGGCAGGGTGTTAATTAAAAGAGACCTGAGGGACGGGGAGCTAGGGGGTGGGGAGACTGGGTGGCTCAGTCGGTTGAGCATCCGACTTCAGCTCAGGTCATGATCTCACGGTTCGTGGGTTCGAGCCCCACACTGGGCTCGCTGCTGTCAGTGCGGAGTCCACTTCGGATCCTCTGTCTCCTCCTTTTCTCTGCCCCAACCCTCAACTCGCGCACGCACTCTCTCTCCCTCTCAAAAATGAATAAGCATTTATTTTTTTAATGTTTCTTTATTTCTGAGAGAGAGAGAGAGAGAGAGAGAGAGAGAGCATGAGCAGGGGAGAGACAGAGAGAGAAGGAGACCCAGAATCCGAAGCAGGCTGCGGGCTCCGAGCCGTCAGCCCAGAGCCCAACGTGGGGCTCGAACTCGTGACCTGCGAGATCATGATGTGAGCTGAAGTCGGACGCCCAACTGACTGAGCCACCCAGGCGCCCCAATAAACATTTAAATAAATAAGTAAATAATGAATGAATGAATGAATGAGACCTACGGAAAGCACCAGCACAGTTCCCGGCACATAGTCTATACTGCGATGATCGTAGTCGTAATTATTGTTATCATCATGGTCTAGCAACATTCGCTTCTCTGTGGCCTGGAAGTCCACCATGAGGCTCCTTCTTTCTGCCACATCATCACCACATGAACCTGGGGAGATGGAATACCTCCCGCTGCGTCCAAGAGATGCACCGTTCCTGTGGTCTGGGGTTGGAGGGCGTCCAAGGCTGCTGGGTGACCACGCCATGCCGAGGCTTCTGAGTCCCATCCGGGCAGATGGCGTCTCCTGGGTCCTTCATTAATTATCACACAACAGAACATTGCTGCTTCCCACTCTGATGCCCTGTAATCAGCCAAGAACCCTCACAATTCGATATTTGGAAACAATCAGCCCAGTTCACGGCCTCGGCACCATCAATTAATGTGGACGTGGACATAAATTATGGGGAAGCAGGGACGCACACAGGGCGATGAGGTCACAGCAGCCACGAACCTCTGGCTCAGATGAGATTTCCCCTGGAACGGGGCTGATAGTGCAGTGCTTCGCCCCTCGATCCCACAGCGGGGCCGTTCTCCATCAGGGGCCTTCAGGGACCCAGAGCCAGAAGCCTGTGGCCAGGGCCTCAGGGCTCCGATCCAGGAGGATGTGGGAGGAGTCCAGGTCGGCCAGCGCTCATACAGGCCACCTCGGCCATTCCCCTGCCTCCACTGCAGGCTGTTCCTAAGAGGAAGAAGCCACAAAACCACTTAAGTCTTGGGACAGGTCTCAGCTTCGGATGTCCGTCTGGGCAAGACGACAACACTGATGCCCTCTTCCAGCCCAGGCACAGGCTAAGGGTCCTTCCTGGACCAAGCCAAGGGCTCCTTGGGGCCCACTTCCTGGGAGGCCCACCCTATCTGTTGGGAAGCAAAGGCTCAGAGGCCAGGCCAACTCTGTCTTGAGTCCTCAGACACGTAGCAGCTGCGTGACTGCGTACAGGTGTCTTAACCGCTCCCTGCCTCAGTTTTCACATCTGGAAAATGGGGATTTCAAAAAACCAGATGGACCGGTGGGTTTCACACAGCGCCTGGCGCACAGAGAGTACTCAGGCCGTGCCGGTTGCCCGCGTAACGGTTAACAGATGGCCTGCTAGCTAGCGTCTCAGAGGGCTTCAGAGCTTACAGAGCTCTTGAACACCACAGTCCCCGTGGATCCTCCGAAGGCCAGGAAGAGAAAGCAGACCAGAAGTCATCTCAAGGTGCTACCGGGGAGGAATCCACATCCAGGCTCACTCACAAGGCTCTTGGCAGGCCTCGGCTCCTCGCCCTGTGGGCTTCTCCGTGGGGTTGCTCACAGCTTTCCCCAGGGCGAGGGCTCCCAGGGGCCCGCGAGTACTGGGTCAGCCACGTTGCAGCCATCGTCTTAATTAATCCTAAGGCAAGGGCAAGAGAAGGCAGGGAGACAGAGCTTCTGTCTTTTTGGAACCTAATCTCAGAAGAAGCGTCCGTCATTTTAGCCGTGTCATTAGAAACAAGTCACACTGAAAGGGGCGGGCCTCACAGGGATGTGGGTGTGACCACCAGGAGGCAGGGATCACTGGGGGCTCTGCGGGGGCCACCTGTCCCAGAGGGACAGTTAGCCAGGCACCAGGTTGAATGATTTGCCGGCAGCATCCTATATAATCCCGATTTACGAGGGTGGGGTGGGAAAGTCTGCCAAACGCTGTTCCTCTCCCTGTTTTATAGGTGAGAAGGTTGAGGGTCAGAGGAGTCAGGTGACTGGCCCCGAAATCAGGAAGAGCGGCTGGAATTTGAACCGTGTTTTTGTCATTGGCATTTTGCTCCACAGAGGTCAGGCCAGTGTCCTCTGGGATGCAGCCACAGACCGTCTGGGCTGCCCTGAACTTGGGAAGTTGAATATCTGACTAATGGGGTCAGGAAGCCAGCCTCCTGGCTGGTCAGGGGAACCTTGCAAACGAACCGTAATTCGGTAATGCAATTTCCTTGACTAGGGAAGACTTAAGTCTTCTGGGCCAGCAGGAGCAAAAGACGTGCCCTGTCTGGCTTGATCTCATGGGACGCCTGAAAGTTACTGAGGAATTGCAACCGGCCGGCACTGCCTGCTCAGGTGAAACTGGGAGGGTGAAACTGGTCCCACTGGGAGGAGGTTGCCTCGGACCCCCAGAGATGGCAAAGCACAGTGGCCTAGCCAAGGAAGCAAAGGGAAAAGGCCTGTTCATTCCTGACCCCAGCAAGCCCAGGGCAGGGCAGACTTCCAGACGTGGGCAGAGCTCATACCCAGAAGGGACGGGGACCCACACCCCAGCCAGCCGGGTTCGCCATCCCACCTCCGGCACTATCTGACTGTAGGACCCTAAGCAAGCCACGGACGCCTCAAAGCCCCGGTTTCCAGAATTGCAAAATGGAAGAGGCGGTAATCTAACCTCACAGGACCACCGTGAGGGCCTGCAAAGCACCCTGCAGAAAGTAGTTGTCTAGCAAACGGTGACTCTTTTCGGCACGGGGGGGACACGCCGGGCAGAGCTGTGTCACCACCGTGCTTGTTTCCCTCGTGCCTGGCACAGACTCAGCCCTTAATCACGTTGGGCTAATCGATTAGAGAATCAAGGAAAAATGTAATTTCTGAACAGGGTGAGGGTCAGAAGCTGCACCTTCCAGACTTGGGACCTTTTCTCAGCTGCAGAGTTGACATGAAGTGGGTTGTAAGCCTATTCTATAGAGAGCTTTGGCCAAAGGCGTCAGCGACATGAACTCCCTGCTTGGCAATCACGTGTCCTTCAGCCACCTCAAGGGAACAGACTGCCCACGACACCTGAGGCGTAGCCAGGCTGGTAAGCAGCTCTTGTGCCTCCTTGAGAGGGCTCCCTGAGACCCCACGGGGATATGGATTAATCCGGGGTGCCTGCCCTATGCCAGCTCTGCCCTAGACCCTTTGGGATGATCTGTGGCCATTCGCAACATACTAGGAAACCTGAAATAGTGTACTTGCTCTGTGACCTTGGGAGAAAGACTTGACCTCTTTGAGCTTCAGAAAACGGGACTCATCTCAGCACCTACAGAGCTGTCCTAAGGCCTTGAAGGTGACACAAGAATTTCAGTGCCTGTGCCTGATAGAAATCCTCAGTTACTGGTAGCTCCCCATTGCTATTAAGAGATGTGCTTCTGTAGAGGGATTCTGCAGCCCTAAAGACCCCCTCGGGTCCCGAGGAATAAAGCTACATGTGTTTCTCTGGAAGCAGATCAAGGAGGAGCGGGACATGGGCTGGCAGCTCACAGGAGGGAGAAGGGACTGGGGCCTCTCTGAAGGCTAACGGTGGGCTGGGGACAGCCAAGAGAGATCCAGGTGTCACCTTGCACTCCTGAATGTCTGCCCTGGGTGCGTCAAGGCTCCGCTCACAGAAATTTTGGTGTTGGCACAGGGGACAAAGAGACCGCCCATCACAGCTCTGTACTCTAGGGAGTAGCAGTGACAGAGGAGAGCAGGCATGGGGCAGAGAGAGGGACACTTTCAGTGCTCATCAGAGCTCCTGGCACTCAGGAGATGGAAGCCGGGTGTGTGTGTGTGTGTGAGAGAGAGAGAGCGTGCCCATGGCGTGGGACACTCTTCAGCAGTCAGGCCTTCCAGGACCAGCAGGGAATCCAGTGTGCAGGGCTGCTGGAAGAGACTTCTCATCCACCGGGAGGGCTGCCTGCCGAGTTCGGGTGCTGCTGGCTGCAGATGGTCAGATATTAAATTCTACTCTGCCTCCCATCTGGCGGCTGCACTGGCTGGCCTGGCGAATTCCCCGTAGGCCAGCTCTGGGTTCTGGACAAGCCACTCTGCCCCGACCCGACCCTCCAGTGACCCTCAGACAGGGCTGTGCTCAGCTAATCAGGAGAGTCCTCCCCCTCCTGCCAAGCACCCGCCTTCATCCCCCCCTCCAAGGCGGCCACCTCTGCTCTCCCCTCGGAATCTGCTCATCCAGAGCAGGGGTTTAAAAGAACATAGGGTTGAGCATCAGATTCACCGGGTTTTGATCGTGTTCTGGTTCCACTGGGCATTCACCTGGACCTCTCTGAGCCTCTGTTTCCTCCTCCATGATTCCTATGACACAGGGCCATTGGAAGGACAAAATAGGGTCTCTCGACCTTGATGCTGATGACTGATCCCCTGGTCTGGATCATTTTTGTGGTGAGGGGCTGTCCTGCACTTTGTAGGGTGTCCAGGACCATCGTTGGCCCATCCTTGGCCCATCCTTGACCTCAACCCACTAGATGCCGTGGCACCCCACCCCGACTTGTGACAACCAAAACTGTCTCCAGACCCTGCCAAATGTCCCTGAAGGGTCAATGTTGTCCCTGCCAAAAATCACTGCTGTGGGTGTTTTGTACTCTGCCTGGCAGGTGGGGAACACTTGATAGACAGAGACTGCCCCAGACCAGTGTCCGGGGCGCTTAGAACATTTCCTGGCACACGGTAAATGCTCAGCAAATGTTAGCTCTGACTGTTCTCTTGCCAAAGGACCTTTCCAGTCCTTGGAAAGCAGGCTTCAAAGTCTGTGGTTCAACATGCATACATCATGCTTGTATGGAGAGCTGTAGGCCAGCCTGGGGTGGATACGTATGTGGACCCGGTTTAAGTAGGTAAGAGCAATGCGACCAGAAGATTGAGGGGGGAGGGGGACACACCTGAAACACAAGAGGAGCACCGCTCTCGTCTCCATCACCTGGTAGTTTTCTATCGCCACTGTTGTCCTTACTATGATCACTTAGCATTTGTTGACCACGGACTCTGTTGCAGGCAGTGTTCTAAGCACTTGAAACATTATCTCACGGAATCATCCGGATGACCCTAGGAGGTCACTTCTCTGATTCCGTCTGTTGTGCAAAGAGATGACGGTATTTCAGTAGCTTGCCTGAGGGCTTGTGACAGAGGGTTTTCTGCCCAGAGAAGGGTTACCCAGCTGGCGGGTCAGGAAAGAGGGGCTGATATCTGAGCTGGGTCCCGCGCCCTTCCCAAAATTTCAAGGAAAGGAGGGAGGGTGGGGAGGTCCAGGCAGTGGGTGCAGCCTGAATAAGGCTTTGAGGCTGGAAAGGTCAGCTTTCATTCCGCAAGACAGCCGACTTGTGGGGGAAAGAGGTGCAGAAAAAAAGACAGTAGCAGCCCTTCCTGTGCCTCTCCCCGGGCCTCTGCCCCAGCTCCAGCCAGGCCGGGTGGGCAGGACCACCCACCCACACCCCACCCCCCCCAGGGCCTCCAGTAGCCACATCTGTTCCCTACTCAGCCTCATTATGCACGGAAGTGTTAGGATCTGCTGGGCTACGGTGGAGACTGATGGTCCCAGGTTGCCCAGGACTGAGGGGGTTCCCAGGATGTGGAACTTTCTGTGCCCAAACCAGGATAATCCTGGGCAAACCAGCAAGGTCAGTCACCCAACCCGTGGCCCCTTTACCGGCCCTTTACACAGGCCACCCTGGGCTTCTGCGGGAGAATCAGCCCCACTTTCCACCCAGCCAGCCTTCTGAGCACCCCCTGAAAGGGCAGGCCTGGGCCAGGCGGTCCGACAGCTGCTTCCCAGCTGCTTGGCAAAGCCCACCTTCCCCGGGGCGGGAGAATCCGAGCACAGCCGCGGAGGCCCAGAGAAGGGAAGGGACTTGCTCGGACCTGCGCCCAGAGGCCAGGTCTTCTGGGTAAGCAGGATAATTTCCCTTTAAGTTTAAAGGACAATAATGATAATAGCTGAGGTTCATCAAGCTCTTGCTACATCCCCGGCCCCATCATGAATAATTCACCAGCAACATGGTGCTGAAGGCCCATCCTGACCCTAAAAGTCTTTTCTCATCAAGATCATTTTTACAGAAGGGGAAACTGAGGCACATAGAAGGTAAATGATGGGGGCAAGATTCAAACCCAGGAAGCCAGACACCCCAGCCAGAGGAGGTAACCATTGTGCCACATGGTCTCAGAGGGACAGCGTCTCACCTGGCCCCTGATCGCATTGCTGTGGACAATGGGACCCTTTCAGAGTACTACAGTGTGGAACACACACACCCCCTTCTGGGTCTTTTGTCCCATGGGACGCTTCCCTGATACTGGAAAAGTCACATGTTTAAAATAAGGTCTTGACTTGAGGATCCGCATGGCCTTTCCAGCACTGTGGTAGGTCAGAGCCATGGTGGACGGGGACAGGGTGTGCCTCCCGCAGCTTCTCCCTCCCAACCTTGTGGGAACCAGTAACTCTCTTTGCAACTACAGGGCCCTGATGGATCGTGGCAGGGGACAGGAGTCAGAAGTGAAGGAGAGATGGCATTCATTCAGAACTCTTTATCTGCAACTTTGTTAGGCGTTAGAGAGCCGGCCAGTCAGGAACATGACACAGACACAGAGAAGCAGCCAGGGAACCAAGAGGAGTGTGGTCTATGATGAGTTGGAGGTGAGCCCAGGAGACTCAGAAACACAGAGGGGGCACTCACCCCAGTCTCTGGAGGTAAGACAGGTCTCCTGGAGGGAGTGATATCCTAGCTGAGATTTGAAGGAGAAGTAGGGTTTAGCCAGGGAAAAAATGTTAGGCAGATATTCCAGGCATAAAGAAGAGCTTGTGCAAAGGCCCAGGGGTGGAAGACAATGGCCTATACTAGCAATTGTCAGTCACTTTATTCTCTATTTGGCCAAAGTCTGGGTCATGGCGGGGACAAGGGGAGAGGAAAGGCTGGAGAGGTGGGCAGGGATCAGATAGGGATCTGCAGTTCATTCTATCTTGAGGACAACAGAGGGCCACTGATGGGCTTGGAGTAAAAGCATGGCAGGATTGATTATGTTTGTGTGTCAGAATATCACTCTCACTGCTCTGAGGAGAATGAATTGGATAGATGGGGTGAAGCTAGTGTAAACGTGGGGTTGTATCTTCTTAATTCTCCATCTTCAATATTATTACAGTAGATGGATGGATGGAAGGGAAGGAAGGAAGGGAGGGAGGAAGGAAGGAAATGAATGAATGAATGAATGAATGAAACCCATAAAACAAATTAATAGGGGTACCTGGGTGGCTCAGTTGGTTGAGCGTCCGACTTCGGCTCGGGTCATGATCTCGCAGTTCGTGGGTTCGAGCCCCGCGTCAGCTGTGCTGACAGCTGAGAGTCTGGAGCCTGCTTCAGATGCTGTGTCTCCCTCTCTCTCTGCCCCTCCCCTGCTCATGCTCTGTCTGTCTCTGTCTCTCAACAATAAATAAATGTTAAAACAATTTTTTAAAAACAAATTAATCAAGTTCAAGAAGGAAATATTTCAACTTAGAATGGGAGAGAATTTTTTTTATAACAGTAAGAATGGAAACAAAGACAGAAAGAGCTGCCTTAAGAGGCAGTGAGCACTCTGTGTGGGGGGATATTGAAGCACAGAATGAGATAGGACTCAGTCTCACGGGGGTAAACCACAGCATTGGTATCTTACTTTGTATAGGACTTCACATTTCTAAAACAGTTTCATATTCTTTGTCTCTTAATTGTCATAACACCCGTGTATCTTGACTAGCATCCTGAATATTATCTCCTTCTCACAGATGAGGAAATTCAGATTCACAGAAGTTAAGTGACGTTTCCAACTAGTAAGAAACAGAACTTGCCCTGGAAGCCTTCTCACTCCCAGTCCGCAGCTCTTTCCAGAGAGCCCCCAGCTGACTTCTGAAGTTGCTGCTAACCCTGAAATGATGGATTTCTTACTAGAAGATACTTATGCTTGCGCTCACAATACAAAATATAAGGTCGGCTCCAACTTGGAAAGCTGATTCGTCAGGACGGGCAGAGTAGCACAGTGGAAACAGAACAGGTTGGGAGTCATCAAAACTGCCTCCTACTGGCTGTGTGGCTTTGGGCAAGTCTTCTCACCTCTCTGAGCCTCAATTTCATCTACAAAATGAGGGTTATTAATACCATTTTCATAGGGTTGTTGAGAGAGACAAGGTATATAAAGGGCTGTATCAGTCAGGATTCTTTTTTTTTTAAGTTTATTTATTTTTGAGAGAGAGAGAGAGAGAGAGAGGGAGAGGGAGAGCGGTAGGGAGGCAGGGGAGGCAGATGATCTGAAGAAGATCTCTGTGCTGACAATAGAGAGCCCACTGTGGGGCTGGAATTCATGAATCGTGAGATCAGGACCTGAGCCGAGTTGGATGCTTAACCAACTGAGCCACCCAGGTGCCCCGGTCAGGATTCTTTTGGTTGCAAGTGACAGAAACCCAACTCCAGACAGACAAAAGGGAATGTATCGTGTCCCTCGTTCCCTCTGTTCTCTGCTTGTCTCTTCTTCTCTTAAAATGGAACCCTCAGTCTCTCCTCCCACAGATGAGCCTCTTCCAAATGGCGTGGACAGAACCACCCTCAGCAGAGAGAGAGAGCTTCCTTCACCTAGTAACAGTGTATCAGTCCCAGGGAAAGCCCTTGATTGGTCCTGCTTAGTCACATGCTCACTCTGCAGGCCAATCGCTTTGGAAGAAGGGAATGAGGTACTATGATTGGCTACACCTTAGTCCTGTACTCACCACCATGGCCAGGACACATTACAAAAGGCTACTAAAACCCATTACAAACACCTAGGACAGTGTCTGGAATGTAGTAGCTGCTCATTAAATGGGAATGTGGTTGGCACCATTTCCTGGGGGTGTCAGTGACAGCTTTGTTTGTAGAGAAGTCTGGAATTGTGACTTAAAATCTTGGGAAAATTCAAGCTGGGAGAGAAGGTCAGCTACATACGCCTTGTTAACGCTAAGTTCATGTTCACCTCCACGGAGACCATCGTAGGTTGCACCAGCATCCTATAGGTGTCCTCTGTAAAAGAATTTACATGTAGCAGAAGTAAAATGGGGGTCTTGGGAGACAGCTGGGCCACTCACCAAGGGTTCCCACACCCTGAAGCATGCAAACTTGCTTCTGTGGTTATTACTCTTTTATCCACCCAGTCCCTTTCATTCATTACTTTATTCAACAATATTTCGGTGCACCTTCTCAGGCCTGAGGATTCAGCAGTGAAGAAGACACAGCCCTCATGCTCTAAGTCTAGCTGACTCTCAGTCCTCACTCTTTTCCTCACCTGTTGATAAGCTTTCAATGTTTACCTCACCAATGAGGGGATAAAAAGTTGACACACAAATTATGGTTCACAATGTATGTGGCTGAGTCAAAGAACTTGTGTTCGTTCAGTAACAGTTCCAAAATGATTCTATCTCTTCCCCTTTGGGAAATTTCTTAGGAAGGAGGCACACACCCATTCCATAACTCCCTGAGGCTTTCAAGCTGGTTCCAAGCCCAGGGATCATATGCACAAGGTACATGCTCTTTGGCCCACAGATCACTCTTTAGATGTAATTCGTTGCCAGCGTTTAAAACTCAGTAGATTTCTAAAATCTGAATCTGAGCCTTCTCTTGGGAAGCCAGAGAGACCTAGTGATGATGGATGCATGTTCCACATAGAAATGATTGGCTGGACCCATGTTGTATCCACACCTTAAATAAAACCTGTACTCTCCCATTCTTCAAGGTTCCCACACGATGCATTTTTCTGAGTCATGATGCATTAACTGGCTGGTTCCTGCAGGCATTTGACAAAGTTTGCTATCCTGGGAGTAGAGAGCATTGGGGGAAAGTGTCAGCTTTGCCAAGAGTCTCTGCCTAGTCAAATTGCCTCCAAGCCTGCCCAGAACCCTTTCTCTCCACCGTGGCTCCTCCAAAGCCTCCATGGAGCAAAAGACATTTAGCCTGGGGAGAGAGACAAGTGGCCTTATCCAGAGGCAGGTGAAGCCCAGACTTGCCTTTTTCACACTCTGTTTTCAAAACCCAGCCTATTAGGTGAAGCCACTTGAGGGAATAAAAGGCAGAGATTCAAGTGGTTTTCAGTGCATCAAAGATGAGTGAGTGTTTTACCCAATGTGTCAGGAAGGCAATTTCCAACATCGTCAGAATTACCTTCATTCAGCCTTTGAATGCCTGGATTCTCAGACTTCTCTGAGCTCAGAGAGCCTCTTCAATGGGCATATGAGAGCAGTGCAAGAAATGGATGGTTCTTTGGTTCGCTCTCAGGTTGGGGAGGGGTGTTCATCACTTTTGGGTGATTTGTGCCCATGGACTTCCAAACGCTAGCTAGAAATAAAGAAGAAATGATTCACGTTCCGATTCAGAGAGGGTTTATTAAGTACCTACTATGCACTTCAGATTCTGTCTACAAGACAAATCCGTAAATTACGTCACCAGCTCAGACCTCTTTTGAATCTTTATATCTTTGTACTTGACATTGCCATTTGAATGTCTCCCAGACTGCAAACATCCGTGTTCTAAATGCAGCTCTTTACCTGCCCCCACGACACACACACAGAAGACTCTCTCACGTCTTCCCAGCTCAGGAAATATCAACTTCATCTCCGTAGTTGCTTAAGCTAAAACTTCAAGGTTGTTCTTGACCTCCTTCTCACTCATCCACAACAGCCAATTCCTTGCCAAGCCCTGATGGTTCTTCCTCCTAACTGATCTGTTCACTGCGTAGTTAAAGTACTGCTAGCTGCTCTAACAGATAGACCCCACGCTCGCAGGGGAATCCATAGAATAGAAATGTATTCTTAGATCAAGTAAAGTCTAGTTAAGGACCCAGATGATGATTCGGGGACCCAGGGAGCTCCGATCTTATGAGTCCACCAACCCTCAAGGCATCGCTTCCAACCAATGGACAGAAAAAGAGAAGGCAGGGAAGACACATCTGCTTCTAGCCACTTGAGCCCAGAAGCGATGCCACCACTTGCATTGGTGAGAACCAGTCACGTGATGCCATCTAGATGCAGGGCCCCTGGGAAACGTGGTCTCTGGCTGGGCAGCTCCTTCCCAGCCACAACATTACACTATGGAAATAGCCAGCCAGCCATCTCTGCCTCAGTTCCCTGCCACCTCCCCCATCTAAGCCCCCGTCATGTGTCACTTGGGTGACTGAAACAGTCACTTTCTGGTCTCCCTGACCTCATTCCTATTGCTTCTCTAGTCTTTTCTTCACACAGCAGCCACAGTAGTGCTTCAAACCATATATCAGACCATCCATATCAACCCCCACACTCAGAATAAAACGCAAACCCTCACTGAGGCGTGCAAAGCTGGATTAGCCTGGTCCCTGTGACCTCTCCCACTTCGTCTTCTTCTTCCCCCATCACTCGTGCTTCCTCCAGCAACCACCCTCATCACTGACCTGTTCTGTTATCAACACTCGGATCACCTTTCCAACCGGCTGATCTTCATCTTCCAAGACTCAGCTCAAACATTAGCCATTTCTTCACAGAGGACTTTTCAGTCCAAATGGGACCCTTCAGGGAAGGGCTAGTTGAGTATTTGTGTGGTTCCTTGTTTATGTCCTTTTCCCCACATAGGCTATCAGTTCCCAGAGGATAAGAGCAGTTACCTGTTCTCTTTACTGCTGTGTCCCCACCACCTAGCACATTACCAGGTACATAGTAGAGCCCAGTACATATTTGTTGAATGAATGAATGAATGAATGAATGAGTGAATGATGAATGAATGAATAACATGGTGTCATTGACTCCCTGGCACAACTAATGTGGTAGGCTCTATTACCATTCCCATTTCACAGATGAGAAGATAAGGCCCAGAGACAGGCAGTGGTTTTTCCCTAAAGGCACACAGCAAGGAAGTGGAGAATCTACAGCTCAGAGCTCTTTCTAGCTGGGGCTCTCCTTAGCAATCCTATTTGGTGGTACTTGGTGAGACTTCTCTTTGTCTTCTCTCAGACCTCCATTCTCTTCCCACTTCCCAAGATCCTGGGAAACTCACCACTCCTTCCGATCTCCTCTGGATCCTAGGCAGGTACAGCTCATGGCAGACACTCCTCCTGTATCAGTCAGGGCCCTGGCAAGAGAGGGATGCACACTCAAACTGTGTAATCAAAGAGAGACTAATGAAGAGTCTGTTTATGAAGGTGCGGTCATGGTCAAGAGAAACCAACAAGGCGCATACAGGAACCAGGACCATGGGGATCCTCACAGAGCAAGAGGAGGGAGCAGCCAGCAGAGTGAGCTGTGTGGGAAGAGCTGCCTTTAACAGAGGGACATAGCCACTGTTCCCCCAGCCCACAGGGAAGGACCCAGAATGGAATAAACCCACCCTCACTGTCCTCCCAACTCCCACTGTTCTGCCCATGCTTTCCACTGGCTGATTCCAACCAGAAGCTGGAGGTAAGGGGCTCTGCTGATTGGATCAACCTACAGGGGGACCAAACAGAGATGCTGAAGTGGGGTGAATAGACCTGAAGGAGCCAACAGCAGCCCATGAGACTTTCAGGTTGGAACATAAGAGGTAGCGCCATCCATTAGGGTCTCTTTGGTTTCAGGCACCAAATGACTCTGGCAAAACTCTAGCAAAACCAAGAATGTACTGGAGGGATTCAGGTAACTCTAGGATTTCAAGAAAAAGCTGAAAAGCTGACCCTCAGGGGTAGGAACCCACACTCCAGGACTGTACCTGAAGGGGGAGGGGAGCTCCCCAAAGAAAATTGAGGCGCAATTGCCAGAAGAAAGGATGCAAGGGCCGGGCCCACACAAATGAATGAATGAATGAATGAATGAATGAAAATAAAAACAAGAGATGTCCTCACAAGACTCACTGCTACCAAAAAGAAAATAAAACCAAGTCAGTTGAGAAGCTAATGTCTCATCAAACCTCAGAAGGATCACTCATTGGTGCTCAATCAACATTTGCAAGTTGGAAGAATAAATGAACCAAGGAATGCTAAAGAATGTGGGCTTTACCCAGAAGGCATTGGAGATGTTGAGGTGTTTCCAGCTCAGGAGGCGGCATGGTCAGATTTGCATTTTGAAAAGGTGTCTCTGACCTGCATGGGGAGACTGGACTACAGTGGGCAGGGAAGCCGTAGATGGGATGCCCTAGATGAGCAAGATGGCAGCTCAGACTGGAGAGCGGTCATACAGAAGGAAAGACAGAGTTTGAGGGTTGGGGCACATTCGGAGCCTTTGAGACTATAAACCTGTGACAGTTGATCAAGCTGCTAAATAAATGCAGCTTAGAGCCCCATCAATGGGCCTGGATGGGGCAGCTGCAGCCTTGGTGAGGTGATGAGGAGCGCTTGATGTGAGCAGCTACAGCTACTGATATGCTAGTAACTTGTCAGATGCTACAGTCACCTCTAACCCCCCCATAGCTGTGGACTCCCCAGGCCCATGCCATGAACCAATATGAATATCCCTCTATCTCCCAAGATGATGGAGACCCAGTCACTGGCCCCCAGGATCTTCTGTTCTGTTGGGCAGAGGGAGATGGGCACAAGGATAACCTTGCCACTCAAAGGAGGACTAGGGGATCACCCAGAATCATGTGGCAGGTGCCCACGCTCTGCTTACAGATTTCTGGGAAGTATGGTGCAGCCCAGAATTGAACTCTGGCTGCAGACACATGACCTGCTTCCTGCTGAATCCTGAGCCACACAAAATTAGGCAAGGGGCTAATTCTGCACTGGACAAAATGCAGCCTCCAAGGGGTTCCAGAATGTGCCATCACTTCTGGGTCTTTGCATGTTTCTGGAGTTCCTCCCCCTTCAGCTGCTCCCCTCCTCCCTTCCCTGGGCCAACTCCAATCTTCGCCAGACTTCGGCTTGGAAGTTACGCCCATGGAATAGGAGTTTCTTCGTCCCAGGATGGGTAGGCCTCCTTCCTGCTCCCACCACCACCACCTCCCATTATTGCCCACGATACCCTGCCTTGTCATTGTGTGACCTTGAGCCGTTCCTTAGCCTTCTCTGAGCCTCCCTCTCCTCCCCCCTGGAAAACAAGGTCATAATAGTAGCCTCCTAACAGAGTCTTTATGAGCCTTAAATGGTGTGGCTCTTATAATGCATCTAGGAAGGTACATAGAGCAGAGCAAGCAGTCAGTGTTAGCTGTCACTGGCCTCAGCCACTTCTCGGTCAGGAGACTTAGTGCAGAATCTGCTACAGACCTTTGCTTTCCAGAGGCAGAGGATTTTCCCAAGACCTCGGATGGCCCCTCATTGATTCTGGCAAGACTCCTACTAGTATTGATCAAATATGGCTGCCTTCGTCTCAAGGGTGTTCACTGGCCCAAGAACTGTGTGCATGGGGACCTAACAGATTTCTGAACGAAATCGTGGATACCTTTCTCGTGGCATCACCTCAGAGAGGGGTTAGCAGTCCTTGAAGGGCTTGGAAAAGCCTTCTTTTATATACTGAATGATGAAGTTTCAGAGGGATGGTGGGGTCTGGAGCCAACGGCCAAGAAAGAATACTTGAGATGTCTTTGGTGCAAAAAGGGTGATTTTATTAAAGCATGGGGACAGGACCTGTGGACAGAAAGAGCTGCACTGGGGTTGTGAAAAGTGTCCTGTTATATAGTACGGAGCTGGCTGAGGTAAAGTCAAGAGGAAGTTTCTTTTAAAAAAATTTTTTTTAATGTTTGTTTATTTTTGAAAGGTGGGGGGAGGGAGTGGGGGAGGGGCAGAGAGAGAGGGAGACACAGAATTTGAAGCAGGCTCCAGGCTCTGGGCCGGCAGCACAGAGCCTGACTCGGGCTCGAACTCACAAACTGGGAGATCATGACCTGAGCCTGAGATCGTGACCTGAGCTGAAGTCAACCGACTGAGCCACCCAGGAGCCCCAAGAGGAAGTTTCTTAAAGGGATTTCCATATGCTAAAGAAGACTCACAGGAGGCCTAGTTATTGTCAAGCTAAGGTTGTTTTTCCCTCCAGCAAAGTATTATCATTAAGACAGTAGAGAGTTCCTGGAGATTAGGCTATTGATAAGATTGCTTTTTTTTTTTTTAATTTACTAAGATATTTGTAAACTGATGGAGACTCAGTGTCTCGAATGACTGTGATCTCTTACCAGTTAACCATTTGTTTTCCCCTTTCCTTTGTTCTTGGGGCAGCCAGGAGTGCCTGAGGGATGTCACACACCTATCCCCCTTGTTGGTGGGGGAGGGTGGCGTGTGCCTGGCAAGTATGCTTCCTTGGCCCTGAGCTTGCTTTATGCTCCCTCATCACTGAAGATGCTATCCTCTTCTGTGCTATTATTCATTGGTTACATAACTAAAGGTTTTACTTCCTGTATTCATCAGCCCTTTATTGAGCACCAACTGTATGCACATCCTCCAAGAGATCTTTTCTGCCACCTTACCTACAATTACCCCCGGCCCAGTCCCCTCTCTGCCCCTTGCCCTGTTTTTGTCATAGTATTTATCCCAGTCTGACATCGTATTACTTGTTTCTTTGCGGATTTGTATGTCGTTTATGTCTTTACTTATTTTGTGGTCAGTCTCCCAGACCAGAGCGTCAGCTTCTTGAGGGCCAAGACTGACTCTGCTTTGCTCACTCTTATGTCCCCGCAGCCTAGAACACACAGTTAGTGCTCACTGAATATTTATCAGATGAACACATGCCAAGCACTGGGCCAGGGATTTTGCAAGGGGAAAAAAAATTTGAACAATAAGATGTGGATTCTGGCTTCAAAATGCTTATTCATGGGGTGGTCAAGAAAAAACAACTACAATTCTGGACAGAACTTGGGTGTATTCTGAGAGAGAGAGAGAGACAGAGAGAGACCGAGAGAGAGAGAGAGACCTTACCATTCCCCAAGGGCAAGTGAAGAGAGATGGGTAAGAGACTCCTATACTGACCACAGTTAATTCTTCACTGTCTGTTTCCTCTCCTGGCCTAACTACAGATTCTAAATGGACAGCAGGGACCATGTCTGTCTGGTTAATCATTAATCCAGGCACAGGATGGAATGTGGCACATAGTCGCTCAGTCAATGTCTTCTTTTACTTTTAGTTGGGAGATTGAGACTAGGGTTGGAGTGCAAGGGATTTCTTTGGGAGGTGATCCCAGAAAAATATGTGTTATCATGCAAGTTACCACAGTGGGAAATCAGAGCTTAATCCCGCAGGGGAGGCTTAGGAACCAGTGTAGACCACACATCTCAGAGTTACCTTACTCAAGGGGACTTATGTCCCAACTCCTGTCGGGCAGTGGTTGAAAGCACTCTAAAGCGGGCGGGAGGCGGGGAGAGTATGCTAATCCCCCCCCCCCCCCGACATTTCTTCTGCAAAAGAGGAAAGGTGCTTCAAGCTAGAGTTTGGATCAGTATGTGTGAGAATTGTAGATGCCAAGAAGATACAGGTGGGGCACTGCTGGAAGGTGCTACAGTAATTGTTTATTGAATGAATCAATAATGGACATTGGTTGGGTGCCTACTACATGCCAGGTGCCTTGTAGCTATTTATTAATATGATTTTCAAAGCTTTTGAAAGGCAGGTAGATACTGGGGCTCAGAGAGGCTAGGTAACTTGCTCAAGGTCGCACAGCAAGCAAGAGGCAGAGCTTAGATTTGGCCCTGTCTTGTCTGGTTCCATGCCCACTCTCTTTCTTTCATAATGTCAGCTGGTGGGATACTCTGGGCTAGAAAATTCAAGAAAATTCAAGAATGTTTGTCTCATTCATCTTGTTTATCTGTCTTCTCTTTGGCTCCAGGTGTGGGTCAGCCCAGCCTTGTCCCAAGCTTCAGCCAATGAACCCCCTTGCCCTGAGGTCACTATAACCCTCCAGGGCTTCACTTCAACCAAAATTCCCCCCTTAAGATTGGTGGGCTTTGGAGTCCAATAGATCTGGGTTCAAGTTCCGGAGCTGCCACTACTTAGCTATGTGTCCTTGAGCAAGTCATTCTACCTCTCTGTGCCTCTGTTTCTCCCCAAAGAAGGTCAATGATACCCAGCTGCAAGGTGGCTGTGAAGATTAAGAAGGATTAGCATGGCCCATAGTAAGTGCTCAAGAAATGGTAACCATGGCGATCTCCAAGCAGTGATGCTTACTTATTTGTCACTTGCTACCCTACCTTGCTGTACCCTGAGCTGCTTCCTTTACCCACTTCCTCCTCAGTATCAGCAACCAACATGTAGGGGTTTCATTGCACAGACCCTGGAGCCAGTCTTTCTGGGTTCAAATCCTGGCTCCTCCACTTAGCAAGTGAGCAAGAGGTAAGGTGTAGGAAGTGCCTGCCATGTTATGAGTGCTCACATGCTACTACGTGTCTATCCAAGTATTTACCACCATCATACTTCTTGTTATTGTCATCATTAATATTATCTAAAAGTCCTGTGAGTCAGCAAAATACTATTAAACACCTACTGTGTGCCAAACACTAGGTGGAGCGCTGGGGCCCAAGACATGAAAAAAACAGGATCCCTGCCCCCAAGGAGCACTGGATCGGATGGAGACGCAGAGTCAGAGGACAATGAATACAGAGCAAACTGATCAGCACTGGGACAGTGGGAGGGCCAGAAGAGCATTGACATCACATCTAGTGAAAGGCCAAAGCGTCCAGACCCTTCCCTGTGGACCCCCAGACACAGCTTTCTCTGAACACCCTGCTATCCCCTCTGTCCATACTTCTCACTCGGCTCCAAAGCTCCCACTTCCTGCCCTACAGCATGGCTAAAGCTCTTGACGAGTCTTTATGCTTCTCCTTGGCAACCCAGCCGTAAGCCTTTCAAGGCCAGGGCAGTATCTTAAGTTTCTTTTCTATGCCATGAAGTAGCCAACACACAACGCTGCCACGGTTTTATGGATGCTGGCAGGAGACATGAGACTCCTGGGTCAGAGACATGGGATTTCATTACTCCTAGCAATAGTAGTAACCAGGGTATCAGCATTTGTGTCAGTAGCCCAAACCCCAGTTCCCACAGGGCAACACAAAGAGGACCAGGTGTTGTGGTTTGGACAACAGGAGAGGAATCTCACATTTAGAGAAACTGAATTATTTATAATGGGAGTAAGCAAACCTGCCCTTTGCTCTTGAGGAAGTCAGTGTCTTTTTTTTTTAATTTTTTAATGTTTATTTTTGAGGGAGGAGGGTCAGAGACAGAGGGAGACATAGAATCGGAAGCAGGTTCCAGGCTCTGAGCTGTGAGCACAGAGCCTGACATGGGGCTCAAACCCATGAACCATGAGATCATGACCTTTGCCAAAGTCAGAAGCTCAACTGACTGAGCCACCCAGGCACCCTGGGAGTCAGTATCTTTATTATACAGGACAGTAGGCATGCCTGCCTTTTGCTCTGAAGGGAGATACTATTTCCATTTTTCAAAACTGTTATACAAACATCTTGAAAAGAGAGTCTGGAAAAAAGGCAATCAGTGCCTCTTCTGGCAAGACTTGCAGAAATGAGTAAGATAGGTGGTCTCCCAACAGATATAGATGGATGGATGGATGGATGGATGGACGGATGGATGGATGGATTGGAGGATGGATGGATGGATGGATCAGTAGATGGATGGATGGATGGATGGATGGAAGAATGGATGGATGGGTAGATGGATGGGTGGATGGATTGGTGGATGGTTGGACGGATGGATGGACAGATGGATGGATGGATGGATGGATGGATGGATGGACAGATGGGTAGATAGATGGGTGGATGGATTGGTGGATGGATGGATGGATAGATGGATGGATGGATGGATGGATGGATGGTTGGATGAGGATGGGTGGGTGGGTAAGTGGGTGGATGGATGGGCATGAGGATTAAAAATTGTGATGCTTTTTAAGCTTTATTCCTAGAAGTCATAAGCACTTCAGGGCTTCCTTGGAGGAGGATACGGCAGTCAGGGATCTTGCCTCCTCCCCAGTGATTTCTCAGGAATTCCTCCTTCACTTATTTTATATATTGGCTTCTGCCTACAATTCCATTTGGAAATTTAAAATATATGTATTACCACAGCTAAAACAAGTTTGGAAATCATTGGTGTAGAAAAGTAATTCTCAAACTTAAAAATGTGTTGGGATCACTGCAGGTTTGTTGAGACTCAGATTGCCAGACCCCACCCCCAGAGCTGCTGATTGAGGACCACTTTTGCAGAGAAACTGTCTTGATTCTTCCATGCAAGAGAATTCAGTTTTTGAGTGCCTGGGATGTACTAGCAAACTGCGAGGCATATTGAAGTCCATACAAATGGATTCAGGCATGGCTCATACTTCTCAGAGATCTTCTAATCTCGAAACAGAGACAAGAACCCCCTACATATTAATAATAACAATAACAATAATAATAATAATAGGAAAGGAGCTCTCACTGTCCGAGCATGTTCTATGTGCCAAAGACCATGCAAAGGGCTTCACATGCATTATCTCAGTTAATCAGCACAATTCTGGGAGGTAGGGACTGTCATCACCCCCATTTTGACAGATGAGAAAGCTGAGGTACGGAAAGGGTAATTAACTTGCCTAAGGTCACACAGCTAGGAAGTGGCAAATCCCAGGACTAACTCCAAAGCTTTTAAATCACACCATATCCTTGCACACTCCCCTCTTCCACACAATTAGAGTATAAGACAGTTTGAGTGTCAGATTAAATAAATCAAATGCCAAAATATATGAAGCTAATGGAGCTCTAGGCTGTCAGGCTGAGAGGAAGAAAGTGGGTTCTCTCATTAAGGCTTTAAAAGACAGGGTAAGGCCAGCAGAATCACTTTCTGGGGTTCAGGGCGGTGTAGACTGCAAAGCATGGCAGGCTAGCAGGCTGGACTGTGAACTTGTCTGACTTCCTCATTGTACAAAGTCCTTCAGGAGCCAGGAATCCTGCCTGGGGGTTTTGGTTGCCCCAGCCCCTGACATAGTGCCTGGTATGTAGCCCACCAAAAAAGAGGAGACAGCAGATGATTAAATGGACACTAGAAGACGCCATGAAAGTTCCCACACCAGTCGTTCTCGAATTTGTTTTTCGAATGAAACCTGGTCTCTCAGATTCACAGACAAAGAACAAACCAGCTCAGAATGGAGGGGGAGATAACGGGGTTCAGGGCACCCTTCCCCACCCTTCTTCCTCCACCTACACAAGACACTGCTGCAGGACCCAAGGGAGTCCTAGAACAGAGAAGGAAGCTATGCTCCAGTCCTACCCCCTTAATTTTATAGATGGGAAAACTGAGACCCAGAGAGGGGAGGGGCCTTGCCCAAGGTCGCACAGTGAATGGAGGACAGAGTCAGATGAGAAGTCAAACACATTGGCCCCAGGTTGGTAGTTTCCAGAACACTGAGCTGGCATTTCCATCTGCTCCTGTCTCTACCACCTCCCCATTACCCTTCCCCAGGGATTGGTCTCAGAAGTTTCCTAACTCTTAGAAATAAGTCCAAGTGTGTCATCTTTTCTATGCATGTCTCTGGTATTGGGGGGGGGGGGGAACAGAATTGCTAGATCGCTGCTCTGATGGTGGGAGGGAGCCGTCATTGTTGCTGAGAAGCTGTGTCATTGAACTCCAAGTATTTGCAAGTGGAGGTTGAGGATCCAGCCCAGGTCACTGGGGTGGCCTCGATGGCATGGAGTAGCCAACCTGGGACCAGAAGACCGCCTGCCTCAGTTTCCCCTGAGGAGTTTGCTAAAAATTTAGCCTCTTGAATCCTCTTCTCCCCCCTCCAAGACCTACAGATCCAATATCTATGGAGGCACGGTCCAGGAACTGGTGGTCTTCTCAGGTAAATCTCATGCCCCTGGCAGTTTAAGGACCACTGCTTTATGTTCCTTTTTTTTTTTTTTTAAGTTTGTTTCTTTATTTTGAGAGAGAGAGAGAGAGCATGCAAGCAGGGGAGGGGCAGAGAGAGAGGGAGAGAGGGAAGTCCATACAGGTCCCATGCTGTCAGCACGGAGCCTGAGGTGGGGCTTGAACTCAAACCGTGAGATCAGGACTTGAGCCGATACGTAGAGTCGGATGCTTCACTGACTGAGTCACCCGGATGCCCCTGGGACCACTGCTTTGTGTTCTGATTAAGACCTGCCTTGGGGCGCCTGGGTGGCGCAGTCGGTTAAGCCTCCGACTTCAGCCAGGTCACGATCTCGCGGTCCGTGAGTTCGAGCCCCGCGGCGGGCTCTGGGCTGATGGCTCAGAGCCTGGAGCCTGTTTCCGATTCTGTGTCTCCCTCTCTCTCTGCCCCTCCCCGTTCATGCTCTGTCTCTCTCTGTCCCAAAAATAAATAAACATTGAAAAAAAAATTAAAAAAAAAAAAAAAAAAAAAAAAGACCTGCCTTGCATTCAAACATCGACACCGCCAGGTGCTGAAATCCATTCCCTTGGTCAGAATTCTTACACTGATGGCTGACTTTGAATGTGAATGCCTTTAGGTGGACCCTGCACTCCAGTTAGCCACACGTCCTACCGCTCCCTGATGTCTCAGGGCCAGCCCACCTCATCTGTTCCCTGGAGGCACTGGCTTCCCCAGGTCTTTGCCTTCAAAATGCAAATACTTTGATTCCCATTCACACCCCCGTGTGACAGGCTATCAAACACTCCAGGGTTTGGAGGAGCCTGAGATGTGGCACCTCGGGTTGAGATGGGGGAGTACAGGAGGGGGTCCTGTATTGGGGGTGCAGGGGAGAACAAAAGGACTAAATAAGGCTCCTTTTGAGTTTTCAGTTCATATTCTGGGGTGCTCAAGACGCCCACACTCTAATGCCCCCACCTTCACATCCTTTTTGTGTCTCCTCTATGGACAGACACTGCAAGACTGAGTGGCAGCCAGAAGATACAGACAGCCCCCAGGATGACCCAACAGTCTCATGCCATTCAGGTCAGCTCAGCGTAAAGGGGACCCAGGCCCGAAGGTCCCCAAAGCTGAGTGAACAGGAGCAGAACGTACCTGAAGAGTCTCAGGAAAACAGGAAGGCTATAGTGAAGGTTTAGCGCCATCTGTCGGTCATCCGGGGAACTGCCTCTGCCGAAACGGCTGCGTAGAGCAAAGGGCAGCTGCAAACTTGCCGGGGCGGGGTTTCCCCGGGCAAGAAGTTGCCTCCATTTTGCCCATTAAAGCACCTGAAAGACCATTGGTTCAGTTTCTCCTGGCCTTTCCAAGGTTTTAGACTCTTTTAAAAAAGCTACTCAATACTGAAAACCCTCTACCCCAGAAAAGCGCACTTGGGCTTGATTTTGTGTATACTTCCAGGAACCATCTTCTGGTTCAGATCACTCTTCTGAGACTGAGAGATTCCAAGGGGTTTGTCCAAGCACCCACAGCCCATTAGTGACAGAACCAGGCCTGGAAGCCAGGTGTTCCAGCTTCAAATCCAGTGTTTCCTAGGCCCAGGCAGCCTCTTTAAGCCTTAAAGGGTTCCTCCCTCTTTCTTCTCTGCAGGAGACCTATGAATGAATGTCTACCAGGGGTGTTTGACCAGTCAGTAGCCGTCCTGGGGACTGTGGCACCCCCACCCCTCGCAGGAGTTCTAGGCCCTCAAACAACCTCTTTCCCTGCTCCCTGGCCCTGCTGGCCTGCCCTCCCACAGATGCCCCAGTGCCACTATGGTGACCCACCCCTCTTAGGGGCACCAGAACCAGCATCTCGAGCTGGGAGCCAGGACAAGGATCTTATAGGCCACTAACAGGCTGTTGCCCTTGGATCAATCACCAAACCTCCCTGGACTTTGGCCTCCCCCTGTGTAAAATGCCACGGCTGGGGACAGCCATCTCTAGGGCCCTTCTGCAGGCTGCCCCTCCCACTCTGTGCAAGACTGACCCACAGGCATGATCCTTCATAAGCATATCTAAGTGACTTCCCAAGCCAGGCACCCAGGGACAGGGTCTAATTCTTTTCCAGAATTAGAGGACCTGCGTGGGTGGGCGGGGGGGAGGACAACTTAAGGGAAGGGGCATCTGTGTGCAGTGGGAACAGAGGGAGGACACAGAGGAGGCACCCCCCCCTGGGTCTTTCAATACTCCCTGTGGGTCTCCACCTCAGGACAGAGAGGCCAACCAAGGGGCATTGCTGGCGAATGGAGGGGTGGTGGAGGACAGGGAGTGGCTGGGAGGGGCACAGCCTTTGGTATACAGTTGGTGGCTAATTAGGGAGCTATTGCCATTTCATGGCTGGACCCCAGGAAGCTCTTCATTCATTGATTCAACAAACATTAATTTGGTTTCTGTTTGGAGCACAAGCTTTCCAACTTGAGGGTGGGCCAGCCTCTCCTGGAGAACCTGCATGAAACACAGCTCACTCGGCCCCCACCTCGGTGTCTGCTTCAGCAGGTGTGGGGGCAGGGCCCAGGAATTGGTAACTAAGTTCTAAGGGGATGCTGAGGCCTCTGGCCCAGGGAACATGCTTTGAGAAGCACTGACTTTGAGTGACGGATGAGACAGACCCTTGCTACCCTTGTGGGGCTCTTAGCAGCCCAGCAGGAACCCAGCAAATATCCTAAAGTGGGTTTCCTCAAGAAAAGGCAAGCGCAGGGCATTAGGGGGGCCCAGAGCAGGAGCCTCCCCGGAAGAGGGGGTGTTAATGCTGAATCCCGAAGGCTAACTAGAAGTGGCTCAGCAAAGCAGCAGAAGGGGGAAGTTTTTGTTAAACACTTACTTAGAATGTACCAGAACCCCTCTCATATTCCTCATCTAGTCTTCCCAGTCAATGGGAGGGAGGCAGGATGGACCCCACTTTACAGATGAGGAGGCCGAGGCTCAGAGAAGCAGAGGACTGGCCCAAGATCACGCAGTGAGAAAGCAGTCCCAGTCGGCCTGTGCATAGGACACCTCCCCAGCTGCTGCACCCCTCCCCGTGCTGCTTCCCACCCCCCTCCCTTCCCCTGGGGGAGCTGCCACCCACATGCAGCTGCTGCCCGGCCTGCCGCTGACCAGCCTCGCTCTGCCGCTCTCCCCACCCCCACCCAAGCCCTTCAAGTGTTTTCGCTGCTGGGTGAATTCAACAGATGCCTTTCGATCGCAGCCTATTAAATTAGCCCCTCTCTGCAGCCAAAAGAAGATAATTATGTTTTCATTAGCCCTGGATAATGTATTACCCCCTCAGTGGCAGCCACATCAGCCAACCTCCTCCTTCCCCCTCCTCCCCTTGGTCCCGCTGGAGCACTGCGCTCCCCTGGGCTCACCTCTAAGCTGCTGGGTGGGGACTGGTTCGGGCCCAGGGTGGCAGAGATGGGGGACAGGCGGCAGCCTCCTTTCGGCCCGCAGAGGCCTTTTACACACCCACCATCCACACGGGGATTGAGGGTGTGGGCCCCAGAGAAGCTCCAAGAATAATTGTTCTCATGGTGACCATTTATGGAGAGCTTGCTCTGAGCTGACCCCTGGATGACTCCTACAGCAGTTGGGGAGAAGGGTGGCTTTACCGACATCCCCCCCCACCCCATTTTAAACACCATGGGGGTCCTGTTGGAATCAGCTTAGAGTGAATGCCCAAGCAGCCTCGGAGAGGAAGAGACATCAGGGGACACCACGCATGAGCAGCTTTCAGGGACCGCCACTCCACATAGTCCCGGGACGGCCACATGGCTGTGAGTCTCTGGTCCCAGCGCCAGTTGTTGAAGCCCTCCGGGGTCCATGCCTGGCACAAGCGATGACGCCCCCGCCATCCTGAAAGAAGGTCTCTGACTTAGTCACTCTCTTTCTCCACGAGGTGGGGGGGGGCAGGGAGGGCAGGCAGGGAGGGCCCCACTTCGGGATCAGCAGGACCTGAGTTCTCATAGTTGCTTTTCCACCAATGAACTGGGTGACCTGGAGCAAGCCTCTGTGCCTCTCGGAACCTCTGCTTCTCTGCCCCCTCCCCAAATGTACGATGGGACTAAGAAAAGGAATCATCTCTTAATTTTTACGATGAGCCCGTGAGATCTACCTATAAAATGCTTGGTTCACGCTGACAGCCATTATTCTTTCTACTGTGAGGACTATATTGTCCGAGTCCCCTAAGCTGATGGCAATAAACACAGTAAAGGAAGGGGAGTCTCTGCCTAAACTCTGCCCACCCCCCATCTCTCTCTCCTTCTCTTTCTCTTTCTTTCTCTTTTGCTCTCATACCCGCACGCAGGACCCCTCAGGACGACAAGCTCCCACCCTGGGCTCCAAGGCCCCGTCTCCCCACACCTCTGTCTGGAGAGCCACATTCGGGGGACTTTGCTGTCAATTGCACCAGGACACCTGGCGGTGAGGACAGACCTGAAGGAGCAGGGTTTCTGTCTCCCTCTCCCCAAACCCAGGCCACCTCTGCCTTTTGCAGACATAGCTCAGCCTGGGCCCTGACCCCACCATCTCGTGGCTGCCCATTCCCCACCAGCCACCCCTCTCCCCAGATAGGGGCAACTGGTTCTCCAGGAGAGGAGGTGCCCCGCCTTAGGCCTATTTTGGGCCCAACCCTGCACGCAGGCGAGGTAGCTGCTTTGAGCAGGTGAACGGCCAGCCCAGCGGAAAAGTGGCTTCCCTTCCCCTGGCTTCCTGATTTTCCCCAGTTGCCATGGTAATTGAGGGGAGCAGCATTCTGAGTCTGACACCACTGAGAGCCTGTGCTCAACTTTGAAATGGTTCAGGCCGGGGAAGCTGGAAGGACTCAGCTGCGGCCCCACGTCCCCGGGGTGCCCCATCCAACGTTTATGTCACTATTAGTCTCGGCATTGTTACTATCTTTTCTGGCTACTGTTTACTGAGCATTTACTATATGCCAGGCATTTTTGCCAAGAGCTTCACCAGCATCAGCTCATCATACACATGTTCCCGACAACCTCAGGCCCATTTCACCACTGGGGAAACCGAGGCTCTGGAACTTGGCCCATGTGGCACAGTCAGGAAGTGGCAGCAGAGCCCTGGGGCCCAGAGGGAATTTCTGGAGTCTTCTTTCCAGGACGAAGCAAACAGCTCCGTGTACCTGCCAGCTTACTCCTTATTTCTTCCTCCCCTCCTCATCCCCCCCATACCTCTCTTTCTGGCCCCAAAGTCACACCCCCCTCTCCGGAGCGTCATATGCAAGAGGATCTGAAAAGCATTTCTTAGTGACAAGGCGGGGGGGGGGGGGGGGGGGGGGGGTTCTTCTTTGCCTCATCTCTGCAGAACTCAGAACCTGAAGAGGCTTGTTTCTCTCAGCAAGGCTGGTGGGGGAAGTCAGATCAAGCCACCTGGAGCCAGGTGGTGTGTGTGTGTGTGTGTGTGTGTGTGTGTGTGTGTGTGTGAAGTCTCCTCTCTTTCCTTGATTTGCTGTTTCCCCAAGAGTGTGTGAGCAGCAGTAACAGTGAAATGCAAAATCCTTTGCAATCTGCCCAGGAAAAGACAGCTTTTGAGACGGGTTTATATGGTTACCCATATGTTAGAGCCCCTAAGAAAGGGAGGAAAGCTTGGATCTCGATCTTCTGCTCCCACAGCCCAGCCCCGCCCTCTCCCCACCTGCAAGCCCACTGGGCCACAGGTGAGCCAGGCCCCTCCCCAGCTGCCAGGCCTAAGTGCTGCTCCGGAGAAGACCAGAACAAGGCAACGTTTCCGGAACTGGCTGCTTCTGTCCCAGTCTGCCCACCCAAGAGCCAGGGCCGGAACCCAAGCTGCGACCTCCTGCGGGCTCCTGGGGGCTTCCGGCCACGCCCCGCGTGGGGGAACCGCGGGGCCCACTGTCCCGTTAAGGAATCCTATCCAACACTGATGCAGAGACCGAAAGAAGCATCCCCGCCTCCCATGGGGCCTTGTCTGCCCCCCCCCCCCCCCCCCCCCAGATCTGCCCTGTGGCCACTGCATTCAGCCCCCTCCAGGCTCCCAGAAATCGTCGTGGTGTGTGTGTGTGTGTGTGTTTCCTGATAGGGGGAAAAAATGGAAATTAGGTTATATAAAAGATGTATGCTTTGGAGCCCAGAGCGGCTCTTTTAATGAGGGTTGCGACGTCTCCCGCCCCACACCCATAAACCAGCCGGGTTGGACGTCACCGCTAATTCGTTTCAGCGATGATAGGATAAAGGAGGGACATTAAGAAATAAATTCCCCCTCACGACCCTCGCTGAGCTCACGGCTCAGTCCCTACATATTTATGCCGCGTTTCCAGCCGCTGGGCGAGGAGCCACTTAGCGCGGCGGCTCCTCCGAGGGGCGGCCAGGCGGCGAGCGGCAGCCGGGCGGCCGGGGTGAGCCAGGGGCGCACGCGGGGAAGCCCGCAGCCTCCGTCCCGAACTTGGGTTCGCTGGGGCGGAGGGAGGGGAGGGGACTCGGGAGGGGTGGGGGCTCGGCGAGAGGGGGCGGGGAGGGATCAGAGAGGCACAAAGCGGAGGGGAAGGGGGAGGGACGCGCGCGGCTCCCATCGGGAGGTGAGTGGGTGCCACTGGCGCCCTCCAGCCGCGCGGGGCGGCGGACCGGGAGGATTCGGAACCGCGAGCGCGGCGGCCGCGGGCGCCCGGGAGGAGGAGGTGGAGAAGGAGGAGGAGGAAGAGGAGGAGGAGAAGGGCAGGCAAGCGGACCCGCGGCCGGGCGGGCGGGCGGGCGGGCGCGCAGCGCTAAGAGGCAGCCTCGGCGCTGCCCGGCTCGGCGGCAGGTGAGTTCTCGGCCCAGCCGTCCCGCGTCCCCTCCCGGTGCCCTAGGGCTCCCCGCCCCGGCGCCAGCCCCGGGAGTGCACGGGAGGCGCGGGGTTTGCCGCGCGTCCCAACTTGGTTCGGGCGACCCTGTTTTCTCCTCCCAGCGGGCGGCCCCAGGCCGGGGGCGCCGGGCCGGGGGTCGACGCGCCCGCCGCGCTCCAACTTTGCAGGGACCCGTGTCCCTCTCCAGCCGCGCGCTCGGCTGCGAGCTGCGCGCCCGCGGTAATGGCGGACCCCTTGGCACCGCTCGCTGTCCCCGGCGGGCAGCCCGCGGCTGGGGGACGCCGCTCCCCGCGGATCGTTGCACCTGCCCGGCCTCAACTTTAAGCTTTGCTGCGCGCCCGGCCCCCCGGAGGTATGGCACCTGCGCGCCCGCGGTAATGGCGGACTCCGCATCGCTGGCCTCCTCCGGCGGGGGCCCGGAGGCTGGGAGGGCTCCGCTCTCGGGAAACGTCCCTCCTGCCTGGCTTCCAACTTTGCGAGGATCCTCGTCGCGCGCCCGCGGTCATGGCGGGGCCGCCTGCACCTCTTACTTCTCCAGCCCGGGCGGGATTGGGGTGTAAGAGCGCCGGCTCCCAGAACCTAGGAAAGTTGTGCCTCTCGCTGGAAAAGAGGCTCTGGGGCTCCCGGCGCGCGCGTCCCCCGGACGGACGAGGGGCGCGCTCCGCGGTTGGGATTTGGGACCGGGCAGTGCACTGCGAGCAACGGCTTTGCTTCCAGGTGATCAAGGGTCAGGGCAGGGTCCCCGTGAGATCCAGCTTCCAGGACCACCCGAAGGTCCCTTGGGTCCGAGGGTCCCGACAGGGCTGTCTGGATTGCGCCCTAGAAACCCTGAGACCCTCGCCTCCATCCCGGGGTGGGGGACGGCACTGCGGCCGGAGCGCCCCGGGCTCTCTGCGAGCTGGAGACCGTGCTGCCTGCGGTGGGCACCCGGAGGGAAGAGGTGCGCGCTGACAAGGCGTAGAGTGAGGACTGGGAGCTTCCGAGGGACACCCCTGGGCTCCAATCCTAGATTTACCTTTTACTGGGTGTATGGCCTCAGTTCTCTTGTCTATAAAATGGGAAAAGCAATTCCTTTCTCGTGGGGCTGTGGTGAGGACGTTAAAAAATTATGAATGTGAATAAAGTGCTCAGTGTTTCTGATAGTTTATTGTTATAACGCCCCTGGGCCAGATCCGGGAGACTCGGGGTCAGGTGTTTCCTGCCAGTAGGACCTACAGATCCGCCCCTCAAGGCCCCCAGGCTGGGGTCGGAGGCACTTACCTCTAGTGGAACCCGAGTAGTCCAGGAGAAGATGCATAGGGTTCTTCCTGGCAGATGAGATCCCATTCTAATTCCATAGTTTAGTTCAAACCGTGCACACAGACCCCAGAAGAATCTACAAGTGGCCAGTGATGGAGCACCCCCAAGGGGGTCCCTGAGCATAGATGTGGTGCTGGTGAGCCTGCCCAGGGCACATGGTCTGGCCTCCGGTGGCCCACGACCTTGACAGAGAGGAAAAAGGAACTAACCCCTCAAGCCAGCCCCCCTGAAGAAGGAGAAGAACCTTCTCCCTCTCTTCTACCCCTTTCTCTAATTGGGGTTGGGGCAGATGCTGCCGGTTCAGACTCAGGGAAGCACTGATTTTCCCCATTGTTATTTTGAACTTGAAGCCGGCAAGGGGCCTTTGTGCCCCAGCTGGCAGGGGTGGTGTCAATTCTTCTCTGCCCCCAGGCACCTCAGCAGACAGATCTGAGAAGCCTTGGCAAGAATCCTAAGGGAGACATTCTACGCCACCACTTTCACTACCACCGCCCCAGTCCTTACGAAGAATCCAATTTCCAGAACCCCTGAAAGAGTGCACGGCTTTGTGCCATCGCCAAGGGGAGGTCACATAATAAGGTATCCCTGGAATACCCCAGAATACTCCCCTGAACTCCCCAGGTTACCAGTGCAGTGATCTAAATCCCATTTTGCAGATGCAAAAGCTGAGGCAGATTAAACCCAGCAACCTGCCCACAGTCGCCTAGGTGGTAGGTACACAGCTGGAGAATTTAGTCTCAGGTTTTAGCTCTTTAATTTGCGGGAGGGGGGCACCCACGTCTGGACACCTATGTGGTCTAACAAGTCCATGTGGGTGCCCTTGCGCCCACAGCCTCATTTCCTGATACATCTGCTCAGCAAGAGACTACCCCAGTGGTCAGGGGCACGACTGTGTCTCCAGAAATTATAATTTCCCCAAAGTCCCTGACCATGTAGAGAAACAGCTATCAGCATAGTAGAGAGATCTGGTGAAGATCTTTGCTTGAGACCAAGCCACTTAACCTCTCTGAGATTCAGTTTCATTATCTGCAAAATGAGAACTAACTCCCACAGGGTTGTGTTGTAGATTTTCTTCATAATGTATGTGAAAGGTGTTCTGGAAACAATAGGTTTATGCCAAGATTGGTGATTCCAGAGGACGTCTTCTGTCGCACTCTTTGGGGACAGTAGTGCGGCTGTGGTTTCCAGACCGGTCTGCCCTATGCTTTTCCTGTCCCTTCTTTATTTTCCCCAGATGGCCAACGCAAGCCGTCTAGGAGGCTGTCATCCACAGAGAAGGACCTTGCAGGAAAGGGTGAGAGTCTAGGAGTGGTGAAGCGGGGTGCTTTTCTTCCTGAGGGCCTCTACCTCTGAGGCCCAAGATGCTGTCCAAGGTACCAACTGGACAACTGTCCCAAAACTTTCCTACTGGTGGGGTGCCAGTTTCCTAGGACATAGGAAGACTTGGGGGGGGGGTCAGTTCACCAGGGTATTGTGAGAATGCACAGATCCGGCTGTGGTGCCTTCTTGGCTGTATGTTTTGGGGTGTCTTATGACAAGACTCAGTATATTGCCCGTCATTCTGGTTTTGTGGGTCTGTGCGTGCCTTGGTAAGCTTTGGAACGTGGTTGAGAGCCATTGGCAACAGTCTGTGCCCATTGGAACCGGGGCTTTTCCTAATTAGAAACTGGAATGCGCAGAAGTTGAATTTGGCATTTTAGGACCAGTTTTCACCTGGCCCGTTTGAACAAAGGGGCACACTTCCCATTACAGGTCATTGTGGGTTCTGTGTTTAACAACACAGTGGCTACAGTGACTGTAGATATGACCATTTTTTTCATCCTCATACATGATAGCATTTAGACCTTACTAATCCAGCAGCTTCTGAACGGCAGCCCAGTAGACTGTCGCCATCAGAACCCAAAAGCACAGATGCCAGATTCTGACGCCCAGGTCTAACGAGTCCGCGTTTCCGAGGGAGACCTGAAGTTTCTGTGTTTTTAACATGACTTCTGCAGCAGATTCTAATCCCCTCAGCTCTTGTCCACCACCTCATCTTCCAGAGGGGGAAACGAAACTCAGAAAAGGTATGTGACTTGCCAAAGGTCACACCGCACTGTATTGACAAACCTCTGTGTCTTGACTCTTTGCCAGTGCTCAATCTGATAGCATCATGTTTACTCCAGGATAGAGAAGCCCCATAGTTTCCGAACTTAAAGGAATTTGATTACGTCTCTCTCTCTCTCCCTCTCTCTCTGTAGCTCTCTCTCTCTCTCTCTCTCTCTCTCTCTCTCTCTCTCCCCCCCCCCCCCAGTTGTTGTCAGATTGTTCAGGAGAGACTGATCAGGACTCCTTCCAGTCTGACCTTGTGGTGCATCAGCCCTATGACCCTGTGTCATGTTGGGCATTAGCTCCATTGGTGGACCCGTCTGTCCTTGCAGAGAGGATTTCATTTAAAAGTGATCTATTGGGTAAAATTTTAGGAGCCGAGTAATCACAGATGCTGATAAACCCTGTCTAACTACCATTGATTTCACCAAAACCATTGGTTTGAGCTCTTCGACAGCCGCGTCAGCCCCCGACCCAACCTTTCTAAGTCCTGCAGGTTTATATCACTCAAGGCCTGTTCCTATGAACAGCACCCAGCAATGCTGGAAGATTGAGTCTACTTGAATCTGTTAAATAAAAATGATCGATCAACAGAAAACGTCCCTAAGCCCCTCATAAAAGTGTAGCTAACAGGGTGCAGCAGGCATGGGTCTTGGCATAGGCGTGTTTCGTGACGATCGGCCGAAGATGAGTAGCAGTTATCTGTGGCTCTGCGGCAGACGTCAGCACATTTGTCAAATGTGTAATGATGAGTGCTAAACGGCAGGCTCGGTGCCGGACCCCAAGGGCAGATGCTCAGATTAAGGTGGGGTGAGCCCTTCTCCGACGAAGCCTGTGGTCTGGTCGGGCAGTGGGCTCCAAACAAGCCTTGTGGCACGTGTGACGGTTTTGCGGGAGAGGCTGCAGTGAAATGTTGCAGCAGGCATCCCGGATGGACGACTGGGGGTATCCACGTAGGACTGCTCAGAGGAGGCAGCATCAGCCTTACTGATTCGTAGCATCCTGCCAGTGACAGGGTCTCTGGTGCCAAACTGGGTCAAGTGCAGCCAGGTTGAAAGGCAGAGACCACACGGAACATCGAGAAGGGATGTCATCTGGGAAGGCACCTGACACCGGGTCCTGGCACTTGTGGATTCTGTGACTCGGGGTGAGTGAGTTAACCTCTCTGAACCTCAGGTATGTCATCCATAAAATGGGGGTTATGGCTAGCGCATGGAGCTGTTAGGAAGATTCAGTGAGATAGTATATGTGGAACTCTGGAATGGGAAACAGCATCAGGCCCGTGTTAGTGATCAGAACAAAGCAAAGAAATGGAAACAAGAGAGACCCCTTTAGTTAGCCCTCTGATGTGGACCATGCCTGTTCTCGCTCAGCGTCGATTTTCTCATCTGTGAAATGATGTTTAGCATTCAAGGGCAATGCCATTCGGAAACCTGCAGGAATGTTCTGGCTGCCTGCTACGGGCTTTGCATTTTGGTCTGGTCTGGTTTAGTTTTCTTTTCTTTGCACCTTTAGGTCAGAAACCCCACCATTAAATATTGTTTATGTCACTTGCGTGGCCCTTGAAGACATTTTCCATTTACAACCCCTCAAAGACCTTTTCCACTTTAACGTTCTGGGGCTCGCCGGAGACCAACATTTGCCCAATTCTCGTCTGTCAGTGGCATTCGTGATTTCTGCTGGCAGTTCCTGAAGGAAGACTGGTCTGTTAGCACTAGAAACACAGGGGCCCTTGGCAGGGGTGAAGTTCTCATTTCCAGCCCGGGCAACGTTTTCTCTTTCCTCACCTCTGATTTGTGATGTTCTGCCCCCGACCATCATAAGGTCACCTCTTGTCAGTTGGGGTTCCCAGAAAACACAGGTCTTCTTTGTTTATTTGTTTGTTTGTTTTTTAGCCACTCAAGCTGCTTTAGGCATCTTGACTAAAGGCACCTAAAAGAAATTCCACAGATTATCAGGGGTATCCCAAAAAGTGTCTCGGCTTCTGCTGGGAAACTCGGCCCACCGGTGTTAAATAATACTCTGGAATGCCCTCCTTAGTCAAAACTTGACAGCTACATCATTACCATGGGGATTTAAATGGTGGGCCTTTCTGGAACCTGTTTCCAGGTTGAAATGAAGAAGGGCACATGGCAACTTCAGATGCTGTGGATGACCAGTCAGTGCTTCTGAGTTAAAGGACTTCTTGTCACGAACAAGAGTCTGGGCAGCCGTTTCTTCATCTAGCAAACGAGCCCCAAGCTCCCAGCTCTGTGACAGAGCCCCGCAGGAGAGGCTGGGGCGTAAAGAAACAGAAGACGTTCTCCCTTCCCTCAAGGGGCTCGGGTGTCCAAAAAAGCGACCAACTTGCCCATAACTAGAATGCAGTGGGGCACATGATGTGGGCAGTCCATCGCCTTGGGTCATTAAAACAGCCGTGTGGATTTCATTGTGCTGTATTTCATCCCAGGAATTGTAAGCCTAAAAATGTAACCTAGGGGGATAAATCAAAATACCACCTGATAATAACTGACATATTTTGGGCATGTTTCTTTTTTTTTTTTTCCTTTGGATTTTGAGGCAGTCTCTTAGCTGTGACTGTTCAATATCCAATAAGGAAAATGAAAACAATTACGTTCATGTAACCAGAATGCAGGTAATGAAAATAGTGAATAACATCTATGTGCTAGTTCATTAAGATAAGTCTTAGCTGGAAAAACCTTCATCTGTCATTTCTTTCCGAGTATCACTGTAGTCGCTGAAATAAAATCCTTTTATTTCTCGCCAGGCAGGGCATAAAATAACGAGACAGGATGGATGTTTGGGGTTGATATTTTTATTGGTTTTGATTATTTTTTTTTAACAAGCATGCAAAACTCCTACGTGTAGGTAAATATTTCCTTAACTGCTGTCTTCAATGCACAGGATTTCTTGAGGGTACCTCCTTCAAGGCTTGCCTTCCGAAATTACACATTTCTTTCCGACTCTCCTGCCTAATGATGGCTTCTTGGGCTTTTGTCGGGGGGGGGGGGGATTTGCATTTCAGAAATAACAAGAAGTCATTGAAAGGCACATTTTGTGTTCAAGATGGGTGATTACACGGGATGAAATCATGTGGAGATTCTGTCTTGAGGAGGGGCTCTTTTTAAAAAACAGTATGGTATAATTAGACTTGGAGGTTGTTTTTTTTTTGTCTGGTTCCAAACGGGTGTCTAAGTCAAGCATTGTGCTTTGTGCACTTGATCTTGCGACTCTGATGACGAGAACCAGCCCCCATGAAGCCAACAGTCTGCCTGCTCAGGAACCACTTGACAGCCTGTTTCCATGTTGCGATTGGCTTCTGTCCCCTGAGTGGTAGGGATTAGATTTAATACTCCAGTTGCCATTGTTTAAAATGTGACCTTAACTGCATATTTGGGGACCTTTTGCAAGTACAGGTAATTTTCTTAGGTGTTATAACAGCACTGTGCACCCTGTGAGACACTGTCTTTGAGATATGTGTGCTTAAGAGTTAGGGGCTGAAGCTTCATGACATTTGCAACTTATTTTCAGATGGGTCGGGAAAGATAGATGCAGACCGAAGATAATAGGGTAGGTAGATAGATGAAGTCAGCGAGAGCTGATAGATGGATGGGTAGGTGGGTAGATGGACAGATGGACAGACAGGTACAAGCAGGGCAAATATAGCAAATGGTAAGAGTCGTCCAATCTGGTTAGAGGTTCATAATTGCTATTGTACTATTCTTTTCAATTCTCTGTGTTTAAATATTTCATAATGAGAAGTGGGGTGGCAAGAATAGCTTTAGGCTTTCCTCTGTGTTGAATTTTCCCAAGTTTCTCACAAGAATAACATTCGGCTTCTCGTCTCTGCCCGCCCCCCCCCCCACGCGTACGCACACATGCACACACATATACACACGCTCACGAGCACCGCTTTTCCTGGAAGAAATAATCCTGCAGTTTAGCAGAATGTCACTGTTTTTCATGGCAGCCTTTCTTTACATTTTCCCCCCAGCATTTTAATTAGGGCTATGAGTCACTGTGCTTTATGAAGGCTGGTGACAATGTCATTTACGGCTGTTTAGCATCCCAATCGAGCCCTCTTCTGAGGCGCTCATTACATCAGGGGCATTGAGCAGTGAGCAGACACTTCTCTCTGTCAGCAGCAAAACAGGTTCTGGGCCTCTTGAGGAATTCAGAAACAAGGTGGAGGTTCGTCTCTGGAATATCTTCCCAAGTTGCCTTTTCCACTGCGAGGCTTGATAGCCCGGGTGTGGTATGAGTGCGTTTCAGCTCCAAAAGGTGATCCAAAATTGAGGATTTGACATCCTTCTTGGAGACAGCAGGCTCTTCTCCCAGGCACAGGGGTCTGACTTGCCCTGACATTGGCTTTTAGATGTATGAGACCCCTCTGGATATGAGGTGATGGCAGGAGGCAAGATTCTGGAGCCCATCCAAGCCAGATTCGAATCCAGCCACTGCCACTTACTCATCCTGTAACCTTGGGCAGGTTATTGAATCTCTCTCTAAACCTCGTTTTCCTCTTCTGTAAGCATGGGGATGATTCCACCTCACTGGGTTATTGGGACCGTTAAATGCTCGGTGCCTATTGGGTGTTCCATGCATTTATTCGTAAGGACGAGGATCACCATTAAGGTAATCCAGTGTAGACATGCTACACCCTTGACCATTGGGGTTGCTTCTGATACTGCTCATCCCTAGACCCTGGTCAAGGTTTCTCAGCCAGGGTCCAACCAGGAAACAGAAGACACCTGTAGCTGTGATACTTTGATTCCAAGATAATGTAACGAAAGTATTATTTAAGAATGCAATTTAAGATGCCAGCAAGGGAGAGTGAAGCATTCAAGGACCAGCAACTGGGCCAGTGATGACCACCCCAGGCCCAGTGGAGCAGGGGGAGGGAGCACGTTACCGAAACCTTCGGGCCATGGAATGGGGTGTGGGGAGCTCTCAGAAGAAGCTGTGCTCAGAGAGGAATGTAGACCTCTCCAGACCACAGCACTGAGATGGCATGGATCCCCCTGTCCCTCCTCCCCATTTCCCTTTTCTCCCATTGGCCAAACCCAATCAGAAGCCAGAGGACAAGGATCCTGTTGATATCCATAGAGGTCAGCCTCCTCCCGGGGCCCAGATAAGTTAGGAGAAGGATGGAGAATAGATCTGGGGCCAAAGGATAGAGAACAACCATCGCTGCACAGACAGAGAAAAGAGGAAGACCTTGATGATTATCAGGAAGAAAGCCAACCCCAACTCGGCATCTTCGGGCAGAAACATGCTTCCCTCATCTGGGATGAGCTGGAGTGTCTCCAGTTTTCTGTAGGATCCCCATGAAATTCTCAAAATGGATCCGGCATTTACTTTCATTGCAAGCACCAAAATACATCCCAAGGTACTTTGAGGAAATGGGGAGTGGGCATTATAAAGTCCAATCCATTTCAAGGCATCATGACTTAAGCAGCAAATTGTAGGGTAGCATCTTGGGTAAATAAAGCATGCGGCCTTCTGAGGAGGTAAGGCTTATTGGAGAGGCTGCTGAAATAGGCTTGGTGTTCAGTCAACAAGCAACCAGTTGGATGTCCACTCCATGATGCTCTGAGCACATAGCTGGAGGCGATGGCCAGGTATGGCGTACCTGCCAGGTACTCATGTTGTGAAGCAGGAGTTCTTAGATGCCTTCGAAGCAAGGCATTCTAGTGGTGGCGTCCCAGGGACCCTGAAATTTTGTTGCTGACCTTCGAAGAGCTGTAGATCAAACATGGAGGAACTTCTTGGCCAAAGCCCCGTGATGATGTAGAAAGAATCACAGAGTAGGAGCCGGGCACCGGTGGGGGTCCAGCAATGATGTCAGCACAGGCCAGCATTCTTCGCACACATGCCGAGGGCTGGGTGCTGTGCTAAGCGCTGGGCTCGCAGAAACAGAACTTTTCCAAGTGGTAAATTATGGTAAAATTCACATAACATAAACGTATCATTTTAAACCATATGATTTAGTGGTATTTGCATACATCCTCAGCGGTTTACAACCATCAATTCTGTCCCGCTCCAAAACGTTTCCCCACCCCAGTGGGAAACCTTATCCCCACTAAAACTTGGAAACAAGCGTTCCGACAAAAACCTGTACATGAACGCTCAGAGCAACACCATTCGTGATAGTCAGTAGGTGGAAACAACCCAAATGTCCATCAACAGGTAAACCAAAGGTGGTGTGTCCATACAATGGAGTAATATCCAGCCATAAAAAGGAATGAATTACTGACGTATGCCACAACGTGGATGAGCCTGGACAACACGGTGCTGAGTAAAACAAACCAGGCACAAAAGACCACATGTTGTAGGATTCCGTTTGTACGAAATGCCCGGAACAGGCAAATCCATAGAGACAGAAAGTAGATTGTTGCCAGGCGCTCGAGGGGGACGGGCGGGGAAAGGCAGGGGAGAGAGAGAGTGCTTCACTTGTACTCATTTTTTAAAATCTTTTATTTTGAAGTAATCTTAGACTTACAGAGATGTTGCAAAAATAGTGCACCAAAGTTTCTTTATATCCCTTATCCAGCACCCCCTGATGTTCAAGTCATTCAGAGCTTTGGTACAATTGTTAACTAAGCTACCAACCTCACTTGAATCTCACTTTTCCCACAAATGACCGTTTTCTGTTCCCAGATCTTATCCAGGATCCCACACACTTTTAGTGCTAATTTCTCCTTAGTTTCTTCTCCTCTGCAACAGTTTGTCACACGGGCTGCCTCTTAGGAGTTTGAAACTTCTGAAAGCTACTGGTCAGTTACTGTGGAGGAGGTCCCTCAATTTGACTGTGTTCAATGCTTGTCTCACGATTGGAACACGGTGGTATCCCTTTTTTAAATTGACTCATTAAATACTTGTTTTGATCGATAATAGACAAATGTAGCTGGCATCTCTGTACCATGGTTCCGTGGATATTATTCCTTAAGATGAGGCTATAATAAGGGCGCCTGGGTGGCTCAGTCGGTTGAGTGTCTGACTTTGGCTCAGGTCTAATCTCACCATTCGTGAGTTCGAGCCCCGCGTGGGGCCCTATGCTGACAGCTCAGAGCCTGGAGCCTGCTTCGGATTCTGTGTCTCCCTCTTTCTCTGACCCTCCCCCACTTGTACTCTGTGTGTGTCCCTCTCAAAAATAAATCAACATTTAAAGTTTTTTTTAAAAAAGATGAGGCTAGGGGCGCCTGGGTGGCGCAGTCGGTTGAGCGTCCGACTTCAGCCAGGTCATGATCTCGCAGTCCGTGAGTTCGAGCCCCGCGTCAGGCTCTGGGCTGATGGCTCAGAGCCTGGAGCCTGTTTCCGATTCTGTGTCTCCCTCTCTCTCTGCCCCTCCCCCGTTCATGCTCTGTTTCTCTCTGTCCCAAAAATAAATAAACGTTGGAAAAAAAATTAAAAAAAAAAAAATAAATAAAAATAAAAAAGATGAGGCTATAATAAGTATTTAAGGTAAAAAGTGAGTCAACTGTGAGGAAGACAGGTGATTGCATAGGTGAGGCGCAGGTGGTCGGGGAAACACGACATGGTTTTGTGTAATTTTCACAAGAGCCTCGCAAAGTAAATACTAGTGTTTGCCATTTTACAGATGAGGAAACAGAGGCACAGAGACGCTAGATGTCTTGCCCAAGGCCACCCAGTCAGTAAATGGCAGAGTCAGGATTTGAACCCAGGGCCTACAGTCATAACTATGACAATCCCCCGTAAGACTTCCTTCCTGCCTCTGTGATGTCAGCTTAGATGGTGCTCGTGGTGGTTTTACTTTCCAGGGGGGACGTTCGCAGAGCTCTCTTCAGTAAGGCTGAATCAGGCGGGCATGTGTCGCTCAGGGCCGAGGGAGGGGTGTCTTCTAGGGGCTTTCCAGATGCACTGGTACAACATGGGATGAAGACCCAGCCAGTGCAGGGAACCCCAAGGTAGAGTCACCTAAGGAAAATGAATGAGATCTTGGACGGTGTGTTCCCTCTAAGTGAAGGGAAGCTGGTCTCTGTGCAGCTCTTGTCAGAACGAGTAGGCAGACTGCTTTGACGTCAAAAGCGAAAGCTCCATTTAGAGAGAAAGGTGTCGCTCCAGGAAGGGTTTTGTAAACCCCTGCACCAAGTGGAGTGAAGCAGCAGCTAGGGAGTTAAAGGTGACTGCTGTGTGAAATGCTCCCCCGTTCTCGTAGCTGTAACCCAGGGAACATGAGGGCTGGATGAGCATCGGCCACGGGGCACAAGCGGGGACAGATGCAGAGGGCTGTCAGGAAGGTGGGCATCCCATTGAACACCCAGATCAGCCAGGGGCACCTATGGCAGGACCCAAGTCACTAAGCACATCTGTCCTTTCATTGGGCAGCTTCTAAAGGTGACCTTCCTTGTTTCTCTTAAAAACTCCCTATGTAACAGGGGTCCCACGGTCAAATAGATACCTCCAAGGTCCTGGCAAGGAACAAATGAGTGAGGGCAGCTGCATGGGGCTGAGGGGAACTGGAGAGCCCATGCCCCATCTACAGGGGGCGCTGCTATGGGGCGCCTGGGGGAGCTCAGTTGGCCAAGCATCCAACTCTTGATTTCTGCTCAGGTCATAATCTCACAGTTCATGAGTTCAAGCCTCATGCTGGGCTCACCCTGACAGCACGGAGCCTGCTAGGGATTCTCTCTTTCCCTCTTTCTCTCTCTCTCTGCCCCTCCTCTGCTAATGCACATGTGCATGTGCTCTCTCTCTCTCTCTCTCTCTCAAAAAATAAATAAAAATAAACATTTAAAGTGGGTGCCACTACCCACCCCAGCTGTTTGCCGACATTCAGAAATGCAGATCGAGGACTAGCACACCGTCCAGCATTCCAAAAAAACCAGAAATTTGCATTTCATGTGAAACTTCCAGGTTTTTTTACGTAGTGGTAACCAATTTGAAAAAAAAAAAAATGTTTTTAGCTCTGTTGACCAAACAGAACTCATGTGTATGCCTATGGGCTGTTGTCTGTAGCATCTGACCCAAGACTTTTTGAAGCAAGTGATACCCTGGGTCTAAAAGCTCTTTTGTGCAGAACGGCTTATAGTTTAGGTGGAAATGAAATTTCGCTGGCAATTGCCATTTTTGCAGGTCACAAAATAGGTGGATATCTGCAATTTTACTCGGTTTGACCTAATATCATTCTGCCCCCTTGACTCAAGTATTCTGCTTGAAGCCTGAAGGGACTGCAAAAGGGTAACACAGGCATTTAGAGTCAAAGTGGACCAAGGTTTCTCAAGACATAAGGGCACACCAATCGCCCGGGGTTGTCTTAAAATGCAGAGTCAGATTCCTAGGTCTGGGTTGGGGGCTGAGGTTCTGCAATTCCTAACCAGCTCTCAGGTGGTGATTGCTGGTCCGTGGACCACAGCTTCTATATAGTAGGCACTGGACCATGTCCATCACTGGTGACTTTACAAACTTTGTTGAGAACCCCCTCCTCTTTGCCTCTCCTTTTTCTGAATCCAAGTGTTCTTACCCGAGGATGTGAGGTCTCCTTTATTTATTCTTTGATTTGTAATGGGCCGTGTTATCACCTCCCTGTAGCTGCGTGACAGCAACAAGTGAAATGACCCTGGCCCTGCCTTCCTGTGTGGCAGCCACCAGCCAGAATAGTGCTCTGGATGTGACACGGGGTTCTCCAGGTCCCTACGGTCCCCATCGCTCCCTCTCACCTCCCGCCTGGGCCGCCTCCTTCAATAGCTGTGGACTCAGGGATTGAGACTCTGATTTACTGAGCACCTACCATGTGCTGGTCACCTTGCTGTGCCCCAGGGATCCAGTGGTAAACCAGAAAACCAGGGTTCCCGTCTTCAAGGAGCATACGATTTCATAATTCATTTAGGTTGATAGGTTTGGGGAACAACATAGTTACTCAGTAAAAGCTGAGTAAAGGAAGGAGTTGTGGCTGGGGTCTCTGACACTACGATCTTTCTCTTTATTTTATTTTTTATTTTAAAAACTGTGTTATTGTTTGTGGCTCCCTTCATCAATACTAGACAAGTATAATCAGCTTTTTATCCTAACAATGAATTTGATCTTTTAAACATTTTCTTTGACAAGCAATTAGTATGGGGTCTATGGAACCCTACAGAGCTCTAGGGTATCTAGGACACCTGAGAATCCTGAAATTGCATTGTGCAGCTTCTGTGATGATTTTCCCCCTGCCTTCACCTGTCATGGTTTCTTCCCACCCCCTGTTATCAACCCTGGATAGGCAGATAATAATTGGAGGTGGTTCATCAGGAAGGGTGGGGAGGGATAAGATACTTGACTGCTTGGATTTATTTTGAATAATCAAGAAACAGTAAAAACAGACATCAAGGGCATCTACCGGGGAGGCTGTGCCTCACATCCTGAGATGAGCATTAGTGTCAAATATAGGACCCCGAATACATTTCCTGATTTCATGGGGGGAGTAAGGAATATAAGCAAGGAACTTGAGGTTGAGAAGAAATCATGCAAGAGACCTGAATCCTAGTTCTGACTCTGTCTCTAAGAACCTTTGGCAAATCCTTCCCTATCTGTAAGCCTCAGACTTCTCATCTGTAAGAGGTAGGGTTAGTCCAGTGACTTCTACTCTTATTGCTTACTGGGTCATGGAGTGCTTAGACAATCGTATTAGGGACTGTCTCCCCATGTAAACACACATATGCACGTGGTCACAAAAGTTGTGCACACAATTCCAGAATTGTCAGGGATCCCTGAGCCCTGCTGGGGGTCCATAGACTCCATATTATGAACAATTGGAATAGAAACCCCCTACAGTCCTTTCAGCGACCAATTACTAAAATTATAGGTGGTTATCAGGCCAGCTGAAATAAAAATACACAGTATTTGGAAAGTGACAACAAAAAAGTCTTTGAACTGTCATTATTTGTAGGTGATATAATTATCTGCTTAGAAAATCTGAGACTAAAATTTACTGGAGATAATAAAAGAGTTTACCAAGTAAAAAAAAAATAAAAAGCAACGACTTTGAGCTCAGACAAACTTGGTTTGAATCCCCATCATTGGCAGTGGCTGCATCAACTTCTATAATACAATTAATCTCTTTGAGCCTCAGTTGCAGCATCTATAAAATGAGAATCATAAGATCATGTCCTTCATACAGTTGTTGCAAGAATGAAATTAGGTAATTCAACAAAGTGTTTATATATACAAATGTTCAAAATATTGGGTTGAATTTGATCATTTGCAAAACTGCTAATTTAGGAGAGTTAAACCTAATTAATAAAAATTAAATTAAAGAAATTGCTGTGGATAGCTGATCATTTATTTAGTAAATATTTATTTTGTGCTTACCAAGTGCTAACATATTTTAAGAGAGTGAATGATATCTTTCAAATCAAAGCAGACCTAGGCTGCCTTTACAAATGTACATCAAACCCATACCTGCCTTGGTGAGCTATTTTTCCTCCTGTCTTTCACCCTTGTCCCCACATCCATGCTAATATAGGGCAACCAAAATGCATTTAGTTAATCTGAGAGTCTTGATCTTTTACTCAAGTTTAACCCATTTACATTTATTGTTTTTACTGATATATCTGACATATGTGGTGTTATTCTTAGCATCGTAGTTTGCATTTTCTATTTAACATATTCTCCCTTTGCTGAAATTCATTTGTAACTGATTCAGACCTACGTGGATACTGTGATCTATTTGCAGGGAACTTTCAAGTTAAGGGAGCAGATATTATCAGTTCTTCCTTAAGATAACCACTCTTACTTCTTTTTCCTTCCGTGGGCACCTTTTGCTTGACCCGGTTTCCCTGCACCAGGGACACCTGGGCATGAGAAGAGAAACTTGGTTGAGTCTCAAGTTAATACTGAGCAGCAATTTGAAGAGTACCATTCTTGATGTTGTCCTTGAAATAAAGATGTAGCATCGCTACTACAGTTGAAATTCACAGTTTACAAAGTGCTCTTTACAGCATCTGTCTTATTTAATCTTCACAAAAACCTTGGACATGGTTGTTATTACCTTTTCAATTTGACAAAAGGAAATTGAGATTCAAAGTGTTTAATGACTTGCCCAATATCAAATGGCTGGGGAATGAGCCAAATCAAGTGTATGTTTCCTGTAAATATACAGTGTTGATGTGTCCCAAAATTATGGAAATAATGATATCAGGAAATGTTGACTTTTGCAATATCCTAGACCAGAGTTAAATTATTTATTACTATGCAAGCAGGACAGTTCATCCAAATAAGGTTCATTCATTCTTATCCTTTCTTTTACCGTATTTTTTCCCTGCCCTCTGATGCTCTCAGCCAGGAAATAGCATCACATTCCATCTACTTGTGGAAGCCAGAAGCTGGGAAATCACCATGGACACCTCTCTCTCCTTTGTGCCCTCTACCCACTCAGTCACCACATCTTGTTGACCCAAACTCCTAAGTATCTTAAACCTACCCTAAGGAGCACCTGGGTGGCTCAGTCGATTGAGCATCTGACTTCAGCTCAGGTCATGATCTCACGGTTTGTGAGTTCGAGCCCCATATCGGGCTCTGTGCTGACAGCTCAGAGCCTGGAGCCTGCTTCAGATTGTGTCTCCCTCTCTCTGTCCCTCCCCTGCTCATGCCCTGTCTCTCTCTCTCCAAAAGAAATTAACATTAAAAAGATTTTTTTTTTTTTAATTATAAAAGGGGTGCCTGAGTAGCTCAGTCGGTTAAGCATCCAGCTTTGGCTCAGGTCATGATCTCATGGTTCATGGGTTCAAGCTCCACGCTGGGCTCTGTGCTGACAGATCAAAGCCTGGAGCCTGCTTCAGATTCTGTGTCCCTCTCTCTCTGCCCCTCCCTCACTCACACCCTGTCTCTCTCTCTCTCAAAAAGAAACATTAAAAACAAAGTTTTAAAAAATTAAAAAAAAAAGCTGCCCACTTTCCCCCTTCCTCCCTTCACTATGCTAACCACTGTCATTACTCATTTCTGGCCTGCCACAGCCTCCTAACCGGGCTCCCCGTAGCCAGCCTTGCCTTTCTGACCCATTTTCCATGCAGCAACCAGAGTGATCTTTATCAACTCTAAACCTGACCATAGAACTTCTGTCCTCAAAACTCTCCAGTGCTCATCATTGCTGTAAGAATAAAGGCCAGAATCTTAGCTTAGCTCTCAAGAGACCTATGTGACCCAGCTTCTGAAGACCTCTCCAGATTTATAAGACATTGGCTTTCTTCTGCCACAGTGGAGAGGGCACAGTGGACTACCTCAAATGTCTGCTCTCTCCCTCTGCCTTCTCAGCGCCTCCTCTCCTCCCCTCCTCCCTCTTACCATCCACCCCTTCAGTCTGGCTAACTCTGACTCTTCCACCAGGAAGCCTTCCCTGACCACCACCACCCAGACTATTTGGTTTCCTGGCTGTGTTCCTGCTAACAGCCTGTATTTTCACTTTGTTCTGCTTGCTGCACTTGTCACTAACATCTCTTTTCCACCCCACTCTCCCCCACCCCCAGGTTGTAAGCTCTGAGGGCAGGGAGCTATCTTATCCCTCCCTGCTTTTCCACCGCCATCCTCCTTGCTGACCCAGGTGGGAGCTGTGTACACTTTCATAATGAATGAATGGATGGTGTGAATGAAAAAAAAAAAAAAGGGAAGAGAGGAAGGGAAGGAGAGAAAAGGGGAGGAAGAAAGAGAGAAAGAGGGTAAGGTCAATTGGGGGTATGAAATATGCACTAAGTCTTTGTAATGGTTCTTAAGCAATGTTTCAGAGCCCACTGGTAGTGCTTCATTTTTACAGTAATGAGGCCATCCTCTTGGCTGTGATTATGTTCACATATCTGGCCTGAAATTGCTCATTTTCCTTGAGGTGCAGTCGAAAGCGACTCTAAAAATAGTCACGGAGCAGTGCCACACGTTTCACATAGATTATCCCATTGGATGTACTCCCACTTCATTTCTACCTGAAAGGTAGAAACCATCATTGTTCCCATCTTACAGATGACAAAGCTGAGGCTAATAGGTAGTAGAAGTGGGTCACAAACTCTCGTCTTCTGGCTCTAACGCTCGCCACTCTGACTGCTGCATGACACCACCAGCAATGGAGCATGTCTGGCGAGGGTCGCGGGCAGTGGAGGTGCATCTTTGTGGATTTTTGTGCCACTGAGGGGTGACGGAAGGAAGCTAATTACCTTAGCCCCAAACCCTGGGGTTTTCTGTCTGTATGATGGATTTAGTGCTCTACAGCTGACTGAACTCACTCATAAAAATGAGCTTTGCAAAATGAAGATGAAATGTAGGCTCCATAATTCCCCAGATCTATTCCAACATGGGGACGACAGCCCTGTAGCTCTCTACTGATGATGGACTGGACCCACGACACCCCCATCCCACCCCAGCGGTGGTGACTCATCACCAAGATCCGGGGCCTGAGTTTCTGGCTGCCTCTCTTGAGTTCCACATTCCAACACACCAAATCCTGCTCCTTTGGTGATGCGAAGACTCGGTGACAGGCACCCACTCCACTGAAAACCAAGACCAGCCTGTGTGTTCACGGCTTTTAGTTGTCCTTCGACACAAAGTACTTTAAGCCACGTATGTCCGTCCATTGACATCACAGAGGACCAAGAGCATAATGGCTGCCAGTGTGATAATTATTAGTAAAAGCAGTGGGAAGAAGATTCGTCTGATGGGCACTGACTGTAGGTACGGCATGTTGTAAGAGCTCAGAAAATATTAACTATTATTCCGTTTTCACGGACACCCTGAAGAAATGCTGTTCTCATCCCCATGTTATAGATGCAAAAACTGTGACTCAGAGAGGTTAAGCAAACTGCTCACCATCACAAAGCCAAGTGGAGAAGCCAGAGTCCAGATTTAAGACAGTCTGGCTTCAAAGTCCACGCTCTTTGGTTTATATATGATACAAAAACAGAGTAAAAGATGAATAAGTAAGCATCACCAAAGAATATATAAAAAAAAGAATATATAATAAAAAGTAAGCTTTTCTCCCACCCACCCCTAGCCTCCCAGCCCCCTTTCCCAGAAGCAAGCATATTTACCAATATCTTGGGTGTTTTTCCAGAGATGTTCAATGCATCATCAAACTTCTATGGAATTATGGATGAATACATAGGATGGATATGTAAATATATTTATATGTCAGTGCTCTCCACCTTTTAAAATTTAATAGTGTATCTTGAAGCTGCTTCCCCATTGGTCCTTTTTTTTTTTTTTTAGAGAGAGAGAGAGAGAGAGAGAGCAAGTGCACAAGCCAGAGAGGAGCAGAGGGAGAGGGAGGGAGAGAATTTCAAGCAGACTAGGGCTCAGCATGACCTGAGAGTATGACCTGAGCCTAAATCAAGCGTCAGATGCCCAACCGACTAAGCCACCTCCCCATCCCCATTGGTCCTTTTAGATCTATCCCCCACCCTTATTTAATGCCTACACAGGATTCCACTGCATGGATGTGCCATTGTTTATTTAATCTGTTGATACTCTGAACAACCCTGCAAGGAAGGTGTGCGTGTGTGTGTGTTAAGGATGTTCCCTCTAGTGTATCTGCAGGAGAAAGTCCTAAACATTGAATTGCCAGGCCAAAGATCTGTGTATTTTAAGTTTTAGGCTAAATCTTGCCAAACTGCCATTCAAAGAGATGGTACAGTGCAGCAGAGTGAGAGAGTGAGGGCTTCCCGAAGCCTCACGATGAGGCACGCTATCAAACTTGAAACCCCCGTGAAGCCTCATTCTGCTAACTCTGAACTACTTGTAAGATGTGGGCATCCGATCTGAGATCAGGGCCATCACCACCAGCAAGCTGTAGTCATGAAACTGGGGGAGTTACATGTCTCTGGGACCCCCAAGACACAGAACGCCAGCTCACCTCCTTGATTTGCAGAGGTTGGCGGGTTTGTAGCAATGACTTGCCAGCGTGGGAGAAAGCGTGTCAGCTTGATTCCCGGGTGGTGTTCTCTCGGGGGAAAGACTGCAAATTAGCAGTTCGGGAGATACAAGGAAGTTGGTTGTTTTGTTGTGTTTTGCTGTTGTTTTTTTAAAGAGCACGGTTGAGTTACGGTTTGGGTCTTGGTTTTGTTTTGTTTTTAAGAGATGGAGACTTGGAATTTGTTCTTAAATGAGATTGAAGGGAGATGGCAAATGGTGCCATAACTCCATCCGCGATTTTGTGAGTGTGCAAGCAGAAAACACCCAGGAGTTCACAGGCTGGGTGCTGTTTCTTCAATACTGCTCACTTAAGAGGTAATATGTATGAAATTAAAAACAGCATTTAGATGATGTTCAAAGAGAAAAATAAGGTAGTCAGTGCAAAGGATGTCTCCCTCCTACTTCTGACTGCTAGTATTCCTTGTGAATTGCAACCAATTGCTACCCATTCTTTCCAGAATATTCTCTGCATTTACATGTGAAGAATTCACACATGTGCATCTTTCTTTTTGTACCTTGGAGCTCATTTTGTACCTGTGAATAGAGATCTGGCTCATTCTTTTTATTTATTTATTTATTTTGAGAGAGAGAGAGAGAGAGAGAGAGAGAGCAAGTGCATGCATACATGAGTGAGCGGGGTGGGGGAGCAGAGAGACAGAGCCGGGGAGAGAGAATCCCAAGCAGGCTCTGCAGCTGTCAGCACAGAGCCTGATATGGGACTTGAGCTTACAAACCGTGAGATTATGATCTGAGCCGAGAAATCAAGAGTCAGACGTGTAACTGACTGAGCCACCCAGGTGTCCCTGTTCTTTCTCTCCTACTAGCCTTTGAAACCCAATGTGTGTTTTGCTCCTGCAGCAGATCTCAATGGAACCAGCCACAGTTAAGGAGTTCAATGGCCGCATGTGGCTAGTGGCTAGCCTCCTGGAGGGCACAGCCCTAGACCCTCCCCCCCCCCCGACCTGTTGTTGATCCACGCTGAATGAGCCTCTTGCTTCTCCAGGCCTCTGTTTGCTCATTTTTGAACGGAGGTTGGGTTTGATCATCTCATCGGCTGTCCTTCACCCTAACGTCCTCTGACTCTCGGTGCTACAAATGGAAAGTCACGGACAAGCCAGGACAGTCAGGTCTTCTATGGCAGCTTGATCTCCACATCTAGAAGATGGGGACAATCAAAGGTGACCCTGATCAGAGTGAGGATGAAAAAAATATGGCAGCTGATGAGGGTGTGCTTTCAGGAGGAGGATAAATGAGGCGTGTTGGTGTTAGGGGTGGTGTTAGGATTAGGACCGACCCTGGTAAGTGCTCAGAATCCACCTGCTAGATGCAAGGTTGCCACCTGGGTTCACTTCACCTTGTCCATGGGTAAGGTGGGGATAGCAGTTTCTCCTTGCGGTCCCTGCCAGGATCAAATAAGGCACCCGTGCCGAGGGCTCAGCGCTGTGCTTAGCACACAGGAGACTCTCCCTTACTAGAAACTGCTGCCCTCCCCACCCTTCTGGTTGCAAAAATGCAGCCCAGAACGGGGAGCGGCTTGCCCAAGGTCGCACAATGAGATGGTACTGGCAGACGCTGGCCTATTTTGGCTCCCTCCTTCTCCCTGGCAATTGTCCCGAAAGTCAGCCGCTAATTTCCTCGCAGCCAGGTAAATGAAATAAATACCCCCGACACCACTGAACTACTCGAATGAGGCCCGGGTCCAAGTATTGTTTCCACGGTATGCACGAGGGCGTGCACGCATGTGATTTGTTTAAAGTCACTGCTCCAAAGGGTGGAGGCTGGGTCGGCAGGATACGCGGCCCGGCACCTGGCTCCTTGTGTTCAGAGCCCTGTACCGCGACCAGCCCCAGATTCCGCCGTGTGATTTCCAGCAAAGGACCCCCTCTAGATGGCACATGAACGACCTCTGGCAAAACTGCGATGGTGTAGAAAATTAAAATTAAAAGCCAGGAAGCCCGAATCGTTGCATATTATGTAACAATAACAGGAAGCCATTTCTTCTGAGCGTTTGCTGTGTGACATTGCTTGAGGACCCTGATTTCGCTATTTTATTTAATCCCCCTGGTTACCCAGGGAAGTGTAATTGCTTACCAACCCCATTTTACAGATAAGGAAATAGAAGTCCCGAGAAAGTAAAGAACTCCTCTGGAAACAGAGCCAAACACAGAGCAAAAAAGGCCCTTAAAAATCTCCCCTGTGGGGGCACCTGGGTGGCTCAGTCGGTTAAGCTCTGGACTTCGACTTAGGTCATGATCTCATAGTTTGTGGGTTCGAGCCCCATGTCGGGCTGTGTGCTGACAGCTCAGAGCCTGGAGCCTGCTTCAGATTCTGTCTATCTGTCTGTCTCTCTCTCTCTTTCTGTTTCTCTCTCTCTCCCTCTCTCTCTCTCTCTCAAAAATAAATAAATATTTAAAATTTTTTTTTTAATCTCCCCTGTGGCAGAAGAGTAGCCAACCACCCCAGCTGACCCAGGAGCCTCCTGGACACTGGACATTCACAAGCTGCGACAAATCGGTCTCCCTGTGGCAACTTAATGTATTCATCTGTTAAATGGGGATATTTGAACCTGACCCTGGTCAGAGTGAGGATAAAAATACGGCAGTAGGTGAGGATGTGCTTTGGGGAGGAAAAGGAGGGAGACAAAAGTGTTGCGGGATTGTTATTAGGATCCAGATAGATCCTGGTGAGTGCTTAGAGTCTGGTCACTGAGACACAGGGCTTGTTCTCTCTCTCTCTCTCTCTTTCTGTCTCAGCAGACAGTGAATATCCCTGCTCCTCCCAAGCCCAGCCTCTTTCTGGTTGTTTCCAAAGATCAAGTTGCCTTCCTAAGGCCAAAGTCTGAGAAACAGCACCCCAATTTCCCAAGTGCCAACCAGCAGCCCTCCCTGATTTGGAAACCAACTGAGAAAGAGGAAAAACTGAGCTTGGCTGGGAAGGCATGTGGATCGCTTTATTCTTTTCCTTTTCTCTTAAGCCAAGCCCAGGTTCTGTCCTTTCCAAGGTCTGGCCCAAGCCAGAAGTGACAAAAAAAAAAAAAAAAAAAAAAAAAAAAAGCCCTCAGAAACCTCGCCTCCCTAGAAGCTTACGTGTGAGTCCCTTCTTTAATTAATGAACAGAGTCTACTGCCTAACTTGGACGCTCAAGAGAGATCTAGAGGTCCCGGCTGTCTCTGCTTCCACCTAAACAACGAACATCCCGGGTTCAGTACCCAGAAGAAATGAGTGAAGGAAGCCAGGGGGTGGGGGGAGGGCCCGTCCTCCATGGTGAGGAGAGACACAGGGGCTCTGGGTGGTTTTCTCTGCAGAAAGAAGACACTCGGTTGGTCGACACACGGGCCACACGCACTCACACACACAGCAGAGGAATGGCACAGCATGAGGGCGATGCATGAATACACAGAGAGAAACACACACGCACAGCGTCGCCAGATGGAGAGCACAGCCTGGGCTGGGCCCGGGGATTCATTCTCCCCTCACCCACGCACAGGGACTGGTGGAGTTACATACTGCGAGCTGCAAAGGGGGAGGTGGACTTGCTCCCCGCCCCGCCTCGAGGGGATCCAGGAAGTGGCACCTCCTTCTTGGGGGTGTCTGCCCCCCCCGCCTCCTGCTCACAGAGACAGTGGGAGCCGGTCAGCTGCCTCAGCCCCCGGATGACCCCGGGAATTCGCCAAAAGGGAAACGAGGGAGTGAATGTCACTTTGCTGGTAGTGGCAGATGGGGGCTCCCTCCCCGCGCCGAGTGTGGGGACGAGGCCCGCAGGGAAGGGTGTCGGGATACAGCTGGAACCAGGACTTGAACCGGAGGACAGAGAACGATGGAGGGGTCCTCTGCTGCCTCCCTCCTGCCCCCACTCCACCCACAACCCACAGACGACCTGCTCCAACCCAGACACGTAGGACTCACTAATAGCCGCCTGCTGTGTGTGCATTCCACAGGTGCACACCTCTCCCCCCCCCCCCCCCCGGGCCATAGCATCTTCAGCGAGGTCCCCTGTTGCGCCCTGGTACCCCCAACCATACCTCGTGTCTCCAAGCCTGGGGGAGCCAGGGAGAGTGAAGAAAATAACCAGAATATGAAATTAAAAAAATCAGAGTGTAAGTTTAAAAGCTCGGGCTCAAGAGTGGGGCACACCTGAATTTAAACCTGTCTTTGCCATCATTTCTGCATGACCTTGGACAAGTGAACTACCCTTCCCAGGCTTCTCATCTGCTGAAGGGTAATTGTGAGGATCAAAGGAGAAAAAATATATACATTAGGAGCGTACATGCTCAATAAGTGTCTGCTATGTTTACCCTTTTGGGATTTTTCTTCAGTCAACAAATACTCATTGAGCACGTGCTGTGCGCCTATGCTAACCCTTAGGGGGACACAGTCGCTCTTCCAAATGTTTCCGCATTAGGGTTTCGGGTTGTCTGTGGAATGCAGATGCCCTCCAGAGTTTTGTGTGAACCCATGCCTTCCGTATTTATCACACCAAATTTGGTTTATACTGGTTTGTAACGCGGCCACGTCTGTCCTTTTGAGCCTGGAACAAGTCGCTCATTACAAAAATGGTCAGAGAGGCCAATTGACATCATTGGTGGCCCTCCTCCTTCCAGTGGGTTTGTTGTGGGGACTTTGGGGGTAGCTGGGACAGAGGGTCCAAAGGTCCGTGCCGGCTGAGCTCCTGACCCGTGAGTGGAAAATGTTTGTAAAACACGGAGAGCCAAAGACCACGTGACAGGTTGACTTCACGAGGTGGGAAAGAGATAAGAGATAAGATCGTGATTCTTGCCATCTGATTTCCACAGTTATCAGTGGTTTTTCAAGGAGACCCTCGGTCTTAGAGGGCTTTGCTCATGGGAGATGAAAGCAGGCAATTTGCAGCTCACTGGGAAGGGCCCCCCACTCCCCTCGAGGAGGAAGGATTTCATTTCTAGGTTGGCTTCCAAGCTCCAGCGTCTCGTGGTTGGACTTCTCAGTTGGCTGCATTTTCCATCTCGGTTTTGAAGGTGGTGTTGGGCACTCCACATCAATCTCTCTTTTGTGATTCTCTCCACCCCCTCCCTTGTTCCTCCTCTCCAGCACGGGTCTGACGGGCTGGCGGCGCCCGGAGAATAGTGTGCCGAAGCTTGCGTCACCTCTAGACACATCTAGACACATCCACCAGACACATCTCCTCCCCAGTCTGCCTGACCTGTTGCTTGGGGACACGTCCCACGGCTGGTCCTGACGTCCGCCTGATCAACCATCGCTTCCTAGAGAACGAGGAGGAAGGCAGACGCAGGCGATCATGCCACCGATGGCCGGACAGCAATGAGCGGGTGATGCCGTGTTGACGTCAGAGACGGAGAAGACAAAGCCCCAGAGCAGCTCATTCCTGAGACGCCTCAGCACCAGCCCCCTCTTCCTCCGAGCACGCCCTGAAGCCTGGCTCCTCCTGGTGAAACCATCTTGGCTTGACGCATTTTGAGGTCTTCAGACACCTGGGTAGTAGACACCATGGAGAATCAGGTGTTCAGCGTTCAGCAGATCCAACCCAACGTCATCTCCGTCCGCCTCTTCAAGCGCAAGGTGGGGGGTCTGGGGTTCCTGGTGAAGGAGCGGGTGAGCAAGCCGCCCGTGATCATCTCCGACCTGATTCGGGGGGGTGCCGCGGAGCAGAGCGGCCTCATCCAGGCCGGTGACATCATCCTTGCAGTCAACGGCCAGCCCCTGGTGGACCTGAGCTATGACAGCGCCCTGGAGGTGCTCAGGGGCATCGCCTCTGAGACCCACGTGGTCCTCATTCTGAGGGGCCCCGAGGGCTTCACCACTCACCTGGAGACCACCTTCACCGGGGACGGGACCCCCAAGACCATCCGCGTGACACGGCCTCTGGCTGCCCCCACCACCGCTGTCGATCTGTCTCACCAGTCATCAGCCAGCAGAGAGCACTCACCGGCAGTGGACAGGGCCACGGGTCCTGGCAATGGGCCGCAGCACACCCAAGACGGTGGGCAGGAAGCCGGCTCTCTCCCCCATACCAAGAGCCGGGCTCCCGGGCCCCCAGGCCAGGACTCTGCCAAGAAGAGCATCCAGGGCAGCCAAAACAGTGATTTGCTCAAAGAGATAGAACCTGTACTGAGCCTTCTCACCAGTGGGAGCAAAGGGATCAATGGCGGGGGACCTTCCAAGGCAGAGACGAAGGATGCAGAAGTCCAGGTGGACAGGTAAGCCCTGTGTGTGTGCATGGATGTGTCGTACGCAAACGTGTGTCGCAACTCAGTCTCATAGCCCAGAAGCCGACCTGAGCCGTCCCAGACACCTGCAGAGGCACATGCACTGAACCGCTCTTGCCTCTTTCTCTCAAAACTGCAACCGTAGGAACAGAATGGGCGTAACCTCCAGCCTGTATCTCTTGCCACGAGACCCAGCTGACAGTCGCGGTGGCTGATGTCACGTCTTCCAGCAACCCCTCACTCAGCATGGGTATTTTTGCGATCTGCAATTCATGGGGCAGAAGACTGAGGCTCAGAGAGGAGGGGCCCTTCCCGAGTCGCCCCGTGAGTGAGAGCCGCGTGTCCGCGGCGGCCTCCGCATAGGGTGAATGCCAAGGTCCTGGGAAGAGAGAGGGGATGGGCTGAGGCCTGCGCAGGCCTCAGCCTAAACCAGCTCTCGCCTTGGGCAGCCGCTGGAGAGCAAGGGAGGTTCGAAGGGAAGGGAATGGAATCGAAGTAGAGGCCCTGGCCGCCCCCCCCCCCAAAACAGCGCTCTTGCTCAGAGTCTGCAGGAACCGAGGCGAGAACAGGAAAACCCGGGTCCCGGCCCCTCTGTGTTTGCCAGATTGGCATTTTCTGACTCTGTGGAGGAAGAGAACAGGTGACACAGTGGGCGATTCTAGCTCCTTCTCTGGGGAGGAGTGGGCAGCTGGGCCAAGGGGTCAGAGAATAGTGGGTCCAGGGACAGAGGAGAGAGGCAAGCTTCTCTGTGCGCCCATTCTGGTCTCAGGTTAGCACAGCCCCCACTTCTTATCCAGCCCCCATGTGGGGCCACCCAGAAACCCAGGACAAGATTTCCCACCCACCCACCCACCCACCCTGTCCCCAAGGACCCCTGAGTGTCCAGAGAGCACTTAGAGGTCCCCAGGGTGTCCCTCAGGAACCTGGATTAAAGCAACTCTCTCCAGGCCCCTGCACTGATTTCATTTAACACATGTTGGTTGAAGACAAACCCGGCACCAGGGGTGGAGGGAACACGCCGACCCTCTGACCTTGTGAGTGAATGAAATAGACAAGCCCCGTGAGCTTGGGGACCTTACAGTGTCACGGGGAAAAGGCAAAGAATCAGTGAGATAAAAATGTTAACATAAGTAGGCCGTCAGATATGCGCTAAGGAGATACACGGAATCAGACGGGGGTCAGGAGGTATTTCGGAAGGTGGATTTTAGAGAGAGAGGCTGGGCAGGTCTCAAGGAAGCAGATGTTGGAAGACCCGGAGTGGGGGGAAGAAGGGCACGTCGAAGCTTTATGGAGGAGGGGCATGCTGGGCAGAGGGATGGCAGGTGCCAAGGTCCTGAGGTGGGAGGGTGCCTGATGTGGTGGAAGGCCTGCGTGGGACCCAGTCTCCCTTCCTGACGGGTCAGCCCCCCAACCACCCTTTGAGGGGGGCCCTCGGTCTATGGCACCGCACCTCAGGCCACCGTTGCATCCTGGAGTTTTTCCAACTTCTCCCACCTGAGCAAAAGCCCAGCTGATTCCAGCAATACCCCGAGCGGGAAGGTGGGGTCTCTGCCAGAAGCCCCAGGGGTTCCCTGGTGCCCTTTGAGCTCCTGTCCTCCAACCTGCTTCTTCCCTCTTCTGTGAGCTCCTGGGGTGGGGGTGGGGGCGCAGTTTGGAGTCTCCCCATACCTTTGGTCCCATCTCCACGGGAGATGGAGAATCTTGGCCCCAGTACACAGGACATGGTGTTACCCTCTTGGTGGGGCAAGTGGGTGGGGGCCCCTATTGTCCTGACCTTCCTTGCCAGAGCTGGGGGCTGGGACCAGTCCTCAGGGCTGTCCTGGCATACAGAGATCTGGGGCCCGTTTCACCCATGACTAAGCCTGGAGACCCTCCCCACCAGGCTAGAGCCGGGTCCTCAGGGGAGCTGCCATTTCCCAGGTGTCCCTACGACAGCATCTGCAGCAGAGATAACATATTTTTGTTTTGAGATAACATAGGTCTTGATGTAGTTTCTGGGCAGCCAGCGGCCCCCAAGTCTCATCCGGTGGGCTTAAATCCTAAAGCATCTATAGAATCCAGAATCAATCATTGGCCTGGTTTTCTAGGAGGCACCAGATGTGCCCCCCCCCCCCCCCAACGAAGTCTTCTGAGCACAACCTCTTCTTCCCCATTCTGGATATATGTGCCTCCCTGCTCCTCAACACCTCCTTCTCCTAGGAAGAGCAATGGGGCTCTGAATGAGTGTGACAGTCCCCTCCCGGAGGCTGTACTTAGTGCTCCATATGCTTGGTTCTGATTCTCAGCTGGGCATGGGGTGGGCATGGGGTTGTGAGCATCAGAATTCCCTGGGGCTTTCCTTCAGCCCCGCCCCAGACCTAGGAGCCTGAATCTCCCTGTGTGACATAGAGAAGTCCCCCGGAGGGTCCCTCTTAGCATTGGGAGCTCGGCCCTCCCCCTCCGAGAAGCCAGTGTGACCCTCTCCCAGCTGGCAGTGGCGGGATGCAAAAACCTGATGCAGGACACTAGGCTTGGGTGAGGTTGCCAAACGTGAAGGACTTTAACGGGAGCCTGGCCTCAGGGGCCCCTCCAAACACCGCCTCCAAAAAGCAGCCTTTGTTTCCCCGAGGACCGGGGCGGGACATGCTGGTCTGACATGGGGTCTCCTCCGGCAGACCTATTTTCCCAAATTGGGAGGCTGCACCTCAGCTCTCAACCCGCCCTCATCCATCACAGTCCTCCCTCCAGTGACCCAAAGGAGCAGGAAACACTGCTTTGGAAGAAAGTGGCCCAGGGCAAGTACAGGGCTCCATGAACCCCGCTAGGGTAAACAGTTCTCAGCCGGAGTATTATCCAATAATAGTGCATGGTCCCCTAGCTCAGTGGCCCATGCCTGTGCTCAAAGCTCCCCACCCCCCACGTTAACAAATATTTTTAATTTTTTTAATGTTTATTTATTTTGAGGGACAGAGCACGAGCTGGGGAGAGGCAGAGAGAGAGGGGGAGGCACAGAATCTGAATCAGGCTCCAGGCTCTGAGCTGTCAGCACAGAGCCTGACCCGGGGCTCGAACCCACGAACCATGAGATCATGACCTGAGCAGAACTCAGACGCTTACCCGACTGAGCCACCCAGGCACCCCCACAAATGTTTTTAAATGCCCCCTTTCTTAACCAGGAGCTAATAATGCCCTAACTATAAACTAAAGGAGACCAGGCATAAAAGTAATCTATCATAACAGAAGCTGTAATTTCATCTATCAGCGCTCAGCTATTTGCCCCTAAACAGAGAATTGGTCCACTCACGACCGTGTCAAATGCAGGTGGAACCAGGTGTATTGTTTTGGCCACTCAGATGCCACCAGCGGTGTCTCTTTGGTGATGTGATCTTCCGAAATGGTGACAGACTCCCAATGAAATGATGTCCTGTCTTTTCCCAATGGTTGCATGCACGGAAAACAGTGTATTTTAAAGCCATGTTTTAGCGTAAGACTGAATCGGGATCTTGACTCAGAAGTTTAAGCTTGCTTTTCATCTTGGTTGATGTGCTAAGGTCGCATGGCAGGCAGGACCCTTCTTCCTTGTGTGGGTTTGCCCCTGGACCATCCCTAATGCCACCTCCTTTCCACCGTGATGCCAGGGACCCTCACCATCATTGGAAAAACCAAAAGTGCCCTCAGAAATCACCAAACTAGGTGACAGGAATAAGAGCCTTGTTAAGTGTCAGCGTCCCAAGTCAGGAAATGCAAGCCCAGAGACAGAAGGGTCTTCAACGTCACTCTCCGGGCTTGGCGGGCTGGGGAGGATTCCAGCCCCTTGGAGCACGTGGCCGCCTGGAAATTACTCAGCCTTCCAGCGGCTTCCCCATCCAGGCTGCTTTTTGGGGTGGGGGTCAGAGCTGGCAGCCTGGATTCTGGATGCCCAGTGAGGCCGGCTGCCTACCAGGCCTGGAGCCCCACATCCGGGTCACAGCCAGCAGGCTGTGGCTTCCGGGGGCCAAGCAGAGGCTGGGGCTGTCCCTGGTTCTCAGCGGTGCCCTTGACTCTCCTGCTCTCTTGGCCTCATTTCCTTCCTTCCGTCTTTCCTCTTGGACGCGGACCTATTCACCTGCTTCATCTAACTCCTTGCCCTCACGGGGCGTCCCTAGTCCTGTTGTTTGGGAATGCTGGCCCTCCGTTGGGGAGAGAAGTGATGTTTAGTCTAGACACAGTCTCACCCTTGATCCCAGGGGGTAGGTGGGCCCGGCAGGTGGTGGCAGTGTGCGGGGACCGTAAGGAAGGGAAATCTGGGGGCTTCTGGGACCTTCGGCACTTGGGAACGGTCACTTTAAAATGCTGCGTGTCAGAGGATATCCAGGTTGTTCAGATTGCTGCCCTGAAGGAGGGTTCTAAAGAGGCCAAGGTCCCTGGTCCAGCATCCATCTGGACTAGCCGGTCAGCCTCGCCCTGCGTTCTGATGACTTCTCCACTCGCGGGGCACTCGGTTACTTACAGAGAACCTACATAATAGCCATCTCTTCAGAGCTTGGGTGAATTCAGCCCTGCTTCCTAAGTAGGTTGTATGGTTTGGGCCGCCTTATAGGCAAGGAAACTGACGCTCAGAAAGGTGGGGCAATTTGCCCAGAGTCACACAGCCCTGGCCACAGAGTGCTCATCTTGGTTCTGCTAGAAATCTCATGGTGGGTGGCTACAGTTGACACGAAACCGGGCGAGGAGAGGTGGCTGGAGGCTCAGAAGTCAGTTTCGATCCTAGAGAATGAGCTTAACTGGGGAGAGGAGGTCTCCTGTGACAAGCCTCTGTTTTATGACCAACATACTAATCAAGCTGTACTGAGCCCTCCAGGGGGCCTGGCCGCACACTAAGGTCTTTACATCAGTTACCTCATTTGCTCCTCGTAGCACCCCATTTTCCTAGTAAGCAAGCCAAGGCTCAGAGAGGCACAGTCACATGTCCCAGCTCACAGAGCCAGCAAATGACAGAGCCAGGACTTGACCCCAGGCCCATGCTCTTGGCCTCCACTAACATAGATTACATTGTTGGCCACAGTGCACTTGACCGCTAGCCATCAAGTTTCTGAGGACTTGGGGTATTTTCTCAGTCTGGAAGGGAAACTGAAGTGCCCTCCACGCAAGATAGCACCCCAGGAGAACTGACCTCAGACCAACCAATGACCCCACTGATTCCAGGACTGTCTGCAATAGAGGGTCTCCTCCATGACTGCACTTGACATGTCTTATGGCTTTGAATCAGTCCGTTGGCATTGACTCCAATGACTGCCTTCACACTGAACCTCAGTGCAAGTTTTCATTCTCACCTTAACCATGTGAACATAAGGGGCTTCCCCAGTCCGTTGTTTCCTGGGGAGGGGAGAGAAGTCCTGGTTATAGAGCTATTACTCTTACTTTGCACTCTCTCCTATCTGTGTCCCCGCCATCTTGTCAAGTGGCACCCAGCCCCTCATTCTGAGGAGGAGCTATGGAATGAGCCCACGCAGCCACCCATTCATCCCCAGATTGTGTGCAAGGAAGGGGAGCTTCTCACCATCTTTCATTCAGCAAATATTCACAGAGCATCTTTTCTGCCCCAGATACTGTCCTTGGAACTGGGGATCCACTGATGAGCCTCTGCCATTATGGAGTCACAGACAAGAAATGAATGATAAACAGATAGACTCAGGCTCTCAGGCAATCATGTTAGATAGTGACACATGCTATAAAAGAAATGAAATAGTGATTTGAAGAAATATGGCTTGGGGTTGGGAAAAAAAAAAAAAACTAGATCAGAGGGTCAGAGAAGGCCTCCCTGAAGAGGTAACATTTATACTGAGGCCAGAAGGTATGAACCATGTGAAATCTAGAAAGGGCGTTCCTGGCAGAAGGTACAGCAGGAGCAAAGGCCCTGAGGCAGGAACAAGGTTGAGATGTTCAAGGAACAGAAAGAAGGTCTGTGGGACGTGTGTGTAGTGAGTAGGAAGAGAGAGCTAGGCGCGCATACCCATACACACACACACACACACACACACACACACAGCCCAAGCCATCCCTGCCCCTGCCACCAAATATTTATTGTATCCATTTCCCTTTGCAGTCGTAACAAATGACCACAAATGTGGTGGCTTGAAACAGTATACATTTATTCTCTTACAGCTCTGGAGATCTTACATCTGGAGGCTCTAGGGGCAAATCTGTTTCCTTACCTTTTCCAGCTTCTAGAGCTGCATCCCTTGCCTTTCTTGGCTGGGGCCCCTGCCTGCCCCTTCCAGCATGAGCATCTTGCTTCTGGAGTCTCATGGCCTTTGTCTTCCATGGCAGAACGCCCTCTGCTTCCTTCTCATAAGGACACATGTGATGGCATCCTTACGGCCATTATAGTTAATGGCCCATCCAAGATGATCTCCCCAATTTCAAGATCCTTAACTTCATCACCCCTGTAAAGAGCCTCTTTCCATATAAGGTAACATATGTGGGTTCTGGGGATTAGGATTTGATGTCTTTGGGGGCCATTTTCAGCCCCCCACCCCCATCCAACAAGCCCTACTGAGCAATTCTATGGCCAGACCCTGGACTGGCCATTACTATGAGGTCTCATTGGACTGGGCTCAGTGTCCTTCCTTCTAGACCCCCCTTTGCCATCATTAGCTACATATTTTAGGAAAGCCCCTTGACCTCTCTGGGCCTCGGTTTCCCCATGTGTAAAAGTAGCGTGTGGGCCAGATGAACCCTAAGATTCCTTCCAGAACTACCATTCAGGGTCCTCCTGAAGGTCATGGTGGGCATGCTCATCACAGGCCAAGCAACTTACCGGTCCACCTCCTGTCAAACCCACCTGGAAGGTTCACTGCTCCCTTCGACCTCCCCAGACCATCACTCCAGGGAGAGGCACTCAAACACCCCTTTAGGTCAGAGGTCACAAACTGGGGATCGAGGGTCACACTCAGATCTCCCTCGAGTTTTATTGGGCCTGCAGAGTTTTCTGAAAAAGCGATTTCGTGGCAAAACAGAGAAATCAAGAGGTTTCACATTAAACCTGATTTCCAGCCTCTCAAAAATAAAGAGAGCATCGGAAGAGCTATTAGGACCAAGTCTCTATTGTGGGGAGACAACCAGCCTCGGGAGCTGTGCGGGAGCTGGCATGGGCTCTCCAGTGGCCCAGGATCCAAAACCAGCCAATCTGCTCAGCCCAGACGCTGCAAACACTGGAGGTTGAGGATCCTGCCCAGCATTTGTGATGTGAGCAATTACAGTCGTGATTGCTGCTGAGCCCAGAGGCCCTCACCTCACTTCTCAGCTAGAGGATTGCGGTAAAATTCCAGCTCTCAAGAGCATACTTTTCTCTCTCACAACCTTCCCCCACCCCAGCACGAAGAGCTCTAGAACAAAGCTTTGCAGAGACCCCAGATTCATTTTCCAGAGCCCCCAAGTCCTCCTGTTTTAACTTAGCTCCCAGCATCCACAGCCAGGTGGAGGGGGGGTGGGCGAGAAGGGGGGTGGTCAGGGAATAGTGTGGTGTCTGTGGAGAGATGCAGCAGGCTTCCTGTCAGGAGCAGCTCTCCTCAGCAGCCTCCTTGCCCGGTTGGGCCAGAGCAGGTGGCCCCACTTCCAGACTGTGCCCTGCACACAGGCTTGGCCCTCCTGCTCCCCATCCTGGATACTTGGGGTTGGTTGGTGGTCAGCACTGGGCTGGTCAACACATGTGCCAACTTCCTGTGGAGTTGAGCCCACCCCCTGTGTGAGAGTCCGAGGGCTGGCCCCCACGAAGCCCCCCAGTTGGAAGGATTTGGCAAAGGTTCTTAGAAGGTCTAGAGATGCCAGACTGACTGTTGGCTTGGGTATGATTGTCTAGCTAGCAAAGTGGAGGAAAAGGAGCTTTAGTTTAGTCCTTGCCAGAAAGCATAGAAGATGCTCGCCAAGTGGGAGTTAGACTTCCATGCCTGGTTTTATGGGGGGAAAGAAGAGAGGGAGATTGGGGGATGTTGATATTTCTGACCAGGAGGGCGCCTTGCTGTTCACAGCCAAGAGTCAGGCCCAGAGCCCTCCCAGGAAGGTGGGTCTTCAAGGAGGTCTGTGAACCATGTGGGGTGCTTTTGACAATGCAGGTTCCAGGGTTCCCTGGGGACCCAGACTCTCCAAAGGGCGAGTTCAGGAGAGTTTTAACAGTTGATGCTGATGCACTTTGAAGTCAGAAATGCCAAACATGATGGCATGATGGCTCCGGGGTTACTGGTCCACCTAGAATGCAAGCCCACTGGAAGATGGCCTTTCCAGAGGGCTAAGGACACCTGAGAGGAGATAAAAGCCACTTAGTGAAGACAGTCTCTTCAATCCCATCTGGGAACAAGGGACAACTGGTAAATAAAGGCTTGTAGACACAGAGATGGGATGGGTATAGAACAAGGAAGGGAAGGACTGGGAAGCATGAGATCGGGGTCCTCAGCCACACCCAAGCCAGTGCTTCTCAATAAGGAGGAGTACATTTGGTTTCCTCCCCAAAGGGACATTGGGCAATGTTTGGAGAGATTTTGGATTGTCACAACTGGGAGGGACTGTGGAAAGGGAAGGAGTGTTACTGGCATCTAATGGGTAGAGACCCCCTAGAGAACGCTGCTAGACATCCTACAAGGAACAGGACAGCCCCCCACAACAAAGAATTACCCAGCCCCCCAAATATCAATAGTTCCAGTTTGAGAAACCCTGATCTAAACTGAGACCACTCCAGGCAGCTGGAAGGACCCACACTCATGAGTATGGCAAAGGAAAGTCACCATCCTGGCTTCTAAGAAGTCAAAACAGTCCCCATCCACCTCCACCTATGGACTCCCAGTATATTTATTTAAATGAAGAAATGAGGGGCGCCTGGGTGGCGCAGTTGGTTAAGCGTCCGACTTCAGCCAGGTCACAATCTCGCGGTCCGGGAGTTCGAGCCCCGCGTCAGGCTCTGGGCTGATGGCTCAGAGCCTGGAGGCTGTTTCCGATTCTGTGTCTCCCTCTCTCTCTGCCCCTCCCCCGTTCATGCTCTGTCTCTCTCTGTCCCAAAAATAAATAAACGTTGAAAAATAAATAAATAAATAAATAAATAAATAAATAAATGATGCATTAAAGTTACGAAAATCTCATTCAACAGATAAAAACATTCAACACCCCTACTTCATTTGGAAGGAAAAATCAATACCTAAATTTGAAGTTCTTCAAAAGTATGAGGTTCAACCAAGTGGCCCCTCTGCTACCCTCTTAATCCCTGTTCTCAGTGATTCTCAGCCAGCACAACAGCAAGAAGGAACCACCTGACTTTCAGGCTTTCTCCACTGTTCATTGGTGCTGTGACCTTTGACAAGTTACCTAATCTCTCTGAGCTTCAGTTTCCTTAGTTGTCAATGAAGATGCACATGTTTAGTTAGTTCTGACTATGTGTTAGGCATCTTACATGGATGACTTCATTTAACCCCCAGGAGAGGAAGAGTGTGAAGTGGGTGTTGAAGGTTGAGTAGGAGTTGGTTCCTGGCAGAGGGAAGATGAAAGGGCATCCCGGGGACGGCAAGTATAAAGGTAGGAGTGGACAACAGTGCTCCTCGGGAAGAGGGGAGAGTGGAGATCAGGACTGATAATAATGGAAGTTGGGAATCTAGAATGGAAGCAGAGAATTCCCAAAGTCCTGTGCTCTGTGAACAGCTTAGAAAGGGTCTGGGTATCTCTGTCCGTGCCCCCCAACCCCCAGGGAACATGCCCTTCTTGGCTAAGAGCTACGTGCGTCTGTTCCCCAGTGTTGAGGGACATTAGGCTTTGAGGGATGCTCACTGCTATAACCAATATGTCCAATGCTACAACCACCAGCTACATTTGGCTACTTAAACATGATGAAAGTTAGGTAACATTTAGATTCAGTTTCTCAGTGACCATAGGCACATTTCAAGTATTCAATTGCCACATGTGAGCAGTGGCTATATAAAACTGGACAACATAGACGTAGGATGTTCCTCTCATCACAGAAAGTTCTACTAGACCGTGCTTGCTTAGAGGAATCTTTTTTGTTATTATTATCTCAGAAAGAGAGAGAGCGCATGAGTGGGGTGGAGGGGCAGAGGGAGAGAGAGAGAGAATGAGAATCACAAGCAGGCTCCACACTCAGCATGGGGCCCGATGTGGGGTTCAATCCCACAAGTCTAGAATCATGACCCGAGCCAAAATCAAGAGTCAGACACTGAACCAACCAACACACCCAGGTGCCCCTTAACTGTTTCATAGAGAACTAGCATTTCCCTTTTTCTGTTTCTGTCTGATCATCCCATACATTAGCAGTAAGAGCAACCACCAGTAGGTACCACACAGCTAAGGGCTGTAAGCTTTACCTTATTTAACCTTTGCAGCAATCCCATGAGCAAGGTATTATTAACCCTATTTTAGAGATGAATAAATGGAGAATTCGAAAGTGTGAGTATCCAAAAACGTTGCACAGCTTATAGCCAGCAAAGCCAAGAGTTGAACCCAATGCTACCCAACCCATAGCCCATGCTCTTAACCAGCAAACTACCCTGCCTGTACGAACCCCATCAAGCAGCTAGATCCCAGGGTGAGCAAATTTGCAGCAATAAGCCAGATATTTCCCTCAGACCTGGTTATCACTGTCAGACTGAGAGTTGGGAAATACTGACATGTACTTCTGTTTTTGCTCCTGGGTGAATGGAAACAAAATAGTTCAACCCGGATGTTCCCTCTGGTCCCATATTAAAAATATTCTTCCCCTGCTCCTCGCACAGGACTCTTAAATAAGTTTGTTGTTGACAAAACACTTCAAATGCATTCTTTAAACAGAGGTGTTAAAGGCTTTTTACAAAGGGGGGAACTGCAACACAGAAGTAGCTCTCCCTGAAAATTCACACAAGACAAGCCATTTTGGAGTTGCTTAGGTAATTGTCGCCTGTTTAATTCTTGCAAATTTGCCTCATTCAGCAAGAGATGTTGCATTACTTGCTCCTTAGCCTCTGGCTTAGAGTAACTAGTTTTTCCTGTCTCTGTTTTAAAAAAGGAAGGATCTGGGCCAAACATTATTCAGACCTAGTTTCAAATCCCAGCCCTTCTTTGTCTTACTGTGGGAACTCGGGAAACTTACATGACCTTTCCAGGCTCAGTTTTTGCATCTGTAAAATAGGGCTTTTGTTGTCTGTTGGGATAAAATGAAGTAACATCTGTGCAAGCACCTGGTATGTTACACATGCTCCAACAATGCTAACCTCTCTTATCCACGAAATCGCCACTTATAGTCATGTGGTATCATGGGATCAGGACTTTCAGAGCTGAGAGGGAGCAGAGTGACATTTAGAGCAGCCCTCTCAACAGACAATTTCTCTGTTTATCACCATGTAGGTGAGCCGTTGACTTGTGAAATGTCTGTAATCAAGAACCACTCCCCGTGTGTTTTGGTGACATTTTTAAAGAGGGTAAAACAGAATGTTCCCTCTGACAATTGCAGACCTCTCTGACCAGAAGAGTCAAAGTGGCTCTGACGCAGGCCACCAGGACTTTTGGAACATTGTGAGGAGGAGAGGTCTGGATGGCCCCAAGTGGGCAGCCAGAGGGCTTGAGCCCTGGCTTCCGATTGACCCCAAATGACTGTCAGCGCCAGACTAGAGGTTGGGGGAAATTACAGAACCAGGATTCTAAGTCCCCAAAGCTGGGAATGTAGAACAAAGGGCTAGGTAACAGCTTCCACACCTGGGACCAAAACCAAGAGGGGCTCCAGAGTAAGCCACAGACAGATGTTATAATCAGAGTAAAAGTGGACGGGCAAGTTCAAAAGAAGCCAGTTGTCAGGAAGCAGGGGGGCAGCGCCTGGAGAGAGAAAGAGGTGAGGGATGGTCAGGAGGTCTGGATTTTGAGGCAAAGTCAGTCCCATCTCAGCCATGACTTCTCTCCTTCTTAGAGGATGACCAGGCTGTGGAAACTAGCTAAGATAGTCTCCCCCTGAATCTGAGTTCAAGAACAGAGAGCCAGGAAAACTTTGCCGTTAAGAAGCCAGCCTTTTGAGTCAGGAACCAGTCTGGGTTTGAATCCTAACTCCATCATCCCTGGCTGTGTGACTTAGGCTAGTGTTTTAACCTCTCTGAGCCTCAGTTTCCTGATCTTAGGAAGATTCTGAGGATTATGATTATAGTAATGAAGATGCTAATGACGGTGATGATGGAGGAGGTTGGTGATGCTGGTAATGATGGTGATGATGGTGAGTATTATGATGTAATGAAGGTGATGATAGTAATGATGACATTGATTATGGCAATGGTTATAGCGATAATGGTTATGCTGATGAGGAGAAGTTGGATGAGGAAGATGGTGGTGGTGATGGTGATGGTGGTGATCATGGTGGTAGTGATGGTGGTAACAATGGAAGTTTGGATGGTGGTGATGATGGTGGTGATGGTGATGATGACCATGGTGATGGCAGTAATGATGGTGGTGATGGTGATGATGGTGGTGGTGGTGATGGTGATGATGGTGGTGGTGGTGATGGTGGTGATGGTGGTGATGGTGATGATGATGGTTGATGGTGGCAGTGGTGGTCATGGTGATGATGCAATCGTGATGGTGATGATGGTGATGATGATGATGATGGTGGTGATGATGGTGGTGGTGGTGATGATGGCTGTGGTGGTGATGATGGCCATGGTGATGGCAGTAATGATGGTGGTGATGGTGATGATGGTGATGGTGATGATGATAGTGATGTTGGTGATGGTGGTGATGGTGGTGATGGTGGTGATGGTGGTTGATGGTGGCAGTGGTGGTCATGGTGATGATGCAATCGTGATGGTGATGATGATGATGATGGTGATGATGGTGGTGGTGATGGTGGTGATGATGCAATCGTGATGGTGATGATGGTGATGTGTTGATGGTGATGATGATGGTGTTGATGGTGATGATGATGGTGGTGATGGTGGTGATGATGGTGGTGATGATGTTGGTGATGATGGTCATGATGGTCATGACGATGGTGATGATGGTGGTGGTGGTGATGATGGTGATGATGGTGGTGATGGTGGTGGTGGTGATGATGATGGAGATGGTGATGATGGCCATGGTGATGGCAGTAATGATGGTGGTGATGGTGATGATGGTGATGGTGATGATGATAGTGATGGTGGTGGTGGTGATGGTGGTGATGGTGATGATGATGGTTGATGGTGGCAGTGGTGGTCATGGTGATGATGCAATCGTGATGGTGATGATGGTGGTGATGGTAGTGGTGATGGTGATGGTGGCAGTGGTGATGGTGGTGATGATGCAATCGTGATGGTGATGATGGTGATGGTGGTGATGGTGATGATGATGGTTGATGGTGGCAGTGGTGGTCATGGTGATGATGCAATCGTGATGGTGATGATGGTGATGATGGTGATGATGGTGATGATGGTGGTGATGATGGTGGTGGTGGTGATGATGGCCATGGTGATGGCAGTAATGATGGTGGTGATGGTGATGATGGGGATGGTGATGATGATAGTGATGTTGGTGATGGTGGTGATGGTGGTGATGGTGGTGATGGTGGTTGATGGTGGCAGTGGTGGTCATGGTGATGATGCAATCGTGATGGTGATGATGGTGATGATGGTGGTGATGATGGTGGTGATGATGCAATCGTGATGGTGATGATGGTGGTGATGGTGATGATGGTGGTGATGGTGATGATGGTGGTGATGGTAGTGGTGATGGTGATGGTGGCAGTGGTGATGGTGGTGATGATGCAATCGTGATGGTGATGATGGTGATGATGGTAGTGGTGATGGTGATGGTGGTGATAGTGATGGTGGTAGTGATAATGGTGGTGATGGTGGCAGTGGTGGTCATGGTGATGATGCAATCGTGATATTGATGATGGTGGTGATGATGCAATCGTGATGGTGATGATGGTGATGATGATGGTAATGATGGTGGTGATGGTGAGGGTGGTGGTGATGATGATGGTGATGATGGTGATGATGGTGATGGTGGTGATGGTGATGATGGTGATGATGATGGTGATGATGGTGGTGGTGATGGTGGTGATGATGCAATCGTGATGGTGATGATGGTGGTGGTGATGGTGGTGATGATGCAATCGTGATGGTGATGATGGTGATGGTGATGATAGTGGGGGTGGTGATGATGGTGATGATGGTGGTGGTGGTGATGATGGTGATGGTGGTGATGGTGGTGATGATGATGGTGACAGGAGTGGTGGTAATGATAATGATGCTGATGGATGGTAATAATGAGAGCCCCCACTTCAGAACGGGTGTGAAGAGTGGGCGGAAAAACTGTGACCTTGAGCATCTTAGCCTTTGTCTCACTTACACCGTCTATAAAATGGTGGTTAATATTCACACTCACCTCACAGAGTTGTCACGAGGATTAAATTAAAACATTTGTAAAGTGCTTGACACACAATACGTGCTCAATAGACACTAGCTATCATTCTTAATGGTATTTTATTTTTTTGCTCTGTTCCCCTCATTTTCAGAATCATTTCTGTTTCTCTTGGGCTGGTATCATTCGCCTTATTATCCGTGTTTATTCAGCACTGAGATAACTTATCACCCTGGACCCCAGGACTTGTTATCTTATCTGTGGGCATTAAGTTGTCCAGGGGGGTCTGCCAGGAGATGAGCTTTCTGCGTTCCTAGGTCTTTGAAATGGGGAGGGAGGAGCAAAAGCCCTGTCATGGTCATTCTGAAGGGATGTCCACACGGTGGGTGCACGCCACCCATCGGTGCCGATGTCAGTGCGCTTTGTGCTTGACGACGGGGCTGCCTTCCCACGTGTTGCTGGCGATACTACCAAGGGGCACGCTGGGTACCCACAGCTTGCTGGCTCTACATAGAGTCACGTGGGTGAACCATGGAGGTTCTATACAGACTCGGAACTTTGAGGGCAGGGCAACCGGCCTGTCGTTCCTGATGTCTCGCCTTTCTCACTTCCCCTGCTTTGCCTTTCAGAGGTATGGATGGCAAGTCACACAAGCCACTGCCCCTGGGCGTGGAGAATGACCGAGTCTTCAGTGACCTGTGGGGGAAGGGCCACGTGCCTGTCGTCCTCAACAACCCGTATTCAGAGAAGGAGCAGGTAAGTGGCTCTCACACTCTACCCGCGGTCCGTGGCCCTTCTCCGGTGTGAAGATGGGGGGAGGGATGCCAAATGGCCAGCCATGTGGGGATGGAAATGAGCCACCATGGCTGAGGGGCGTTGAGGCCAGGAGTGTGTATCCTGGGATATGGATTTTGCCTTTGTTTTGTTTTGTTTGTAATCTTGCTGTACCTCAAATGTAATTCTGTTTCCACCAAGAAAGGCACTCACATGCCATTTGCACTCCAAATTTAGAAGGTAAAGACACATGGTAAAAAGTTTTCTTCTCTCCCCTAATCCCAGCCACATGGTTTCCCTCCACTGAGGCAAGCAATAGTCATCATTTCTGTGGTCCTTTTAGTAATACTTTATGCATAGACTGACGAAGACACACACATATTATTTTCACACAAGTGAGAGCACATTATACATGTTGCTTTGCACTTTGCTTTTTTCACTTACCGCCGTATCTTGGTGATGAGTCCCCATTAGTGGGCAAAGAGAGTCCTGGTTCTTTTTCATGGCTGTATAATATTCCATCGCACGGCTCCGCCGTACTTACTGAGCTCATCCTCCATAATGGACACTTCAGTCACTGCCAGTATTTTTCTGTGACATCCCATAAATGCCTTGCTGTGGCACATGGACAGACTTTTCAATAGAATAAATTCCTAGAAGTGGAATTTCTGGGTCCAACATTACATACATTTGTGGTTTTGGCAGACATTGAGAAATTGCTCACTGTAAAGATTGTCCCAAACCTACCAGCCAAGCAGGAGAGTGGTGGTTTCCCCACAGCCCTGCCAACCTAACGTATTACCGAATTTTTCGGTCTTTGCCAGTTTGCGGAGATGTGTTTTGACAGCTGAGTCAATACTGTTTCTGAGCACGGATAGATTTGGCCAGAGATCAGCAGTGCCTTTTTGTTACCTTCTCGGGTAGCTAACGGACCAGGCCAGCGCAACCCCATTAAAGCATATGAATTTCCCACCCAGCCTCTGCACTGCAATAAAGTATAGGCCGGAATGACAAATGCGAGGTCAGAACCGGGAGATGGCCCAGGTCACTCAGCAGGCCACCTTCTTCTCTCCATCTGTCTCAAGCCCTGGACGGCATCGGGCAGGTTGCCAAATTCTGTCTTCTGATGCGTGTATGTGGATGGCACCTTTCACTACCACCAGTTCACCTGAGCAACGACCCAGAGCCTCTCTGTGTAGCCTCAGGGGAGGATGGGACATTCCAGAGCCTCAGTGGGGATTGCTTTCCTCAGCTGCTGATAGCTGGCCAGGAAGATAAGGATGTCACGGGTCTGCGGTAGGTCAGAGCCGTGCTCCCACCGGCCAGTTCCTCTCTCTCTTGCAGTGACCTCTGAATGCTTGGAAGATGAACAGCATCGTAGATTTCTGCTATGCTGTCCTCAAAAGTCAGGGCCACTCTGTGAGCAGGAGGGGACTACTTTCCGTTCATGATTAAATGAACAAAAAAGTTAGCATTTTTCCTTGTATTCTCTTTAACTTACAATAAAGGGGTATTGGCATAATTCAGACCCTCCCAAGACAAATAAGAAGGACGGAAAGAGGCAGCCTCAGGCTAGATCCAGGCTATGGACATGAAGTGTTAGGTCTGCACTCTAGCGTCCTAAGAGAAATTTATATCTGTACTTTGAATCTACTGCCGGTGTTTTGCAATTTTATATAAATATCATAATCACAGCTTCTCTTAACAAAATGTGGACAATCTGACCACCTCGAGCCTGTGTTCTAACGGGACGATAATCTGCATGGACTGAGCAGCAGCTGTCCCTCTAGACAGAGCAAGGACTCCCTAGTTTGTCTCAATCCCCGCTACTCCATATCACATCCCTCTTGTTAAGGCTGTTGTCTGTTGTCACCTTTTGTAACATCAATGCTGTTCATTTTCTTAGGACGAAAGGGAAATATTTTCACATCCATGACTTGGTGATAAGCGGCACAAAGTGATAAGTGGTTAGAGTTAGACCAAGAGATTTATATGTTTCAGGAAACACGAGGAAGATTTCGTGTCTTACAACAATGAAGAATATTCTTTCATGCTTACTATACATCCGTCTTGAAGTTAGCCAGGCTGCCTTGCTGATTTACCTTAGCTTCCTACCTGGGTCCCCTCCAGGTATGGGAGTTTATAATCGCTGGTCTGCAGTAACCCCCGAGATCTGACTCACAGAGACAAAGCAGAGGAAGCCTTGACCCCACTAGAAAGACCCTTAAAGTCACTGCCGAAATCGGGGCAGTGGCAGGACGAGAGCCATCTCCTTTTATGCTGTCCACCTCGGTTAGAGAGTCACAGCTTGAAAGCCATAACCTCGAACGCCAAGCCTGAGTAGTGGGGTTTTCAATGTTGGGAACAAGGCAAGAGTGATTAATAGGACCGCTGACCACCCCGTTTTTGGAGCTTTGTGATGAAATGATCAAATGTCTTAGGTCAGGCAGGCTGCTTTATTTCCAGAATTCCATAAACTGGGTGGCTTACGAACATCAGGTATTTATTTCTCACAGCTCCAGAGGCTGGGAAGTCCAAGATCAAGGCACAGGCAATTCAGTGCCTGATGAGAGCCCACTTCCTGGTTTCTGGCAGGTGTCTTCTCGCTGTGTCTTCACAAGGCAAAGGGGCATCTCTCTGGGGTCTCTTTTATAAGACATTAATCCTCTCCATAGGGGCTCCACCCCTCTGATCGAATCCTGTCCCCGAGGCCCCACCTCCCAATACCATCGACCTGGGGGTTAGCTTTCAACATATGAATTTGGGTGGGGGACTCAAGTGCTCAGTGCATAGCCATCAGGGAGAGGTGCTGTGAGACCTTGTCTCAGGGCCCCCTCGAAATGGCAATTCCCTTTGCTTGGAGAAGTAGAGAAGGTGCTAAAGAGAGAAGAAAAGACTGCATCTTCCTGAGATGAAGGCAGCCAGGCAGTTTTAGAATTTGGGAGCCCCTGGACGCATGGGATACAGACCAGCAGTGGTTAGGATGTACATTCACTCCTTTATCATGAGCAAATCCTTGGTGTCGTCCGTGATCCCAAAACCACTGGCCAGCGAGATCATCCTGGCTCAGTTGTCTGAGACTCAGTGTTCGTATGCCTCTCAGAAATACAGCTGGAAGGGGACAGAGATCCAAGCGCCTGGTTAAATTGGAATCCAGCCCCAGAGCTAAAGGAAGCAGCCCTGTTATCTCCTGCTAGACATCTCCATAGGCACAGTGCTGAGAAATGTTTCCCAGGCTGAGCAAATTAATAGAAAAACATAACGTTCTTCGTTCTGTCCTAAAAGATCGGCGTATGTGCTTAGTCTCTTCTCTACCTGCTCAAAGCCCCTTTACCTGGAGCTCCTGGGATCGGCTTCCTTCCTCCCAGTTGTAACCCACATTTGCTGCTTTTTTAGGCATCTGTGGGGCATTGTTAATAACACAAAGAGAGACCCGGCCGCTACCTGCCTTCGTGAGTCAGGAATAGACAGCAGAAAGTGGAAGCATAGCTGGTCCGCATCTTCCCCAGGGACCCGGCAAAAGGCAACAGAGTCCAAGTGAAGCAGGGCAGATGCCGGTTAGACAAGAGAAAGAACTTCCTGATTCAGAAGACTATTAGCTCCCCAAAGGAATAGTGAGGTCTGCTTCATCCTTCTTGATTCTCTCCTTTGTCCGAATTCAAGTAAAATCAGCCACAGAAGCACCTTCTCTTAAACCAGTCTCAGGAGGCTGAAATGTCAATCTGTATCTAATGGTTATTTCTCTTGCTAACAGTCTGGTTCAGCAGTGGGCATAACCAGTGAGACCCAAGTCCCTGGAACACTGGGTGTGATTCTAATTCTCATCTTTAATTGTATCTGGCATGTGCTGGTGGATTAAAAGGATCAGTTTACCCATCACCAAACATTCACCCCATGCCTGCCATGTGCACAGCTCTGGTAGAAGCAAAGATGAGTAGACATGGCCCTCCCTGCCCTTAAGACCTTCGCAGACAAATGTGGGGAGACAGACACAGATACAGCGCAATTAATCTAAAACACAAAGGGACACAAAACACTTGGGGAACATAAATACCTCAGCAGGTATCAGGAAAGGTTTACCTAAAGAAGGGACATTTGAGCTGGGTTTTGAAGATCATGTAGGAGTTTGCCTAGTAGGAAGTAGGAAAAGGTATTCTAGTAAAAGGAATAGCAGTGGCTCATACACTGCCTTTTTTTTTTTTTTTTTTTTCTTGCTAAGGATCATTATTGAACCTCTGAGGTTGTCTTTAGCGTTAATACCAGCGGGGATACATATTGAATTTTGACACCATTCTAAAGGCCCTTTTACGTAATAACCCTCTTAAGTGCAAATGCCATCCTGGGAAAGTGACTTGAGAAACTGCCATTGGTCTATTCTCCCTGCAAAACCTCAGGATTTGAATCAAGCCCTTCTCAGCTTCCCTTCTTATTTTTTTAATTAAAAAAAATGAATGTTTATTTATTTTTGAGAGAGAGAGAGAGAGAGAGAATCCAAAGCGGCCTCCAGGCTCTGAGCTGTTAGCACAGAGCCCGACACAGGGCTTGAACTCACAAACTGTGAGATCCTGGCCTGAGCTGAAGTCAGACTGAGCCACCCAGGGGCCCCTCAGCTTCCCTTTCATTAAGCACCTTACCTGCCTGGTTTGCTTTCCTAAAGGGGGAAAGGGTGTCCGCCTTAAGGGCAGAATGTCTATTTTCAGATGCTAATTAAGCATTGGTCGTCCAGTCCTTAGTAGATGTGAGGGAGGGTCTTGAGCCTGGGGGAGGTGGGATGTCCACTGCCACCCTCCCCCCATCTTATTCAGCCTGCTGCCTGTCTCTCCAGCCTCTTGCTGACAGAGATGATCAGGTAATCAGAGAGATGACTGTTTTATCGAACAGTCCCCCTCCCCCTGCCCGTACTACATCCGGAGCCTGGCATTTCCTCACCCCTGGGGACCTGGGGCTGGCTGGCTGCTTTCAAAATGTCAAAATCTGTTGAGAAGCTCTTCTCTACTATGAGGTACGCGTCGGCATCATCCCAGTCTCTCTGGGGAGCCCCAAATTATGAGGCATGTGGGGAGTGCTTGCGGATCCCCAGTCTTGAGACGATCGGAGGAGGTCTGGGCCCCTCTCCACTCAGGCACAAGCCCCAGCTGGCCAGCAGGTGCTGGCTTTGCTGAAAACCGAAAGGCGAAAGGCGGCAGCCAGCCCCACCCCGGCTGCATCCGAATGAAGGCAAACCAGCAGAACTGTCTGCCTCTCGATGACAACCCAGCCTGCCACAGGGAAAGCTAAGTCAGCCCTGACTCACCGCGCGTTCACGATGTCAGGACAAAAATAACAATAATGAGGATTCCGACACCACCCTGTGCGGTGTGGCCATTGGAACCCTCAGACTCCCCACCCTCAGCACGGGGCCAAGAGCTCAGCTCTGGGGTCCGCTGGGTTTGGGCCTCATCCCACTGGTGACCTTGGACAGAGAACAAATTCGCACCTGCACCGAGGCTCTGTTTCCTAACAGATTCATCCAGTCGTGGGGAGGTGAGGTGTGGAATGGCAGGATCTGTGGCAATAGTCGCTGATATTTGCTGAGCAACCTCAGGCACGGTGCTGGGCGCTTCGGGTCCGTGGTCTCCGTCAACCCCCAGCCCAATTCAGTGAAGTTCTATCGCCCCCATCTGACAGATAACTAAACTGCGGCACAGAGGGTTAGCTGGATGAAGGTCACGTGACTAGTGGGTGATGGAAATGGGCCTTGAACCCAGGCCACGGAGCCCACTCTCAATTCTTAAAGGTCCGGCGCAGAATAAGCATTCCAAAAATGTGCATGATTATTATCGCTGCTTTTGCTGGCGTTTCATCTGGCTAATTCTCGTGTTGCTGATTCAGATGTAGATTTACTGCTAATTGTTATATTGCTAACGGGAGGCACGTGGGGCAGGAAGCACGATCCCCCTTATACAGATGACAGCCACGGGGCTTAGAAAGGGAAGGTAAGTGGCCACGGAGTCACCGAGTGACACAGCTGGACCTGTCTCCCTCTGTGACTCCGTCGTCGTTCTCGTCGATCGTTGATCGAGGCAGTGTGTGTATCTTTCTGCCGCTGCTGGAGGCCAGGCTCTGGGATGATACACTGCGAGCAGCCTGTCTGCAGTGGGAAGGCGGGGGCTTTGCGGGCCCAGCTCTGTTGCCTGTCAGCCGTTAATTTGAAGCTTGTCATTGCACCTCTCAGAGCCTCTGCTTTCTCCTCTGAAAAATGGGCTTACCATGAGGATTCCGTGAGCCCCTGGATGCGCAATGGCCTGGCCCCAGCCGGGCACCTAATAGGCATTCACGGACCGCCGCTCACGATGGAAGGAGATGGGACACGATCACTGCCCTGGAGAAGTTCACCGCCTGGGCGTCATCTTTCCGTCAAATAGTTGCCTCGACCTCCGGAAACTTCCATGTCCGGGACAAGCTACAGACATCACATACACGCACACATGGCAGTTATTATACCGTGATAGTTGGAATCTCGTAGAATCACACTCAGACGTTCCCCGCAGACCTGCCTGGCGGGCGTTAGCCAGAGACACTGGCTCCATCGGGCTGCCGGTGGAGTATTCCCTTCCCTAAGCCTCTCTGAGCACTTAAGGAAACTCCTGTGTTTGGAGATTAATCTCTCTGTGGGAGGGTGCCCAAATCGCAAGCGATAAACTGTTACTGAACTCATTATCGCCCCCAGCTCAATCGGACTAGCTATCCCTTGGTTGGTTCCAGCTCGTGACCAGGATAAGACCATCTAGGCTGGATTTCCCCAAAGTGCCTTCAGTACCCCCCTCTGTTACGTTACCCAGTGTTCCAGGGACGCCCTCAAACAGGGGACAAAAACAGCCTCAACAAAGATACTTCCGGGAATTATGTGGGGCAGAGTCTTCGTCAGGCCCCAGCGGCAGCCAAATCCAAACCTTGTTTCCCTCCACCCACGATGTCACCTGCTGGTGACCCTCAGGGTCTTTATAGGTCATTTAGCCATGAGACCAGCCTTCCTATCCTGCCGCCCCAGGTGTTCAGAGCCAGGGAGGAGCCAGGAAGCGGGGCCTGAATTGATAGGGGTTTGGGTTCAGCCCTGCAGGAATTTCCACGTCTTTTGCTAACTGTTTGTTTTAATAGTGAGTATATTCAAAGCAAGCCGTCCTGGCGCTTTCCAGTGCGACAGTGATGTCTGGTTCAGGAATCCGTGACACCACTCCGTGTGCTTATCCATCGCATCAAACCATATTCCTATTCTTTTCCCAGATAAGCCAAGTTCGGTCAAAGTCACTTTTCCTCCTCTTTGTGGAAACTGGTAGTTCTCCAAGCAGATCCTTAGAGGTCGATAGAGCCCCAACCCACTTCCATTTTCCGAGGGTCCTAGGATATTTTAAAAGGTAAAAAGGACAAAACATAATCACCAAGCTTGTTGTGCATTTTAAATATTTACCTTTAGCAAGTTAATGCTCTCATTTAAACACGCACACGGTGCCAATGTAGCAGAAGGGGGTTAGGCCACAAGGTAATTCCAAGATTTCTTTTAAAGTGAATTCGGGGCACCTGGGTGGCTCAGTCGGTTAAGTGTCCAACTTCGGCTCAGGTTATGATCTTGCAGTTTGTGGGTTCGAATCCCGAGTCGGGATCTGTGCTGACAGCTTGGAGCCTGGAACCTGCTTCGGATTCTGTGTCTCCCTCTCGCTTTCTACCCCTCCCCCACTCGTGCTCACTCGCTCTCTCTCCCTCCCTCTCAAAAATAATAAAATAAACATTAAAATTAATTCATAATGCACAGATACATTTTGGTCTGGTAATGGGACCAAATTTAGAGTTGTCTAATAACATTTAGTTGCCTCACGACATCAGTGCAACTTTAAGCATCTACTCAACAAAATAACATAAAGACCCCTTATCTGCAGAGGCCCTTGTCTGTGGATCCAAACTGTGATGGTCTGACTCTGGAGTACCTCCTTTCTTTAATCGTCCTCTACAGAAAATGGACTGTTGAATCGGGGGGAGGGGGGTAGAGAATAAACGATTTCAAGCTTCGGTGGACTTATTATAAAGAATGAATCACTTTAGAAATAACGCTTTGAATACACTACAAGGAAATTATACTCCAAGGTACAAAACACAGTTGGTTAAGTTTTTCTTTTTTTTTTAATGTTTATTTATTTTTGAGAGAGAGAGAGAGAGGGAGAGAGTGCACCTGCACAGGATAGGCAGAGAGAGAGGGAGACAGGATCCCAAGTGGGCTCTGTGCTAGCAGCAGAGCCCAATGCGGGACTCAAACCCACGAACCGTGAGATCGTGCCCTGAACCGAAGCTGGACGCTTAGCCAACTGAGCCACCGAGGTGCCCCAGTTAAGTTTTCGAAGTAGCAATTTTTTTCACGGCACAGATGGGCACATACCTGCTGGTTTGCGGGTCTGTGGTCCTGGCCCCTGAGCTGCCACAGCTCACAACCGGGTTACACTTGCTGCCTTGGGGAGGCGGTGCCCACAGGCTGCGACAGTGCTGCCTGAGGCTGTAGCTGAGGGCACGGCGTGCGGCATCTGGCCCCCCAGGGTGGCTGGCCTGACGCCCGGCTCAGCCCCAGGATGCTGCCCTCGTTTTGGGACAAGCCAAGTGCCGCGGGTTGCTGCAGGCCCAGGAGGGAGAAGCTGTCCCTGGTGCTGACAGTCAAAGAGTAAGAAGTTACTTGCCTCGTACAGGTTTGGGCTTTAGCTGCTGGGTTCGTTGCCGGGGCTGTTCTAACAAAGCATGACAAACTGGGTGGTTTAAACAACAGAAGATGTATTGTCTCACGGTTCTGGAGGCTGGAGAGCTCCTGGAATCAAGGTGTTGGCAGGTTGCTTCCTTCTGAGGGCTGCGAGTGAGAATCTTCCTCAGGCCTGTCTCATTGGCTTGGGGATGCTCACACGGCTTCTCCCTCTGTGTGTGTGTGTGTGTGTGTGTGTGCGCGCGCGCCTCGAAATTCCCTCCCCACTTCTTTTTAAAAGTTTATTTATTTTTGGGGCGCCTGGGTGGCTTGGTCGGTTAAGCGTCCGACTTCGGCTCAGGTCATGATCTCATGGTCCGTGAGTTCGAGCCCCGCGTCGGGCTCTGTGCTGACAGCCCAGAGCCTGGAGCCTGTTTCCGATTCTGTGTCTCCCTCTCTCTGACCCTCCCCCGTTCATGCTCTGTCTCTCTCTGTCTCAAAAATAAATAAACGTTAAAAAAAATTTAAAAAAAAAAAAAGTTTATTTATTTTTGAGAGGGAGAGAGAGCAGGGGAGGGGCAGAGAGAGAGAGGGAGACACAGAATCCGAAGCAGGCTCCAGGCTCCGAGCTGTCAGCACAGAGCCCGACACGGGGCTTAAACTCATGAACTGTGAGATCATGACCTGAGCTAAAGTCAGATGCTTAACCGACTAGGCACTCAGGTGCCCCCAAATTTCTCCTTTTTATAAAGGCACTGGCCATATTGGATTAGGGCCCACCTGAATGACCTCATTTTAATTTAATTGCCTTGTTTAGGACTCCACATAAGGCCGTATTCTTTTTTTTCTTTTAATTTTTTTAATGCTTATTTATTTTGAGAGAAAGAGAGAGTATGAGCAGGGGAGAGAGAGGGAGAGAGAATCCCAAGCAAACTCCACACTGTCAGCACAGAGCCCAACACAGGGCTTAGTCTCATGAACCGCAAGAACATGACCTGAGCCGAAATCTAGAGTCAGACCCTTAACTGACTGAGCCACCCAGGTGCCCCAAGGCCATATTCTGAGGTGCTGGAGGGTTAGGACACCAGCATATGAATATGGGAGAGACACAGTTCAGCCCATTAATGGTTCCTAAGATGTTGTGTCTCCCAGGGGCTTCCCTCCCTGCTGTCAAGCTCTTGGCCCCATCCCACTGGGAGCCCCTGACTGTGACAGCCCACAGTTGGGGGAGGGCAAGGTGCTTAGCCTCTATTTCTAGATCTCCCAGATTCTGATGTCTCGTGTCTGTCTTCCTGCCTTCAAATCCCCCCTCCCTCCACCTTGCCATCTCTTCTGCTCCTTACTCCCTAATCTCTGCTAGAAAGCTCCAGAAGGTTCCAGAAGGCTCGCCATACTCCCACTCATGAAGAACCTGCGAGTCAGTGTTGACTTGGTCCCTTGCCCTCCCACCCTCTCACACCCCCAGGCTGTCTTTGCTGCTGCTGGCACCCCAATCTCCAGCTCCTCCCACCCCCCTGCAGCTGCAGCTGTGTTCCGCCTTCCCACCTGCACGTGGGTCTCTCTGCCCTCACCCTCTCCCCACTGCAGCCCTTGCAGTCATGTGTCCTGAACTACAGCTTTGATAAGCTCCCCCCTGCATCAGGCAGCTTCCAGGGTCCCCCCTTCTCTACTAAGTCAAGACAAAAGCCTTTCGCTTAGCCTTCGAGGGGCTCTATAATTTTGAAATGCATTTAGACCTGGCATCCATCAGCACGGGCTACCATCACAAAATACCACAGGCTCTGGGGCTTAAACATAGAAACTTATCTCTCATAGCTCTGGAGGCTGGAAGTCAGAGGTCAGGATGCCGGCACAGTCACATTGGGTGAGGGCTCCCTGCTTGGCTTGCAGACGGCCGCCCTCACTGTGCCCTAACTCTGCCTTTCTGTGCGTGCGCTGAGAGAGAAAAAGAGAAAGAGAGAGATGTCTCTTCCTCTTCTTATAAGGCCACCAATCCTACTCTCATGGCCTCTTTTAACCTTAATTACTTCCTAAAGGTCCCGTCTCCTAACAGAGTCATATGGGGAGTTAGGGCTTTAACGTATGAATTCAGGAGGGACACAGTTCAGTCCATCGCAGACCTCAAGTGTTTGTAGCATATGCAGATAGAGCTAAGTGGACAGCGGGTAGAGAGAAAACTGTATCTATATCCAATTATCTGTATAAGACATAGAGACATAGATACGTATGCATTCACCTACAGAAACGTATATACTCATAAATTGCAGGCAGGGATAAGGGCCTTGAAGAAAAATAAAGCATGATAAGGGAACAGGGAATATCAGTGGTGGGGTGCTGTTTTAAAAGATGATCGGGAGAGATCGCTAATGCAGTTGGAGACATAAGTAACATAAACTGAAGCATTCAGCCACTGGAATTCGATTCTTTGGATCCAGAGTCCACAGACTTTTCTGTAAAGGGAGAGGTAGGAAATGTTTTTGGCTTTTGTGGGCTGTATGATCTTGGTCTCCATTACAACTACCCTGCTCTGTTGCTGTATCACAAAAGCCTCCACAGGCAATATAGAAACAAATGCGTATGGCCATGTGCCAATAAAACTTTATTTATGAACACTGAAATTTGAACTTCATGTACCTTGTATGTGTCATGAAACATTACTCTTTTTTTTTTATATTTTTATTCAACAGGCTAAAAATGGGAAAACCATTCTTAGCTCATGGGCTGTATAAAAATGTGCAGGGGACCAGGTTTGGCCCCCGGGCTGCAGTTTGCAAACCTCTGCACGCAACCATATGAGGCTTCTCCCAGTTGTGGGATGAGAGTGGGGGACCACTGTAGGGCCAAGAACACAGGTCGCTGGCACACAACAGGTGTTCGATACGTATTTATTTTTTTGTTGTTGTTGTTCTTAAGTAGGCTTCATGCCCAGCGTGGAGCCCAATGTGGGGCTTGAACCCATAACCCTGAGATCAAGACCTGAGCTGAGCCAAAGAGTCTGGTGCTCCACCGACTGAGCCACCCAGGCACCCCTCGATACGTATTTTTTTTTAATTTTTTAAATGTTTATTTATTTTTTAGGAGACAGAGACAGAGCATGAGTGGGAGGAGGGACAGAGAGAGAAGGAGACACAGAGTCTGAAGCAGGTTCCAGACTCCGAGCTGTCAGCACAGAGCCCGACGCGGGGCTCGAACTCACAGGCTGCGAGATCATGACCTGAGCCGAAGTCGGATGCTTAACCGACTGAGCCACCCAGGCGCCCCCCTCAATATGTACTTTTTGGAGAAGAGAGAGGAGGGAGGGGGCAGAACGAAACAGGGTGCAGTCAGTTAAGTGTTCAGAGCCTCCTGTCTGTTTTTAGGGGCAAGCATCTGGGCACCCCCCCCCAGAGCCCACCAAGACCTAGCCCGTGTCTCCTGCCACCTGAAAACTTCCACTGACTACCCCAGACACGAATCTAGAAGAGGACACGCGTAGCCACAGCCCAAAGCCTGCGTGTGCCCTGTCCCCAGCTTAATAACTCACAAGTGCCACTAATGTGCATTTTTAGCGAGAACCTTTCAGTCCCCACTCAGAAAAGTCATTTGCATCCCCCATGCAGGGCCCCTGACTGCTATATTAATCTCCCCATTTGTCCCCTCCTGAGTCATCTAATATGACTGCTGGCTAATTAAAACATCAACGCCCCAAGTACAACAGCCCCGCCAGAGGCCTCCTAATGCTTGCTTTCAGGGGTGCTGTTCCGCGCAGCCCAGGGTGGAGCGGGGCAAGGCCCACGCCCGGGGCCCCCAGGTTCTGGGCTCGAAATGACCACCCCTCGCACATCTGGAGCCTCCACAGATGGCCTTTTTCATTATGCCTGTTACCTCGCTACTTCCACACCCTGCCGATGAGGGCTGCTCGCTGTCCCCCCCCCCACCAGCCGCACCCCACGCCTCTTCCTCCCGCCTCACTGTGCTCCCCACCGTCTGCCCTCGCACCCCCTCTCTGGGTCCTAGGCCTGACCCCAATGCCACCAAGGCGCCTCTTATCCCCCGTCTGGGATTCCAGCTACTCCTCAGCCTCTGGAACGTCCTTAGGGATGGTCAAGAGAGTTTGTAACCTGGCTGAGTGATGCCCAGTATTTAGGGAGAGTGGCCGGGGTGCTCCATAACTTGGAGCTGAGCAAGCAGAAAATGTGAACGGGAGTGAAGGGAAGAAGGATCTTCTCCTGCCCCCAGGGTGGCAGGACTGTAGTGATACTTGCAGCAGTGACCCCAATGACCGCACTGGCAGGTGCCCTAAGGGTAGCAGATTCTCATGCCAGCAGCAAGAAGTGATGGCTGACACTCAGGAGGCGATTGCATTCATCCAGGTGACCGATGATGTTGGCCTGGCCAGGGGGCTCGCCAGTTCGATGGGAAGTGAGAGGAGGCGGTGGGTTCTAGAGCTGTGGAGAAGCTAAAATGGTGGGACCTGAGGAGGCACTCGCTGCGGGGGATGAAGAGAATGATGTCCAGGACAGGCCCCAACTGTGGCTTGCACAGGTGGTTGGATGGTGATGCCCAGCACTGAGACGGGAATCGCTGGGGATGACCGGATCTGGCCACAGCAGGGAGGTGTGGAAGATGAGGAGTCATGGCACCTTCCATTTGTTCTCTGCTAACTCTTGCATGGTTCTGGAGAGGTCTTTAGCATGCTGTTCACCTACCCTCTGGGCCCCAGATTCCAACATGGCGGCACAGACGCTTTAGCACAGAGCTTCTCTATTCTGCTGGCCAGAAAGGTGGCTGTGGTATGCCTCTCACCTCAGGACCTTTGCGTAAGCTGTTCCTTCTGCCCACAAGACCTTGCTCTTCTCTCTCTGCCGGATTAATACCTACTTGTCCTGCAGGTCTCTACCTAGAAGCCAAATGCTCTGGGTTAGGTGCCCCTTCTGTGGGCTTCCACAGTGCCCTGTACACAACCAACTTCTCACATTAGGGCAGCCATTGCACCTGGTTTTAATGACTCGTAAACTGTCATCCGTCCCCTGACCCCCATCTTGCACAATGAACTCCATGAGGGCAGAGATCACATCTGTCTAGTTTGTCACTGTAGGCCTGGCCCTTGCTACCTTGCTTGGAACATAGGAGATACTCAATAAACACATGTTGAATGAATGAATGAATGAATGATGCATAATGGCCAAGAGGCAGGAGAGTCAGCAGTTCAGGACATGGTTTGAAAGACAGACTGCTAGGATTTGACTCCTGGTTCCAGTTTACTAACTTTGTGACCTTGGACGACTTAGTTAACCTCTCTGTGTGCCGCAGTTTCCTCATCTGTAAAATGGGCATAAGATTTTGCTTGGCACATAGTGAGTGCTTATTGAATGCCAGTTTCCAGTAGCAGTCCTTCAGTGTGCTCCGTGATTTCTTTCCCGGACTTCGTCCAGTTCATTGGAATTCACAGCTTCCTCACCATCCTGAGCCCCTCAAGCTGATGAGATGACGATTCGGCCTCCTTTCTGACTTCATCTCCTTGAACTAACCGTACTCACACACTCCAGCCACACTGGCCTCCTCACTGGCCCTTTGAACTTAACAAGCTCATCTGTACCTCAGGGCCTTTGCACTTGCCTTTCTCTCCTCCACTTAGTCATCAATATATACCCTTACAACCAACTGATATTCTATCATTTAGGTGTTGGTTTACTTATAATTTATCCCCGTTTCTCTGACAGTAATGTCCCAGAAGGGCGAGGGCACTCTCTGTCTTGCTCATTACAGTGTCCCCAGTGCCTAACAGTGTCTAGCCCATAATAGGTCCTCAATAAATACTAGTTGAGCGTGAGCATGCCCTGACACAAGGTCACTACCCACTGCTCCGATCTTTGGTATGAATGACACTCCACATTGGCTTGTCTTCTCCCTTCTCTCACTCAGCTGTCATGTCAAGGTGTGCCTGCTGCCTCTCCCTGACAGCCGCTGACTGACTGATGCTTGTCTGGTGCAAAAGCAGGAAGACAGTTCCTCAGAAACACCCAAGACAGAATGTGATCCTTAGTAATGCGGTCTCAAGCGGATGGGCCACGATGGTCAGCCCAGGACTTATCCCCCACCACCTACTGGGCAATTTGTTTATAGAAGTGAAGACAAATGGGGGACTGAAGGTGCTCAAGACAGAGGAGCAGTCAGTGCAAAGGCCCTGAGGCAGGAACGCACTGGGCATTTTTGAGAGGCAGAAACCTGAAGTTTGGGGAAATATTCATGCTTCAAAACTATCCAATTAAATCTTTTCTGTTTCCCCGGTACTCGCGGAAATAGTGAGTTTGGGCTGTAGCAGGAAAGCCCGGAAATCCAAGTAACCTGACCGAGCTTCGGGTGTGATTCCTCAGGCCTGAAAGCCAGTACCGTTCAGAGAGGCTGATGGTGTCCCTTGCTCATTTGCTCATTCAACAAACATTCATTGAGTCCCTGGTGTATGCTAAGACCTGTGTTAGACACCAGAGAGACCACCTTTGAGTTCCTGACCCCTCTCCCCAGAACGGAGCCCAAAAGGCTTTTCCATGGTGCCTCCTTCTTCATAGGCAGAGGGACCAGGTTCCCAGCCACCTTGCACGTGTCACCCCGGGAGAATCGAGTCCTCTCTCTGCAGACCCTTGGTAACTCTGGCAGATTCCAGGAAGAATCCCAGAGGACAGTTTTCGAGTGCCCCCCGAGCCCTGTCTCATGTTCCACCTCCAATCTCTCCTCCAGCCCCCTGCCTCGGGAAAACAGTCTCCTACAAAGAACGGCAGCCCCTCCAAGTGCCCCCGCTTCCTCAAGGTCAAGAACTGGGAGACTGACGTGGTCCTCACTGACACCCTTCACCTTAAGAGCACACTGGTGAGTACCCCAGCAGGGCGTGGCCCAGCCTCACAATTAACCACATTTGGCATTGGCTAAGCCTTTGTTGTGGGGACCGCCCCGTGCACTGTAGGACGTTTAGCATCACCCCTGACCTGTACACGTGAGATGTCAGTAGCCCCCCTGAAGTTGTGACCGCACCAAAAATGTCTCGAGATATTACTTACTGTCCCCTGGGTGGGAAGTCCCCTCCCATTTGAGAATCACTGGCAGATACTTACTCACTCATGGAAACACTTTCTTTTTTAATTTTTTTAATGTTTTTATTTATTTTCGAGAAAGAGAGAGAGACAAGGTGCGAGAGAGACAAGGTGTGAGAGACAAGGCGGGGCAGAGAGAGAGGGAGACACAGAATATGAAGTAGGCTCCAGGCTGTGAGCTGTCAGCATGGAGCCTGACGTGGGGCTCGAACTCATGAATCACAAAATCATGACCTGATCCAAAGTTGGACACTTAACCAACTGAGCCACCCAGCTGCCCTAGAAATACTTTGTATTTGTGTACCTTGAACCTGAAAGAATTCAAGAAGAATTTCTGCTTCTGAACGCATTTTCTTCATCTCTCACAGTCTGACCGCTGATGGAGCCTTGAGCAAGCCCTTCCTTTGCTTTCATCGTGTTTCTGCTAAACTTTTATATCATTTTTTTAACATTTTATTGTATTTTTTAAGAGACAGAGGGGCACAGAGCACAAGCAGGGGAGGGGCAGAGAGAGAGGGAGACACAGAATTCAAAGCAGGCTCCAGGCTCTAGGCTGTCAGCACAGAGCCCAATGCGGGGCTTGAACTTATGAACTGTGAGATCCTGACCTGAGCCGAAGTCGGACGCTTAACTGACTGAGCCACCCAGGTGCCCCTATCATATTTTTAACAGTCAGCAAATCACCATATTGCTTTACATTTTTGTTGAAATTGAGCTTCTTAGAAGAACATTGTATCAGTGAGTTATAGCCGTGTAACAAATTTCCCTGACACGCAGTGGCTTGAAACAGCCACCACTCATTTTTCAAAAGTCCACGGACTGCCTCGGTGGTCCTGCTGGTCTCAGTTGATCTCAAGCATCTGCAGTCATCTGAGGGGTCAGCTCTGGGTGGGCTGGCTAGGATGGCCTTGGCCATGATCACTCACTTGTTTCATGTGGTTTCTCTCATCCTCCAGCAAGCTAGCGTGGCCTGGTTCCCGTGGTGGTTGCGAGGTTTTCAGAGGAAATGAGCAAAAGCATGCTTGATCTCTTGAGGCCTAGTCATGGGATGGGCACAGTATCACCTCTGCCATTTTCTATTGGCCAAAACCAGCTCACATTCAAGGGGAGAGGGGAGAGGTTCCGCTTCTCAATGACAGTTGCTGCAAAGTCACATTGCAAAGGGTGCGGATGCAGGGAAGGGAGGCATTGGGACGGCCTTTTTTGCAGTCAATGTGCCATAGACGTGTTCAGCCATATTAGTTCTTCCTTGATGAACACGGGCTCAGAAAATACTCGAGGATTCGATAGGAATGAGTCTGATTCCCAGGGAGTGCCAGTCAGAAAGCCCCTCTTCCCCTCATTGGGTAGAGCAAACACTTTGGGGACCTTCAAATGCTGCCCATCATTCCTTACCATGCCTGATGACCACACCCTACAATGACTTGAAGCTGAATTAAAGGCCAAGTCAACTCCACCACAAAGGTCAGATCCATGGCCCCAGCCCCCCACATGCCTCCAAGTGGTAGCCCAAATCTCTCTTTTCCCTCCAGGAAATGGGCTGCACCGAGCACATCTGTATGGGCTCCATCATGCTCCCCTCTCAGCAGATACGACGGCCTGAAGACGTCCGCACAAAAGAACAGCTCTTCCCTCTCGCCAAAGAGTTCATTGACCAGTACTACTCATCAATTAAAAGGCAAGTGTATGTTGACTCCGGGGACCCAGGGCGAGTTCCTGAGTACCAGGGACAAAGACTTCGGCTCCAACAATGCGGACAGTTGAACCAACAGTAGGGGCTCCGCCCACCATACACACACAGGTTGAAAACTAGCGGCCCAAGGGCCAAATCTGGCCCCCAGAAAGGTCTTTGTCTGGCCTGCAAAGTGTTGCTTCAATTTGAAATATTTCAAGCAACTCCATGCCTAGGTATACGTGCCCGAAAGAAACTCTCACACGTGTTCGCCAGAAGGTATGCGTAAAAATGTGCACCGAAACATTTTTATAATAGGGGAAAAAATTAAAAAGAGAGAGCCAACCAGAAACCACCTCGACTCCCTCAATGGGAGGATGCATGGGTAAGTGATGGTATTTTCTGAGTCAGGGAATATTACACAGCTGTAAAAAGGTGAACGAGTTAGCGCTCGGCACATTTGTGGGAATGAAGCTCGCAAACAAACTGTGCAAAAGGAAGAAAGGATAAGTTTGTGCAAGAATGCATTCAGGGTAGCATCATTTATGTAAGCTTTTTAAACATACAGAACAATATTGCATGTGATTTAGGGAATATATACACGTGTGACAAACATATGAAGAAAAGCGTGAGACACTTCCAGGAAGAAAGTGGGTTATGATGGGAAAATAGTCCCCAAGGAATTATAAAATCATTTCTCTTCTATTATTTTTTTAAGTTTTATTTATTTACATACTCTCTCCACCCACCATGGGGCTCAAACTCACAGCCCCGAGATTAAAAGTCATACGCTCCTCTGACTGAACCAGCCACGCGCCCCTCATTTATTATTTCTTGGGCTTGAGTATTCATCATATTGTTTTTGATACCTTTTTGTAAGCGCCAAATTTTTTACAATAATTTTTTCAGCTTTCTAAACTTGAATTCCTTGTCATCATTTAAAAATTAGGAGAGTCCCCTTTACAAATCAGATTTCCAGGGGTGCCTGGCTGGCTGAGTCAGTGGAGAGAGTGACTCTTAATCTTGGGGTTGTGAGTTCGAGCCCCGTATTGGGTGGAGAGATTACTTTAAAATAAAAACCTTTAAAAATAAATAAATAAAGGGGCACCTGGGTGGCTCAGTCGGTTAAGCGTCTGACTTTGGCTCAGGTCATGATCTCACAGTTTGGGAGTTCAAGCCCCACGTGGGTCTCTGTGCTGACAGCTCAGAGCCTGGAGCCTGCTTCGGATTCTGTGTCTCCCTCTCTCTCTGCCCCTCCCCTGCTCGTGCTCTGTTTCTCTCTGTCTCAAAAATAAAAAAATAAACACTATATATATATATATATATATAAAATAAAAATCCGATACCCGGTTTCTCTTGAAAGGAGACCTTTGGTTTTATTTGTTTGTTTGTTTGTTTGTTTGTTTTTAATTTTTTTTTCAACGTTTATTTATTTTTGGGACAGAGAGAGACAGAGCATGAAGGGGGGAGGGGCAGAGAGAGAGGGAGGCACAGAATCAGAAACAGGCTCCAGGCTCTGAGTCATCAGCCCAGAGCCTGACGCGGGACTCGAACTTACGGACCGCGAGATCGTGACCTGGCTGAAGTCAGACGCTTAACCGACTGCGCCACCCAGGCGCCCCTGTTTTGTTTTTTTTTTAATCAAATTTTAATCAAATTTGTTTGTTTGTTTGTTTAGAATAGAATTTAGTGATTCATCACTTACATATAACACCCAGTGCTCGTCCCATGAAAGGAGGCCTTTGAGCCAGACACGGGCTCGCCTGTTGGCCACAGTCTCCACCCAGCCAGTTTAGTCCCTGCTGGGCCTTTGTGGACATTGGAGTTTGCAGTTTGCTTATGCTTGAACTACTGTCTCCACATATGGACCCAGACTCGCCGCAGCTTCTGGCCTCCCGGAATGGCTCACTCCTTCCACTGACCCGTAACTCGGGAGCAGAGGTGACACCCCCATGTCCCTTCCCTCCTCGCTCAGGTTTGGCTCCAAAGCCCACACGGAGAGGCTGGAAGAGGTGAACAAAGAGATCGAAACCACCGGCACCTACCAGCTCAAAGACACGGAGCTCATCTACGGGGCCAAGCATGCGTGGCGGAACGCCTCCCGCTGCGTGGGCAGGATCCAGTGGTCCAAGCTGCAGGTAGGCGGTGAGGCTCTTCGGTGGGTGGGGAGGGAGGGAGGGATGGAGCTGTACCAAGGGTCTGCTCTCGCCAAGGCCACCTGGAGGGTATGGCGAAGTCCCAGATGGTAGGCGTGGGGTCCCAGATTCTCGGATCGGGACTCAGTCTGCTTCATAGTCGTGTCTCACTTAGCCGACATGCTGGGGATTTTTTTAATGTTCACTTATTTTTATTTTGAGAGAGAGTATGAGTGGGGGAGGGGCAGAGAGAGAGGGAGAGAGCAGGCTCTCTGTCCCAAGCAGGCTCTACACTGTTAGCACATGGAGCCCCCTGCGGGGCTCGATCTCACGAACCGAACCGTGAGATCGTGCCCTGAGCCGAAATCAAGAGTCAGACGCTCAACCGACTGAGCCACCCAGGTGCCCCAGCACGGTTTTTTTTTTTTAAAAAAAGCAACTTGTGGGGCGCCTGGGTGGCTCAGTCGGTTGGGCGTCCGACTTCGGCTCGGGTCATGATCTTGCGGTCCGTGAGTTCGAGCCCCGCGTCGGGCTCTGTGCTGACAGCTCAGAGCCTGGAGCCTGTTTCCGATTCTGTGTCTCCCTCTCTCTCTGACCCTCCCCTGTTCATGCTCTGTCTCTCTCTGTCTCAAAAATAAACGTTAAAAAATTAAAAAAAAAAAAAAAAGCAACTTGCTCGTCTCTTGGTAAGGCTTATGCTCTCCAGTTTACCACAGACCCCACCACTCTCTTTTGTATTCCACCTACTCTCTGCGTATTTATATTATCCACCTACTCCCTGACAGCATTAGATTCTGTGTCCCCTGATACGATTTCTGCCCCCCTGGGGAATAGTTTGAAGTCAGACGTAGAATAGTTATCAAGGTCAGCGGGGTTCTGTTTGATTTTTCTTTGTTTTGTTTTGTTTTGAAATCCCTCTCCCTAGTAACCTAGCAGGAAATACATGCAGCCCACTCAGGTCTCCCCTTTGCTCATCACCCCTTAACCACGTTCATGTACACACCAGGCCTGCCTTCAGGGGATTCTTCCTGGTTTGACTGACCGTGGTTATTAGGATGGGAAAAAGAAACCTTAAAACCCAGCCCTGATCACATTAGGGGAGTGCTCCCTACTCTGGCGGGACAGCAGGTGGCACGGGCTCCGGGTTCTCGTCCCGTGGGAAGGCTGCGCCGGGGGAGCCGGGGAGGGAAGGAGGAGGCGCCCGTTCTCACCGTGCATCCTTCGCAGGTGTTCGATGCCCGCGACTGCACCACGGCTCACGGGATGTTCAACTACATCTGCAACCACATCAAGTATGCTACCAACAAAGGGAACCTCAGGTGAGCCCGCCAGCCCCGGGGAGGGGGGTCTGATGTCCCCAAAGCGTCGACCCTTGGGTGTGGAGTTGGCTCACCGGCCGAGGATATGCTCTCCCTCTCCTCTCGGGGAGACGTCCCAAGCCGCGAGAGGGGGCCTGGCTTCTTGTCCCACCAGCTGTGCCCTGTCTCTTCCGGGAGACACAGACTCTTGCGTGGCTTGCAGAGCTACGGCAACCCAAATCACGTTCAACCCTCACAGTTCAGTATCACCTGTGGAGGGGGCAGGAAGGGGTGTTTCCCTTTCCAGGACTCGGAAAGTCCCATTGCCAATAGTGACCTGCTTTTACCAGCTCTCGGTCTTTTGCCTGCATTTCAAAGACAGTTTCTCTTCCTGCCGCTGGGGGCACTGTTCCTTCAGGTTCGGCCAAGCCAAGCCACACCTTGGGTTCCTCTTGCCCCAAAGAACAAAGCCCCAGGGAGGAAGCGAAGGCAGGGAGGCACCATGTGAGCTGGTGGCTTCCACACTGGCAAGTTGCAGCTGGAAGGCGACAGCTGGGGCCCCGCAGCCCGACGGTTAGCCTTGTTAATCCCGTGCAATCAGTCCTTGTCCCAGCTGCTGAGGACCAGCCCCACGGTGGGGCCACGTGGGCCACTGCAGGGATATTCCCACAAGCCCCAGGCTGCACTGCGTCACCCCCATAGTGGCTTGTTTGTATGAAGCACGGGTTTTCCTGGATGTGTCCCTTCCTTGAGAAGGAAACAGTGTCCCAGCTGAGCCTACCAGTAGGAAAAGGGCCTGTAATATAAGCCCAGAGCCTGCTCGGGGAATTAGTATTTAGATCTTTTCCTGAAAGACCTCACCCCCTAGAGAACATCTTCTTGAGATCTTCTATTTAAGAAATATTCAGGTGATTCCTTTTTTTTTTTACACTTTTTTAAAAAATTTTATTTGAGAGAAAGAGAGAGAGAGAGAGAGAGAGAGAGAGAGAGAATCCCAAGCAGACTCCATTCTCAGCATGGAGTCTGATGAAGGGCTCAATCCAACAACCACGAAACAATGACCTGAGCCGAAATCAAGAGTCAGACACTCAACTGACTGAGCGATCCAGGCACCCCATTTTTTTTCACAAGTTTTTAAAAATGTTTTCGGTATTTATTTTTGAGAGTGAGAGAGAGAATGAATCTACGAGGCGAGGGAGGGGCAGAGAGAGAGGGAGACAGAGGATCTCTGCACTGACTTCCCGAGAGCCCCCACGCGGGGCTCAAACACATGAACCACAAGATCATGACCTGAGCCAAAGTCAGACGCTTAACCGATGGAGCCACCCCAGGTGCCCCCACAAGTTTTAAACCACAAATCTGGACGGAAGAGGGTCTTAAGGGAATGTGTACCATCTATAGAAATTATCAAAACATAACAGAGGAAGGCAGGCAAGGGAGAAGAAGGGAGGGAAAGAGGGATGTAATTTAAACGGAGCAGGCATTCGATCTGTCGTTCGGTGAAATAATGTTCAGGAGGCATAAGTGTGTTCTATTTCTTCCGTTGGTCTCAGTTCCCGCACATAGAGTAAGCATTCCACACGCTGTGTGTGAGTCTGGTGTTTCTGAACATGCTTTTTAAATACATATATTACACAAACACCCTGTATTTGGTGCTCAACCAAAGAAACGGCAATGTGTTTTGCTGCTGGAGGGAACACTGACCGTTTGACTCGTTCTGTGTTCATCTCCAATATGGTGCCTTTGCTACAAGATTGTTAAGAGCCCTGTTGGCCCTATACGACGTCTACCTTCAGCCCCCGTTGTAGACTCAGCCCCAGGTACAGCGTCCCATCCGTGCAGCATTAAATGCAATACTGTAATGTGCACACGGCAAGACCTACATGGGCTCAGAAGGAAGGTAGTCCTGGGAACAGACGAGACAGGAGATGCTTTGTGGACGAGGTGAATCTGACTCTGGCCTTGAACTTGGGTACATGACAGCAGAGATGGATTCCAGCCAAGATGGGTAGCAGAGCAAAGTTCCAGGGGCAGGGTGTGTACAGAAGGTCTGCAAGCAATGGGTTGGACCTACCATGTGACCCTCATGTTGACCCGAGCCAGGGTAGTGTCTCCCATAGCCTGGGATTGAGTCCCCTGATGAGACTGTTGAGCCGGGATGGCAGGAACTCCTGGGATGAAATAACATTGAAATCACGTTGTAAAGAAGTCATTCTCCTTTCAGTTGCTTTCAGTCCTTCTGATGATCCCCAAATCCCAGTTTGATGATGAGACATCATTAACACCTAACACTCCCGATCTCCCCTTAGGGGAGCCAGCTGGGCGCCAACTCGGTGCCTTCCACAAATGACAACTCTTCCTGCAACATAATAACAGTGTATGGTCTCACAGTTGCCACTTTAGGTAGGTGAGGCCAGTGGCGATCTCCAGTTTTCCTTTAGAGTAAATGAATGTGAGTACAAGGGAAGTTGATTTCTTCTTAGTCCTATGTCTGTAGACTTTGGTATGGTACAGGGAGGGGTGGGGGTGGGGCAAGCAGGGGAGAAGTAAGGATGGCGGTAAGAGCAAGAGTGGAAGTTGGGGGGCACCTGGGTGGCTCAGTCGGTTAAGCGTCCAACTTCGGCTCAGGTCATGATCTCGCAGTTCGTGGGTTCGAGCCCCGCGTCGGGCTCTGTGCTGACAGCTCAGAGCCTGGAGCCTGCTTTTGATTCTATGTCTCCCTCTCTCTCTGTTCCTCCCCTACTCTCTCTCTCTCTCTCTCTCTCTCTCTCTCTCTCTCTCTCAAAAATAAATAGAGATTTAAAAAAAATTTTTTTAAAAAGAGTGGAATTTGGAATCAGTGGTATTCACTCTTTGTGGGGAAAGAGGGCCCCCCGTTGTTTCCCTGGAGCTTACCGGCTGCCCAAGAACTCCTGGAAAGCTGGCCCAGGTCAAGGGTGTTTCAGAGTCTCCAGTTAGAGCAGCATTCTCCACTCTTAAGCGAGCTAGCGTGGGACCTCCCATATTCCACCCTTCCTCAGACCCATGGTCCAGTGGAGGGACAGGGCACGGTCCCTCCCTTGCAACAGCGGCTCCGTGGGCCCTTGGGGACCTTGGCACAGAGGTGATCCACCCTGAGCCTCTGTTGGTGGCCTGGATGGCGCCCTTTGCAGTACGCCCACAAGGTGCCGGCCCTGCCCCGATACCACGTCTCCCTCTCTCCACCACAGATCCGCCATCACCATATTCCCCCAGAGGACGGACGGCAAGCACGATTTCCGAGTCTGGAACTCTCAGCTCATCCGCTATGCCGGCTACAAGCAGCCTGATGGCTCCATCCTGGGGGACCCAGCCAATGTGGAATTCACAGAGGTGTGTGCCTCCCACCCCGCCCCGTCCCCCAAACTGCCTTCAATAGGCTTTTCTTCGTTTTCTGTTATCATCATAGGGAAAGCAGCCAGTGGGGTACCGTTTACTCCTCTGCAGACCTCCTGCTCCTTCGGGCGGCCCCCAGTCCAGCTGGATCCCTTACAGCTGGTCATTTGGTCGTTTCCATCCATTACCTCACCCGACCCTCATGATAGGAGCTGTTGTCACCACCACCTCCCCATTCGGTGGCGACGCAGACGGGTAGCACAGGTTAGCCACGGTAGCTTCCGGCGTCTGTGCCCAAGGGAGACGCCACGGGCAGACCCCTGCCTAGAATGATCTCAGGCACACAGCCCGGCACCCCTTTTCCTGATCGCTCGCTCATCCCTGGCCGAGGGTCTTCTCTGTTCTTTCCTCAAACGCCACCCCGGGACCTTCTTCAGGACTGAGCTGGCCAGACCAAGCCCCGCTCCACTCCCTGGCTGGCGACTTCATTTGCATGCGGCTTTTCTTATTAAAATGTTATTACCGAGGAGAAGGGGCTGTAACCAGGGCGACCAGGAGTTGCACCTGTGCGGGTTTAGACTCAGCCAGACTCGCGGCTCCACTTGGCTGAGCGCTAACTGCATAGTTGGCTGACCTTGTCTTCATGGCCACCAGAACATAAATGCCACAGCCCCTTCCTTCCCTTCTGTCTCCAGAAACCTCGCTGACTGCACATGTTTGCCTAAGCCCCTGATTTCGAGCTTCCTCTTTCTACTAACACAGCAGAAAGAATCACCCCAAACATAACCGCATGACCGTATCTTTCGAAACCCTCTCACTCTGCCCTGGCCAGCGTGGCAGCCGCTGGCCACATGTGGCTAGTGAGCCCTGGAAGTGTGGTGAGTCCAAATGGAGGTGCGTCCTAAGTGCAAACCACACACCGGGTCTCAAAGACTGAGAACAAAACAGAGAGTAGGAACCACCTCATTAATAATTTTTATCTCAGTTACCTATTGAAATAATATTGTAGATAACAGTAGGCTAATCTATTATAGTTATTAATAGTTAATACACCTATTGAGTTAATAAATATATTAAACTTTATGTTAATGTTAAATATCTTTATTATGGTAATATTAATAACGTATTTAATCATTTATCATTAACAAATTAATGATGATGAATACACTTAATTGTATGTTACACAGTATATATTTGACACATTTGTTGGACGAATATATTTCATATTTAACTTTAATGTCAAATATATTCATATATGGATAGCAATACTTTAATTCAATATTAATAAGTTGATATTATTAATCTAATAAATATTATAATTATGATGATTAGTAACTAATAATCAAATAGTGTTGAAACTTTGAAATTGTTGAAATATTATTAAGATGAATATACTATTTAAATTATTTCACCTGATTTCTGTTTGGACTTTTGTTTACTTTTTCTAATGTGGCTACTAGAAGAATGTGTTAATTCCCTATGTGGCTTGCTTTATATTTTGATTGGACAGCTGCTCTAACAGATGCATTTATGCACAAATTCTGATCATTCTGCCCTCCTCAAATATGATAGGCTTTCTTTATCTCTCAGGGTGCTCAATGCAAACAGTTCCAGAGTGAGTTTCCGAGTTTCCGTAGGACATGCCAGACCCTGTGCTCGAGGGCGTTACAGACACAACAATCAGATTCAGCTCTTATCCTCCGGGAGTCCCCGGGCCACAAGAAAAACTCAGAAAACATAACAAAGCACAGTGCAGGAGGACAGATTTGCCTTCTGTCCTGTGGACCGGGAGACGTCACACAGACGTGTGATGTCAGAACTTTGTAGAGGAGATGACGTGGCCCAGAGCCTCCAGAGAAAGGTGCTGTCGGCAGGCTTGCGTTGGGATCTCTGCCCCTCCCCCCCATTGCCATAGCACCTGGAGGGGCTGGGGACGGGTCGGCGGTGGCCGTGGTGTGACCTGGCCATTTCCGGTTGCAGATCTGTGTGCAGCAGGGCTGGAAACCCCCAAGAGGCCGCTTCGATATCCTGCCACTCCTGCTCCAGGCCAACGGCAACGATCCTGAGCTCTTCCAGATCCCCCCAGAGCTGGTGTTGGAAGTGCCCATCAGGCACCCCAGGTAAGAGGGACTGGCATGAGGTGGGTGAGGGTGGGAGGATTCACCCAGTGCCTCCCCCTGGCCCCCTAACCCCCTGACTCTCCCTCCAGCCCAGACAGAGGCTGAAAGGGGGCCTTGGTTCCTTCCTGGGCCTGGGCAGAGCGGGCCTCCCCAGGAATGAGCAAATCCTCCTGGACCAGCCAGGGGGCCACCATCTCTTCTGAATCAGAATCTTGCTCCTCCCCCTGCTCCTGAGCAATCAACCAGAACTTGCCCTTTTTCCAGCCGTATGGGTAGAAAAGCAGAAACACCTTTTGTCTTGTTGTGAGCACTAGAACTGTGTGACCTGATGTGGGTCAAGTCCAAAAGGAATTTGGAGCCAGGAAGGAACTATGAAGGCTGCGCCAGCCGCACCAGCAAAACTCACACTTTGAGGGGCCCCTGGGTGGCTCAGTCGGTTAAGCGTCCGACATCAGCTCAGGTCATGATCTCACGGTTCGTGGGTTCGAGCCCCGCATCGGGCTCTGTGCTGACAGCTCGGAGCCTGGAGCCCGCTTCGGATTCTGTGTCTCCCTCTCTCTCTGCCCCTCCCCCACTCATGCTCTGTTTCTGTCTCTCAAAAATGAATAAATGTTAAAACAAAATTAAAAACAAAACACGCTTTGAGAGTGAAGGAGATCCTTAGTGAGACACTATCCTTGGAGGCAAAATCGAGGGGCAGGGTAAGGGAGGGGTGCCCCAAAGCTCAATAATCAAGATAAATATTATTTTAATGTAATATACTTATCAAAATTAATATCTATATCAAAAATTGGATCCAAATGATCCAAATTTAAATTTTTGTATCTGAAAATTTCAAATAAAGACAGGATCCAGTTCAGGGCTGAGATTCAGGTGAAGCAAGCAAGGTAAGTTATGCATGTGCAAGGTGAGACCCGTCTTTATTTAAATTTGGGATATTTTGTTCACTATGGATTTTTTTTAACATTTATTTATTTTTGAGGGAGAGAAAGACTGTGTGTGAGCAGGGGAGGGGCAGAGAGAGAGGGAGGCACAGAATCCGAAGCAGGCTCCAGGCTCTGAGCCGTCAGCACAGAGCCCAACACGGGGCTCGAACTCACGAGCCATGAGATCATGACCTGAGCCGAAGTCAGACGCCCATCCAACTGAGCCACCCAGGCATCCCTCATGATGGATTTTTTTCCATATAATTTTGATTTTTTGAAAAACGTTGAGTTAATTTAGAATATAATGTGAATAAAAAGTAGCATTAGACTCAATTCCTCGTTTTGTTGGTGCACCCTTAAATTTTGCATCCAGGGCTAGTGCCTTATTTATTTCACCCTAGCCCCAGCCCTGGAGAGGAACCAAGTGTCCTGAGGCTCATGACACTGCCCAATATCTGGGAACTCACCCAGTCTCCCTGGTGAAGCCTGGCCTACATTCATTAATGCATTCACTTACTCATTCGCTCATTCAACACGGTTTATTATTCCTGCTCTGGGCCGGCCATTGTAGCTGACTTCGTTTCTGCCTCCATGACACTTTTGATCTCAAGGAGAAGAATTTGCACATACTGTTACCCAGATAACCACTTAATTCCAATAAAGTGCTGCAAAAGAAATTTTATGATGCCCAGAGGGACAAAGTTGCCCGACCCAATCTAAACTGGGCATCAGAGAAGGGCTTCCAAGAGTAAGCAACATTTTAGCTGACAATTTAAGTCTGGGTAAGGGCTGGACAGACACAGAAGGAAGAGAGAAGAGCCCAGAAGAAGGGACTGCCATGCAAAGGCCCTGAGGTAGGAAGGAATTCGGCAAGACTCCCTTTTCTCCTGGATTAACTTTCAGGGTGGGTTTGGGAGAGAAACAGCAGCCTGGCGCACTGGTTCCCAGGCCTGGATGTTCACCCAAATCACCTGGGAAACATGTTTAAAATGCATATTATCAGATCCAGCCGTGGAGACTGGGATCCCACAGGTCTAAAGCAGAGCCCAGGAGTCCGGTTCTGACACAGCAAGTCCCGGGAGGTTGCTGGCATTTCCGCATCCCCAGACCAAGGCTGTCCTGCCCACATGTCCGCCTGAGAGACTCCTGCCCCATGGTGAGCGGGGCTGTGTCGCTCTCCACAGGTTTGAGTGGTTCAAGGATCTGGGCCTGAAGTGGTATGGCCTCCCCGCTGTGTCCAACATGCTGCTGGAGATTGGCGGCCTGGAGTTCACCGCCTGTCCCTTCAGCGGCTGGTACATGGGCACAGAGATTGGCGTCCGCGACTATTGTGACAACTCTCGATACAACATCCTGGAGGTGAGGTCCCTCCCCCGCCGTCGCGATGGGCCAGCAGAGGGCAGAGGGCGTGGGCCCCACAGTCCTTCCCCACAGCTGAGCTTTGGGGCTTGGAAACGTGGAAACTTCCGCAACCTCGGTGGAGCCCCTGGCAATTCCAGGGCATCCACAGCGTGAACAGTGCATGTCCTGTGGGCTAAACACTGTTCCAGGCACCTTGTGTGTGTGTGCTCAGTTAACCTCCGCACAACCTCCAGGTATGATAACCCCCATTTCGCAGATGAGGACGTTGAGGCCTTTGGGAGGGTTAAAGTGACAAGCTCAAAGTCACACGGTGGCAGAGCTGGGAAATGAACCCCGTCGGGCTTTAAGGTCCAAGTTCATAACCACCCGGCTGCACGGCCTCTTGTTAGAAGGGTTTGAAAACGACCCATGAACCTGGGACATTTCTTGCCTCTTTTCTGAAACACAAGGGAAGGGGGTTGGCAGTGGTTGCCCAGCATCCGCATTTCTGGCTGGAGGATCTGATTCCCTCCTGGCTGAATCATCCTCATCTGCTGAAGGCTGCTGGGGTGGAGTCCGGAGCTCAGATCTGGAGAATGCATCGGGATAGCTGTGGTCTTGCCAGCAGCCGTTGTCCCTAACAACTAACTGTCTGCTATGGTGGGTCTTATTTCGAAAGGAGGCAATGAGAAACAGAAAGGTTAAGCACTGGGCCTATGTCACACAGTAAATAAGGCAAGATTAGAACTCAGAATCAAGGGGCGCCTGGGTGGCTCGGTCGGTTGGGCATCTGACTTCGGCTCAGGTCATGATCTCATGGTTCGTGAATTCGAACCCTGTGTCGGGCTCAGAGCCTGAAGCCTGTTTCGGATTCTGTGTCTCCCTCTGTCTGCCCCTCCCCCACTCACGCTGTGTCTCTCAAAAATGAATACACGTTAAAACGTTTTTTTTAAAGAACTCGGAATCAAGCCTTAATTAGGTTTATGTGGTTAAAATCCACGAGCGTTCATGTGGATGGACCTTGAAGACATTACGCTAAAGTGGGTTAAGTCAGACAGAGACAAATACTATATGATACATACCGCTCATATGTGGAATCTAAAAAAGCCAGACTCATAAAAAAAAAAGAGAATTGAACGCTGGTCACCGGGAGCTGGTGGGGCGGGGGGGGGGGGGTGGGGAGTTAGGGAGGAGGTGTTTAAGAGTACAAACTTGCAGTGTAAAGATAAGTAAATTCTGGAAATCTAAGGCACAGAAGGGTAATTATAATCCACAATCCACTGAATTGCACACTTCAAAGTTGCTAAGAGACTAGATCTTAATTGTTCCCACCACAGAAAAAGAAATAATAATTATGTGACATGACAGAGGTGTTAGCTCGCAGTGGTAATCATATTGCAACACATAAATGTATCAAACCAACACCTCGAATTTGTACCCCTTAAACTCACACAACGTTGTGTGCCAACTGTGTCTCAACGTTTTTTAAAAATTCCATAGGTATTAGCTTGGAAATCGAAGCCCAGGGTCCTCAGCCTTGCCACACACTGGAGTCACCTAGGGAACTTCATTATTGCCACATTCCCACTCACCGGGATTCAGATATCGTTGCTCAAGGATGGGGCCTCGATACCAGCATTTTTCAGAGCTCCCCAGAAGATTCTAGAGGGCAGCCACTGATCTGTACAAACTTCTGGCAGGAAAGGAAGAGACATTTCAGGCAATTTCCATAGATGTGCCTCAAGTCACATTTGGGGATTTTTAAAAATCACATAATCTTTTTTTTTTTTTCCTGCAAATGCGTTCCATTCTTTTAAGCAAAAGAATGCTGTAGGAGTAACAGTCTCAGCATAATGGCTACACATGCTTTCCTCTCTCACAAAATTACTCAAGTTTTTTATGTATTTATGTAAAGCAGCGAATTTCGTTCTTTCTGTGTGTGTGTGTGTGTGTGTGTGTGTGTGTGTGTGTGTGTCACTATCCAAGGACCACAGAGGAACCCAACGCCTCGGCCTCAAAGAATGAATTAATATGAGATCTGCTTTCATGATTCCTGCTTATGTTTTGATTGCAGAGAGTTGTTCCCGAGTAACTCAGATGAGATCCTCTCCCACTCCAGCCCTCCAGGCCCGACGGCTGTTATGTACGAATGTTGAGAGCAGGGCTGGGAAGCAGTTTACCCAGACCTGAGAAACTGTCGTGTGCTAGCCCCGAATGAGACCTGGGCTCCCACAAGTGACTGGAATTGACAGAGCAAGGAACAGCAAGGCTCTAATTAATGAATTTGCTGTTGGGTGTTTCCCACTCCTGACATCAGCTCCTGAGTTGTAACATAAATGTCAGGAGGTTTTTGTTTTGTTTTTTTCCGATAGTTTTGCCAAAGGAGTCGGCCGGCTATGGCGGCAGCTCTCGGGTCCTTGGACGTTATGCGTCTGCCTGGGCTCCGGCTCTGAGGCCAGCTGGCTCTCTGGACCTCTCTGAGCCTCAGTTTCCTCATCTGTTAGATGGAGTCAGACAGGTGTCCGCCTGAGGTCAAAGCGCCCATGATCTGGATCCCAAGTGTGGCTACCCCAGGTGTGGAGCAGGATCAGTGGAAAGCTTTTCCGTCTAGAAGGCAGATGATGTCACTCTCAGACCCACTCTTCTGCTTAAAACCCTCCGAAGACTCTTTCCACGCTACAGTATTGGGAATAAAATCTTGACTCCTGGGCTCATCCCAGATCCTGCATGATCCAGTCCTGCCTTTATCTCCCACCAACTCCCCTGGCTCACTACCCACCCCTCACTACACCAGCCTTCTTTCTGTATCTCAGATGGTGGAAGACTGATTCCACCACAGGGTCTTTGCACATACTGTCCTCTCTGTCTACAACCTTCCTCCGTAGATCTGAAGATGTCTTGCTTCTCATTATTTTGGTCCCACCTGGTATGCCACCTCCACAGTCGGTCCTCCCTGACCATCCTGGCTAAATCTGGCCCCCATATTCCTCTTCATCTCATATCCTTGTCTTATTTTCTCCCTAAATAGTAAATGTCTCCCTCCCCCACTAGAAAGTAAACTCAGAGGGGTGGCTGGGTGGCTCAGTCAAGCGTCCCACTTCAGCTCAGGTCACGATTTCGCAGTTCATGAGTTCGAGTCCCACGTTGGGCTCTGTGCTGCCAGCTCGGAGCCTGGAGCCTGCTTTGGATGCTGTGTCTCCCCCTCTCTCTCTGCCCCTCCTCCACTTACATTCTGTCTGTCTCTCGTTCTCTCTCAAAAATAAACATTAAAAAAGTTCAAATAAAATAAAATAATAAATACATAAAAAAGAAAGAAAGGAAACTCAGAAATAAAAGGGCCATCCACGTCTCTCCAGTTTCCTGCTACCAGTCGGTTCTCCATTAAAAAAAAAAAAAAAAATCTTATGAATGAGTTCATCAGTCCGGCAATGAGTTGACTAATTCGTTAAGAAATTCATCAGTGACCACCAGCTAGCCCTGTCTCTCCACGGGTGCCCTGGCCTGTGAGTCTGTGTTTCCTTCCTCTTCCAGGAAGTGGCCAAGAACATGAACTTGGACATGAGGAAGACGTCCTCCCTGTGGAAGGACCAAGCACTGGTGGAAATCAACATTGCTGTTCTCTACAGCTTCCAGGTAGCACAGCACACACGTCCCGGAGGGGAACTAAAACGCCTCCAAGGTGTAGAGCAAACAGTCGTGAGACCTGGCTCCTGGTGGGGGGGGGGGAGGATGGCACCAACGAGGTCCACTTCCCATCACGTACACCTAATCTCCATTTTGGATCTTGGGTGGGGACCATTGGAGGAAGCGGTAATAGGTGGGGGAGGGGAGCTGTGACCTGTTGCTTATGATCTATGACAGTTGGGCTGGCAGGCCGCCTCCTTTGTGTCCTGCCCACCTCTTCGGGGTTCAGACTATCACACAATAGACACAAGTACTCATCCTCATTAACCAGACACGCACAGGCTTCTCAATGCGTGGCGCTGTGGTAAATGATATTTTGTAGGATGAGTTTAGAATTTATCATCTAAACCATGATACTCGTTTTTAAGTTTAGTTTATTTATTTTGAGAGAGAGAGAGAGAGAGAGCATACATGCAAGCAGGGGAGGGAGAGAGGGAGAGAGAGAGAGAGAAACCCAACGCAGGGCCCAAACTCATGAACCATGAGATCATGATCTGAGCCGTAATCAAGAGTTGGACGCTTAGTTGACTGACCACCCGCGTGCCCCAAACCATAATCCTTTGGAGGGCAAAAGGAAGACACTGCTGATAATAATGCCAGGGTGATGGGCGTAAGCTGGCGTTCTCCTGGGCAAACCTGTCGACTGCAGAGTAGAGCTCACGCTCTGTTAACAGAGCTCAGCTCTATCCTCTGGGGGCTGAGTCTGGGAAGCTAGACCCTCCCAGACACGCACGGAAGGCACACAGAGAACGAACGCGTCACGTCATCGGTGGACACAAATGTGAACTGCAGGCCCCCAGGTCAAGAGCAGGGAGAATGGATACGCTGAGGAATATCCCAGGGAAGAGACAGGCTGAGATGGCCTGAGACGGAAGCAAGCCCCCTCTTCTCTCTCTCGGCCATGGGCGAGTGAGGCCTCGGGAGACGTTGAGGAGGATGGAGTGTGGTTCAGTGGGCTTGAGACAGCAGGGATGTGAGCAGGATGAGTGGCTGAGGACGGGAAGTGGGCAGAGAGGGGAAGCACTGTTTACACACGGTGGGAATCCAGACCGGCCCACCAGAGGGGGCCCCGGGGCCGGTTATCCAGATTTGCAGTCCACCCACCTCTATTGCGATTTCTGCCTCGCGGTGTTAATAAACCCATCCTTGGGGCGCCTGGGTGGCTCAGTCGTTACGGCATCTGACTTCGGCTCAGGTTATGATCTCACGGTTGGTGAGTTCGAGTCCCACATCGGGTGAACACGAGCCCCACTTCAGGTGAGCCCTTCTCTCTCTCTCTCTCTCTCTCTCTCTCTCTTCCCCTCCCCTCCCTCCCTCCCTCCCTCCCTCCCTTCATCCCTCCATCTCTCTCTCTCTTCCTCTGCCCCTTCTGGGATTCTCTCTCTGTCTTCCCCCTTGCTCACTTGCGCCCTTTCTCTCTCTCTCTCTCAAAAACTAAATAAATGGATAATAAACCCATCCTTAATACTTAAAATTCTTTACTTTAAGAGGATTCTGTATCACTGCCATAAATGGAGAGTATCGGTTGCCATAAATAGAAGGTAATTATAATATTAAATTAATCAGCAAATAAGCAGAAGGAAAACAACGCAGAGTTGTCAAATTCTAGCTAAATGCTGCCTGAGGGTCCTCTCTCTTATTTAAAAAAAAAAAAAAAGGGAGGGAGGGAGAAAGGAGAGAGGAAAATTGGCAAGAGAGGTATTAAAAGATGTATTAGCGTCAAAAGGAGACCCTTCCCTGGATGTGAGTGAGAGAGAGATGCAGAGAATCAGCTCACGAGGCCTCGCAGCATCTCCAGGACCACCCTTTGGGAAGCGCTCCCCGTGGAGAAGGGAGTCCCGGCAATACCCCAGCTCCTCTCCCGCCTGACTGTGCCCCCTCTCCTCCCGCAGAGTGACAAAGTGACCATCGTTGACCACCACTCTGCCACCGAGTCCTTCATCAAGCACATGGAGAATGAATACCGCTGCCGGGGGGGCTGCCCCGCCGACTGGGTGTGGATTGTGCCCCCCATGTCTGGCAGTGTCACCCCTGTCTTCCACCAGGAGATGCTCAACTACCGACTCACCCCGTCCTTCGAATACCAGGTCCCGCCCCTTCCGGCCTCTTTTGTGCTAAGTCTCCAATACCTGGTATATGCATGTTTGGCTCCAAGCATGTCTCAACTCAGACTTCCTCTGCGGACGCCCAAGTGCTCCATAGTCCACGTGGCTAGCGGCTCCCATATTGGACAGCGCGGCCCTAGCCAGAACACTAATGGAGACAAAGGGAGTGGTCAGGGGTCCCCAGGAGAGGGCTTCAGAGGGACCAAGGGCTGAGTGAGAAGGTCTAGCAGGACAACACAGGCAGACTGGACCGGCCACTCGGGGCAAGGACCGCTGTGGTCACCGCCAGCAGATCTCCTCCCTTCAGGGGCTGAGGGTTGGGCATAGCTGGGCAGCCACAAGTACCCAGGGAGTCCCGAGCCTCTCCCAAGAGGAGACAGATTCACTCACTGCAGTGACCATCGTCCTCTCTTCCCAGCCTGAGCCTTGGAACACCCACGTCTGGAAGGGCACCAATGGAACCCCCACAAAGCGGCGAGCCATCGGCTTCAAGAAGCTGGCAGAGTAAGTCTCCTGGAAATAGGTGGGGACTGGAGGTGCCTCCAAACTCGGAGAGCGCCAGAGAAGGAGGCTGGGCAGATGCCTATGCCTCTGACCTCTTGTGCGATGTGAGTTCTCCATTTTCTCTGACCACCTCGTGCCTTCTGTGCCTGAGGGCCTGAGATATGGATGTTGGGCCAACCTTTTTTCCTTCCCAACCTCACTTTCCTCACCTCTGTTTCCTAAATTCTTGTCTTGGAGGCAATGGTGTTTTGATAAACCAGCTGTTCTAATAATAATAATAACAACAACAACAACAGATGTGTAACATTTGTCCATTTCCAGGGTGTAAATACTACCCCCATGGCCAATTTCAAGCTGCTAACAGAAAGTCACTGAACCCAGAGGAGGGAGGAGCTGGTACAAGCCAACCCGGGAGGGCTCTCTCTCACTCAGGGCTGAACTGTAACATCGCTCCTTCAGTCGTTCATTCATTCATTTGGCCAACAAGTGAATACCGAGTGCCTGTTCTGTGCCAGGCACTGTGCTAGGCTCCAGCAATGCCTGATCAGCCAGTTAAATGATGTTCTTGTCAAAGCTCAAAGCCATTCACTTGTCCAAGAATCACACAAATACAGTGCGCCATCGAGGAATGGTCTCGCGGTGCCGTAAATAGACCGAACCCAGTTTGGGAGGTCAGAGAGGGCTTCCTTCAGAAGATGACAATTGGGCTGAAGAATGAGATGAATAGACTAAGCTGAGCAAAGGAGAAGAGGGAAGGGGCTTACGGGCCAAGGCCACTGAAGAGTAATAGGCCTGAAGAATGTGTGGCCAGCCAAAGGACCCGCTGACAAGTGAGGTGGGGCTGACCGAGATGATCGAATGGGGATGCCAGCCTTCTCCTAAAGAAAGCGAATTCCACTGGCCCCTTCAGCAGAGACCCCTGTTTGGAGTTAAAGTGCTGGCACAGAAGCTAGGCGTGCACTGAGCTGCTCCTCCATTGGCCCTGTTGGGTCCAGAACTCTCTGGATACAATCCCTAGATGCACAACAGGTGCCACGCAGGCCACAGACCCCAGAAGCGAGGGCTGTGGATCCCACAGGGACTCAAACCCAGGTCCTGGCTCCATTCCCATGGCCCAGAGCACCTGTCTCCCTCTCTCCCTCCTTTCTCTCTCCTTCCACCTAACCCCATCTCCCAGCCAAAAGAGAACACATCAGCAGCCATTCTTTCCTAACAAGAGAATCACAGATATTCTCAGGGAGAGCAGCCTTTGGCTCCAGTTCGGTTCAACTGTTTCTGGGAGAAGGGAGGAAGAAATCTAAAACATTAATTGCACTATTAAGTGAGGGGTAGAAACAATGGGAGTTAATTATAGATGCTTTTTTATGCTCCAGTCATTCAAAGGGAATCCTCCAGGCACCTTTTATTCTTTTCTGTTTCTCCCCCTTGGCTCAGAATGCTCCTGCAATGTGGGTGGTTTCCCTGATTCTAAAAATGATGAATTTACCATCAATAATCCCCAGGTGGGGGTAATTAGCGATTTGTCTACTCTGAGGTTCCTAATAGAGCCGGGATGCTGGCTCAGAAGGTGAGCCCAGCCATTCCCAAGCCACTGCCTGTCTGCCACCCCCGTGCCCTGGTAGATGGGAAGAAAGGAACACTGGCTCTGAATTCTCCATTTGGCAAGAGAGAGCCTCGACTTGATATTTCAACTCCCCAGGGCTCCGGCGGTAGCAGCATCTTTAAAAATCATCCCTTCTTTTGATATTTATTTAGCACCTATTAGATATCAGACTCTGTGCGAGACTCTGAATATGCAAGCCTGACTAAACCAGACTAGTCCTTCCTTTGTGGATCTATAAACCTCTAAATTTCCTTCTAATTCAATGCCTGGTGATTTATTAGTGATTCTTTCTCTCTCTCTCTCTCTCTCTCTCTCTCTCTCTCTCACACACACACACAAATGTAAGCCCCGTGACACCTACTTTTTTATGTTCCTTCGCTCCTATAACTATACCTAGCAGATGTTCTGCACTCAACAAATGTTTAATTAATGAACGAATGAATGAATGAATGAATGATTGTCTTCGGGGGCAATGCTTGGCAAACCAAGGTTCTCAAGACTAGGTTTGGACAACCAAGCAACAAACTAACAAAACCAACCATGGTTTTAAACTTGGGCTTCTAGTGTCCCTAAAACCATCAGAGATCAAGAGAGTAAGTTCTCTCTCGTTACATTTCGAGGATCGTGGTTCTGGCCCCAAAGTCCCAGCCTAGCATCTTCCCTTTTTTCTACATTTCCCATTTTCCTCTCCATTCTTTTCTCTCCAGAGCCGTCAAGTTCTCAGCCAAGCTTATGGGGCAGGCAATGGCCAAGAGGGTCAAGGCGACCATCCTTTATGCCACAGAGACGGGCAAGTCGCAGGCTTATGCTAAAACCTTGTGTGAGATCTTCAAACATGCCTTTGATGCCAAGGTGAGTAGGGGGAAGCGTCAGCTCCCTGGCCCCTGTGGTATGTATAGTTGGAAGGGGAGAGAGTGGAGTCAACAGAGAAGAACCTTTGAGAATGGATGATAGCACATCCCGAGGTAGCCATCAACACACATATGCACATCCACCTAAATTTCAGGGGACTTTGATGTCCTCTCTTCCCATGACATTCTAGGAGTCTAGGAGTCCACAAATTGAAACCCCATCTCAGAGCAAAATCTTAGAGGGTTTATGAAAAAAAAAACATTCTGGGGTCAGCTTGGGAAGCTCTGCATTAAACACAGTTCAGTGGGTTTCTTTGCTGAATGACTTCTTGGAGGCTTGAATTTGCAAGTCTGTACGGCTGACCCTTGAAAAACATCGGGGTTAGGGGCACTGAAAATCCACATGCATCTTTTGACTCCCAAAAACTCAACTACCAATAGCCTATTGTTGACCAGAAGCCTTACTGATAACATGAACAGTTGATTGACATGTTTTGTATGTTACATGTATCATTACCATATTCTTACAATGAAGTAAGCTAGAGAAAGGAAAATGTTATTAAAAAACCATAAGGAAGAGACAATGCATTGACAGTACTGTATTTATTGGAAAAAATCCACGTATAAGTGGACACACACAATTCAAACCCACGTTGTTTTAGGTCAGCTATATTCTAATCTCCCAATGAGAAGGGGATAGAATATAAACATGTTTGTGCATGGCTCACTTATTTTCAAGGAGCCTCTCGGAAGTCTGGGCTTCCCTAGAACCTACTTGGAGAAATGTGGCCCAAGAGATGCTAAGATAGAGGGCAATAATCTTCCTTAAGGCAGGGATCTCGGACTTACTTGGCCCAGGCCCCATACTGCTGGAGGGAGGATTAGCAAGGAGACTGAGCAGACCTGGTTAGATCCAGCCAGGCCATTCCCAGCCTAAAAGTGGTCAAGAAGATTCCCGGATCAGTTGGTTATAAGAAGCCCAACGATCTCAATCAAGATCTGTCTCTATTAGCGGCCAACCCCTTCCACCATTGCCCCAGGTTCTTTGTGGTCCTTCAGGCCACTGTGACTTTAGAAAGGTCCCACACCACCAAAAAGCTTTTAGTGCTACCCACTTGAGCCCATTGCATAGTGACACCCGGAACTTTTGGTTCTTCTTCCAAAGGAGATGGCTCAAGATGACTCATCTTTTTCCTCTCTCTTCTTCTCCTTCACTTTTTGTTCTCTCTTACCTCTTCTCCTTGTCACCACCTCACTTCCTCTCCCCCCACCATCCCTTCCCCCTCACCCACCTAGGTGATGTCCATGGAAGAATATGACATTGTACACCTGGAACATGAAACTCTGGTCCTAGTGGTTACCAGCACTTTTGGCAATGGCGACCCCCCAGAGAATGGGGAGGTAAGACGAGCTTTCACCTGTTCTAGCATGTTCCCCATCAGGGGGAAGAAGGAGGGGCCTCAGTTACACCTGCTGTTCAGTTAGCAAATCCTCCCAGAGCCTCAAAGCCCACGACTTGGATTTGGATCCAAGTTCACAAAGATTTGGGACAGTTCCAAGACCTCAGCCTATTGGTGCCCACTGATGAGCCAATCTTTAGTGACAATGCTGTCGCCTTAGTGAGCTACTTCTTTTGGAATGGATGCTCCAATTAAGAGCTTGGCATCCCCTGCTCCAGATGAGAGAAGTAAAGTCAATACTACTTGGCAATGAGAAAGAATGAAATACGGCCTTTTGTAGCAACATGGATGGAACTGGAGAGTGTTATGCTAAGTGAAATAAGTCATACAGAGAAAGACAGATACCATATGTTTTCACTCGTATGTGGATCCTGAGAAACTTAACAGAAGACCATGGGGGAGGGGAAGGGGGAGAAAAAGTTAGAGAGGGAGGGAGGCAAACCATAAGACTCAAAAAATGAGAATAAACTGAGGGCTGATGGGGCGGGTGGGAGGGAGGGGAGGGTGGGTGATGGGCATTGAGGAGGGCACCTGTTGGGATGAGCACTGGGTGTTGTATGGAAACCAATTAGACAATAAATTTCACATTAAAAAAATTTTGTAAAGAGAAAGCCACAATGGGGATTTGTGTGCTGGGAATTGGGGGTCCACACACTGTAGCCCTTTTATCAGCTGACCCTTTCACACACATCTGCTGCCCAGCCTGAACCCCTAACCATCTCTAACATCCTGGCCCCCAGAGGCATCAGGCTCCTCTTTTACCAGCCAGGACCCCAGATGCTCAGTGCCCTACCCTATTCTGGGTTCTTAGACCCATGCTTCACATTTTACTCCTCTCTTGGCTTCCAGAAATTCGGCTGTGCTTTGATGGAAATGAGGCACCCAAACTCCGTGCAGGAGGAAAGGAAGTAAGTGAATGACCCTCCAGGGTCACATGACATACTCTGTGGGTAACTGAAGATCGTCTTTTGGCCTCTGGGGTTCACATTTGGGTTCTGGCTGGGTTTTGTGACGTAAAGCCCCTTTGTGAGCAATTTTAGCTGGGGGGTGTCTGGAGTCCACTGGGGCTGATATTTTCGCTTCTCTGGTAACTTCACAGCCCCATGTCTCAGTTTCCTTGTCCATACAAATGCCTGCCTTAACTTCTTGTAAGAATCAAAGGAGGAAATAGATATAATAGCTCTAAGCGTCTTATGAAAACTTAGAAGCCCTATGTAAATACCAATTCTTATTATCTTTCCCCTTCGGAAACCTACATTCAAAAACAGCAAAAGTGAGCTCCTTTCCCTAAAACGTTTCCATCAGACGCTCATGGTGGAGTTGTAGCTAATGTAGAGGTTGAGTTCAGTAGATAAGATACCTCACAAGGCAAAAATGAAACAAACCGAAAAAACCTGTAGCCAAAAGACATTCATGCTGAAATCGCATCCCAATGTCAGGTTGGGTTCTAAAGATATTTCCTAAGGTGACAAATACCTGTAATGATGACCACCCTTGCGAAGCCTGTAAGTCCCCCCTAAAGTAGACAACATATGGCGTGTGCATGTTGAGCTGTCTTTCCATTAGGCCAACACGGCGTCTCCTCCAGCGTGGAGCAGAGCAGACGCCACAGCTGACTGGTGTTTGGAGATGGCGGTCTGCGGAAAACCTCTCCTGGGTTTCTCTTAGCCAAGCACCTGTTGCCAAACTCACATACATTCGTTCCATATCCAAGGGGTAGCTGAGTCCCGTGATCGGTCATCTTTGACCATGAGCACCTGAGTCCTCGCTCTCCCTGCCCTTCTTTCCCAGGTGGCCATCACAGGCTCCCCCTCACCCCTCCTTCAGGGAGAGAGAGGGCACCATCCATTCTCCCCTCTAGGTACCCGGAACCCTTGCGTTTCTTTCCCCGTAAAGGGCCTCCCCTCCCCCAAGGTGACACAGAAGTCCATGGTCTGGCTGCAGCCCGTGACAGCCAGCAGAGGTAGAGTGCGTGTGTGCATGTGTGTATGTGTGTGCATGCGTGCATGTGTGTGCAGGCGTGCGTGTGTGTGCACATGCATATGTGTGCATGTGCATATGCGTGCGTATGTGTGCAGGCATGCATTATGTGCACGTGTGCGTGCATGTGTGTGTACATGTGCGTGTGTGCACATGCGTTCGTGCACATGTATCTAGCGCGTTCATATGTGCATGCAGGCGTGTGTGCGCAAGGCGTGTGTGATTGTGCACATGTGCATGCATGTCCGATGCCCAAGCATCCAAAGCCACCTCTGGGTATCAAGGAGACCTGCCCTCTAACCCGGGCTGTGCCACTAACTCACTAAGCAGGCTTGAGCAAGGCGTTTGACCTCTCTGGACCTCAGTCTTTCTCATCTGCCAAATGGGGAGAACCCATCTCTGCCCTGACCACCTCTGGGACTTGTTGAGAGGATCAAAGGATAAAAACAAAGAGGAAAGCATTTGGAAAAACCTCAAACCTCATACAAATACATGTGCTGTTATTTTTAACCCACAACCATCAACCATCCCTCCCACACTAACAACACAGCCACCCCCTGATATGTTGCATGACTTATTTGGAGAAGTGACTCAGTGTGAGACTATTTTAGGGCAGAAAATACACTTACATATATTTAGAACTTTCCTGATGCTGGAACAAAAACTTTGAAGAACATCCAGCTTAGAAACCCTGCTGCCAGAATGCACAGTGTCTTTTTTTTTTTTTTTTTCTTTCGTCTTCTGCACTCATATTTGTTAAGCTGTTGTGTTTTGGTTTTGGTCTCTTGTTTTGGGGGGAGTTGTTCTGTTTCGTTTTTTTGGTCTGGGGATTTTCTTTTGGTTTTTATTTTGTTTTTGCCTTGTCTGAGAACAAACCTTACCACTTTTAGAGGAAAACGGGGAAACTGGATCTTTTTTTGAAGTCTCAAAGCTCCTGAGCCTCTCGTGCTGAGGTCTGAGTTCCAGTGACATCTTCCTTCCCCTTCAAAATCGTCTAACAAGAAATTCAATCTCTTTTTATGCCATGTCTCAGTGCGGAATGTTTTCCACATTGACTTGAAATGGGAAATGTGACAGATGCTTGAAACATCCAAGGACCATAACTTGATGAAGAGAGAGTATTGAATGGGAATTGTCCAGCACGATCCAATGAAACTTTCTAAATGCTCTATGTCTGTGCCATCCGATAGGGCAGCCACTAGCCACACGTGGCCCTTGAGCACTTGACATGTGGCCAGTGCAAGTGAGGAACAGAATTTTTAACTGTATTTATTTTGAATCAATTTAACTTTACTTTTTTTTTTTTTTTAATTTTTTTTTCAACGTTTATTTATTTTTGGGACAGAGAGAGACAGAGCATGAACGGGGGAGGGGCAGAGAGAGAGGGAGACACAGAATCGGAAACAGGCTCCAGGCTCTGAGCCATCAGCCCAGAGCCTGACGCGGGGCTCGAACTCACGGACCGCGAGATCGTGACCTGGCTGAAGTCGGACGCTTAACCGACTGCGCCACCCAGGCGCCCCTTAACTTTACTTTTAAATAGCCACATGTACGGGCGCCTGGTGGCTCAGTTGCTTAAGCGTCCGACTTCGGCTCAGGTCATGATCTCACAGTTTGTGGGTTCGAGCCCCGCCTTGGGCTCTGTGTTGTCAGCGCGGAGCCTAGAACCTGCTTCGGATTCTGTGTCTCCCTCCCTGCCCCTCCCCTACTCTCTCTCTCAAAAAATGAATAAACATTAAAAAAAGTTTTTTTTAAATAGCCACACAGAGATACCAGGGTGGACATCCCCAGTTAGTTCCTGGCTACTCAAAGTTAGGTCTGGGGATCAGCAGCATTGGTACCTCTTGGATGCTTGTTAGAATGCAGAACTTTAGGCCCTGCCCAGATCTGCTGAATCAGAATCTGCACTTTCTGGGGCGCCTGGGTGGCTCAGTCGGTTAAGCGTCCGACTTCGGCTCAGGTCATGATCTTACAGCACATGGGTTCGAGTCCCTCATCTGTCTCTGTGCTGACAGCTCAGAGCCTGGAGCCTGCTTCAAATTCTGTCTCCCTCTCCCTCTCTGCCCCTCCCCCGCTCATGCTCTGTCTCTTTCAAAAATAAATAAACATTAAAAAATTAAAAAAAAAAAAGAATCTGCACTTTAACAGCATCCCAAGATGATTCTTGTGCTTGTTAAAATTTGGGAAGCAACGAAGCGTTTTCTAATGGTTAGGGGGTGGTCTGATCTATTCGTGACTTTTTTGCCAATTAAATCGTTTTGGCTGTCTGGCTCTCAAGATCCCTGAGTTGAGTATGGTCAGAAACCTCTTTAAATACAAACGGGGTCATGTGCAGATGGCTAGCTCTAGTGGTGGGTGAGTAAGTTTATCCATTCTGGAAGAGTCCATGGAAGTGTTATGGTCTCAACCAACATGCAAGAGAAGGTCCTTGAAACAGGACCTCAGGAGGAGGTTCCAAGCCAGAGCTCACAGGGTCTCTTCTGTTTTGGCAGGAGCTACAAGGTCCGATTCAATAGTGTTTCCTCGTATTCTGACTCCCATAAATCATCAGGCGACGGGCCAGACCTCAGAGACAACTTTGAGAGTGCTGGACCCCTGGCCAACGTGAGGTGAGCAGGGGTCAAGGGCTTCAGGGAAGCCATCTTGGGGAACTGGATTTAGTTGCAAAGTGGGCTTAAGGTTCCTCCCTTGTATTCCTGTCCGTCTCTTGAATAACCAGCCACACTCTAGCTCTCTGGGGACTCCCCTCGCCCCATTAAAGCACACTACCCAGACCCCTTCCTATACACACTCTGTCAGAGCCCCATCACCCAAATCTCGCCCCGTCATCAGCACATCATTTGTGCCAAAGGATATTAATCCCTGGAAATTACTCAGTAAGCTGCCCTTCCCAATGATATGTTACACCTAAGAGAAACTTCTGGAGACACCCTGCCATGCCCCAGTGGCTCTCAACCTGGGACACACATCAAAATCATCTGGAGATGTTTGCAATATACTGATAATCAAGCCCCATTTCCAGAGATTCTGATGTAATTGGTCTAGAATTGGGCAAGTATTGCTTTTTTTTTTTTTTTTTTTTAATTTCCCCAAGTGACTCTAATGTGCAGTCTGATTCAAAAAATACTGGCCTAACCCCATGTTTACCAAAGGGCAGTGGTCACATACCAAGAGATCATTTTATATGGGATACGGGCAGATATTTTATATTTCAACAGTTGGGAATGCGGTCCAATGAGCATTTAGAAAGAAAGAAAACTGCAGATCCCTGGTTTCACAGATGTTTGTGAAAACAAGGTTGATGCACACTGAGTATCCGGGCCTGGCCACAAATCTTTCCGACCTTTGCTAACCGAACCTTTTCCTACCTGCTCAGGACAGTGCTCGGTAGATGGAACACATCACGAGGGGTCCTGGATATTGAAGTCTTATGCCCAGTAGAGCACGTTGTAATAGACTTTATTTTTTCCAAGCAGTTTTAGGTTCACAGCAAAACTTAGAGGAAGATACAGAGAATTCCCATATATCCCCTCCCCCAACAGAAACAGCCTCTTCCAACCAGCAGCGTCTCCATCCAGAGTGGTCCATTGGTACGGTTGATGAACCTACACTAACACATCATCATCACGCAAAGTGCATAGTGTACATCCGGGTTCACCCTTGGTGTTATTTTCTATGGGGTTTGACATCAGTGCGTTGTTTTAGTTTGACATTGAAACACCGGTTTTGTGCGTTGACAGCCGGACCCGGTTTTCTCTTGTTGAATCTATCACGGCTCAGAGCAGGCATTGGCAAGCTGTAGCCTGGAGACCCAATCCAGCCTGACCACTGTATGTTTTTACACAACCCATGAGCTGGGAGTGGTTTTTGCACTTGGACATTGGCAATTCACTTGAGGATAGAAACCGTTACCGTTGAACCCCAATTAAGCAAAATGCCACCCACCCCCCCAAACAAGGAACCCCAGTCTCCTAGGTAGACATATGATTAAACAATCATCCTCAATAACTGTAATTAATAGTTTTTTAAATTTTTATGTCATCAATAAAAACGTGCAGGAATTTGTTTTCTCTCTGTTATGAAGGCATCCACATAACAGCTTCGATTTTGTTTCTTGGCCTAGAAACCTAAAAATATTTACTCTCCGGCCCCATGTCTAATAAGTTTGCCAATTCCTGGTGTGGAGGCTTAAAATGGGAAGTTTGAAACCCCCAGGTGAAGGTCATAATGGAAACGTGAGTCTGGGAGATGACTGGGAGGCAGGTCTTTAGGTGCATCGGGAAACGTATTAGTGCATGAATTACCCGAACCACCTGCTAGTGAACACAAGTGGTTTTGGTGAGGTGGTGAAGACAAATTCAAAGCAAGCTAAACAGCGGTAATAAGTAAATAATAGTATCAGCAGTGGTCAACGTATGGTGACGTCGTGAACGTCAACATCGCATGTTTGAGGAACAACGGCTTAACCACAAAGCCATTACTCGTGCTGGGGATTTCCAGTCTCCCCTGGGCTGACGTTAAGGGGGGCGTGGCTTGGGAAAGAAGTTCCTGGCCCCCCTCCAATCAGTCCACTCCTAGTTATCAGCTCTCCTGTCACACCATCACCCTTGGAGGAAAAGGTGAGGAACCCACCTCCAGGAAGGGCATGAGCGGGCAGGTGGGGGAGGGGGGCTGAGGGGGCAAACACTGCCTAATCCCATGTACTTTCTTTAGAAAGCCTCTACAACCAGGGAAAGAAGGGCAGGAGAGGAGAAGAGGCCCAGAGAGGAAGCATGCATGTGGGATTAAAAGAAGCAGATGTTAACCCATGCTAACCTTCACCTGACCCGTGAGACCCCTGGAGCCATGTCAAGTGCATTCTCCAATGACAGAGAGAATGGGAGTCCCTTCCCAGATTCCCCTCCTCCTCTCTGCTTCCCCCATCTCAATCTTTCGCCAACCTGACCCCTTCATTCTGAACAAACGGATTGGGAGGCAGAGGCAGAGACAGTATGGAATAGCCCACACGGATCCACGCCTGGGCTTGTCTGAGATGACAGTCTCCAGCAGAAAACTCCAGGCTAGGAAAGACGTGGGGTGGGGCGTTCTGGTCCCACTTGTGTGAACCTGTCACTTCTGTCCCAGTGACGTCGAGACCCACAGCCAGGACCAAGTGTCAGTCGGACAGCGAACTAGCAAGAGTGGCCATCTGACACACAGCCCTCCCCTTCTCATACCTCAGTCAAGGCCACCCCACCTTCACAGAGAGGAAAATCTCATTACCCTGACCCCCGCTGATTCAAGCAGCCACGTTTTCTTGGTGGAACCTATGCAGAGAGGGTTTGTGAGGCAAATTAATGTCAGAGACATTGCAAGGGGTGGAGTCAGCATCTTTATAAATCTTCCATCCCCTTGTAGAAGCACCTGTTTACACACCAACATTTGATGTGGGTTTTTTAAAGTTTTTATTTTAATTCCAGTTAGTCAACACACAGCGAACATTTGACGTGCTAATGACAAGGCCTTCTGATCTCGTTAATGCAGGTCCCTGAGGACTTCTGTGTTATGGTTTTCATTACCTGTGTACTTAAAACTAATCTGCTTGTGTCCCTTGTAGAATTCAAGCCCCCCCATAAAATAGACTAATTTCTCCAGCTTAGAAAGGGGCACACAAGACACAGCCAATGGTTCTGGGTCATCGCTATCCCCAGCTCATCCTCCTTAGGACCATTGGGAATTTTCTCCTGAGGATGGTCCTACCTTGCAGAGACCAGAAGGAGAGGAGAAGAGGCCCCAAGGGCTCCCAGATTTTTTAAAATGGCCTAACCCAGGTGGGCTTGGGGCTGTCTGACCACCATGGGCTAATGGAGATGCTTCTGGCGATGCCAGATGTGTTAGTCTGCTCAAGCTACTGTAACAAAATATCAGAATGGGTGGCTTCAACAACAGAAATTTATCTGCTCACAGTTCTGGAGGCTGGAAGTCCAAGATCAAGGTGCCAGTAAGATTGGTCTCTGGTGAGGCCTCTCTTCCTGGTTTGCAGATGGCTGCCTTCTTGCTGTGCCCTCACATGGCCTTTTCTCTGTGCACATTCAGAGTGAGAGAATGCTATTGGGTGTTTCTTCCTCTTCTTCTAAGGACACAAGTCCCATTGGACTAGGGACCATCCTTATGACTGTATTTAACCTCAGTTACCACCTTAAAGTCCCCATCTCCAAATACAGCCATCTTAGGGGTTAGGGTTTCGATATATGAATTTAGGGGAGACATGGAGTCCAAAAAACCAGACGCCCCTCATGCCCCACAGTCCCCTAACCCAGACCATCTGTTGTCTCCTCGGCAGGTTCTCTGTATTTGGCCTTGGCTCCCGGGCTTACCCTCATTTCTGCGCCTTTGGACATGCCGTGGACACCCTCCTGGAGGAGCTGGGAGGAGAGAGGATCCTGAAGATGAGGGAGGGAGACGAGCTCTGTGGGCAGGAAGAGGCTTTCAGGACGTGGGCCAAGAAGGTCTTCAAGGTAATCACCTGCCCAGATCCCAGAGACCCAGGGGGAGAAGTCATGACCCCCGAGACCTCCAAAGACAGAGTGCCTACACCATATGAAATAGAAGAAACCTGAGAGAACTGGTATTTCCCCACCGTGTGTCCAGCCAGGATACAGCTTTAAACAACTCAGATGAGTTTGGGTGGCCTTAAAACACACATTCTTCACCCAGAATCTAACCTCCTGCATCACGGGCAAGGAGTTGGTCTATAAAACATTGTGCTCTTGGAATTTCAGAGCTGGGAGGAATCCATCCCTCGCTCACATTTGGTAGACAAGTAGACAAAAAAACCATAAAGTAGGTTAGCCACACCAGGGGGCTGTGCCTCGACCTGGAACTCAGATCTCACCGATTTGTCTACTTTGACATACTTATCCCTCTTGAGCTAGATCTTTGCTGACCAATGCAGGAGCCGCCGGCCCCATGTGCTATTTAAATGTAAATGTGAATGAATTCACATTCAGTAGGATGAATGGACAAGTGAATATAGTAGGTCTCTACAGTGACATATTATTTAGCCATAAAAAGTATAAAGAACTTATACCTGCTACAACGTGGATGGACCTTGAAAGCATTATGCTAAGTGCAAGAAGCCAGACACAGAAGGTCTATGATTCCGTTTAGATGAAGTGTCCACAATAGACAAACCCATACAGACAGAAATTAGAGTAGTGGTTGCTAGGGGGTTGGGGCCGTGGTTGTGCAACTTTGTAAATACACTCAAACCCACTGAATTGTACATTTGAAAGTGATGAATTTTATGTTACGTGAAAAATTTCTAGGGGCACCTGAGTGGCTTAGTCATTTAAGCATCTGACTCTTGATTTCGGCTCAGGTCACAATCTCGCGGTCATGAGATCAAGCCCCATGTTGGGCTCTGCTCTGATAGAGTGGATCCTGCTTGGGATTCTCTCTTTCTCCCTCTCTCTCTGCCCCTCCTCCCCCTCTCTCTTTCAAAATAAATAAATAAACATTTTTTAAAAATTTGCATATATATATATGTACATAGAAATAATTAGGTGATTAATTATAATATATAATATTGTATATGAAGACAGAAATATTATATATTGCATAATTGCAGAAATATATTGATATTACATAAAATAATTAAATATATTTATATACTATAATAGATGTATAAAATTTTAATTTTTCATTAAATATGTAACTATTTAATATACACCTATTAAATAGAATTTTAAGAACTCTATTTAATATACACATATTATATAGAATTTAAAATCTCATTCCTTGGCTGTGCATTTCATATTTTCAGCAGCCACAAATAGCTATTGGTTACTATATGAGACAGCACAGAACATTCCCATCATGATGGAACCTCGTATTGCACAGGGCTATTCTAGACATGAGGTCACAGGGGAAGAAATGCATAATGGCCTTCTATCTGCATGGGGGCATGATTCGATTGGCCATCCTGGGAAAACGGAAAGCCATGAATACGGACCTGCCACCTGTCACCTGCTCCTTCCTCCATCCTGGAATGCATTCTCTTCAGCAGCCCCAGGAGAAAGCGGATTAGGTAGCTGCCTATCATCCAGTTGGCATTTTCCGTCCTGCATGTAAATGCAGATAGAAAGAGGGGAAACTGAGGCCCCTGAGCTAGAAGGATATTTATGGGGGGAGGCTGTGTCCATAAGCCTCTTTCTGGATTTCTTCCTAGATGAGGAGAACTGAGATAACTCGGCTCTTTTTACCTTGAGAAAACTATGGTTCTTGACTTCGTCAGCCAACTTCGATTGAACGCCCCAGAGTCAGGGTCTGTTACAAGCCCCTATACCCTTTGGTTATCACCGCCCCCCTCCCATCAAACTCCCAGTCCTGACAACCGCTAATCTACTTCCTGTCTCTGGGGAGCTGCCTGTTCTGGACATTTCATACGAATGAAATCATTTAATATGTGGTCTTTTGAAACCGGCTCATTCACTTAGCATGTTTTCAAGGTTCGTCCACATTGCAATATATATATTAGTACCTCATTGCTTTTTATGGCCAAATGATACTTTGTTGTACGTATATATCATATTTTGGTTAGCCGTTCATCAACTGATGGACATTTAGATTGTCTGAAAATCAACGCAAGGCCAAAAAAGGGTTAAATCTGCCCTTAAAAGCTTTTTAATTATCCGTGGCTTTTATTCCAAAAACCTGAATTCCAAACAGTAATTCTTAGGACCACTAAAGTCGGAGAACTTATGAACTTGGCAAAAAAAAAAAAAAAAAAAAGGAAAAGAAAGGAAGAAAATTTCATATGCAGGTATTCAAACATTCAGTATGTTCTGCTTTTAATGTAATTTTTTAAACCTTTAGAGGAAGATGGATGGGAAATTCTAAGGTGTTTATTTTCTTTTTTAATGTTAGGTCTCTACAAATATTGGTTTTAGGAATAAATGACGTAGAAGTTACATGTTAAGTAGAGGTTAAATCCTAAACTTATTAGTAAATATGATATGTCCAGCACATCAAAGGCGTTCAAAAAATACTGGATGGATTAGTGGATGGATTGATGGATGATTGGCTGGCAGGTATGTGGTGGGATGGAGAGATGGATGGGTAGGAGGGTAGATAGATGGAAGGAGGGAAGGAAGGAAGGAAGGGTAGATGGAGAGATGGACAGATGGATGGATGAATAGATGGAAGGAAGGGAGGGAGGGGGAGAGAGGAAGGAAGGGAGGGAGGATGAATGGGTGGGTAGGCGGAGGGATGGAAGGATGAATGGACAGATGGGCGGATGGATGGATGGATGGAGGGATTCATGTCATGATTTCGAGCTGTTGGTGGAGAGTCCCTCTTGGCTGAAAGAAGTCACCGGAAGCCCTGTGTGTGCCACAGGCAGCCTGCGATGTGTTCTGCGTGGGAGATGACGTCAACATTGAGAAGGCAAACAACTCCCTCATCAGCAACGACCGCAGCTGGAAAAGAAACAAGTTCCGCCTCACCTACGTGGCCGAAGCTCCGGAACTTACACAAGGTACCTCTCCCCCCGCTCCTGGGGAGGCACGCAAGACGGTGGGGGGCAGGGGGGCAGAAAAGACAGGAGTTCTCACCTCCACCCACTTAGAGGAGGTGGGTTTCATTGCTTACCTTTCGTGCAATCCTCTCAAAACAAGTCCACTGCCGGCGCCCCCCCCCCACCCCTGCTCAGCCAGGCGTGTCCTTGGATGTCCCTCCCTCCAGCAGGAGGATGTCACTCTGACCTCTTCTTCTCAACTCAGCTTGACCAGATTTGCTTTTCCTTCGCATTCTCCACAGCCGGCACCACCACCCCCCCCCCCCGAGTCTTTTCTTTCACCTCTTGGCTTCACTCTGGGGGACAGTGGAAGTGTGAAGGGAGGGTCAGTAGAAGCTGGAAGGTTTGCACCGACCACAGTTTAACCCCCTCTCAGGAAGACTGTTGTTTTGCTCCCCGCAGGTCTATCCAATGTCCACAAAAAGCGGGTCTCGGCCGCTCGACTCCTCAGCCGCCAAAACCTTCAGAGCCCTAAATCCAGGTAGGAGCACCTTCGGTGGGCTCGGGGTTACCCCCCTGTGCTCCGGGGGTCACCCACGATCGGGGCGGAGAGTCCTGGTTGGCTCGGGGGACTGGCTTCCCCGTTACTATTCCAAGTGACACGGGGACCCCCCTGCTGCCTTGCAGCATCGAGATTTTCCTGCTTTCCCTTTGCCAAGCTCGGACCTAGAAGGTCCAGGAACGGAGATGGTGGCGACCATCGCGGAAAGCAGAAACAGGAAGGATTTATGAGGCACTTTTGATATAGACCGCACCCTTGTCAGACTGCTAATGTGCATCACACCCCAGCATCCCGGTCAGAGAGCATTTCCTCCTTGTGGGTCCTTCTTCTCTGTGGAGTCTTGAAAACTGGCTACCCGGACTCCGTTGAAATTCCTCTGGGACGACAGGAGGTTCGTCACCTCACAAAACAGCCCGCGCTGTGTTTCGAAGTGCAGGTTGTCAGATATCATCTTACTCTCGCTATGACCAGAGGGCATCTTCCTAGCACTTCATTTTGACCCCGGTTATACTCGAGCGACACCCAAACCAGATTCAGTTCTTCCAAATGGGAGACCCGCTAAGAGCCAAAGCCACCAACCAGCTTCTCCTGGGGTCTTGATTCCTTCCCGTCGTTCTTCCTAAGGCCTAGTTTCCCGAGCCTTTCGCTTTCGTCAAAGGACACGCTGTGCCCTGCCGGGGATGTCATTCTCAGACCTGGTCACAGTGCAGTGGAGGACCTGTCGGAGCCGCCACGGGCCCCGAGGCTCTTATAACCTTATAACCACCCGCCCCCTGCCGTTTGAGCGGGACACGCTGAGGCCGCCCAAGATGTCAGGCGTTGTCCTGATTGCCACGCTGCTCTCGCATTAAGCTTGCACCCTTGCTGCTCTTAGTCATCGAGTGTTTTCAGAGTGATGGAGCCAGGTCCATCCATCACTGTCCTTGAGTAAACAGTATTTGTGGCCTTAATGAAGTCCTTTGCATTGATCCCTATTGAAAGGCATTTTTTTTTTCACTTTCCAGTTACAGCCCACAACGCTCTTTTGAAATCTTGATTCTTTGCACATGGCATACTACAAAGAGTAGGCTCGCAAGCTGGACAGCCCTGGGTTCTGCTGCATACCAGCTGTGTGACCGTGGGCAAAGTCACTCAGGGCCTCGGAGCCCCATCTCCTTATGTCAAAGGAGAGTGGTGGCCATAAAGATCGCTGATGGTTAGCTAGTGCTTTGTGTGTGCCGAGCACTGTGTTGAGTGCTCTCTGTGTGGGATCTCCCAGAACTCTTTGACCAGCCCAGGAAGTAGGTGCTCCTCTGATCATCAACACTTTAAACATGAAGAATGGCGATCAGAAAATGCCAGTGACTTTTCCAAGGTCACGCAGACTCGGTTCTCTGACTCCAAAGTCTGTATGCCGGATGGCTCCACATGTGACCTCAAGAGCATTGCAAAGCCGTTGTATTAAGGACAAGGTGCACAAAACAACCAGCATATCATACGTCTCCCTTCTCTTCCTTGTCTGTCCCAGCATCAAACACCTGCAAACTTAGTATGCATGCTTTCTACGTGGGCTCCAAACCTCTGATAAAGTTACCAGCAGGATGAAGCCCCCAGAGCTCTCATGTTCTCTCTTAGCTCCTCAAGCATGAAAGAAATGGATTGGGAAATTAATCCCTTTGAATAATTAGTTAAATGCTATATTCGGAGCATAATGATCTCTGATACAGGGAGGGACTCTGTATCTGAAATACGCACCCTACTTCCCAGTCTGCCCTGTGGAAAGCGATGACTTTGGTAGCCCAGAGGAGAAGGGACCGAGAATCCACTGGAAATTTCCTTTAGCAACAAGCTCTGAAAAACCAGATCACAAAAATTACTCCCTAAACCATAAAAAGCAAGGTCCTTTGCAAATGTTCTGCATGCTAAGTTGGACCGAGTCCCAGAATAACCCCCACTCACCTCTGGAAAGGACAGCCGACTCTATGCTGAGGGAGAGAATACTTCAGCAAGGTTAGGACCTGGAACGTAGTATTAAAATCAGTCATGAAGGAGCACAAAAAGAATCAGATTGTATACAGGTGTCTACGTCTTTAGAAGCACAATCCGTAACACTACCTCTTTTCAGGCTTTCTATCATCTCCAGCTTTATAAGTTGGGGTTTTTTTAAAAGGATGATTGAGGCAAAAAGTGTGATACTCTCTCCCATTTTCCCCCTGCCCAAGTCGGCACAAAGTCACGGTTTTGGGGCCAGGAGGCCATGAGCAAGATATCACAAATCTTTCTCCGCCCCACAGACCCTTAATTGCAGGCAAAGTGACCTGCAATTTCTCTTTCTCATCGAAAGAGAAAAATGACCACGGTTACTGCCTGGCCAGGAGATACACTTTTTGGTACACCAATTAGCAAACAATAGAGAAGCAGATATAATGGAGTGGTAATGGGTAATCGGGTTGGGTGATCTTAAGTCCCAGATGTCAGAAGGAGGAAGGAAGACACAGGGTAGGCTTTAGAAAGGAAATGAGGACAAAGGAGGAGCGTCCAGGCAGAGGCTGGCAGGAGCCAAGGTGCGGCAGGGGTCCTGAGCACTGAGGCATCGTGGAGGGTGGCAGGACATCACAACGGACAGTTCCTGGTGGGGGAGCTCTCGATTCGTGTCTCGCCTCGGATGAAATTGCTTCTCTCCAACTTTCCCGCTTCGGCAGAGAACATCGACATTTGGCTTAACCCAAAAACTCAAGCGTCCATCTTGCCTCCTGGCCCTCCCTTACACTGCACATCCAGCTCACAGCCGGTCCTCTGGTCCTACGGGACTTGACTTTCAACTTCGTCTCAGACCTACAGCTGCCACCTGGAGCAAAGCCCTGTTCATCAATGGTATTTGTCTCCTTGTGTCTTGGCTTTTCTCTCAAAGATACGTTTCCAAACAGCAGCCAGACCAATCTTTTAAAAACGCAAATTGAATCCTCTGCTGCTTCAAGCCCTTTAGTGGCTTCTCACTGGATTGAGGAGACCTTCAAACTTCTTGCCATGACAGGTCATAATGAGGCCTTTGTGATCTGGCCTCTGCCCGGCTCTCTGATCTCCTTCTCCCACCTCCAAACACTCCAGCCTTCTTTCCCTTCCCCAAACGTGCCACACCTTTTCATACCCCAGGGCATTTGCACATGCACACTCTTCCCAAACAGATCTTTGCATGTCGCCTTTTTCTCTTTGTTCAGGTCTCTGCTGACATGTGACATCACAGAGGGCTCCCTGACCATCCTTATCTGATGGTCACTCGGCCCGCTGCCCCCAGCCCATCACCACCCACCCATCCACATCACCAACCCCCTCTGAGACCTTTTTAAGTTGCTCCTCAATGAGAATAGAACACTTTGTTGTGCGTCCATCACTGTCTCACCAGTGCCTAGAACAGTGCCCGGCACTCAGTATAAATTTGCTAAGCGAATGAAACTTGAAACTTACAATATTTACTCTTTACACTGAGGAATGAAAGTAGCTACTTTTTTTTCCATTTAATGCTGGATGTTAGCTGACTGTTGTTTCATCTGTGAGCCCGTCAATGAGCCACCGCCAAGCACACGTGTGTGTTATGCTTCCGTGTGTGGATATAAATCACAAGCAGTGGATACTCTGGAGGAGGGGATGGTTGAGGCTCCAAATGACTGCTACCTTCCCATCCCTCCCTTTCTCCCCTTCCTCTGTACTTCTCAATGGCCCATATGTGTCCCAAGCTTAAAAAAAAAAAAAAAAAAAAGCTTACAAAATCCTATACAATTCTTACAAACCCCTCCCCCCCCCCCCCAGTTGAGATTTAGGGCAACTGGTCTCCAGGTTAGTGCAACTGGGAAGGGGTTGGGGGGAAATCTGCTTCCCCCACAAGGTCTCAAGGACCAGCCCATCAGAGTGTCCTGGGGCCACGCAGCCATTCAGCGCTGGGCTTAGGAAGTCATGCCTGATCAGAGGCTTGCAGAGTCCCCCGGGTTAAATTCCCAGCCTGGGGCACAGCCTGGGCCCACCCAGCTAACCTGCCAGCTGCCTCCCCGTTCCTGCCCCTTGGCGGCCTGACCACCTTATGTCACGTTCAGGAGGACTTGGGAGAAATGACTGTGAACGTGAGCCAGCTCAGCAAGTACGGGTCCTCCGCATTTCTATTTTGTACCGCCCAGAACGGAGGCAAATATACTTCTGAAAGAAATCGTGATGATCTAGGAGAAAGTGGGAATTGATTTGCGGGCCTTTCAAAGGCTTCCTGTGGTTGGCGCGAGAGGCTCCGAAATGAGCAGCCCCACAGCGCCCCCTGCTGGCTCTCAGCCTCTGCTAATTCCGATCGTGGAACTGGCAGGAGGTGATGATGTCTTTGCTCTCCAGGAACCAGAAATGCCTGTGAACTCAGAGCAGAATCAGTCGTGCGAGTCCTTATAGTTGACAAGATTAGTGTCCCAGGGATAGCAAAATCTGTCCAGGAAAAGAGAATGGGACCCCAGACCCTGACAGCACCATTCACAATTTCAGCCACCAATTTCCCCACCAGACTAAGGACGGGGGTGCCTTGCTTCAAGAAAATACTTGCAAAAGTGAATGTGCCAGCACAACTCTTTTTAATGATGGTGGCTATTTGCAGCACAAAAGGCTTCTTGGGTGTGCCAGAGGCTCCTTTAAATAGCGAGTCCCATTGATCTATTCAAGTGTTGATTTACATTCTGTGGAGAATGTAGAAACTTCACATTGAATACGAAGGGTCTCTATCAACTGAGAACCAATTAGCAACGAAGAAAAGCAGGTCGAAATGCAGACTCAAAGAGTACAAAGAATCTGATTTTCAAAGTGTGATGGGGCCCCCAAGTTTCCAGGTGGATCTGTACTAAAACTTTGTAAAGGACCAGAATGATCGTAGTCTGTGAATTCATTCTTGAAGCCTTCCCTTGGCATACGCCTTCTGCCCTTAAAATTCAAAAACCAATGCAAAAGAGAAGTACCTGACAGATATAAATAAATTTCTCTCTGCATTTTCTCCTTAGATCTCTCAAACTTATATTGGTGGATTTGCACATAACAAAGACCAATTATGTTTCTCATTTCCATGACAATATGGGGACCCTCCACTTACAGAAGAGGGGTGGAGCTTGGGATTCCCAGGAGAGCTGGCATTACACAGAATGGGGACTCGGCTACCTTGGCTCCAATGGGGTAGTGGTTCCTGGGAGAACCCCAATTAGTACTGAGAACAGAGTCTGTTATGGCGGCTGGTTAACCCTGGGAGTCTGAGGTCTCTTCATCTAATAAATATTTCTTGAGTACCAACGATGTGCCACGCACGGTCCTGTTTGCCAGGAATAGAGCAGTGGAGAAAACAGATTCCTTGCCGTCTAGAATCTACATTGCCCTAGAGGCCAGGGGGGCAGGCAGGGGGCCAGACCACAAACCACATGACGATGTAAACTCTACTAGAGGGCAGATGGTGGTAAGTGGTTTGGAGAAAGGCCGGTGAAGGAAGATAGAAAAGCAAGGAATCTGAGGACTGAACCCTGAGGTACTCTCATGCCCAGAGTTTGGGGAGACAAGAAGGAGCCGCCAAGGAGAGAAGATCAGGAGAGCCTGGGGTGCTGGAATCCAGGACAAAGGAGTTGAGAAGGAGGAAGTGAGCAGATATGCCCAGTGCGTCTTCCATGACCAAGAGGAGCGCTCGGAACTTTCCACTGGATTTGCAGTGCGGAGCTCATGGGTGCCAAAAGCTATGGTGTGGAATGATGGGGGCAGAGGACTTGGGGGCTCGCGGGATGGAAGGAGGGGGATTGCAGGCACAAGAAGAGGCGAAGGAGCAAGGAGAGGAGGCAGTAGCTGGTGACCCTTATCCAACTGTTCCTCGACTTCCCCTCCAGCCGATCAACGATCTTCGTGCGTCTCCACACCAATGGGAATCAGGAGCTGCAGTACCAGCCTGGGGACCACCTGGGCGTCTTCCCTGGCAACCGCGAGGACCTCGTGAACGCCCTGATGGAGCGGCTGGAAGATGCTCCCCCAGTCAACCAGCTGGTGAAGGTGGAACTGCTGGTGGAGCGGAACACGGCTTTGGGTAACTAAGGCCAGGGCCGGGCACCCCACCCGGCTGCTCCCGAGGCTCCTCCCCTTCCCCCGGGGGCTCCAGGGGCAGTGCGTGGGGGGGAGGGGGGGAGACCCGTCCTTCTTCCCCATCACCACGCCAGGTGGCAGAATGGGTCTCTGTCACCTCCAGTTTTTGAGACTGAAAACTCCTCCCGGGCTCATGGCTGAACAACCTTGGCCCAACTGGCTGAGCCCGTGTCCATGGACCAGCGTCTATGATACCAGGACATCCTCAGCTCATCCTTGGGGACGGGGCTTCTGCCTGCCTTCATCACCACCGCCTCACTGCCCACCGAATAAGTAGCAGCTGAGTGCCCCTCCCTCCTCTTAAAATGAAAAGGCACTATATGCAGCTCGATGGCCCACTAGAGGTTGAACCACGTTTCTGGCCTCATTAGATCAGGTTCTGGTCGTTTCGGTGACCATCCTTGACATTCCTGTTGAAGAACTTTCAAAGGCAAATGGGTCTCGGTGCTTCAGCTCAGTAGGCGCAGGTAAGCCTAGGGCTCAGGTACGAGGAACCACAGTGACCTTAGGTGACAGCCCCTGATTTGGTGACATATCACCTTTCCGAAGGAGTTAGGGTGTACCGTCAGAGCAGAATGTGGAAATAGTATGTGGTCAGAGCCCTGCTGAAAAGCCTACCGAAAGATACCACTTTGGGGGCGCCTGGGTGGCTCAGTCAATTAAGTGTCCAACTCCTGATTTCAGCTCAGGTCATGCTCTCACGGTTCGTGTTCTGTGCTGACAGCATGGAGCCTGCTTGGGATTCTCTCTCTCTCTCTCTCTCTCTGCTCCTCCCCTGCTCAAAATAAATAAATAAACATTTTTAAAAAAGAAGAAGAAAGATACCACTTTGGAGAGACAACACTTTATCTTCATAAATCCTACCCAGCCAAGTTCTTCCTTGGTGTTGGACTAGCACTTTTTTATCTTGGGTTGAACCCCTGATATAAAGTAAAGGCTTGTGTTTAGGGGCTATATCAGGTGCAAATTACACAGACGCCCTACAGTGCAGTAGTCAGAACGAGGTCTGGAGCAGTGCTGCCTGACTTCACACTTATGAGTTGTGTGGCCTCGGGCAAATCCCTTTACCTCTCTGTGCTTCTTCCTTTTTTGTCAGTGGCAACACGGGGATGATGATAATAATAGCACCAATCACCTAGGATTGTTGTAAGGACTAAATGAATTACTGGAGAATAGCACTTGGCCTAGAGAAAGCGCTAGGAAAGTGTTAGGTATGTTTGCAATTTTAAATACTGAAACCCCACTGAGAGGTTTGAGAGGCTGGCACCATGAGAGGGCAGACAGAGCCAAAATAGACCCATAGCTTGTGTTCAGTAGGGGGGCTCACTGCATAGAATGCCACGGGACTATCTCATGCTATTTAAATAATGGTTTATTCTTTTTATTTTTGAACTGGTTTGCTCAATTGATTTTGGATATGCGCCTTGCATAGATGAGGTGATCGCGTGGTCCCCAGAACCCTGGGTGTAGATGTGGAACATGGAAGGTGGCAAGCCAAGGCTCACCGGCCCCGTCCTCTGTCCCAGAAGCAAATCTGGCCTTCCTGGCCTGGACCTAAGCCCTCGGAGCTCAGACTCTCCTTCCCCCGTCCACCCCTCACCTCCATAGGCGTCATCAGTAACTGGACAGATGAGCACCGCCTCCCGCCCTGCACCATCTTCCAGGCCTTCAAGTACTACCTGGACATCACCACGCCGCCCACGCCGCTGCAGCTGCAGCAGTTTGCGTCCCTGGCCACCAGCGAGAAAGAGAAGCAGCGACTGCTGGTCCTCAGCAAGGTGGGTCCCTGGCCTCGTACAACCCCCAAGGGCACCTTTCACCTCCTAGTTGGTGGAGAGTTATAGAACTATAACCACAGCTGTCCAGCAGGTGGCAGGGTTGAGCAAGAGTTGCCAATTTTTGTTTGCAGGCGGCCGCCATATTGGCTAGTCCTGACCATCTCCCTTCATTCTAACTAAGGTCTGACAGAACGAGGGTAACTCTTTTGAATCTCAGAGTTCTCTGGCCTGGTAGAAATTTCTGTGCTAACTCTTGTTCCTCCTTCCTTCGCAACTCTTGAGCTTCCATGAGTTCTATCTGAGCCCATACTTAGGAGGAAAAGAAATAGAGAATCCCACTTGCCCTATTTTAGAGAGAGGCCTTTCCCAAAGCAGAGGACTTATTGATAGGACTGCAAGATATAGGAGCCCCTCTGATGGTAAAATGAATCAAACAAACCCTTCTATCACCCTTGCTTTGAAGCCTAGGGCTTCCTTGCCCCAAGCTGCTGCAAAACTTGGCTCCGTAGAATCCTACCCAGGGGGGCCACCCAGACTTCTCCCAGTGGGGGCTGCTCTCCACTAAGCAACGTTGGTTTAGCTTTCTTCCGCTGTCCAGGAGAGGGCACTGAATGATGGGCAGAGAGGAAGAGGCTAATTCAAAGAATGCATATTACAGTCGACCCTTGAACAACACCGGGGTTAAGGGTGCTAACCACCCCCCATGTAGTAGAAATCCACATATAACTTTTGACTCCCCCAGAATTGCCACAAATATAGCCTACGGTTGACTGGAAGCTTTACCAGGAATATAAACGGTCGATTAACACACATTTTGTATGTTATATGTAGTCTATACCGTGTTCTTATAATAAAGTAAGTTAGAGAAAAGAAAATGTGTTTGAGGGACCCATGTTGTTTGAGGATCACCTGTATTTAGAAGTGAGAAAAGTAACACCAGAAGGAACATTTATAGAGAGTTGTAAGGGGTTAACTCTGGAAAGTTGGAAACAGATTGGAGAAGTCAGAGCATTAATTTTCATCATAAGCTTTGCAGAATTGTTTCACTTTTTATGCTGTGTACATGCATAACTTTAATTTAAAGGTGTAATTCATGAGTCAGGGGCTGCTATGAAGAGGGACCAGAGATCAGCACTGTTCGGACGGGATGATTTCAAGTAGAATTTGATAAACTGTATGTCTTAGCCCGTTTCTTCCAAAGAGCGCAAACTCTAAGGTGGGGTTAAATGAGTGAGGATTTTTAATAAGGGAAACACCTGTGTGAGAGAAAAATGGCAAAGACTCAGGTAAGGCTGGGAGAACCATCAGACCTGTAACAAGTCTGACCCCAAGTGAAGGAGAGGGAAGGAAGTTTGAATGGAAGCATCTAGAACGGCAGCTGCAGCCTTCGGAAGGACCAGCACCGGTGACCCATGTCTGTTTCTAGTGGGTGTCCATTTCAGACGCAGTTCCTGAGGCTCTTGGCTAATTGCACCCTTGTAAGCTAGAGATCAGTGAGACTGGAGGTCTGGGGGGGGTGCGTCCTTAAGGGTGCCATACCCTATCAATAGAGCAAGGGTCGCCTTTAGGAACATGGGGGAAAGCTTTGTTATACGATGCACTTATAATGGGCTTTATTCCTCAAAGCCTGAGCATCGTGTAAGCAATAAGGGAATGCCCAGGGCAGCTTCTGAGATGTAGGAAAAATAACTCCAGAGCCCCAGAGGGGCTGTGCTGTCCACATGCCCCTGAACATGGTCCTCCACACCCTAACCTATTCCTTTGGGGCTGTCATTCACCATCTTAAACTTGACCTATGCTCTCTGCAGATGCATCGTCTCCAGACCTGCAAACTCACAGATCACAGCTGAGTTCTGTATCAACGAGTCACAACTCCTTCCATTTCCAGGTCCTTCTCTCTTGACCTTTACATGTGGCAGGACCTATAATAGTTGGGAGCACAGATTCTGGGGCCACACGGCCTAAAGTGGGTGTCAGCAACCTTTTCCCATAGACAGCCAGGTAGGAAGTATGTTAGGCTCACGGTGCCTGAGGTCTCTATCGCAACCCCGTAAACTCTCCCATTATAGCCCAACAGCATAGACAGCACCTAAGTGAGTGGGCGTGGCCAGGGTCCAATCAGACCTCATTTGTGGGTGCAGAAATTTGAATTTCATATCACATTCTCGTGTCGTGAAATAGTATTCTTTTGATTTCATCCCCAGCTCCCATCTGTTCAAACACGTAAAAACAACTCTTAGCTCCTAGGCTCCTACGAAACAGGTGGTTAAGCCACATTTCCCTGTCGGGCTGAAGTCTGCCACCCCCCACCTGGATTCAAAACCCAGAATCACTGCCTTAAAGCCAAAGGGCGTCCATATTTGTCCGTTGCCTCCTACGGTCGTAAGAATTAAAAGCTGGCACGGAGTAATTACTGCATAAATGTTAGCCATCATTTATGATGGCTCATTACCTTCCCTGGACATCCTGGTGCCCTCGTTGGGAGTGTGTACCGGGGCGGGTGCGAGTCCTGTGTCCCTCTCCTTGGCACAGGGCTTGCAGGAGTACGAGGAATGGAAATGGGGCAAGAACCCCACCATCGTGGAGGTGCTGGAAGAGTTCCCGTCCATCCAGATGCCCACCACCCTGCTCCTGACCCAGCTGTCCCTGCTGCAGCCTCGATACTATTCAATCAGTTCTTCCCCAGACATGTACCCTGACGAGGTGCACCTCACCGTGGCCGTTGTCTCCTACCACACCCGAGGTGGGCAAGGGCACTGGGAGAGCCTCCGGGTCTGCGTTTGCCCCCAGGGGCCTCTGCAGGTCTGCCAAATCCCAAGTCCCCAGGGAGGAGACCCATCCCCAAGGCCAGGAGCTGGGAAAGGGGCCGGGCAGGTGGATCGCCCCTTCAGGCAGAGCCAACCCGGTGCAGAATCAGGAAGCGAGAAGGATGTGCGCTTGAAATTCTTCTCTACTCCCCAAGCCTGAGAGCCCTTTTACTGTCATCTCCTCATCGCCGCCCCCCCCCCCCCCCCACCAAGGCAGCGACTCAAACAAGCCACCCCCACCCATCCCTCGGGGCGGGGAGCTCCCTGCTGCGTGATGTCCAGCTGGCTGTAGGTCAGTCAGATACCCTAGCGTTTTCCTCCTGTATTTTCCCTCCTTGATAAAGCAGTTAAAATGCACAGTGCCCGGGGGAGCTCTGAGACCGGCATCCTGGAAGGTCACCCAGAGCACACTGACCGTGACCTCAGTCAGTGGCAGGATCTGAATCCGACCCACCCTTACCCACAGGAACCCTGGGCGGTTTCACAGCCGTGAGCTCACCCCAACCATACCATGTCCAGACAAGGAATTCCAAGGCACAGACTTGGCATGGGGCTCTGGGCCTTCTGCTCTGGAGGGAGCGGGGAAGCCGGGGACGGGGAACCTTGGGGACAGGAGGCGCGCCAGACCGCCTTGGTTCCTCTGCTAGATGGAGAAGGACCAATTCACCACGGCGTGTGCTCCTCCTGGCTCAACCGGATACCGGCTGACGAAGTGGTCCCCTGTTTCGTGAGAGGGTGAGTGGCAACTGAAATCTGCATATGGATGTCCTGAGGTGGGGTAGGCGGACCAGCCCCGCGGGTTCTAGAGAAATGGCTGAGTCAGACAGAATGGAGATCAGCAAACACTCCGAATCACTCCAAGTTGTTTAGTCAGTGGGATCATGGGAGGGCGACGCAGCAGAAACTGGGCAAGCCCTCCAGTTCAAGTCAGGTCAAGGTAACAAATATGTATCAAGTGCATGTCCTGGGCTGGATGCTGGGGCTGCAGGAGACGGCCGGGCAAACGCAATATCCGCTTTCCTGGAATCGGCAACCTTGTGGAAATTCTATCTGATGTCTCCTGGCCACCCTATCCGTTTCCCACTTTCTTGGAGATGGGGAAGATCCAAGCCATCCCCCCACCCCCACCCCACATCGATCAGAGCTGTTCCTCCCAAACTCACTTTGATTATTTTTTTTTATTTTTTAAGGTTTATTTATTTTTGAGAGAGAGAGAGAGAGAGAGAGAGAGACAGAGCACGAGTGGGGGAGGGGCAGAGAGAGAGAGGGAGACACAGAATCCGAAGCAGCTCCAGGCTCCGAGCTGTCAGCACAGAGCCCGACGCGGAGTTCGTACCCAAAACCGCGAGATCACGACCTTAGCCGGAGTCAGACGCTTAACCGACTGAGCCACCCAGGCGCCCCCAAACTCACTTTAAAAGGGCATTCCTGCCTACGGTGAACAGTGCTATACTGTGCGCTTAAAAATTTTGTTAAGAGGGTAGGATTCATTGAAGTGTTCCTACCACAATCAAATAAAAAATACAACTTAAAAAAGTTTTCACAATAAAGGATATACCTGAGCCCACGCTAGGTTCCTGCTTTGGCACCCAGTAATTTCTCTACCTGAGCAGTGGTCTCGACCAGTGGTTCTTCTCAGCTGCTGGGAGAAGAGTGCTCATGGGATGGTCCATATGCCATCAGTGTGAGAACCCCCGCCGTGGTGCTTCAAAAATACAGTATCCTGAGCCCAGACTTGCTGCATTGCCCAAAATTCGGCACTTTGAACACCCTCCCCCACCCGTGGTTCTCTTATACATGGCAGGCTGCTCCCTGATCTTGGGAGATCCCACGGGTGGTTAAATCGCTGCTTCTCAGAGCGGGGGATTCTCCCCCGCCCCCCGTCCCCGCCCAGGGCACATTTGGCAAATTCTGTGGACACTCTTGTTTGTCACAGATAGAGGGTGCTCCTGGCGTCTAGTAGGTAGAGGCCCAGGGGGTGCTACGCAATATCCTACCACGCACGGGGCACCCCGCCCCCCCGCAGCAGAGAAGTGTGCAGCCCCAAATGTCAGGAGTGCTGAGGTTGGGAAACCCTGAGTTAAATCGATCCCACCGCCCTTCGCGGCTTAGCCCAGCAATGAGGAAAATCGGGAATTGGAGTCGTAGCCAGACTACCTCCTGTTTGGGGGATTCCCCAAATCTCTGGGACCCCCCCCCACTCTGATCAGACCCCACATGAAGAGTGCGATCCCACTGAGTTACCAAGACGGTCAGGCATCCTTGATCAGACTTGGGCTCAGCCAGCCTTCTGATTCTCTCTTTCTCGCCCAGAGCACCCAGCTTCCACCTGCCCCGAAATCCCCAAGTGCCCTGTATCCTCATTGGCCCGGGCACTGGCATTGCCCCTTTCCGAAGCTTCTGGCAGCAGCGACAATTTGATATCCAGCACAAAGGTGGGTCAGAGTTCAGCAGCCGTGGGGTGTCCACCCCGCCTGGACCCGGGGAGACCCGCCTGTGTCCCAGCCACCCGGACGCATGATGGCGTTACCTCTCCGTTGCATCACTGCCTGAGGAAGGGCGGGGGGGGGGGGGGGGGTCATAGTACTGACCGGACCCAGAGGTGAGGTCCACGGTTGTACTCCAAAGGACACATCCAAACAACTCTCCCAACCCAGTTCACCCTCGGGCCTGAAATTCCATCCCCAGAGGACATTTCTTTGACCGTTAAGATAGGACCCATCTGAAACGTCACGCGGCCCTGGAAGAATAAACCTTAAGCCTTCTCAAATGCATGTGTGGGTGTGGGATCGTCCCAAAGGTGGTTCCTCGAGGGCGAGCCTTGCTGTGTGAGAGACACAACACATCAGCTTTGGGAGGAGAGAGAGCAAGAAACCCACAGTGGCGGTATGCATTAAACAGGGATTTATTGAGCGTGTAAGAAATGCCAAACGCTGTTGTGGGTGCCACAGGCACAACGATGAGCAAGACAGAGAAACAAGTTAAAATAATATTAATAATAATAATAATAAGCTTCCGTCCTAGACCAGTCATTCTGGTTGGAATAGCTAATACTGATAAAGGATTCGCCGCATGCTGGGCTCCCCTGTTTTACTTCTCAGTCACCCTGGAAGATAGATGTTATTTTTATTTCCATTTGCACCTGGGGAAATACACACCTAGAACATTAAGTAAGCTGCCCACCATCACACTGAGCTGGGATTTGAACCCCGGTAGTATGGCTCCACAGTCTAGGCCTCTAGCACTACCCAATTGGGGGAGGGGGGTGCTAAATAGCCAAGGGGTGGGGGCAGAAGGAAGGATTGAGACCCTGAGCACACCGTACCTGCTTCCCTCAGTGTGTGCATGCGCGTGTGTGTATGTACCCCAGCCTGTCCCCGTGCTTGTGTGCCTGTATCCGCAAGGTACACACCAAGGCTTTTTCAGCACCCCACCCCTGGCATCACCACCCACAGCCCCAGGTCAGGCCTCAGAGCTGTCAGTGACACGAGATCTTCCTGGTCCCCAGGAATGAGCCCCTGCCCCATGGTCCTGGTGTTTGGGTGCCGGCAATCCAAGATAGACCACATCTACAGGGAGGAAACTCTACAGGCCAAGAACAAGGGGGTCTTCAGAGAACTCTACACGGCCTACTCGCGGGAGCCAGACAAACCAAAGGTAACATCCGGCCCGTTCACAGTCCCCACGCCCCAGCCCAACACCTGCCGACACCCCCACCTTTCCCGAATTCTCCTGCGGAACATTGCTCTGTACATCAGGAAGCAGGAGCACAAAAATACCGATTTAAAATATTTAACAGCCCATATCCTCTGATGCCACTTCTATGAAATATCCGGAACAGCCAAATCTGTAGAAACAGAGAGCGGATTTGTTGGTTACCAGGAGCTGCGGGGACGGGGGGCTGACTGCCGATGGGAACAGAGTTTCCTTTGGGGGTCATGAATAAGTTCTAGAACTAGAGAGAGTGCTGGTGGCCCAAGATTGTGGTGTACAAAATGCCACTGAATTGTCCGCTTTAAGAGGGTTAAGCGGTTCATTATATGTGGTGTGTATTTTACCAGAATAAAAAAAATACTTAAAAATATGAATAATAAAAAACCGAAAAACACATTTAACAGTCCATTAGAGGCACTACCCGTCAGAATGGTCACAGGCCACCGGACTGGAGCACGCTCCTGCTGGGTCTTGGGGAGACCCAGGGGGCGGTCCCCGGAAAGGGCCCAGGGCAGCTGGGGTGGGGTGGGCACTCAGAGGGTCCGGGCAGCGGCTGTTTGACAACCCGTGTGCTGGGTTTGTGCGGGTGTGAACTGAGAGCCCCTCGCCCCTCCCGCCTCTTGCTGTCTGGCCTGGGGCCTCCCCGGGACCCCAGCCCAGGATGCCCGCAGGCGCGAAACCCGCACCTCGCGGAGAACAGGCGTTCCCACCCCGTGGGTGACCGCTGGCCGTTGCAGAGGGGAGCAGGTAGATAGTGCCCTGCTCTGTGCTGCTCCAGGGGGTGGCGCTGGGGTGTGTCCTCCCCCCTGGAGGGTCCTTAGCACGGCTGAGCCCCATTCACACACCCTTGGCTTGGCTTTCGCTCTCTTACTCCTCCCGGTCCCCTGGGGTCACGGGTGTCGGGCTCCGCTCCCCTGGGGGAATGAAATGCACCGGACCCCAGCTCCTCCCCATGGCTCTCCCTGCTCCCCACAGAAGTACGTTCAGGACATCCTGCAGGAGCACTTGGCAGAACCTGTGTACCGAGCCCTGAAGGAGCAAGGGGGCCACATTTACGTCTGCGGGGACGTCACCATGGCCGCCGATGTCCTCAAAGCCATCCAGCGCATCATGACCCAGCAAGGGAAACTCTCAGCGGAGGATGCCGGCGTGTTCATCAGCAGGCTGAGGGTGAGTGACAGGCCGGCTTCTTGGATCCCTTTTCTGGCATCCAGTTCCCGTCTCCTCTTCCTCACCCCGCCTGTCTCAGTGATCGGGGGAGCCTTGATGACATCCCCGGCTGCTCCATTTTCCCATGTGTGGCTCAAGGTGGAGGATACTGGTGGCCCCAGACCATAGTTGAGAGAGAAGGAAGGGTGACTGGGCGCTGGGTCAGTGCGGGCGCAGGTATTAAATAGGGATGGCGGCAGTGCTGTGTGAAAATAACAAGTGAGTGGGCTGCTGGGTGGCTAGATAGAAACCGTCCACACCCAACTTTTCCTGCCCCCAGAACCACGCTGCAGCACTGCCCTGCGTGGTGGTGCAGGTTGAACACTGCACAAAAAAAAGTTTGTCTAAGGCCAGCCACCCTATGTTTGCACAGAGCCATGTACCTTGGCACGGAACTGTGTCTACCCCAGAAAGAGGGGGTACTTTCACCTAATTTGCACAGAGGCTAGAAGCAGCCCAGCAAGCAGAGTCCTGATTGAGTGGCCAGCTGCCCCAAATAGGAGGAACCGAGTGTCATGCCTCCACAAAGCTCCAGAGATGATCCCATCCTTCCCCCTTCTTCCCTAAATGAGCATTAAACATTTTTTTGCACAAGAAGTCTTGCCCTAAATCTAATGCTAAACCCCAGGTGGTTAAAAAAAGAAGGAGGAGGAGGAGAAGAAGAAGAAAAAGAAAAGAACTTTCTGGTAGAAATGCCACAGATCCAAGGGGAGCGGCAGAGAGCTCCTATCGCTCAATATCTTTGGTATGAGCCTTGGAGACACTGTCATAGATTCCCGGACCTCTGCAAAATAAGGTTCAAAGACTACCCCAACTAAAGGTGAACCCATTCTGCAAATGTGCAACTTCCTTCAGGACCGAAGGGTGCCAGAACTGAACTCTGTGCCTTGTTGTGCTTCACTGTGATTCCGCGTTGTTCCCCCAACCAGTGCCCTGCCTCAGCAGTGGGGCACACTTTCCCCTTGTTGAACCCTCAAGGACACGGCCCTGGGAGGATGTTCTTGCTGCCTGCCCCTCAGTTTGCTGAAGGAGCTCGCACTTTCTCCAGAAACTCTTAGACGCCAGAAATCGGTCATCACTTGTGCTGTTTCTTGAATCCCCAGAGGAGATTCCTCTTTTTTGGTTGCTTATTTCTGCGCAAAGATGCCCGTCTTTGGATAAACTCATGTGTGCCCGCCAAGTCTCCACTCTGGTGGCTGTGCAGTGTTCCCTGAGTGCTAAACGGGGCACTTTTCTCTTCTCCCATCTCTGCTGGCTTCTTCGGGCTGTGATGCCTTTTACACTCCACCCAGCCATGCCCAGAGCTGAACTTTGCAGGAACAGGAGGAGGGAGAGAAGGGGAGCGAGGTTTCCCTTTGACCTCCTCACTCCCTCTGTCCTCAGAATCGGCAGCTCTGTTTCTGGACGCAAAGCGAAATGTTCTTTGCCCCCTGGGCTGGAGAGACGGCTCTGCGCTGGAGAGTCTTGTGAAACGCAGCCCTGGAGGCCAGAGATCCTCCAGGGGGCGCTGGGTTACACCTTGTTTCTTTAGGAACCGACTTCTTTAGGGATATTCCATTCCAGGGTGTCAGCGTTGTCTGTCCCTTTCCCGCCTTTGGCTGGCATTTGAGGGCTGTTTCTGTCCCCCAGGATGACAACCGGTACCATGAGGATATTTTCGGGGTCACCCTGCGAACATATGAAGTGACCAACCGCCTTAGATCTGAATCCATTGCCTTCATTGAGGAGAGCAAAAAAGACACTGATGAGTAAGCAGCCTCCATCCTGTGGGCAAGGGGCGGGCAGGGGTGTCAGGCTTCGTTTCACGCTGGCTTTCCCACAATGTGGGGGGGGAGGGGAGAGGGAGGAGGGCAAATGCACATTCTCAGGCCACCCCACACCTGCTGACTCTGAAACTCTGGAGCGAGAACCTTGGTTTGTGTTTTAGAAAGCCCTCAGGGGATTCTGAGGCCCCTCCATGTGTGGGAACCCGGGCTTTGGGTGCCCAGCGTCTGCCTGGGGCGCCCCCTAGTGGAACAATGGCTCCAGCCTCTGGGAAGGCGTGTTGGAACCACTGCTCCCCGCATTTACACCGCCTCCCACGCCCCCCAAGTCGCTCAGAACATCCTCATCCACACAAATCCCAATTGGTGTTATTATGACAAGTTTACCGGCCTTCTGGAAGTTGCTGGGAACAGTCAGAGGCGTCGCGAGACTGGATTGAGTCTCAGGATTTCAACCTTATCTGAAGGCCTTGACCTTTGAACTGCGATTGCAACGTCGCTCACCCTATTCCCGCCGCAGAGAACTTCCAGACCACCACCGGATGCCCCTTGTGTTGAATTAAGTGGGAATTCGGCTGTCTCGTTTTTGGTAGCAGAGGGAAGACACCCCGTTTCTTTTTTCCTTAAGTTTGTTTATTCTGACAGAGAGAGAGAGAGAGAGCGAGAGCCCACGTGCATGTAAGTGGGGGAGGGACAGAGAGAAAGAGGGAGAGAGAGAATCCCGAGCAGGCCCCACGCCACCAGTGCAGAGAGCCCGATGCGGGGCTTGAACTCACAAACCTCAAGATCATGACCTGAGCGGAACTCAGATGCCACCCAGGCGCCCCAAGACGCCCCATTTCTTAAGCAGCCTCCTTTCTCCCCCCTTAGGATGACATATTTCGTGTCCAGTAGGCCCACACTTGATTGCCTTTCAGATTACAACCCCTCTGGCTGTCAGAAAGCCCCTTTCATTGTCCCTCTTCCTGACCCTTTGTGTTGTTCATTCCAGAGGAGCCCCAGCTGGGGGGGAGGAGTGGGGGGGGGCAGGCTACAGAAGAAACGGCAGAGCTTGGTGCCCTGTGCCCAGAGCTTGGTGGCTTCCCTGGGGCTCTGCAAGGAAACAGAGCAGCTCTGTTCTGTGACACTAACTCCCTCCCTCCCTGTCTTCCTACAGAGTTTTCAGCTCCTAACTGGCTCCTCTTGCCCAGATGGATGGCCGGGGGGGCTGTCCCCTGCGCTCCGGCAGGGGCGGCTGCAGGTTTTCTAAGCGTGGACACTGCTGAACCTTCCCTACGGAACCCCACGTGGCCCCCGCTGTCCCTCTCGTCCTGTCACCGTGGTTGTTCCTCTTCTGGGTCCCCACCCCTCGGTGGTTTCCTTGGCCCTCCTGGGTTTTCTCCTTGAGTTTTCCTGCTGCAATGCAATGCCTTTATAATCCACAGTGGCTCTTCCAAAACTGTGTCCCCCCCTCTCTCTCTCTTCCTGACAAGGGCAAATCACTGGTGCATGAAATCACTGGAACATGGCCGTCGCTCCTATTAGGGCTTGTTTTCTGGGGTTTCCCCTGGAGAGGCTGCAGGGACTGGTCAGGAGAGTCCCAGCCAGTCCCTCTGCTGCTGAAGCCCCCCCCCCCCCATCCTTTTTTTATGATGACGTCCTCGTTGTGTGTGTATATGTGTGCACGTGTGTGCACGCATGTGACAGGCCTGGGTCCCCGTCGTCTGCCCTCTCCCCTGGACAGGCGTGTTGCCGGCAGCCTCTCAGTGCCCCAAACCGTGCCCTGGCCTTGTATTGGTTCCTCACGTGTCCATAACTTAAGATCTGTGCTCCGTGTTCCTGAAATTCTTATCCCTGAAGCACCTTAACGGTCCCCGGTTGCAAAGGGCAGGGAGAAGGGAGTGTGACAATTAAGGGGAAATCTCCATCAAAAAGGGGCTCACGGAATTGCATGCGTTTAGATCCCAGCACGCACCAGTGAGCAGCCCTCTCTGGGAAACTAACCCATCTCAAGGATTAAGCAAACCCCCTCCCTGATCCTACCCTGCCCGAGCCAGATAGGATCACCTGATTTGGCCCTCCCCAGATAATCCTACCCGCAAGTCTGGGAAGTAATGTTCCTGTCTTTGCCACCAGGTGACTTGGGGCAAGTCACTTGTCCTCAGTTTCCCCTTGTAATGTTATGAAGCTAAAAAAAAAAAAAAAAGAAGAAGAGTATGAATAGATGAAACTTTAAGGTGGTGGAGACTGGAGAGCATCTCAAGGAAGAGTCTCATCACCAGGTTTTTTGTTTTGTTTTGTCTTCTCCAAATGGGGACTTGCCGATCTGCCCTAGGAAGGAAATCACAGAAGCCCGTCCAAAAGGGTAGTTGGAGAGGGAAGCCATAACGAGGCTTCACATAGCTTCTTGTACGGGACCACAACCCAGGGTGGCCTGCCCCACACGCTCTTGGACTTCTACAAGTGATCCCGTGGTTTCAAGCCTGATAAAATAATTTTGACACATTAACGAACTTTGACTCCAATCAAAAATGGCCAGCAGTCTTCAGTGAGGGGGCCTGCCCTGGGTCCCCAGGGCTGGAAGGGGAGCCTTCAGACAGTGGGTGCTTCTGTTTGGTTGTGTCCTAGCATACAGAGAGACAGCTTTGCCTTTCTGTAGGGCACAGTGGGCATTTCCTGATGCTCCGCTTGGGGGGCCTGCCAAAGAGAAAGTGCCCCCGACCCTCTCTAGAAGGGACTTAGGACAGGGGGCGCCAAAGAGGCGTCCCCAGGAGGGGACAACCTCGGAGATTCTTAAAGGCAAAGGGCAAACTAGACCTCGCCTTTCTCCGCCCACCCGTCATTCAAGGAGGAATTCATCAGCGCTTCCCTCTCCAGACCAAGCTCTGCGCGTGCTTCTCCATCCCCAAATAAGTACTTGTGTGAAGTTCCTCTGTGCATCTTCTTCGTATAGCCCTGCCCTTCTAGTAGCAGGCAGGCGGCGGGAAACATCATCTCATTGTGTCAGGGAGTCCGAAGCAGCGATTATAGAACGGGGATGCATCTTTCGTCCCCAAAAAGGAGTTTTGTTTTTAGAGTAAACGCCTTTCAACTCCCGACACAAGCTGCTTCATGATGCCCGGGGAGAAGACTGGAGATCGGTCTGATGTGTTTCTCTCCTTTGCCAGAATCCCTGTTAGGAAAAACCTCGCTGTTATGAGCCTATCGGGAGGCAGAGTGAAGTCCATGTTCAGGGTTTAGGTCTGATCCAGGGTGGGTAAATGCTGCCCTCTTGTGGTGGTTTTTAGTTCAGTCCCAGTAGCCAAAACGAGGGGCCCAATTTGGCTTCACAACAGGTGAGCAGAAAGTAGGATTCACTGGGCATTTGGGGGTCACCTAGGCTGCAGCCCTTTTGGTCCCTCTCCGCCTTGAACTGGCCTGCCGTGGCTCCAACCGCATTTAACAAAAGTGAGTTTGGCCAAGAGGAAGGAGACATCCCCAGCAAACAGGAAAAGGTGAAATAAATGGTCACGCTCCCCATCTTGACGATGAATCCATAATCACGTCTTGACTATGAATCCCGCACCTCGTGTTATGAAAGAAGAGAGGTAATTAAACTACCTGAGCGGAGGAATGTTTTCCTGATTGGTTTCCACAGAGTGAGGCAGCCCAGGACCTTTCCGTTCGGGGAAATGCTTCGGACTTACCGAAATGGAGCTTTTTGGAAACGGACCCGAGTCCAAATGCTAACTCTATCACCCCCCTCCCTGTTTCCACAGACAGCCCCAGGCTGGTGACTTAACCTTTCCAAGTCCATATACAGCACCTATATAGCAAAGTGGGTTAAATGAGATAATGCCCGTAAAATAACCAGTTATGCCTCCTGGCCCGCTGACACTTTTGAATTTTTTTTTTTTTCACTTCGTCAGTAACTGTATGCAGAAGGCGCAATGATGTGTACAGAACAATATACAGTTCCTGTTTGTGGAAGATTAGAATCTCGTATGTAGACACACAAGGCTTAGAATCAACATACATGTCTGGGGTTCGAGAACTGGGTGGATTGCACCTGCCGGCCTGGGGACACCAGGTTTCGAGGAAGTAGGAAAAGTGGGGACGAAAGGCACAGACTGGGAACGGTAAATCGGGGCTGGCTTCAGGCGTGGCTTTGGAAGGCTGTGGAGGCTGACGGTGGTGAGGCAGATGCCTGGCAGGTGAGCAGGGGCCAGGTGCTAGGGAGAGGCGAGGGCATGTCGAGGAATTTTGACTTCATTTGGTAGGCAGCAGGAAATCCCTAAGAACGTTTTTTTTTTTAATGGGAAAAAATAAGGCGACTGGAATTGCGCTTGGAAAAGAATATTGGGGCTGCAGCACAGAGCGTGGATGGCTGGCCTGTTGAACTATCTGTGGAGTATTGTGGTTACCAAGACTGGACTGAGGGAAGAGGCAGATGCAGTGACAAAGCCACTCCAGGGCTGAGTCACCAGGAACTGGAGACCTATCTGTTGCGGAGAAAGTCAAGAGTCTTCCCTCTAGGCTGAGAAAGGAGCCTCATGAGGAAAAAACAAAACAAAAAACAAAAAACCAGCCTCATGGGAAAGAAGAGTTTACACTTGTTGCCATGATTACCAGCCAGTGGGGTGAATCCTTCCAGGCTCCGGCCATGCCTGCATGCACACAAAGAGAACTGACCCCAGGCCAGTAGACATTGGCCTTAGAACACGGGATTTTCTTGCCAAACACATTCTCGGCAGCCACCTGCTTTGGACTTCCAAAAGGAGGTCAGGTTTTGCCCGAAGTCCAAAACAAGTGAGATTTTTTGACCCAGATCACGGGTAAACAGCTTCTATGCCAGTGTCATCAGGAAAACTGTGGGGTTAAGATCTTGTTTTAAGCCGGCCATTAACTGGCATATTTTCATCTCTGCTACCCTGACCTCTAATGTGTCACCATGGCCCCCTTACCCACAAAGCCTTCTGACTGAACTGGCCAGTTCATCTGAGACCACCTGCAGGTGACAAGAAGAGAGAAATATTCATCTGGGCATCCTAGAGGACTTGTCCATCCTCACTGACATCTCTCAACCCTTGTAAGGCTTCCTGCATCCAAAAGTCCTGGTTAGCTCAAGAATTAAAGGCCAGGGGCTGGAATGGGGGAAGGGAGATCCGAGAGTCCCTGCCCTACCTCCCACCGTTCGGGACTCATCACAGATGGTCCCACGAACCTGAATCTGACCTTCCGGCGCTGACACGAACCTGGTCTCTCCTTTCTCTATCATACACACCCTGTCCTCGGTCCCCTGCCAATCCCTGCCCCCAAACACCGATGAGACTCGGGTGAGTCTTAGGTGAGGACCCAGGTAAATGTTCACCCCTGGAACACGGGTCTTGAGTCTATTCCCTATGACTACTTGTCAAAGCCCCGTGCAAGGGCGGAGGTCAGGGGTAGATATGCCTTTGTTTGTTGAGGCGTCTGAGTTGTCCTGGAATGTCCGAACGGTTCTGGACAAGAAGGACATGTCTGCCTGGTCCAGGACAGCGACCATTCCTAACGAGGTGGCCCTGGCAGGCAGGACCGAACAAACCTGCCTTAAGATGCTGCTTTTCCGTAGTCTTCCAGAAAATGACTCCAGGACATCAAAGTGCCCAGCTTGGCTCCCAAGCTGTCAGAGCCTCTGGTCCAGGGCCAGCCAACCTCAGCACTTTTGGCATTTGGGCCCAGTTCTTTGTGGTGGGGGCTGCCCTGGGCATTGTAAAGACAGGATGTGGCATGTCATCTCTGGCCTCCACCCACTAAAAGCCAGTATCAGTCCCCCTCCTGCCAAATGTGACAACCAAATATGTCTTCGGACATTGCCAGATGTCCCCTGGGAGCAAAAACATCGCTCCTGGCTGCCCCAGGCCTTTTCATCACAGACCTACTGGAGTCAGCGGAGGACCCCTCGGCCTGATGGCTTTGTTTCCGTTATCTGCCACCAACTTGAGACTCCAAGGATTTGGTGGGGGGCCGGGGGGATAAAAAAAAGTGGTTTCACAAACTCCCTCCCAAGACAGAAGGATGCTGCTTCCATCTCGGTAGGAGGCTGTGCCCTCGGCATCGCTCTGATTATGACCCGTGAAGGCCCAATGCCGTGCCGCCCTGCCTCCACCCTGTTTTCCTTGTGTCGCGCTGTCTTGTGATCGTAGACCCACTCTGGGCTCAGCAGTGGTTTCCTGGAAGGCAGAAAGAGAGAGAGAACACGCAGTTGGCCGCCCCTCCTTGCTGTCCCAATGGGTTTCCATTCAGGGTTGAGGAGCTGGGGAGGTGGGCAGAGTGGGTGTCACATGTCACCAAACACACACACACACACACACACACACGCCGTCAGAAACTCGGACGTCCCCCTACCTCTGAGCTCTCGATGCTGCTAATGTCCGCCCAGTGTCCCATGCGCTCCGGCACCTTCCTTTAAGGACTGACGCCCGCCCCACGCTCCTCGCGAGGTTGTCCAAGCTGTGTTCACTGCATGCTCTCCTTCTAACTCGTCCTTGATGGAATTCAACACAAGTCTTATGCCTGTTTGCATTATGGTTACCATATTAAAAAGTGGAGTCGACTTCACTGGCTGTTGTCTGTTGTTTGATTTGCTTGGAGCTTCTCCCACCTTTGCTTGCTGTCGCTGGCCAGGTGTCCCCCCACCACCCCCACCCAGGAAGCCCACCCTGAGGGAGGTGGCAGAGATGGGTTGGGGAGTGGTCTGAGGCAGGGGAGGGGAGAGGCGGGGAGGGAGGGAGGGAGAGCAGTCCACCTGATCCGAGGGAAAGCCGGAGCTGCAATATTGTCGCAACAGAAATTTCAGCCAACGGTGCAGGGAATTCTGAAGGTGACCTTCCGGAGCTGTCCCGTGATTTGCGGCCAGAAGGCCGGGTTTCATACCCCTCTGTCAGCCAGTCCTGGACCAGCCTGCTCTCTGCAGTGGAAGCCACCCCCGAGGGGTGGATTGCTGAGGGCACTCCAGGATGCTTCCAGCAGCTGGAGAACAGTTCTAGAGCCTTGACATGGATCCAGATCCCGGTGGAGCATTCCCAGCATCCTGTCCACACTGCCCCACAACACCTTTGCCCCCATCATGGCTGCATTCACTGGATGGGCCCCAAAGAAACTGTACCACCTTCGCCCCAGCCCTCTCTCCCTGTATACACAACCCTGAGGACCCTAAAACCTAATTCCTAGCTAGCTTCAGACCCGGTTCCAGAAGGAAGGAGCCTCAAAAGCACCAAAAGGACAGATGAAGAGGAGCTTACCCCAAATGCCCCGACAGGATGGTTAGTATAAAAGGATAAACTGGGGGGGTGGGGGCCCCCAAGGCTTCGTCATGCCCTTCTGGACATGGCCATTTGGATGCCGTGACCATTTTGACATTCACGCCTATTTCCTGGCCAAAAAGCACAAACAGCTAGATAGCCTTTTAAACTACAGAATAACTTCCCCAACATCAAACATTCCCCACATACCATCCCTGCCTTCTCCACCCTATTCCTGAACCTCAGGCCCAAGTTCAAATGCGAGATGCAGGTCAGAGATGGGGGTGGGACCAGAGAAGCCCTCAGTGTCCAGCTCTACCCTGCCTCACAGAAACTAATTAAAATAATGGCTAAGAGTTATCAAATGCCAATCTTCATGGGAATAGTTAGACGTGTATCATCACTCAACTTGGGAAACTGAGGCACAAGGAGATGAGCCAGTTTGTGCAAGGTGAACGTAGCTAGTACATGTTACAGGTAGAATTCGAACCCAGACTGTCCAGCTCTAGAATCTGCATTCTTCACCACCAGCCAGTGCTGCTGCCAGGAGACCCAGACAGTCAAGTTCAAATCCCGGCTCTTCCACTTCCCGGCTGTGCAACTTTGGACGAGTTACTCAACCTCTCTGTTTCTTCCTTTCTGCATGTCTAGTAGGCTGCGGTTGTTTCAACTTCATTGCCTTGCAATGGGATTAAATGGGTTCATATATTAACATATTCAACACACATAGAACAGTATAGGATAGGATAGAATAGAATAGTCCCATATATGAATAAATATATTAAGATCCTAGCTTCCGATGTTCTCAGCTTTGTTTCTCTTATGGAAGCTCCATCTTTCTTCTTAATTTTCCATCTTTCTTTTAAAATTTTTTTCTAGTGTTTATTTATTTTCGACAGAGAGTGACAGAGTGCAAGCAGGGGGAGGAGGGGCAGAGAGAGAGGAGACACAGAATGTGAAGCAGGCTCCAGGCTCTGAGCTGTCAGCGCAGAGCCCGACGCGGGGCTCGAACTCACAGACCGCGAGATCACGACCTGAGCCGAAGTCGGACGACGCTTAACCGACTGAGCCACCCAGGCGCCTGTCACACGGCTCCTTCTTGGCATAATTCACCATTTGCTATTCAGCCCTGGGTGCCTTAGGCACCCCTTCAGACTTCTGTCATCAGAGGAGACATTTTAAAAGCCAATTTCCTGGGTTTCTCCCCCCGCCTGCCCATTAGCGCTTGCTAGGTATAAGTTCTGACTTCTGAATTTTTAACCAGCCCCCCAACCTGCACTGGAGTTTTGACAAGTCCAGCATCAGAGGTGGCTGGGAACAATTTAACATTTCTCTGCATCCTGACTGGGGTGACTGCTGTTGCCTGGCAACCAGGTGAAAAAAAAAATCCAAGTTTACACCAAAACAGAACCTTCCCAACCACAAATCAAAAGGAGAAGGGGGTGGGAGACAAGTGGGGGAAGGAGGAAAACGGATCTTTGAGTCACTGCAGGTCAATATAGAATATGGGCCTCACAAATAGTAAAAATGTACTTTTTTTTTTCCTTCATTGGACCCTTGGCAAAATCACCGAGAGAACAAAACCAGAGAAATTATTTACAGTCGAGGGATCAGTATGGAGCTTGGAACCCACATCACTACAAGGAAATCGCTTTAGCAATGGTCTCTGGAGGAAAATAAGATTAAGTTAATCAAACAGCAGACAATTAAAGCTGAGTAATTAGTAAAGGGTTTTTTTGGTTTTTTTTTTTTTTTTTTAATCTTTTTGTACTGCTAGACTTAGGGAGGGAGGGGAACAGGGGCGTGTGGTCTCTTGGTCTCTCGGCAGTCTGGGTTTCCTCCGCTGGAACTCAGAGTTGACATCGGAAGCCTCTCTTAGCTTTTCCTTACAGTTCCCAGGAACGTGAGATCTTCAAGTTATGAGCCCCTCCTTCCTCTGCTCCCATTTCTGGTCTCACGGGGACGTGGTGGGGAAAAGATACTAAGCGCAGGAAAGCCTCTGAGACCCACTGTAATTTCCAGGTGTGGTATCCGCGGCCTTGGTGAAACTGTGCGGTAACTGAGTTTCATTTTGAAGGCTTTGAAAAGAGTCACTGATGGAAATGCCGTTTTTAGCAGAGAGCTACAGGCCAATCTGTGGGGAGAGAGACACCTGTTCCTTTTTCCTCCAGGCTGGTGGCTTCCCCTTCTTTGAAAAACACACACTGCCCCCAGAGTGCCCTTCTGAAACATCTCCTTTATCCGTCATGCCTTTTTTTACAAGGCATTCAATGCCGCCAGGGACCAGAGGATCAGGGCCATCCCCTCTGGCCAACATTCAGTGCTTGCTCTGGCCACAGGCAGGCTTTCTCAATTTTGGTTGCCTCCCTGGCTCCACACAAAGCTTCCCCGTCTGTGGGTTCACCCCAATGATTCTTTGTGTGTGTGTGTGTGCGTGTGTGTGTGTGCGTGTGTGTGTTTTGCCTTTGTCTTTTATTTATTTATTTTGCATAGAATTTATTGCCAAGTTAGCTAACACACAGTGTGCTCTTGGCTTCGGGAGTAGATTCCCATGACTCATCACTTACATAAAACACCCAGGGCTCCTCCCGAGTGCCCCCCTCAATGCCCATCATCCATTTTCCTGGCCTCCCCGCCCACCCCCCAAGGGTTCTAAAGGCAGCTTTTCTCTCCTTCCGGCTAGCCTTTGTTTCTGCTCCTCCCCTTACCTGGAAAGCTCACCCCTCCTCTTCGCCCAACTCCAATCCCATGTCTATTGCTGAGGGCTGGATTCAAACACTGCCTTTTCAGCTTCTCTGTACCAGTCGCTTGGCGTATTGGAGAGATTGCTTTGCAATCGTTATGTGTGTCTGCGCGCGCATGTTTTATCTGCCTCTATGTATTTGTTACCTCTTGCCACTGAATGCTGAGTAACAGCCAACCACGTAATCTCCCTGGCACACTGCATTACTGCAGATTTCGGGGTCATGCGGCTGTGAGCAGCAGTCCTGCAGCCACCTTTACTGTAGCTTCGTAAAACCCATCAGAGACCTCTGACATCCAGAGCAGTGAGATCATAAATTTGTGAGGCTTTTTTTTTAATGTTTATTTATTTTTGAAGGAGAGAGAGAGACAGGTGTGAGTGGGGGAAGGGCAGAGAGAGAGAGAGAGAGAGAGAGGGAGACACAGAATCTGAAGCAGGCTCCAGGCTCTGAGCTGTCAGCACGGGGCTCGAACTCACGAGCTGTGAGATCATGACCTGAGCTGAAGTCGGCTGAGCCACCCAGGCACCCCGTGAGGTTTTTCTTATAAAGTGTGTTTATTTATTTGAGAGTGAGAGAGAGCAAGCATGAGCAGGGGAGGGGCGGAGAGAGGAGGAGAGAGACTCCCAAGCGGACTTTGCACAATCAGCACGCAGCCCTACGTGGGGCTCGGTCCCACAAACCGTGAGATCATGATGGGGTCTGAAACCAAGAGCCGATGCTTAACTGACTGGGCCACCCAGGTGCCCCTAAATTTGTGTTGATTTAAGCCAGTAAATTGTGGTAATTTATTACAACAGCAATGGAAAACTCATACAAAATCTGCATTAAATCTGTGGTAGTTTCATATTCGCTACTGCTCTAGGAAAGAATCCCTTTCCTTGCCTCTTCCTGCTTCTAGAAGCTGCCCTGTGTCACATCTCCACTCTCTGCCTCTGACCCTCCTGTCTCCTTATAAGGACCTTTGTGATTACATTGGGCTCACCCAGGTTGTCTAGGAAAATTCCCCATCTCAAGAGTCCTAACCTAATTACATCCGCAAAGTCCCTTTTGCCATGTAAGGTAACTGTGAACTTGTGATTTATAATAAGAAATATATATTTGGTCTTCACCCCTGTTTCTGGCAAAGAGTTCCTAAAACCCTTGGGATTTCCTAAGTGTTAAGAGTGATAAAGTTGTCTCATTATTCCCAACAAACCCCTTTCACCCACACCTGAGTGGATGTAAATGCGGTGAGTTTGGGAAAGCATCTGGGGATGGGGGGCTGGTTGCCAGGGAAACGAACCATGTGACCAAAGGGTTGGAACTTTCAGTCCCACCCTTCCTGACCTCCGAGGAGGGGAGAGGGGTTGGAGGTTGTTGAATCAATCACCAGCGGCCGATGAGTGAATCAATCATGCCTTTGTAATGAAGCCTCCATAAAAACCCAAAAGGACAGGATTCAGAAGCACCAAGATTGGTGAACCCGTGGAGATTCATGGAGAACGGTGCCCTTTGAGAGGGCATGGAAGCTCCTAGACCTCTCCCCGTACCTTCTATCTGGCTGTTCCTGAGTTATATCCTTTTATAATAAGCCAGTGACCTGGGAAGTAAAATGTCTCTGAGTTCTGTGAGTCATTCTAGCAAACTGGTTGAAGAGATCAAGGGAACCTCTGATTTATAGCCAATCAGAACTACAGGTAACAACCTTGGCTTGTTAAGTACCAGCTACAGGGGGGCTGGGGCAGTCTTAGAGGTCTAAGCCTGAACCTGTGGGGGCTGATGCTATCTCCAGGTAGACAGTGTCAGAATTGGGTCGAGTTGTAGTGTCAGAGAATTGCTTGGTGGTGCTGGGAGAAAACACACACATGTCAGAGGCTCCAGGGATTAGAATGTGAACGTGTTTGGGGGCTACCACTCAGCCTACTGTAGTTCGCCCTCTGGCCCCCGGAGACTGATGCCCACCCCCACCCCACCCCGTGCAAAATACAGCCAGCTAAATGGACTTGCACTCACAGGATTACTTATTCACCAGAAATATGATGAGGATTTACTGTGTGTTAGGCCCTTTCATAGACACTGGAGATCAACCAGGAGGGCTCACATCTGTTGGAAGGAGAGAGACCATAATTTTTTTTTTTTTTTTGAGGGAGTATGTTATAGTGATAGATGGTGATAAGTGATTTTGGAGAAAAAAAAAAAAACAGACGGAGAGTTTAAATAAGGCAGTTTGGTGCCGGGTGGGGGGAGGTCTCATCAACCATGTGACTGAGGGAGAAAGTCAAAGGGTAAGTGAGGAGCTGGGAAGCCAGCACTCCAGGAAAAAGGAACTGAACTAGCAAAGGCCCTCGGCTGGAACAGAGTCTGGGGAAATGGACCAGAAGAGAAAGTGTTTGTAGACATATTTTGAGAACAAAGAAAACCATTGGGGTCGTTGAGGGGTGTGGAAATGGTCTCTCCAGTTAGATTGTAGAGATCTCTTGGGAGAGGAATATTGAAACCCTCCGGCCAAAGATAACCAGATGTACACCATATGCTGATACTCCACAAAGATGAGTTTATTCGCAGGGAGAGGGCACCCTGGAGGAGCTCTGGGGGGCCTTGTAGGATGGGGTGGGAGGGGGTTAGTCTAGCATTTAGGCTTATATTAGGTAATTTTAAGCGGGAGCTATACTGCCTCTGTGTTCAATACATACAGTCAGCAGTTCAGCGAGAGGGAACTGTAGGATTAATTTTAACATCTAGAATCTCCCCTGTTGCCCAAAGAGAAAGAGACTCATTCCCTTCTTCCCTTCTCAGAGCATTTCCTTGAGAAACTGCATATGTGTAAATCTTTCCTCTGTCCTTTGATATGTACACAAATCTTTTCTGTCAGTGCTATTTTTTTTTTATTATGGTAAACTACATGTAACAGAAAATTTGCCATTGAACTATTTTTAAGCATACAATCCGATGGCATAAAGGGCATTCTTAATGGCATATAACTGTCACCCGTATCTCTTTCCAGAACGTTTTCTATCACCCTACACAGAAACTATAACCATTAAGCAATAACTCCCCATTGCCTCCTCACTCCCAGCCCTTGGTGACCACCAGTCTACATTCAGTGTCTATGTATTTGCCTCTTCTAGAAGTTTCAAAGCAGTGAGATCATACGGTATCTGTCCTTCTGTGACTGGCTTCTTTCACTTAGCATAACGTCTTCAGGGTTCATCTGTGTTATAACACATATCAGTACTCCATTCCATTTTACAGCTGAATAATATTCCACTGCACATGTATATGACATTTTGCAAATCTTTTTGAAAGGCTAAACAAGCCGGGGCACCTGAGGGACTCAGTTGGGGCTGAATTGGTTGGAACTCTCTCTCTCCCTTTCTCTCTCTGCCCCTCCCTGCTCACATTCCCTCTCTCTCTCTCTCTCTCTCTCTCAAGAATAAATAAATAAATAAAAATTTTTAAAGGCTAAACAAGCCTTGTGGCAGTAGTAAAATTCAGGAATATTTTCCTTAAGGGCCTGAGAAACATCTCTTTGAAATGTAAATATCAGGGAAGATAGTGTCCCTATCTCCCTGTGACTGTGGGAGTTTAGCCTAAGCGTCTTGTTCCAAGCTGTAACCACTGGCCTGTGGTAAAGATAAGAAGTTTTCATACTTCCTTGAGCCAAAGGCAATTCGCTAGCACAATGTGTACCCCAATTATCAAATGAGCTTAGGATGAACTAGGAAATATGTGACCAGGTCCTCATCCCTGAGGACAAGTTAACATTCATCTCGAAAGCATGTATGTGACGCGATACTTGGCTGTATATCAAAAGAGTGGAATTTCTCTGTCCTCGTAATCTCATTAGCGGATTACCTGTGCTGTGCCTTAAGTCTGGTTTAATGCCTGCTCCCACTATTGAAACGACTCTTTTCTAGAATTGTGGAGAGGATTTTCTGGATTGGCAGGAGACTTTAATTTTTTCCCAATGGCGTCTTGGCCATCTTTGATCAGAACTGGGCAGGGGGAGGGGCGCCTGGGTGGCGCAGTCGGTTAAGCTTCCGACTTCAGCCAGGTCACGATCTCGCCGTCCGTGAGTTCGAGCCCCGCGTCGGGCTCTGGGCTGATGGCTCAGAGCCTGGAGCCTGTTTCCGATTCTGTGTCTCCCTCTCTCTCTGCCCCTCCCCCGTTCATGCTCTGTCTCTCTCTGTCCCACAAATAAATAAACGTTGAAAATTAAAAAAAAAAAAAAAAAAGAACTGGGCAGGGGTGCCTGGATGGCTCAGTCAGCTAGGTGTCTGACTTCAGCTCGGGTCATGATCTCGTGGTTCGTGGGTTCGAGCCCCGTGTGGGCTCTGTGCTGTCAGCCCAGAGTCTGGAGCCTGCTCTTGATTCCGTGTCTCCCTCTCTTTCTGCCCCTCCCCTGCTCACACTCTGTCTCTCTGTCTCTCAAAAATAAATAAACATTAAAAAGATTAAAGAAGAAGAAGAAGAAGAAGAAGAAGAAGAAATGGGCAGAGGGAAGGCCTGGATGGCATCGATAAGAAAATAAGAGTTGTTCTTAAGAATGGCGTACCAATCACCTGTGCAGCTGTGGGGTCTGCCTTCCATCTAAGGGGCTGAACACTTTGGTTACTAAAGTCTTAGGGTCATTGGGGCTGATTTTCACATTCTTGTGGCCAGAGTGAAAGCCAGGGGAACATTTAGGAGCCACACTGGAGACATAGACCTAGACTGTGGCTGAGGAAAACGGAGAGGAGACAGATTGATGACCATTAGGAGTGATCTGTTTAGAGAAGAGAATTGCTTCCTCGTTCCAAAAGAAGAAAAAGTTTTCTCGGAGAAACCGAGGCAGAGAGAACATACCCTCTGCTTGGGCGTTTGAATATGGATAGTGCTTCCCAGCACACTTAAGACATGATCCCAAGCCTCTTTGTAGGCCCTGTAGGACCTGACAGAGGCAAGTAAGTACGTGCCTCGGTTGACAGCATGGATTCTGGGTCCGCCACGTCATTCCAGTTTAGAGCTGCCCAGCTAAGCCTTTTCCCATTTCCTGATCCACAAAATCAAGGGCACATGGCTGTACTATGTTGTACTATGCTGTTTAAGTTTGGGGTTTATTTGTCCTGTGGCAATACTAACTGACATATACGCACGGTTTCATTTAATAGGAAGATCTGTTGTTGTCTTTCTTTTGCCTCAAAAAGTGACGTTTACTCAGAGAAAAAAATGACAAGAGGTCCATCCTTTGGCTGTCTTCCCTCCCCCCTCCTGCTCCTCCTCAGCGCCACATGGACTGAACCCTGGGTAGGACTAGGTAGCAGGACAGCCCCTCAGATGAGGTCAGTCACATTGAGGGGCATCTCCTCAATGGAGGTGTGTAGAAGGTCTTGATGTCCCGAAGAGTCCTCTCGCCTTAGGGAGATCTGTTGTTTCTCCCACTTTATAGATGAGGAACCCAAGGCACAGTGGGTGGAGCATGTGACTCTTCATCTCAGGGCCGCAAGTTCGAGCTCCACACTGGGTGTAGCGATTACTTGAAAAAATTGCCAATAATAAGGCCACTTAAAAAAATAGGAGATCGGGGCGCCTGGGTGGCGCAGTGGGTTGAGCGTCCGACTTCAGCCAGGTCACGATCTCACGGTCCGTGAGTTCGAGCCCCGCGTCAGGCTCTGGGCTGATGGCTCGGAGCCTGGAGCCTGTTTCCGATTCTGTGTCTCCCTCTCTCTCTGCCCCTCCCCCGTTCATGCTCTGTCTCTGTCTGTCCCATAAATAAATAAAAACGTTGAAAAAAAAATTTAAGAAAAAAATAGGAGATCAAGGCAAGGTCTTTAAAGAGGTAATTGAGTTAAAATGAGGTCATTAGGATGGTCCCTAATCGAACAGGACTGGTGTCCTTCTAAGAGGAGACTAGGACACAGACACACGCACAGAGAAGACCACGTGAGGACAGAGGGAAAAGACGGCCATCCCCGAGCCATGGAGACAAGCCTCAGAAGAAGGCCACCCTGCCCACACCTTGAACTCAGACTTCTGGCCTCTAGAACCATGGAAAAATACATTTCTGTGAAGCCACTCACTCTGGGGTGCTTTGTTACAGTGCTTTAGCAAACGAATACAATCAGTAACACACTTTTGAACAAATGTATTGAGGTGAAATTCACACGACATAAAATTAAACATTTTATTTTTTTTTAAGTGAGCTCTACACCCCACGTGGGGCTCTAACTCACAACCCTGAGACCAGCCAGGCAGGTGCCCCTAAAACTAAACATTTAAAAATGAACTACTCAGTGGCAGTTAGTACATTCACAATGTTCAACCACCACCTCCATCTAGTTCCAAAATATTGGAACACTTTCTCCCCATTCCTCTATAACATACTTTCATCCAGTACTTTCCCTGTGTCGGGCACTGTTCTATGCACTTTACCTCAATGTACTCATTTAATTCTGTTGACAGTCCCAGGAGGCCAGCATTCTTATTATTATCCCCATTTTACAGATAAGAAGCTGCCCCTCAGAAAGTCTGACCTGCTCGAGCTAAACAGCTCGTTAGACAATTGCAAATAATAGACAATTATTGAGGATCGACCATGTGTAGGGTCTGGGCCACGTCACTGGGCACCCACAGGTGATCAAATGCTGTCCCGATGCCGAAGTTGCTTTTGATCTAGCAGGAAAGACAAAGGTTGGATAGTTATAAATTAATGACAAGACTGAAAAATCCTGGGAAGGAATCATACCTGGGGCAGTGGGGCTGAGGTGAGGGAAGAAATGTCATCTGGAGAGGTTAAGCTAAGGCCTGGAGGAAGTAGCTCAAAGGAAGACATTCTAGCACAAAGTATATTCTAGGCAGTGGGGCCAGCATACATGTGAAGGCCAGAAGTGGAAGGAAAGAGACCAGGCTGGCTGGGGCATGGCTAGTGAGGGAGAGAATGGCTTCAGATAGGCAAGGAGAGGTAGACAGGGGTCTATCCCTTTGCAACAATGTTAGAGATTTCAGATTCATTTCTAAGGGCAATAGGGAGCTATGGATGGCTCACCATCCGCTGAGAGTTAACTTTATAACTTTATTACTTCCAGGGCATTCTGATTTCCAAATTGGGGTGGGGGCTACCTTGTTGAGCCTCTAAGTACTGACAACAAATCGTTCTATGCCTGTGTGCCCCCCCCCCCCCCACTCACCCACCCAACTGGACTTCGAACTCCTGGGAGGCAAAGACAGCATCTTACTCACATCAGTATCTCCAGGGAACACAGCACAGGGCCTGGGTTAGTAATAGCAATAGTAATGGTAATAATAGGCACAGGCACCAAAAAAGAGTGCCCACCCACACCTGGGTGGCAATTCCTGCTTTGAGCGTTCAAACCCAGGCTCTACCATTTTTTGTGTCTGTGACTTTGAACCAGTGGCTTCCACCTTTATGAGCCTTATTTTCCTTATTCCTTATTATTTCCTTAATGATACTAGAATGGGTATCATTACAGTACGTAACACAGAGGGCTCGAATAAGGAGAAAGAACCTGTAAAATGCTTGGCACGGTACCCTCTCAAGAATATTAAATTAGCTGTTATTACGGCATACTGGTTTAGAGCACAGTCAAGCACAAGCCAAGCGGATCTGAATTAACATCTAGGACACGGGATTCTGAGTAAGTCCGTTTATCTCCCTGAAGCTCAGTTTCCCCATCTGTAACTCAAGGCGATAAAAGTTGATAGGGTTATTGGGAAGATCTGATGAGCTCATGCACAGGAAGCACTCCGGACACATAATCAAAAAGGGAATCTGCTTTGATCGCTGGTTCGCAGCCGCAGGGCCCACAGCACAGCTGGTTTGTAAGAACCGGTTTCCCTGGGTCAGCCGCGGCCCGCGTCGCGGGGGGGGGGGGGGGGGGGGGGGAGGCGGTGGCCACGGGTGTGGGCGGGGCGACCTGGGGCCCGGCCCCTCGAGGCGGGTGGGCGGGGCGAAGCGGAGGGCCCTGGCGCGCGCGCGCGGCGGGCCCAGGTACGCGGACAAGATGGCGGCGGCAGCGGTCGACAGCGCGATGGAGGTGGTGCCGGCGCTGGCGGAGGAGGCCGCGCCCGAGGCGGCGGGCCTCAGCTGCCTGGTCAACCTGCCCGGCGAGGTGCTGGAGTACATCCTGTGCAGCGGCTCGCTGACGGCCGCCGACATCGGCCGCGTCTCCAGCACCTGCCGGCGGCTGCGCGAGCTGTGCCAGAGTAGCGGGAAGGTGTGGAAGGAGCAGTTCCGGGTGAGGTGAGCCGGCCGCCCCGCCGCCCGCGCCCCCGCCCTGCGCCCCCTGGGCCCGGGCCTGGCCGGCCCGCGCCGCCGCCTCCCTGCTCGCGCGCGGACCCCTCCCCGGAGGCCACCCCCGGACCCCTGCCCGCGGACCGACAGACAAAGGCCTCCAGGCCGCCGGCTCCCCGGGCCCCTCGGGTCCACGCCGCTGCCCAAATTGCGCATCGGGAAGCGCCCGGCAGCCGGGCCCGCCTTAGAGGGTCACGACGGTAGGATCCCTGCTGATCCATCCCGCGCGCTTCTTTGTGCCCGACTCCGAGTTAAAATGTTTACATGGATCCGGCGATGCAATGATCTTAACAGCCCTTGGAGGAAGCGGACGCAGCATCCCCTGCTTGCGGGCGGAGAGCACAGATTTCGATGTGGGACCGCGGATAAATCTGGCCCTGGCACACTCGCCGTGTGACCTTGCGGGGTAGCGACTTCCCTTCCTTTTGAGCCTCATGCATCGACTTTAGGCGGTGATAATTAGACCTACCTTTTGCTGTTAGTTATTAAATGAGATGATGTGTAAGGAGCATTTACGCGGGGCCCGGCTCTCGGGAGGCGCGCAGGAAATGTTAGCAGCCCTTGTCGTCACTGTTATTGTTGCTGCAACTGGCCCCATTTTATAGATGGAGAGCGGAGACACAGCATTCCTACTGCTACGCCAAGGTCACGCCGCGAGCGAGTGCGTGCGTGCCGGGTGGAGATTTGAACGGGGTCCATCGCCAGGGCCCCTCGTGCCGCTAAACCATAGTGCTCGTTCTCTGTGTCTCAAGGCTGCCTTTGATTTCGCGTGTCTGCCTTTGAGTCTCTGTGAAGCTGAGGGGGTGTTTCTCTCCTTGTAGGTGGCCTTCCCTTATGAAACACTACAGCCCCACCGACTACGTCAATTGGTTGGAGGAGTATAAAGTTCGGCAGAAAGCTGGGTTAGAAGCCCGGAAGATTGTAGCCTCCTTCTCAAAGAGGTTCTTTTCAGAGCACGTAAGGATCTGTTGATGTAGCTCCCGGCTTTTGCCTACTCCAGTGGTGCATGGGTCTGGGTCTGGAGGCTTCAGCTCATCCAGCTCTTTTCCGTATCCGTTTTTCAGTCCTCACAATCCCTTACTCACTTAGATGGCCGCAAGAGTCATTGTGTCCTTTTCCTCCTATCCAACAACACGAAGCCATTTGTCCCTGCCAGCTTTACTTTTCTAAAGCCAGCGAGAGAATGGGGCTGGAGGGGGAGGGACGGAACTGCAGCACAATGTAGAGGGAATCCAGATCAGCATTCTTTCCCTGCAAGGGGGTTAAACCTATTTTTCGGAGCCTCCCCTTGAGTTGGGGAATCATCAGTGATTGAACGCTGTACAGATTTCACCCAGTAGTTTTCCCGGAAGGGTTGACGAAATTAATACAGTTTTTCTTCTCTGTGGCTTTGAAGATTCTAACCCGTGGTGAATAGCACTATTTGTTAAGGTAGCAGAGGATTAGAAGCGATCTGTAAATCAGAATTATTATTCCCTCAGCTAAATTATCTTACATTACATATCATTATCCCCGAAAAGTTTTTGGATCTTTGTTGTTTTTCTTAATATTGCTGAAATGCATGGGGTTTTGTTGTTTGTGTTTTCCCACAAAGTGTCTCAGAGTTTCTGTATCAGGTCCTGGTTCTTTTTGTAACTCTGGGAAGTAGTTCACACTAATCTTTTAAATTTATTTCTTAGTACAGGGGTTGGGGGGAGGTCTGGAAGTAGAGCCAGTCTGATTTATTTATTTTTGGGTTTTTTTTTTTTTTTTTTTTTTTTTTAAGTAAACTGTACGCCCAATGGGGGGCTTGAACTCATGACCCCTGAGATCAAGAGTCACATGCTCTACCAAATGAGCCAGCCAGGCACCCCTGATTTATTTTACTATCATGGTTTACCGAAGATTAATTCCTCTTTTCTTCTTTCTTTCTTTCTTTCAAGATTTTATTTTTAAGTAATCTCTACACTCTATATGGGGCTTGAATTTACAACCCCAGGATCAAGAGTTGCATGCTCTACCGACTGAGCCAGCAAAGCACCCCGATCAATTCCTGTTTTCTAATGTTAATTAATATTACTTCATAGGGTTCATACATGCAGAGTGTTTTCAAGGCTTTTCAAGTTTTGAAGGGGAAAATTTGAACTTTGGACAAATTTGAACTTATTCTTCTGTGGAGAATAAAACTAGATCCTCCCCAGTATAATTCATTTCTATAAATAAACGTTCATTGATATTAGGATGGGTAGTTTATGTTCTGGATGAGCCACATCCTGGCTGAAAGCATTCATACCATGTTTTAAAAACTGGTACAAATTGTTTATGGGTGCTAGATACATTTGATGCACTTTGTCATGGGCCGCTGGTTTGCAACTCCTACTTCTAGTCCAACTGGTTTTGTGTGCATTTTTAACAGCCTGTGTGTTTGTCCAATAATGATGAATTGTTATGTTTTTTTCCTTAGCTCCCTCTTTCCCTGTACCACTGCCTAATTAGAAGTATGTCAAAGACTTTGAACATAGTAGGAATATACTTAAGATTGATCAGTGGGCGAATGATTACTTTGGCTCAGGACCTTTCTATTCCTGTGTTCTCTGCATGCACACAGGTTGACATGAAATTTCCTGGCTACGTTTAAAACCAAGTGGGGGGCGCCTGGGTGGCTCAGTCAGTTAAGCGTCCGACTTCAGCCCAGGTCATGATCTCACAGCTCGGCTCGTGAGTCGGAGCTCCGCATCGGGCTCTGTGCTGACAGCTCAGAGCCTGGAGCCTGCTTCAGGTTCTGTGTCTTCCCCCCTTTCTCTGCGCCTCCCCTTCTCATGCTCTGTCTCTCAAAAAATAAAAAAATGTTAAAAAAAAAGTGTTAAAAAAAAAAAGTGGAAGAATTAATAGAATTTTAAAGCTCATTGGTACCATCACCTAAATTTACAAAGGAGAAAATAGGCCCAGTGAGTTGAGCTACTTGCCCAAAGTACTAGACTTCTCTCTCTGGGTCTCTGCTCCTACTTGACTGCCTCATAAATTGCATGAAATCATTGTGAATTATGATACTGAAGCTACAGACTATGAAAATATAATTAATGTACAATTGACAATAAAATCTGAACAAATTCTTGATACTGGACATTACTTTCCAGCCATGGTGAGTGGTACAAGATAGCGTAGGATAGCAGTTACCACTGCCACGAACATGAGCATCTTTGTATCTCAGATTTGTGTATGAGAGTGACAGCACTGTTGCCTGTGACTGAGGCCTGTTTGTATATGTCTTCTTCATAGGTCCCTTGTAATGGTTTTAGTGACATAGAGAATCTTGAGGGACCAGAGATATTTTTTGAGGATGAACTGGTGTGTATCCTAAATATGGAAGGAAGGTAAGTCATAGTTTTAGCAGGGATTGTTTTTTGTTTGTTTGTTCTAATAATAATGCCCAGAATTAACTGCTGTAATTTGTATGTGGCCGAGCCCTGGGACATGGGTTTCCAAATCTTTCCATTTCATTCTTGCTGTAATGATATTTTTGAAAAATTCTGTGTAAATAATATAAATACACTAAGACAATTGATATTTAAATAAACCTTACAAAAATCTTTTTGGGAAGAAAAGAGAATGTGTATTTGTTCCCACTGTGGGTCACATACTGGGCTCTGGGAACTTGTATCTGTTATGCCATTTAGTAATATAAACTACCCTTCCTTTGTTATGACCTCTCCATCCACCATCACTGAATTTGTCTGTTATGGGTTGATTTTTTTTTTTTTTTTTTTTTTTTACTTTCTTAGGCATGTCTTAATGGATGATTTTTTTCTTTTTTTTTTTTTTTTTTTAACAATTTCTGAATTTGGGTAAGAAGTCATCTTACTTTGGCTATGAACATTCTAGGTATCTGGTTGAGTCCTTCTTTTATGTCTCCTGATCAAGAAGAATCCATCATCTCTTGGTTGTTGCTTAAAAATTTTTATGCCTTCTATTTTCTGCTGTGAAGGTTAATTTCCAGTTTACCAAAAAAGATGACTTGGCTTCCAGTGTAACATACCTGTGAAAAAGGTTTTCTGCTCTAGCAGTTTGGAAACTATTAGTGATGGAAGGTAGAAATGTAGCTTAGCATCTTCCTTAAGAGAGCTCACTGTGATATGTCTCACAAACAAGAAGTAAGGTATTCTTCTTGTTCTTTTTAAAGGGATTTAGGAGAGAGAAATGTCTATCAGTGGAACAACTGTAGGGGAGAGGTAAGATGTGCCACTATTCTAGGCCTTGGATGAGTTCAGATGCAGAGGTCATTTTTCCGTTTCTATTTTGGTTTATCTATAAATGAATTAAAGTATGATCTAATAGTCAGCATTGTGCAGCCTTAAAAATAAAAGCTGGCCTGTCTTTTTTACATATATATGCATATACTTTAAAATACATAAATGTAACATATATACTAAGTTTATTAGTTATTTTAGTTTTTTTTAATTTTTTTTTAAACATTTATTTGTCCTTGAGAGACAGAGAGAGGCAGAGCATGAGCAGGGGACGGGGAGAGAGAGACACACACAGAATCCGAAGCAGGTTCCAGGCTCTGAGCTGTTTGTTAGCACAGAGTCCGACGCGGGGCTTGAACTTACGAACTGCGAGACCATGACCTGAGCCGAAGTTGGACGCTCAACCGACTGAGCCACCCAGGCGCCCCAAGTTATTTTAGTTTTGATTTGATGTTGAGTGCAGACTTTGTTTCTTTTTGCTTATGCTGTTTCTCCCTTCCTCCTTACTCCCTCCATTTGTGTTGGTTTCCCGGCCCCGCCCCTGTAATTAACTTAGGTTGCCAACTTAGGTTGTGTTCCTCATGCCAATATACATCGGGTAGGTGGGGATGGGAGCACATCGTTATTTCACAAAATTGTGATCATTAAATAGGTACTTTCCTGTATCTTTTTTTTCTCATTCAGCATTACCTTGTGGAAATCTAATCAACTGATTTGATTCATTTTATTAATGGCCGTTTACTGTTTTACAGTATGTAGCACAGTTTATTTAACTACCCTGCTATCGATGAGTAACCACTATCTTCTCCATCTTATGTTGCTGGGGAGGGTGATGTTTTTCGTGGTGTCATTTCTAAGTAATAGGCTCGTAGGAATGAGTGTCCGAGGTCAGGCTATAGAAGGTTATTAAAAAACATAAAAGATAGTGTGTCCTTGGGTGGGGAGACTTATCACAAAAATGTCAGTTCTTCTAAAATTAACACATAACCCTAGTGCCATTCCATTTCAGTTCCAAAAGGAGTTTGGGGAGAGGAGCGTTTTTTTTGTGTGTTTTAATTGGATAATATTGGCATAAAATATATTGAGAACAATAAATTCACTAGAAAAGCCAGAAAAAAAATTTTTTAATAATCACGATGTAAGACTTGCATCACTAGATGATAAGGCATATGATAAAGCTAGCTGTAATCAAAACAATATAATGTTTAAATGAAAGTTGAGAGCGACATCAGTGATAATAATTCAGAAACAGGTCCCAGAATAGAAGATAATCTATTTAAAGTCAGAGGGGGAAAGATGGCATATTTAATAAATAGTATTGGAGGTAACTGAATATTCATCTGGAAGAAATTAGAACATCATGTAGCAAAATTAAGTTCCTCAAGATTAAATTACCTAAATTTAAAAGTTATCACAATGAAAATCCCTCAATTAAATAGACTTCATGTCCAATCTAGGGAGACCTACTTAACCAAGACTGATAATACAAAAGCAGTACAAGAATATAGACAAAGGGTTTTTCAATAAGAAATAAACTTCCCTATGAGCAAAGAAACTGTAAAGAAAGCCAATAGAATTCTTAAAATTTCTAAGAGGAAATTGAAAAATGTACAAAGGAGGAAGACATTCAGAAAAGAGCAAATCCAAGTAGCTGAGAATCATGTAGATCTTTAAATTCACTCTTCACAGAAATGTTAAGTAGTAACAAAATATTGCTTTTTTCACCTCTCTCATTGGCAAAATGACTAAATAGGCACAGCCAATTAAAAAGTATACTGGTGGGGCACCTGGGTGGCTTAGTCAGTTAAGTGTCTGACCAGCTCAGGTCATGATCACAGCTCATGGGTTCGAGCCCCACATCAGGGTCTGTGCTGACAACTCAGAGCCTGAAGCCTGCTTTGGATTCTGTGTCTCCCACTGTCTTTGCCCATCCCCTGCTCACACGCTGTCTCTTTCTCCTTCAAAAATAAATATTTAAAAAGATTTTTTAAATTAAAAAAAAAGTATAGTGTTACCGTCTTTTTAGAAGTAAATGTCATAGATATGTCACCCCTTGGCCTGACATAATTTGAGCCTAAAACAGTGTTATTTTTTTTCAACATTTTTTTTTTTTTTTGAGACAGAGCATGAACGGGGGAGGGGCAGAGAGAGAGGGAGACACAGAATCGGAAACAGGCTCCAGGCTCCGAGCCATCAGCCCAGAGCCTGACGTGGGGCTCGAACTCATGGACTGCGAGATCGTGACCTGGCTGAAGTCGGACGCTTAACCGACTGCGCCACCCAGGCGCCCCTAAAACGGTTATTTTTAAATGACAGGGAATATGCTCACATTTGTAAATATTTTGGGATACTTTACATTTGTAAATATTTTGGGTATTCTTGAAGGAGCCTGTTTGTTTTCATTCCCGGCAAATGCTTATTGTGCAGATACGGAAAGTATAAAAAGGAAGAAGGATAGTTTTCCAAAAATGCTAAAGCATTAATCTCTGGATATTTGAAAATATTTTGCTTTTATGGTGTTCTGTGTGGTCTTTAAAAAGAGTTCATCTTCAATAAAGATTTGAAACAACATATTAAAAATGGCATACACTATGCTTGAGAAAATGACCCAGAGTGACCATCACTGAAACATTTCAGTAAACCTACTGGATTTTAAAAGAAAAGTCCTTTGGGCATCCAAGCAAAAAAGATGAAGTCACTTACAAGGGAAAGAAAATCAGAATATCATCAGACTTTTCAACAACTGCTGTGTGTCAGAGGAAAAAACAATAACATATTTAAGATGCTCAAGGATCAAAAATGTCAGCCAAGGATTTTTATATCCAGCCAAACTGACTTCCAAGTATAAAGACCGCAGACCCAAACTTACCAACTTGCAAGGACTCAGGGACTTTTGAGCCCTTCATGAGAAATGTTCTAGAAAATAGGACAGTGTCAGACAACCAAAACAACCAGAGAGACACTGACACAAGGACTAATGGTGACCATCAAATCCGTATTTATTTGTAGGATTACATCCAAGTGACAGTTAATAGGGTAGAAGGTATTGTATCTAATGGCCGTAAACCTTTTTAATATAGATGTAGTACAGCTGTTTAAAAAGCTGAGCAGAGAATAGGGCAGAATGTAAGCAAAATAAATTTAGCTGTTTTCAGTACTCATCAAGGTGATAAATATATTGGTCTCGTTATTCTGAGGCTTGGTATATGTATGTTTCTAAGAGAGATGTGGAATAAAGCAGACGAGTAACTAGGTAATATTCTAAGTCATCTCTGGTATCCTGGATAAGTAGAGTATTCCTGGAAGAAAGAAAGCTATAGATACAGAATAGGAAATGGTAAAAACTGTATAGTTCTGAATTTGACTTAGAAGTGTCAGTATGAATTCCTGATGTATATTTAAAAATAATGTAGGTGTATGTGTGTATATACACACATAGATACATGAGATTTATTATTTCTATCCATTGAAAAGGTTCAGAAACAACAACCAGCCTAGTAGAAATGATGATCCCTAGTAGTCAGACAGTGGTCTTAATATACCATTTCCCATCAAAAGAAGCCAGGGTTTTGGGGAAAGGGCTGATTCTAGGTCTTATACAGGAATTGTAAAAGATCAGGCTGGAGAATCTTGAAAGCCTGGAACCAGGTATCAGGAGAAGTACCAATATTTCATGTTGTAAGTGTTCAGGGACCAACGTGGAGAGGCTTCCATTGGCCAGAGATAGGATTTGAGCAGTAGCGTGGATAATAACTGGAATGGGTTGAAACACACCAACTGCGTTTAGCTCCGCTAGTTCCTAATAATACTTAGCAACAACTAATTGTTCGCCTCTGGAGGGTAATAGAAATCCAAATTATTATTATTTTGAAAGACAGTAAAAGGAAAGACATGAGCATTTATCCCGCCTTTCCTATATATTGTGCCGTTGGGGGAGCCAGATAGTAGATGAGAGGAAATTATTCCTTGTAGAAATACTCTGGCTAATAAATGAAGAAGGGATGGTGGAATTAGAATATCAGCACTTTGCGACCTCTAACGAATTAACAGACCTGGGCACTGAGGAGCGGTGGCTGCTAACATCAGCAGAGAGACAGCCAAGGCGTGATTGCCTCCTGATGGAAGGACTTCCTTGCCAAATAAACAGAATCTGAATCTGATCAAGCCTCTGCATCCAATTTGCAGGGAATTCAGAAGACAGAAGAGCATGTGAAACTATACCTTGTGGATGCAATCAGCAGATTCCAGACTGGGAAATTCAGGTCACACAACCAGGTTTCTTCAGCAAATAAAGTGCAAGGGACAGAAAAGATGGAGGGGATCCTGTGGATTAAGAGACTTGGAAGACCTCAGAACTGGCTAGAGAGTTTAGGGCTGTACGTTTGGTGAGGCAGTGATGAGCATGGAGGTGTGGGCTGTGATTGCTGTGGGTGGGAGGAGCAGGTCTTGGAGTACTTCTGGGGTGTCTGCAAAGTTTCTCGGCCTGAGTGGTGGATACAGGGTTGTTTGCCTTATACTAATGCATTAAGCTGCTTACTTGTTTCGTGCACTTTTCTAGATTGACACACTTTACAACTCAAAGGTTAAAAGGCTGGTGGAACCTAGCTCTGCTGACGGTCATTTACTAACTGAAGAGTGAGAGGCCTTTCTTTCTGAAGTCACGCAGATAAAGTAATCACTGTCACCCTGGTTCCCATGATCCCCATGTACGTTTGGTATGTCTGGTGAAGTATCTCATCCACTAGCAAGTGTTTATTGAGCTTCTGCTGTGTGCCAGACCTATCCCAGGCACTGAGGATACAGCGGTGAACAACGCAGAAAGCACTGCGTCTGTGGGGCTTACCTTCCAGTGGGGGAGAGAGTCACTAACCTAGTAAGATGATTTAGTACATTAGAAGAGCAGAAGGGGCTCTAGACAGATACTAACCAGGCAAGAGGGTGAAGCGGGGAGAGGGGAGAAGGCCTTACTCAAAATGGCATTTGAATGAAAACCTGAAAGGAGGTGAGGGTGGAGGTTGCAAATCTCCAGGGAACGAACCTTCCAGTCAAGGACCTGAGAGTGCTGAGGCCCCAGGTGAGCACCACAGAGCACAATGGCACAGCAGGGAAGCCAGTGTGGCTGAGGCCGGGCAGAGATGGGGAATAGCAGGAATTGAGGTTAGAGAGGTCATGGGGCAAGAGTTTAAGGCACCGTTAGGACTGGAGCTTTTACTTTGAGCGAGGTGGAAAACCCCTGGAGACTTGGGTACGGGATTTTTGTGCCGTGACTTAACATGTTAACTGAAGCGCTCTGGCTGCCGTGTGGAGGGGCAGGATTTGAAGCTGGAAGCTCAGTGAGGACGCAGATGAGCTAGTGAGAAGTGTTCACCTGTCCGATACACGCTGAAGATAGAACTGATAGCTCTGGTGGATGGCTGGAATGGTCTGCGAGAGCAGGCCAGCAAGGAGGGCAGGATGGCCCCAAGGTTTGCGGCCTGACTGCAGCAGCAGAGTCGCGTTCACCCGAGACATTTCAGGAGCTCACCGGATATCCGAGCGGGGATGTGGAGTAGCAGTTGCACGTAAGGAGAAGTGTGTTCTGGGAAATAAGTTGAAGGCTGCCAGAAACAATATTTGAAACCATGAGACTGGACAAGATCACCATGGCAGTGATCGTAGACAAAGTCGGCCGCCCAGGGCCTGAGTTCCCTGAGGCAGGTGCCCAGCGGCCAGCAAAGGATTCCAGACGCCTCACCCCTAGCTCCTGAGCCTCGACCAACTCTTCAGCCCCAGCTGAAAAGCCCCAGCTTTTCAGGTTTCTCTTGGATTTCCTTTTAGTCAATCTGAAGCCACGCAGGTCAGTGTTTCTTGGATTTCAGCACTACTGATTCAGTGTTACATTACAGATGCAAAGTCCTAAATTGTGTTGTCTGCTTCTGTGATAACAAGTGCTGTGTGGTCATGAACCAGTTATATTCTTGTTAAGTAGACTCTTTACATGCTGTAATTAGTGTGAAGGGAAGTAAAAAAAAAAAAAAAAGTAATCGGAGGTTTTTATAGTGTCTTGATTCTCATTGGCTTGTTTGTTTGTTTTCCAGAAAAGCTCTGACTTGGAAGTACTACGCTAAAAAAATTCTTTACTACCTACGCCAACAGAAAATTTTAAATAACCTAAAGGCATTTCTTCAGCAGCCTGATGACTATGAATCGTACCTTGAAGGTGAGATCTCAGCAATGATCTTCCAATAGGCAGCTAAGTTGTCGCTCTCAGAAGTAGTGGATACCATCCCCAAGGGTGGAGCAGTGGAAACGTGGACCGGGCCAGGCCGCGTGGGCTTCTGGAGGTGGGATTGTGTGGTCTGATCACTTAGGTAGGCAGAACTGCTCACCGTAGAGCTCATTTTGCCAGAATATTTGGCCATCAGCTGAAGCAAGACAGCGCCTTCTGAAGATGCACCATCAGTTCAAAGCACGAGGCTGATATTTTAGCTAATGTTAAATTCCCTGTTTGTCTAAGCTTTCAAGCGTCATTTCCGAATCAGAAATAAATGTATCCAGTTTTGTCTCCATGGGACCTCATGCAGATCCCTTCACCTCCCTGGTTGGAGTTTAAGGAGGACGAAGTGCCCTCGCGCATCAGTGAGTCTGCTTGTCCATAATGAGAAGTGAGGAGGAACAAGTCGAGTGGATGGACGCGGTGAAGGGAATAACTTTCTGTTCCTGCTAAGTCGGGCAAGAGCAAAATGTGACTTAATTTTTTCTTTTAACTAATTTAAATTCCTAGCGTATCACACAAACGCTCCCATAAGTCATGGTTATGGAGTACAGATACGCCTGTCCGTTCACTTTCATTCCCTGCTCCCCACAATTTACCCAGTTCGCCGGTTTTCTTCCTTGCCAGCATTTCCATGGTCATGTCCCCGCTCTGTTACTGTTGTCGTGCGGGCTGTCACCAGCTCTCCCAGCAGCAGCTTTCTGAGTAGCACTTGCTTCCCTGAGCCTCATGGCTTCTGACCCCCTAGTGCTAGTCCAGCCCGAAACCTGGCCTTTCCACCACTCCGAGTGGCCACCTGATTTCCTTTGTTTGTTGTTGCTTTTTGGTGCCTTCCGTAATCCGTTTTCCCCATTACTCTCCAAAACACACCCTTTGCTCCAGCCAGTGTTGTCCTCCCTCCTGGCTTTGTATCTTCGCTAGTGGTATCCCCCTGTCAAATCCTGCTTGCCCGCAAGAGTTCCAGGTCCTGTGTAACTTCCGTTGAGTTTCTGCTGACTACTGCAACGCGTGCAGATTTTACTTGCCTCGGGAGGGATGCAGGCAGTAGCATTGACGAGTAGACCATGGTTAATGTCTGTTTCAGGTGTGGGCATTTCTCTCCAACTGATCATTAACTTTCTTGTGTCCCTGGTCCTTTAACGTTATTATGATCCACTGCATACTCCATGGTGCCCAGTGTGGATTCTTACTGATTGTGTAAAAGTCTCATATCCAGAAGGAAGTGAAAAATCTGTTTCAGTTGATTAAAATCAAACAGCCTTATCACCCTGGAATTTTCTATGTGTACTGGAGTTGAGAGTCCCCCACTCTTCTGTTCATTCCACAGTCAGGAACAGTTGAACAGGGTGTGTTTTCTGTAGCTTGTTTATAGAGACGATTGCTTCTTTTTCATCTTCCAAATACAAAGTAACATGGTTTTCCATAACTCATCCAATCAGTACTGTAGGCACTGGGTAGCCATTGAAAGTTTTTAAGTGATTGAGCAGGAAGTTGGCTCCAAGGTTTTGATTCTTGGTGACTGACAAGAATAATCTGATAACTATTAACGAAGTCTAGGAATCATAGCATTAGGATGGAATGGACTTTGGAGAAGTCCTGCAGCCAACAGGTGAGGAAACTCCATCCCGAGGAAGCCCAGGAGCCAATCCCTGGCTAGTGGCAAAATTAGCACTGGGGTCCCATCTCTTGTTCACTGCCTTCAGCTCCTTTGGGATGTTGAGTAGGGGGTCAAGATCCTAAATTGAATTTAAATGACTTGAATTTAAAATGACTTAAAAAAAAAAAGCAATAACTGCAGCTTCCCAAGTGAAATTGTCTCATAACCAAATGATGAAGTTAGCCCTTTGGCATCTGGTTAGAAAATGACCTAAGGTCGGGGCGCCTGGGTGGCTCAGTCATGTAGGCGTCTGACTCTTGACTTCAGCTGGGGTCGTGATCTCACAACTTGTGGGTTCGAGCCCTGTGTGGAGCCCTTCATTGGGCTCCACGCTGCTGGGGCAGAGCCTGCCTAGTATTCTAAATACATACATACGTACGTGATTCTAAACAAATACATACATACACACAAAACAAAAGAAAACGACCCAAGGTAATAAAGAGCAGAGAGGTGATTTTCAAGACACCGTGTCTCCAGTGTACTTTGTACAAGTCTTTGGCTACAGGTCCCCTGAGCGTCACTATTTCTGTAATTCAGAAGTATAGTTCTCTCCAGAGTTCATTTACTATTTCACCTTTGAGGGGTACAGTTTGTGGAAATCTGTCATTGTGAGGGCTTTCAGCTTTTTAAATGTTCTTTTAAGTAAAGGAACTGGCTTATGCCATTAAGTGTTCAGAGTTCTTGCGAAGATCTCCTTTATAGCATTTATTCCTCTTTGTAATAGAGTATGGGAATATGCTGCATATCACATGGTTTCTTGAGTCCATGACCTTTGAGAGAGAGTTTGGTTTATTTTTATTTAAAAAAAAAATATTTTTTTAATGTTTATTACTTATTTTTGAGAGAGGGAGAGACAGTGCAAGCTGGGGAGGAGCAGAGAGAGAGGGAGACACAGAACCCGAAGCAGGCTCCAGGCTCCCAGCTGTCAGCACAGAGCCTGAAGTGGGGCTGGAACCCACGAACTGTGAGATCATGACCTGAGCCGAAGCCGGACGCTCAACTGACTGAGCCACCCACCCAGGCGCCCCTATTTTATTTTTTTAAAAAAGAGTGTGTAAACTCCTTTGCTGTGAGAAGGTTGCTCCTTTTCCATGTATCAGCAGCAGGGTCTGGCATCTACAGATGAAGCTTATCTGGCAGGTGGTGGAAAGAAGGATGGCCCCAAGTGTCTGTGCTGAGTGAACAACTAATAGGACGAGGGCAGAAATAGGAATTTATTCAGTGATTCCTGTTTATTTTCAGGCGCTGTATATATTGACCAGTACTGCAATCCTCTCTCTGACATCAGCCTCAAAGATATCCAGGCCCAGATTGACAACATCGTAGAGCTGGTCTGCAAAACCCTCCGGGGCATGAACAGTCGCCACCCCAGCTTGGCCTTCAAGGCAGGTGTGGAATTGCTTTGGATCCAACTGTATTTGCAAAAGAAAACCTAGCAGAGCTATTGGTTAATGTGAGAAATTCTGTAGTATGTTTCCATTATGTTACCAAAGAAGCAGTTAATGACACAACCACATGTTCACTTGGAAATGTGAAAGACTTGAACTTCATATTCTTTCCTCCACCCTGGACTGGCAGCACCTACTGAGTATTGTTAGGACATTGCCAGTGTCTGCGTGTGACAGGTCGTTTGGGATGCTGGTCACAGCCTTGCCAGTGCTTCTGTCCTCAGAGTAGATCTCTGTGTTTCAGGTGAATCCTCCATGATAATGGAGATAGAACTCCAGAGCCAGGTGCTGGACGCCATGAACTACGTCCTTTATGACCAGCTGAAGTTTAAGGGGAACCGAATGGATTACTATAATGCCCTAAACTTATACATGCACCAGGTAAATGTGGGTGTATTAAAACATAATCATATGTCTTTTGGAAAGCTCATTTTTGATAAATTGTATAGTTTGGGGCACAGATACATGGTCTTTTCATCTCTCAATGCCCAGTGAAACTCACTTTTGCCTCCACTGCAAGGGTATTGCTATGGATTTTTATTTCTTTATAGTGTCCTCTGTGTGAAAACCCTTGATCATTTCCTGTCTAGAAATACACATTTCTCTGACTTTGTTTGGTTAATTTGTGTCTTATGAACACTAAACTGTGAAACTAATCGGATCTTTTTCCTACACTGGCTTCTAGAAGCCTTGGAAGAAATCTGGCCAGCCATTTTGGCCAAATTGATACTTCGTTTTTATGTGCTTCCTTCTTGACACTGTTTTCAGATTCTGTTGCTCTGTATGCTAATCTTTGTCTGTCATGTTTCATACACTTTCCTTGAAATGACCTTAAATTCTTTTGGAAGAACAGCCTATCTGCACTGACAGAGCGGAGGCTGCTTGGCATTGTCTCTCTTTCCCTTTCCCCCTGCCCCTCCCCTGCTCATTCTCTCTCTTTTTGTCTCAAAATAAATAAATGAAACTTAAAACAAAAAATGGAAGAACAGCCTAGATCACAGGTCTGTAGACTTTTTCTGTAAAGGGCCAAACAGGCCTTTTGGTTTGGCAAGCCAGATGCTCTGTGCCAACTGCTTAGTTCTGCCATTGTAGTTGGAAGGGGGCACAGATGTTACCAAAACAAACGGGTGCGGCTGTGTTCCAATGAAACTGTATACACGGACATAGAAATTTGAGTTTCATGTAATTTTTAATGTGTCACAAAATGGTACTCTTTTGACTTTCTTTAAACACTAAAAAATGTGAAAGCTCTTCTCATGCAGGCCGTACAGAAACAAGTGGTGGACTTGGCCCGCGGACTGCAGTTTGCAGACCCTTGATCTAAAAAAAAGCAAATGTTCATCCACTTAAACCACAAAACCTAGTGTCGTTCCTGATGCACAGTGAGTGCCTAGTAAGGACTTGCTTTGAAGGAATGAGAAGGGAAGGTTCGTTTCTGTGAAGCTAAAGGATTTTTTTTCTCCTTCAGGTTTTGATTCGAAGAACAGGAATTCCGATCAGCATGTCTCTGCTCTACTTGACAATTGCCCGGCAGTTGGGGGTCCCACTGGAACCTGTCAACTTCCCCAGTCACTTCTTGTTAAGGTGGTGCCAAGGTGCAGAAGGGTGAGCCACCTATGCCATATGTTGTGATTGGTCCTCGGGATTCACTCCCACTGTGCTGAGAGGAAGTGTGGTAACGGAACAGAGGTCGACTAGGGCACGGGGGGTGGGGCAGCTGTCTTGTTCCTTGGCCATCAGTGACCGTATTCTGGTTCTGAGAGAAGGGCACTCTGGGTCTTTCTGTATTACTTCTTAAAGCTGCATGTGAATTTACAGTCATCTAAAAGTACGTATAAAGACTAGGACTAGGGGTGCCTGGGTGGCTCAGTCGATTAAGCGTCCGACTTCAGCTCAGGTCATGATCTCACATTCATGAGTTCGAGCCCTGAGTCGGGCTCTGTGCTGACAGCCTGGAGCCTGCTTCCTTTCTGTGTCTCCCTCTCTCTGTGCCTCTCCCTCATTCGCACTCTGTCTCTTTCTGTCTCTCAAAATTAAATAAACGTTAAAAAAAACAAAAAGAGGAATAGAGGAGCACCTGTATGGCTCAGTTGGCTAAGGATCTGCCTCTTGATTTCCGCTCTCACAATTTCTTTTTTTAAATTTTTTTTTTTTTTTTAACGTTTATTATTTTTGGGACAGAGAGAGACAGAGCATGAACGGGGGAGGGGCAGAGAGAGAGGGAGACACAGAATCGGAAACAGGCTCCAGGCTCTGAGCTGTCAGCCCAGAGCCTGACGCGGGGCTCAAACTCACGGAGCGCGAGATCGTGACCTGGCTGAAGTCGGACGCTTAACCGACTGCGCCACCCAGGCGCCCCAGCCGCTCTCACAATTTCTGAGATCAAACACTGTCTGGCTCTGCACAAACCACGTGGAGTCTGCCTCCCTCGCTCTCTGCCCCACACCCGCATGCACATGCACACTCTTTCTCCAAAATGAATAAACATTAAAAAACATGTTTAAGTTTGTTTATTTTGGAGAAAGAGAGTGTGTGTGAGCGGGGAGGGGCAGAGAGTGAGGGAGACACAGAATCTGAAGCAGGTTCCAGGCCCCACGCTGTCAGCACAGAGCCCCACGTGGGGCTGGAACTCACGAACCGCAAGATCCCGAACCTGAGCCGAAGTCGGACACTTAACCAGCTGAGTCACCCAGTGCCCCAAACTAAATAAACTTTAAAAAAAAAAAAAAAAAAAAAGTAGGACTAGGAGTTCAGGATTTTAGGTGGATCTTAAAATCCTTTTGTTGCAAAGCAGATCAGATCAAAGAGTTCTTTTTGTTTACAAGGAATCTTGCTTTTTACTTTTTTTTTAAGTTTTTATTTAAATTCCAGTTAGTTGACCTATGGTGTAATGTTAGTTTCCAGCGTACAATTTAGTGATTCAGCACTTGTGTACAACACTTGGTGCCCATCACAACACGTGCACTCCTTAATCTCCATCACCTATTTCTCCCATCCCCCCGTGCACCTCCCCCCCCACCTCGTAACCATCAGTTTATTCTCTATAGTTAAGAGTCTGTTTCTTGGTTTGCCTTTTTTTTTCTTTTCCCTTTGTTTATTTGTTTTATTTCTTAAATTCCACATATGAGTGGAATCATATGGTATTTGTCTTTCTCTGATGTATTTTGCTTTGCATAATATCCTCAAGTTCCATCCACATCCTTACAGATGGTAAGATTTCATTCTTTTTTATGGCTGAGTAATATTCCACTATATATACACACATGGATATGTATCTATATGTATATGTGTATATGTATACACACACACACACACACACACACACACACACACACACCCCGCACCTTTTTTATCCATTCACCAGTTGATGGACACTTGGGCTGCTTCCATAATTTGGCTATTGTAGATAATGCTGCTATAAACATAGGGGGCATATATCCCTTTGGATTAGTATTTTTGTATTCTTTGGATAAATACCTAGTAATGTGATTGCTGGATTAACCTTTTGAGGAACCTTCATACTGTTTTCCAGAATGGATGCACCAGTTTGCATTCCCACCAACAGTGTGCAAGGGTTCATTCCCCTTTCTCCACATCCTTATCCACACCTGGTGTTTCTTGTATTGTTGATATTCACCATTCTGACAGTGTCAGGTGATATGTCATTGTAGTTTTGATTTGTGTTTCCCTGATGGCGAGTGATGACGAGCATCTTTCCATGTGTCTGTTGGCTATTTGTATGTCTTCTTTGAAAAAATGTCTATTTGTGTCTCCTGCCCATTTTTAATTGGATTATTTGCTTTTGTAGTGTTGAGTTTTAATGAGTTTTTTTAATATATTTTGGATACTAACCCTTTATTGGATATGTCATTGGCAACTGTCTTTTCCCATTGTGTAGGTTGTCTTTTGGTTTTGTTGATTGTTTCCTTCGCTGTGCAGAAACTTTATTTATTTACTTTTTATTTTATTTATTTTTTTGTTTTTTATTTATTTTTGAGAGAGAGAGAGAGAGAGAGACAGAGCACTCGCAGGGGTGGGCAGAGAGAGAGGGGAGACACAGAAACCGAAGCAGGCTGCAGTCTCGGAGCTGTCAGCACAGAACCTGACCCGGGGCTTGAACCCACAAACCCTGCGATCATGACCTGAGCCAAGGTCGGTTGCTTAACCGACTGAGCCACCCAAGCGCCTCAGAAACTTTTTATTTTGATGAAGTCCCATTTGTTTATTTTTGCTTTTGTTTCTCTTGCCTCTGGAGACCTATTTAGAAAGAAGATGCTACCTGTGCTCGCCTCTATGATTTTAATGGTTGCCTGTCTCGTGTTTAGGTCTTTCATCCATCTTGAATTTATTTTTATGAATGATGTAAGAAAGTGGTCCAGTTTCATTCTTTTGCGTGTAGCTGTCCAGTTTTCCCAACACCATTTGTTGAAGAGACTGTCTTTTCTCCGTTGGATATTCTTTCCTGCTTTGTCAAAGATTAATTGATCATATAGTTGTGGGTTCATTTCTGGGTTTTCTGTTCTGTTCACTGATCTATATGTCTATTTTTGTGTCAGTACCAGACTGTTTAGATGACTACAGCTTTGCAAGATAGCTTGAAGTCTGGAATTGTGATGCCTCCAGCTTCGCTTTTCTTTTTCAAGGTTGCTTCGGCTATTTGGGGTCTTTTGTGGTTCCATACAAATGTTAGGATTGTTTGTTATAAATCTCTGAAAAATGCTGTTGGTATTTTGAGAGGGATTGCATTAAATGTGTAAATCGCTTTGGGTAGTTTACACGTTTTAACAATATTTATTCTTATCCATGAGTATGGAGTGTTTTTCCATTTTTTTGTGTCTTCAGTTTCTTACATCAGTGTTTTATATTTTTCAGTGTACAAATCTTTGACCTCTTTGGTTAGGTTTATTCCTAGGTATCTTACAGTTTTTGGTGCAATTATAAATAGGATTGATTCCTTAATTTCTTTTTGCTGCTTCATTATTGTATAGAAATGCCGCAGATTTCTATATGTGGATTTTGTAACTAGCGACTGACTTTACTGAATTCGTGTATCAGTTCTGGCAATTTTTTGGTGGAGTCTTTTAGGGTTTCTACATAGAGTATCATGTCTTCTGCAGATAGTGAAAGTTTGATTTCCTCATTACCGATTTGGGTCCTTTTTATTTCTTTGGGTTGTCTGATTGCTGAGGCTAGGACTTCCAGTACTGTGTTAAGTAGCAGTGGTGAAAGTAAACATCTGTCTTTTTCCTGACTGTAGAGGGAAAGCTGTCAGTTTTTCCTCATTGAGGAGGATATTAGCTGTGTGTTTTTCATATATGGCCTTTATCATGTTGAGGTATTTTCCTTGAAACCTACTTTGTTGGAGGCTTTTATCATGAACGGGTGTTGTACTGTGTCAGAAACTTTTTCTGCATCCATTGAAATGTTTGTATGGTTCTTATCCTTTCTTTTATTAATGTGGTTTATCACGTTGATTGATTTGTGAATGTTGAACCACCCTGGCACCCAGGAAGAAATCCCACTTGATCGTGGTGAATAATTCTTCTAATGAACTGTTGGATTTAATTTGCTAGTATCTTGTTGAGAATTTTTGAATCCATGTTCATCAGGGATATTGGCCTGTAGTTTTCTTTTTGAGTGGTGTCTGTATCTGCTTTTGGTATCAGGGTAGTGCTGGCTTCAGAGATTGAATTTGGGAGTTTTCCTTCTATCTCTATTCTTTGGAATAGTTTGAGAAGAATAGGTATTAACTCTTCTTTAAATGTTTGGTAAAATTCCCCTGTGAAGCCATCTGGTCCTGGACTTCTGTTTGTTGGGGGATTTTTTACTACTGATCCAATGTCTTTGCTGGTCATGGGTCTGTTCAAGTTTTCTGTTTCTTCCTGTTTTAGTTTTGGTAGTATGCTTAGTTTTAGTAATATGCTTCTCGGAATGTATCCATCACTTCCAGGATGTCCAGTTTGTTGGCTTCTAGTTTTTCATAGTACTCTTTTAATTGTTTGTATTTCTGTTTCTCCTCTCTGACTTGTGATTTTATTTATGTGGGTCCTTACTCTTTTTTGATAAGTCTGACTAGAGGTTTATCAATTTTATTAATTTTTTTCAAAGAACTGGCTCCTGGTTTCCTGGATCTGTTCTGTGGTTGTAGTTTCTGTATCATTTATTTCTGCTCTAATCTTTATTATTTCCCTTCTTCTGCTGGCTTTAGTTTTATTTTTCTTTTTCTAGCTCCTTTAGGTACAAGTTTAGGTTGTTGATTTGAGATTTTTCTTACTTGACGTAGATGTGTATTGCTATATACTTCCCTCTTAGGACCACTTTTGCTGCATCCAGAGGTTTTAGACCATTGTGTTTTCATTTTCATTGGTTTCTGTGTATTTTTTTATTTCTTCTTTGATTTCCTGGTTGACCCATTCACGTTTGGTAGCATGTTGTTTAACCTCCTTGTATTTGTTTTATTTCTAAATTATTTCTTGTGGTCGACTTCAAGTTTCATGGCATTGTGGTCAGAAAAGATGCATGGTATGATCTCAGTCATTTTGTATTTGTTGAGGCTCGATTTGTGACCTAATACGTGATCTGTTCTAGAGAATGTCACATGTGCACTTGAAAAGAACGCATATTCTGCCGTTTTAGGATGGAATGTTCTGAATATATCTGTTAAGTCCATCTAGATCAAAGAGTTCTTAAAGTCTTATTTTGCAGTCTTCCATAAAATCTCCCCTCCCTCCCTCCTCACCAGAGAGAGAGAGAGAGGGAGGATGGGGGAGGGGGAGACAGCAGGGTAGCTGAGTTCTTCACTCATGTGCACAGCAAATGCTCAGTTTCTTATCATCAGTGATGCCCCTTTTAGGTAAGGTTGGTGACTGATGTGCATTTTGTAGACCAGGTCAACAAGTTCTGTTTTGTTCTCCTTTAAGCTTGGTGTCCTATTGGACATAAAGCTTTTTTTCAGCTGTAGTCTAGCTTTTGTGAAAGAAATAGTTCATCACATAGTCAGAACTATCTTCTCATTAAATGTGCCATTTAGAGGAAAAAGAAACAAAGTTATTTAATTATTTCCTGTGCTTTGAATGACCTTGTAATATCCTCTGGCGAGTGATGAGCAGTATAGTAGTACCTGAGCTTTAGTGTTGGGCTGGGTTCAGACCTCGGCTTCCTCTGAGCCTCGGTTTCTTCCTCTGTGAAAATGGAGCACATGTTTTTCAAGCATTTGGAGGATTGAGATGGCCCAGTGCTTTATACACCTAGTAGAATTTGTGAATCATACCTGGAAGAAAGGCGTAACTCATCTCTGTATTTCTACCCCTTAGTTTAAAAAATAAAACATGAGGGGCGCCTGGGTGGCGCAGTCGGTTAAGCGTCCGACTTCAGCCAGGTCACGATCTCGCGGTCCGCGAGTTCGAGCCCCGTGTCGGGCTCTGGGCTGATGGCTCAGAGCCTGGAGCCTGTTTCCGATTCTGTGTCTCCCTCTCTCTCTGCCCCTCCCCTGTTCATGCTCGGTCTCTCTCTGTCCCAAATAAATAAATAAATAAAATAAGAAAATAAAAAATAAAACATGAATAGTTGGAGCCTCCTGGGTATTCCTCATCCCCTCCTTCTTCCTCTCCTCTGCAGAGATAACCACCAGTTACCTGCAAGCTTCTGTTATTTCCATGCAAATTTTTATAGTTCATTACATATGTATATTTCCTTAAATGGTATGCAGGGGCGTCCTTTCTTTTCCAGATACCCTTTTCTACACGTATTGCGTGGCTTTGGGTAGCAGGTACCCACTTTCCTTGATTGTAAATGGGGAATATGCTCTCTCAGTCCATTCTCTCTGCCTAGGTAACCCAACCGATTTCCCCAAATATCTCAAAAATAATCTTAAATGCCCATGTAATAATCCACCAAGGATCTCTGCATGATAGAAAGCATTTAAAACTGCAGTTACCATATTATTTGCCACAGAAACGGATTGCTGGGCACAGTTGTGCATGGTAACAGTATCATTTTTTCTTCTCAGGCTACGGTGAATGTGCACTAATGGTGCAGATGAGCAATAAAATAATTTGTCCGTACGCCAGGCACCTGGCAGAAACAAACACCGAGCCCCTGGCTGCGTCCTCAGGGCAAAGGAGTCAGGAGGCCGGTGAGAATAGTGCGGGTGCACAGCCCATGAAGCAACAGCCGGGCTGCAAGCCCTCTCCTTACCTGGACCCACGTTCATGCCCTTGGTCTCTGATCCGTCCCTGCACCAAGACCCTGTTGTCTTACTTACTGTAACTTTATCGTTTACTAGTACCTGGTAGGTCAGACCCCCCCCCCCCCATCGAGTTCTTCAGAATTTCCTTGGCTCTTCTTAGCCTTTTGCTCTTCTGTAGATTTAGAATCCATTTACCAGCCTCCTTCAGAAGTCCATAAGGATGTTAATCGGTACCAGAGTTTACTTTGGATTGGATTCATAGATTAATACGAGCAGTGTTTCAGTGTTTTGCTCCTGAGTCTGTCTGTGAACGGGATGCCTCCCTACACGTGTAAGTTGTCTTTAATATCCTTAAAAAGATTTTATTGTTTTCTTCATTAAGTTCTTTAACTCTTGCCAGACTTATTTGTTAAGTACCTTAAATATTTATTGCTAATGTAAGTGGTAATTTTTAAAATTATGTTTTCTAAGTATTGATGATGTATAGGGATATGACTGATATTTAGGTATAAATCTGATAATCATCCCCTTTGCTGAATAAATTATTGGAGCTAATTGTCAACTCTTGTGGGTTTCCAGTGTAGATGGTCATATTGCCTGTGAATCGTGACCGTTTTGGTTCTTTTCTTTCTAGACTTTGTACATTTGTTTCTTATACTTATTCTGATGGCTGGGTGTTCTCACACAGAGTTGAGTAGAACCAGTGATAGTGGGTACCCTTGTCTTGGGTATGACTTTAGGTGGAATGCTTTCAGAATTTCATCATCAGGCATGATGTTTGGAGTATTTCCTTTCATTGAGATTATCAAAGCTGCCTTCTAAATTCCTAGTTTGCTTAAGTTCTTTTTAATTATTATTATTCTTTTTTTAGAAAGAGGGTGAGAGTGAGTGACGGGCAGAAAGAGAGGGAGAGAGAATCCCACTCCGCTCCCCCACACTGTCCGTGCAGAGCCTGAAGTAGGGCTTGAGCTCACCCAATGCAGGGCTCAAACTCATGAACCAAGAGATAGAATCTGAGCCAAAGTTGGATTCTTAGCCAGCTGAGCCACCCAGCTGCCCCTGCTTAAGTTTTATTAAATAAGTAGGCATTCGATTTTTTTTTTCCAAAATCTCTTTTCTGTGTCTACTGATAAAATCGTACATTTTTCTTCATACGTGCTGAAATAGGTTTTTTAGCATTCAATTCTCCTTTCATTCTTGGGGTACATCTGTCTTAATCATAGGATTTTTAAAAATACATTGCTGTATTTGATTTGCTCCTATTTTATTTAGGATTTTTGTCTGTAATCAATTTGTATATGTGTAGTTCTTCTAGACTCATAAAAAGAGTTGAAGAGCATCTCTTATTTTTGGAACACTGTGTCTGTCTTGCTACAGGAAGTATATTAATATGACTCTAGGAAGAAATCTGACTGGGCTTTTTAAAGCAGCCCAAGTGAGGGGAGCCTGGGTGGCTCAGTCAGTTGGGTGTCTGACTTCGGCTCAGGTCATGATCTCAAGGTTCATGGGTTTGAACCCCACATCGGGCGGGCTCTGTGCTGACAGCTCAGATTCCATCTCCGGCTTCGGATTCCATCTCCGACTCTCTCTGCCCCTTCCCCACTTGTGCTCTGTCTCTAAAGTAAATAAAAACTTAAATAAAATAATAAATAAATAAATAAATAAATAAATAAATAAATAAAGCAGCCCAAGTGAAAATCTCCTGCGTGGTTTGCAGTGGGCATAAGATCAAAGTGGAACAGCTGCTCAAAAAAAAAAAAAAAAAACGCAACTATCCCTGAAACAAAGACCCTCAGGAGTCCTCAGAGAATGTTCTTGGTAATGGTGATGAGGACTTGCTTCATGTGACCTCCTCCCGCCGCTCAGCTCAGCTCAGCTCAGGCCACCACCCATTTTGAGAGCACGGTTCATGGGAGGGGTGGCAGGGTCAAGTGCGGGGGCTCAGCTCTCTGGTCTGGAGCCAGGTTCCCAGGCTGAGCCCTGAGTGCCCACCGGAGTGTGTCTGCAGGGTCGGGGGCAGGACTCTTGGCAGGGCTGGGTTCTGTAACTTTCCTCACAGCCCCAGGGGCCTAGGGCCCACAGACGTTAACTGTGCTAATCTGCAGAATCATAAAGTGCCTCGGGCCTTCCCACCCAACTTCTGATAGAGCGTTTTGTAGACTAAGGTCAATAAATTCTCTTCTGTTCTCTTTTAAACTTGGTTTGATCTGGCTTAATCTCCTCGCAAAACTGTATTTGATGGCACGCATTGGTGCCGTTTCCTAAACATTTGTGTCCTGAAGTCTCAACACAGCAGGGAATGTCTAAAGGGTCAGATTTTGAACTTTAGACAAGGCCTTACTATTTCAAGTGAAAATGCTGCTGTGTTAATAATATTCAGTCTCTAATTTGAGCTACTTGTGGGGAGGGGGGAGGGGATGTTAGACATTGCCTTGTTCAGCTCTGACTTGAGATTTGGCTAACTGCCTGTGCTGTCTGGATAGGGCAACCCTGGACATCTTTGACTACATCTACATAGACGCTTTTGGGAAAGGGAAGCAGCTGACAGTGAAAGAGTGTGAATACCTGATCGGCCAGCACGTGACGGCAGCACTGTACGGGGTGGTCAACGTGAAGAAGGTGTTACAGCGAATGGTGGGAAACCTTTTAAGCCTGGGAAAGCGGTAAGGTTTTCGTGGTTTTCCAGCACTTCTGCAGAGTGCATGTCTTTGGAGGCTCGGATTGCATTACAGAGGATTTTATTTGATGGGCCTCCCGTCACGCGGCAAAGCTGTGGATGCCGGGAGGCACAGTTGGGCTGTCTGCGGCTGTCTACCCACCACAGAGAGAAACGCATCCTTGTGACATAATGCTGTCCTGGCTTGAGATGTACTGAGTGACTTTGACACTTTTGCAATGGACTTGTGTGCAAGTTTTCTGTAATATTTTCAATATTTTCTTTAGTAACCAGAATATTTGAGACTGGTAAAGGTTACTTTTCAGGGCAGTATGTTCTTCGGTCCAAGTCCTTGTCGTCGTCCTTTGGTTTATACATTTCTATCACTTAGATAAGAAAGCAAACAAAAGTATGAAACCATTCTGCCTCTGAGTCCAAGGGAATATGTCTTACAGGCAAAATAGAAGATTGTATGTTGTAGTCGTAGTTCCCTGCCTAACGGTGGAATTCTTTGTTCTTTTAAAATAGGCTGTATTTTTTAGAGCAATTTTAGGTTCACAACAAAATGGAGTGGAAAGTACAGAGAGTTCTCCTAGTACCCCCCCCCCCGCACCTCCCCAACATCCCCCATCAGAGTGGGACACTAGTTACAGCTGACGAACCCCCACAGACACGTCATCCTCAGACTCTGCAGTTAACACCCGGCTTCCCTCTTGGTGGCGTACGTTCTGTGGGTTTGGATGAACACACCATGACGAACCAACCGTCGTGGTATTGTGCATAACAGTTTTACTGCCCTAAAAGTCCTCTGTGCTCCACCTAGGCAGAAGTTATTTTTGATTATGTGCAGTGTTATTGAGGTGACTATACAGTGAAAGTGCTTACAGTTTTCATGCCCATCACCAAAGTGGGGTACAAAAGTTAACGTTTCTTCTGGGGCTTTTTTAATATTGTTACTAAGATCATTGTAATTATTTGCCGAACAGAGAGGAGGTACCGGAATCCGAAAAGGTGGGTGGCCTTTGTGTCCATTACTCATAAAACCTGGGTCTTGAAAAAGAGGGTCTCAGCTGAGAAGCAAGCAGAAAGTGAGGCCGTGATTGATTTCCCCCACCAGGGAAGGCATCGACCAGTCTTACCAACTCCTGCGAGACTCCCTGGATCTGTACCTGGCGATGTACCCGGACCAGGTGCAGCTTCTCCTCCTGCAAGCCAGGCTCTATTTCCACCTGGGCATCTGGCCAGAGAAGGTAATTATTTTACTTTGATGCTTTGCACTTGCGTTAGAGAGGAACTCTAGCTTGAAAGGCGGCTCTTGGAAGTTTATCCTATCAGCCTGGAGGGTAAACGTGAATTTATTCACTCTCCCCATCTCGGCCTGTCAATTAAATGTTTTTTGCCTCCTTTAAATCTAAAAAACTTGGCTACACTGCCAGGGGTTGCCTGTTCTCTTTGTGGTCCATGCCTTAAACACCTGGAAGCACAAGGCCTCAGCTCTGCAACCCACCTGTTCGTGCCCACACGTGTTCCCCCCGGGTCACCCTGACTCAGCAAGGGGAAGCAGAACTTTAAGTGTTCACCCTCCAGCAGTGCTGGTGGTGCTCACACTGACCATGTGAGCACCCCTGTTTAACAAAGGAAAAGTAGATCTTGGCTGTGTTCTGGTCCAGCTGCTGGGTTTCACGGACTGGTTCCGTCTTTGAAAACTGTGGATTCTGATACAGTCCCACTTGGGCTCCTCCTTTTTCTAATGTCCCCTGTGGCCATCAGCAAGCCCTTTCAGAGGACCGCGGCGTCTGCGATCAGAAACGCTCCTCAGCAAGCTGTGGGTGCAGCAGGTGTCTGAGTGCGAGGGTGTGTTACAGCGTGGGAGCAGCTGTGCCTTTCCATCATGCGCTGGCTTTTCCAGGGGAATATGTTAATAATCCATTATGTCTGTTTAGAGCAGCCTGGCGAGAGAATTTTGTTCCGAGTGCTCACAGGGACATCAGCATAAAATCATCCGTTCGTGTTGTTAGAGAGGGGTAAATAGTATGACCCCACATTGCTTAGGTTTAAACTATCTCATTTATTCCCCACTTCAAAGATGTGGAATCGTTCTGAGAAAGGACCCATCGATAGGAACATCCCTGAGCTCCTATCTTAAGAGGTCATCTGTAGTCCAAGTAGCAGATGTCCTCCTGGAACATCCTGTGGTCTGCCAGAACCAGACCCTCTACCGAAGTCACCACCTAGGTTTCCTGGGGGAAAGTGCAGGAGCTCTGGCATCCTTACCTTTCTTTGATGATGGACTCCGTTCAGTGCTCATGCTGTGCACTGGGGAAATACCTCAGTACCCTCCGTGGATGACCAAGAGTGCCAACCTGCCAAGCAGATGTCACTAGAACGAGATCCCGGTTGCTTACGTGCAGAACATTTTTCCTCATGACGACCATTCGTTTGCTTCTGGGGTTGAGCACCTTAGACGGCCCCTCATGCGGGGATCAGGAATGCAAAGTCGCTCCCCTCCATGAGAGTGCACTTGAGCTAGGCGGGCGCCACCAGAGAGAGTGGGAACACGGGGGCTTCTGATGAGGAAATTTCCAGGGGACACTGAAGCCATGAGGAAAGGCTCCTCTCCAGAGAAGGTGTTTGAGGTGGACCTTGAAGGGTGGGAAACCATTCAGAGGGCAGAAAAGGCAGCTGTTCCCGTGGGCAGGGGCAGCCTGTGCCTGGCACGGAGGTGGACGGGCCCGGCACTGTGGGCCCACCCAACAAGGCTTTGTATGCCCGTACTCATATATGGGCATGGAAACGTGAGCAGCTGTGTGCATATTTTTCAGATCAGTTTCTGGAAGGCTTGGAATTAGTGTGGCCTTATTAGTTCCCAAACTGGGAAGACTAGAAAGTCAGCTTGTTTTCAGTTGAAGTAAATCAGAAAGAGCGAAGAAACACAAGCCCTCTGGGTCACTGTCGTCATAGTCCAGGGTCCTTGTGGCTGTGACGGGAAGAGACAGTGGAGGGTGGTCATGTTTTGAAAAGTCACTGGCACCAGACGCCTCCTTCCAACCCTGTGGGGTGGATGCCGGGTTTTTGTCATTCTGTAAATAGTGAAACTGAGGCAGCGGGAAGTCAGGTAACCCGCTAAGGCCACCCGCGCTGGCATCAATGGCGTTAGGAATTGCGCACAGACAGTTCGGTGCCCGAGCCCACCCGCACGCCTCACCCCTGTGGGCCAGCGGGCTACGGGGGGGATGGTGAAGCCGGCACCCGGGCCCGTTCTGCTTCCTGCTGCCAGACCTCCCTCCTCAGTTTGACCCATAGCCCTCCCTCCCTTCCCTCACCCTCCTCTACGTCTCACTGGAAAAGATACCCTTCTGGTTTTCCAAGGCAACTCTCTGTGCTCCAGATCCCACTCTGTTTTCCTTTATTTCTCCTATGTCTACAACTCCCTGTTTCTGCTGTCTGCCGTTGGCGTTCTGCTGACTCGGATCGATCTTTCTCATCTTTGGGGAAAAAACAAAACGCGCTCCCATGACATCCCTGCGGCCGCCTCCTTATCTCTCTCCTCCCCTGCGGGGCTCCAGCCCCAGATGGCCGCATGCCTGGCCTCCCACCTGCGCCCCAGAACATGGGGATCATTTCCCCCCTCCACACGCCGCTCTTGCCAAGGAAGCCAATGACCCCTTTTGACAGAAACCGTTCTTTTTGTTGACGAATCCACAGATACTTGTCTTTCCTTATCTTTCTGGATCACTGAGGGCCATTCACTGCTCAAAACACTCTGTTCCTTTGAGTCTGGTCCATGGTTCTCAGCCTCTTGCTAGTTCTGTGTCCTAGGTTTCTTCCCCGCAGGGTAGTTTCTAGACTTCGGTGAACACCTTTCCCCGAGGTGAGGTCACCTGGCCTTGCTTCAGTTACCGTCCGCAGGCTGACCGCTCCCGACGGACGCTCTGCCTGGACCCTGGGCTCCAGACCCGCGTGCCCAGGTGTCTGCTGCACGTGTGCCCATGGCCCCATCTCCTAGACCGCCGCCCAGGCCTCCTGCCTGCTCTCCCCCCCTCCACTCTTACCCCTCGGAACCTGTTCCGTACACTGGGGCCGGAGCAATCTCTGAAGATGTCGGCCCTGCCCCTTCAGTGCTCAGAACCCTCCGAGTGTCTGCCTCGGTGTCGTGAAGATCAGGCTCATTCTCTTCGTCATGGCTTACTAGATTCTCGGCGGTCTGGCCCTGCCAGCCTCAGCTGCCTCGGTGCTCACGGTTGCCCCTTTTGGACGCTGTGCTGCCCGGCCGCGCCCTCCACTCGCCCGTGTTCTCTCGCCTCAGGGCTTGGTGCGCGCCCCGGGGCTGCCCCAAACGCCTTTCCTTAGGCCTCGGTCCCATTGGCTGCGCCTCCGAAACCCCTTCCCCAGCCCGTCCGCGGCAGTCCAGGTCCCCTGCTCTGCCGGCCGTGTGCTTGGGCTGCCGCAGAACGTCTTCTGAGGACACTGTGGCTGCGTGTGTACTGTGCCTTCGCCAGGGACCGGGCTCCCTGAGGGCGAGGACCGCATCTGTGTGGTTCTTCAGGGTAGCAGCCCCCCTGGCTCTCCGCCCAAGGCCCGAGACGCAGGAGGTGCTCAAAAAAATGGTTTGGACGAGTGATTAAGATCTTTGTTAGATAATGAGGGAGAGGATATCCAGATTTTCCAACAAGGGAGACTGTTTGGGCGCGTTAAAAGTGGGTATTTGGATGGGGCGCCTGGGTGGCTCAGTCGGTTAAACATCCAACTCTTGATCTCTGCTCAGGTCTTGATCTCCGGGTCATGAGTTCGAGCCCCATGTTGGGCTCTGTACTGGGTGGGTATTGGGGCGCCTGGGTGGCTTATTTGGTTGGGCATCCAACTCTTGATTTCAGCTCAGGTCATGATCTCACAGTGGTTCGTGAGTTCGAGCCCTGCACCGAGCTCTGTGCTGATAGTGCTGAACCTGCCTGGGATTCTCTCTCTGTCCCTCGCCCCCTACCCCTCAAAAAAAACGGGTGTTTGGAGAACAGACTTGTTTCAGGGGCAGGAGAAAGTGTTCAGTTTGGGGTTTGTTGGATTGGATACGACCGGGGCCATTGAGTGCAGCTGTCTGAGGACATCTGGCAGGGGCTCCCCGTATCAGCGTCTGGTGGCTGAAGCCCCAAAAGCAGAAGAGCCCCCAGCCAAGTGGAGGTCTGCAGCATGGAGCCAGGCACTTCACAGAGAGCCACAGGGGAAACCGGTAGCCGGGACAGAACAGGGTCAGCACACTCTGCTGCCTGGATTTGTGGATATGTTTTATCAAAGGCACATTTCGAAAGAGGCCCATCTGCTTGCTTTTTTATCGCTGGCTACTCTCCAGCCACAGGGGGCAGAGGAGAGTAGTTGGGTCCGACACCATGTGGGCCACAAGGCCGCAGTTACTCTCTGGCTCCTTACGCTAAAGGTTGCCAATCATGAGTGACAGACCCCTGTGTTCCAAGATCCCTACCCCCAAAATTGTGGGCTCTTGGGATTGTCAGCCTAGACATGTGTTTGGAGACATCATAACGCCCCCCACCCCCGCCGCTGTCATCAGTACTGTCCTTCAGGAGCACACCAGGCCCCTGTCATGGTATCTTTTCTGTTTCTGCCCTCTCCCTTCACCCTGTCATCTGCACATCTGGGGACAGGGAGTGGTAATTACCCTTGAACCTTGTCTCTTCCTGATGCTACAAGGGAGTTTAAGCCTTCCCCTGTGCTTACAAGACTCCCAAGATAGGTCTGTTGCACTTATCTGCAGGGGAGGGGCTGCTAGTTAGGGAGGGAAGCTGTATCTGTAGAATGTAGCAGAAGTGTGGTCAGAAGTAACTATAATTGGGGCGCCTGGGTGGCTCAGTCGGTTAAGCGTCCAACTTCGGCTCAGGTCATGATCTCATGGTTCGTGGGTTTGAGCCCCGTGTCGGGCTCTGTGCTGACAGCTCAGAGCCTAGAGCCTGTTTCAGATTCCATGTCTCCCTCTCTCTTGTGACCCTCCCCTGTTCATGCTCTCTCTCTCTCTCTCTCTCTCTCTCAAAATAAGTAAACATTTTTTAAAAAGTAACTATAGTCAACCCTTGCACAGACGGAGCGGGGTTGGGGGGGGCAGGTGTAGGGGTGCTGACCCCTGACACAGTCAAAACTCCATGCATAACTTTTGACTCAAAACTTAACTGATGGCCTGCTGTTGATTAGAAGCCTCTCGGATAACAACTAGCTAGTTAACATATTGTGCATGTTTTATGTGTAACATACTATATTCTCATAATAAAGTAAGCTAGAGGAAAGCAAATGTTACTGAGAAAATTACAAGAAAGAGAAAATACAATTACAGTCCCGTACTGGAAAAAATCCTCATATAGGTGGACCCATGCAGTTCAAACCCGTGTTGTTCAAGGGTCGGCTGTAGTTGGAGCTGCATATGGGAACAGGAGGAAAGCCACACGCAAGCGCCGGAAATAGAACTCACCATTCAGATCCGATGCTTTTAGCTTCAGAGGATGAATATGATTAGTGTCCCCCAAAGTAAAGCACAGTACAAATTAAAGCAAAGGTGGGTGGTGGATGGAAATTGGCTCTCAGTTGATACTGGTTGAAGCTGAGTTTGAGGTGCTTAGGGTTATACCATTCTGTCCATTTGTGTGTGTGTGTGTGTGTGTGTGTGTGTGTGTGTGTGTGTGTGTGTGTGTGTGTTTTAAGCAACCTTACTGATTTTTTTTTTTTTTTTAATTATTTTGAGAGAGAAAGGGCATTCGCACAGGAGGGGCAGGAGTGAGGGAGAGAGAGAATCGCAAGCAACACTCGGCACTCACTATCAGCCCAGAGCCTAGCATGGAGTTTGAGCTTGTGAACCGTGAGATCATGGCCTGAGCAGAAATCAAGAGTCAGATGCTTAACCGACTGAGCCATCCAGGCACCCCAGTTTTTATGGGTTTGAAAGTTTTCCTAACAATGAATTAAAATGCTCCTGCTCTTGCTCTGGTAAGAAGGTGGTTGCGACCTTCGGTTTGGAGTCAGCCCCCCCCGGTCCACATTCTCCCTCCACACTTTCATACTCTGGGACCTCCAGCAAGTTCCTTAACTTGATGATGCCTGATTCCTCTTTGGAAATCAGCATTGACTATACTTCACATTGGGAGGATGAAATGAAATAAATGTGATGGGCTTGGCACGAATCAGTGATCAGTGGAGAAGAAGCATTCACAAAATACTGAGATCCTGCAAATACCAATCTGGAGGTTAGGAGTGGGTTTCATAATAACATCTTACACTGCAAAAAACTAGGTTTTGGTGTTTTCTTTATGTTTGTGTATTTGAGGGAGAGAGTGCACGTGTTTGCATGGGAGGAGCAGGGGAGTGGGGAGAGAGAATCCCAAGCAGTCTCCACACTCAGCGCGGAGCCAGACTCAGGGCTCGATCTCATGAACTGTGAGATCCTGACCTGAGCCAAAGTCAAGAGTCGGGTGCTTAACCGCCTGAGCCACCCAGGTGCCCTGCAAAAAGCTAATTTTCACAGCACTTTTGGTGGGTCAAAATACATCAGGAAATAGGACAGTTACTAGTCATCATCTGATAACGTGAATAAACTAACTTAAAGGTAAAAACCATTTGCTGGATCTGGGACTAGAATATAGGTCACTCTGTCTGCTTACCTACTCTGTCTTAGGGCTCAGTAAATAGGAAAAGATCCTGTTTCCAAAAGAAGAACATGTCAGAGACCCTCTGCTAAATGGCATCATAGGTGCTAAGTGATTTTGTGTGTGTGCGCGCGTGTGTGTGTGTAAAACTTTATTTGAATTTGCAGGTTTCCTTAGCAGCACTGTGTACGGTAGGAAAACATAACCTTGGAGTCAGCTCTGCCACGAGCAGCTTAGTCATTTAAATTCCACATAGATGTGGTTTCTCCTTGTCCACTTGAGTGCGTGCGGAATTGCACTGCGAGTTAAAATAGCTGAAAATGATCGGTACGTGTTCAGAACCTTGAGACCCACGGCTTCATCAGCTAAGCTCACGGGCATCACTCCGTGGCTTCTGTGTAGCCCCTTCCCCCTGGGTAGTCGAGGCAGCTCTGTCACACGTCCCCTTGATCTGGATTGAAGCAGCTGAGCAGTTACTTTTCTTCCTAGTTGGTCAGCGATGTATTAAAACCCTCTCCTTTCTGTGTATAAAGAATGGAATCCCCACACTGACCAGCAAGAGTGTTACCACCTTCTGTTGGAGTTCCCCAATCCAGACATGTCTGTGGGTGGCAGGCTCTTGCCTCCTCACCCCTCGCTTGTTCTGGCCCACCGTGTTTCTAAATAATTCCCACGTTCCCGCTGGTTGAATCTGCTGTGGGACCAGTGCCCGGCGTTAGAGGGGAGACCACCAGCTCCCAGACGTGGGGGGCATCAGCACGGCCCCCAGCTTGCCGTCTTGTGCCAGGTTAGGTAGCTCTAAATCCTGTGCCGCAAAAAAGAAAAGGCCTAAATGAAAATATTATCTCCTAGTCTTTCTGTCTTGTCTTGAAGGTGCTTGACATCCTCCAGCACATTCAAACCCTAGACCCCGGGCAGCACGGGGCGGTGGGCTATCTGGTGCAGCACACGTTAGAGCACATCGAGCGCAAGAAGGAGGAGGTGGGTGTGGAGGTGAAGCTGCGCTCCCACGAGAAGCACAGAGACGTCTGCTACTCCATTGGGCTCATTATGAAGCATAAGAGGTGAGTGCCCGTGGCGGCCATCCCCACGCGGCTGCAGAGGACACACGTGCCTGCCAGCACGCGTCTCAGGAGCCGCCGCCACAGACTGGCCACCGCGGGAGTCGCCCGAGGCCGAGCTGGTCTGAACCGCATCTACCCTTTTCGTTTTGTAAGAAGAGTCTCGCTGTCCTCGCTCAGGGTCTTCTAATGGGAGAGCTGTAAGCTGGGGGGGTTTCCGCTCATTTCCTCGTTGTCCTGACGCTTCGTTTATCTCCATCCCTGTGAATCCGAGTTGCAGGTAGGGCTTGCCCGTCTGTAGGGCAAGCTCATGGTCGATTGACTAGGCAAAACTCAACCGCGTCCACAGCGACAGTGCCGGTTACGATTTACGTGCCACCGGCAGGCTGGGAGCGGAGGGTCCTGTTCTCCCCTACGTGTTATTGCCAGACTTTTAAAAATGCACTTACAGAGTAAATGGCGACTGGTATTTCATTGTGGTTTTCGTTTGCATTTCCCCGGTTGACTACGCGGATGGGCTCGTGAACCTGGAAAAGAAGCTCATTCAAGTTTCCTTTTATTAAGCGCATCTTCAAGTCTTCCTGTTTTTCATTTGAGTTATTCATCTTTCTTAGGGGTTTTCAGTCCTTTATCCTGTTACTTGTGTCTGTGTGCATATACGTTGCCAATATCTTTTCCCAGTTTGGGGCTAGTATTTTTTATCCTTTTAGTGCATTCTTTTTTTTCTTCAACTTTAATATGGAAATTTCAAGCATATATGAGTAGAGACGAGGATAGTGAACCAGACGATGCTCCCATAACCAGCTTCAACAGTTGTCGTGAGGGTCTGCCTTCACTCTTTTCATCCCCCTAACCCCGCCCCTCCCTGGAAGCTGGTACCAGATGTCATTCCATCTGTGGCTCACCTGTAGCTGTTTCAGTGTGTGTACCTAAAAGGTAAGGCCTTGCTGTCTCCTTTAAAAGTACATTTACCATCCTCTTGTATCTAAGAAAAAAACAACTCCTTCACCTCCTCACTTAGGTCTAGTCAGGGTTCCTGTTTCCCCAGTTGTCCTGTAGTTTTTTAATAGTCTGCTTCAATCTGGGTCCTTTTAATACTATTAAATTGAGTACTCTTTTCCCTTATGGCTGTATTTTTCATATCTGGTTTAAGAACTCTTTTTATGTCCTGTGTCATGAAGCTAGCCTACAAATTCTGTGTTTTCTATCCAGGCCTTTGTCCCCCTAGGACACTGTGCGCTGTTCTCAGGCCTGGGTCCTGATCCCTTTTTCCATTTGGATAACCAGTTGTCCTGTGAGTCTCCGTTGAAGTCTGTTTTTTTCCACCTGAAGTGCTATCTTGATAATAAGAGGGGTTTGTAAAGGGAGCCAAGAGTGTCCTGAAAAATGCTTATTAACAGGGATAAAAGCAGGTAAATTTGTAAGAACATGAACTTAAGAGAAGCCAAGCCATCGTTTATATATTTCATAGTTGCTGTGACAGGGTCCAGGGAATTGATTTGCCCTTGCTCTTATGTTAATTAGGTATGGCTATAACTGTGTGATCTATGGCTGGGACCCTACCTGCATGATGGGACACGAATGGATCCGAAACATGAACGTCCACAGCCTGCCTCATGGCCATCATCAGCCTTTCTATAATGTTCTGGTGGAGGATGGTTCTTGTAGATATGCAGCCCAAGGTGAGTAACTAGTCCTGTCTGTACCTGTAGTGACACACAGGCACATTTTAAGCACACATTTGAGCGCTCCAATATTGTGGGCACAGTCATCAGTTTATTTAGAGATGGCTAACCTCATCAGGGCCAGTATTCTGCTAAACATGGGTGGGTATGCCGTGCTGCAGCCATGCCTTGGGTTAGTCGCTGCCCTTAGATTCTTCCCTCCATCACCGCCACACCCAGGACCCCGTTCCAGTGCTGTTGCCGACCTCTGCCGACCTCTGTCATTGCCTTTGCCAAATTCCCAAAAGTCTTGCTGCCCAGTGCCCTGCCCATATGGTCTGCCTGAACTGGAGGGCACCGAGTGGACAGTGTTGGAAGGATCACCCCAGCAGCCTCTGGCATCCTGAGGCGGGCGGCCTGCTCTGCTTCCCCGGGGATGCCCTCAAGTGGCCACTGTGGGAACTGCAGCCCACGGCACTGGCTCTGAGAGCCCCTGGTAGTCAACAGGTGCTTGGTGGTGTCTGGGGCCACTGCCAGCCCTGATAGGTGCTCGTCCAGGGCACTCGTGAGGGGGGAGTGGGTGGAGTCTGGAGAGGCAGGTTAGAGGCAGATGCCTGCAGTGTGGGTCTCCTTTTTCCTTGTTCCTCCATTTAGCGGGATGAACTTACTGTATGGCTACCTGTCAAGGCATTCACAGCTTTTGTTTTATTAATAAAAACAAACACAAACGTGGGGCGCCCGGCCGGCTCAACCTGAAGAGCCTGCAACTCTTGATCTCAGGGTTGTGAGTTCAAGCCCCATGTTGGGCGTAGAGATTACTAAAAAAAATAATAACCACAAATGCTAATGTAGTGCTGGTCTGTGACAGGCAGTGTTCTGATGTATATTAACTCCACTTGAGAATAGGAATACTGTCCTCATCATACTCGTGTTGTACATGAAGAAACTGACGCGTGTGGGCTCATTCCAAGTTTAATCTAACAAAGTGTGAATTTGAACCTGACACGTTGGCCGAGAGCCATGCCCTTAACTGTCATTGCCACACCTGTTTGTGTCTGACCTAAAGCATCAGGTTTGACCTAACTCAGTATTGTGTTGGTAAATGTAATAATAGAAATTTCGGATGTATAAAAATCTCAGACTAGAAAGTTTCCTATTCATGTTAACTCCTCAGAAGCTGAGAGAGGGTTGTATACAGAATTGAGAGAGATTCTGTTCATTGAGGCTGTGCAGGAAGCTTAACCTCCATCAGTATGCTGGGACAGTTGTAGGAGAAGGGTCTGTGTGTCCCCTGTTAGATGAAGGGGCCGATGGGGATTTCATTTAACTTTTGAAGCTGTGCCATATTAAAAAAAAAAAAAATCGTACCAACAGTGTCTAAAAACCAACAAATGATTTAGAAATTAGTGGATGATTTGGTGGACTCTTGCACCCCCACTAGTCACCTGGTGAGCATTGCATGTCACATATCCCAAGAGTGAAGGGCACCGTCCCTTCCCCAGCATCACAGGCCAGTGTCCGGGGCTCCACCGTGTGTGTGCCTTTGCTGCCCTTTACGTACGGTCGATATTAAGACATCTAGCATTTAATGTTTGAGTTTCTAGAAACATACTAACTTTAAAATGAGCTTCTCAGAGTAGGTAAAACTGGGTATGCAGTTGTAGGTGTTCCAAATTTGGTGTCTGTATTGAAGATTGGGGAATTCATCTCAAACAGATCTAAGCAAACATGCGCTGTAATGTCAGGTTTATCAGAGTTGTGGTGTAGTAACGACTTAAAAAACAAAACAAAACAACTTCCTATCTGGTTGCGATTCTGCATTCTAAAACTGAGATTGAGCTGAGTGAATGTGAGCAAGGTTCGCAGTTGCCTTTCTTAGTTTGAAATTCTGAGACTTTTAGAGGCTCTTAGAGGTGGACGACCAGGATTCCCCTACGAGCGCTGTCCGTCTGCCCCGGGGCCCTGTCGGCCCTCGGTCGCTGTTTCCCAGGTGCCGGGCCGCGGGACCAGAGAGCATCCTGGCCTGTGCGTTCCGAGGGGCTCAGGGGCTCTGGGGCCACCATCTCTTCCCTGTCCTTCCCCTCATCATCTGTCCGGCCCGCGGAGGACACCAGCTGTGTCTCCTGCACGTCTGTCCTGTTTCTATCCCCTGATTTCCATTCCTGCCCCCCACACTCCAGCCACACCTGCTCCTTGCCTGTATCATGCCGTCTCTCACTGGCATCCACCAGACTCCCCTGCATGGCGGTGACCTGGACCCCGTCCCACAGCCTCCTCTCTGCTCCCGCCCCCAGCGCACTCCAGCCAGCCAGACCTTGTTCTTTGAGACCATCCTTCGCACAAGTCTTTGTGCAGGTGGTTGTCCCTCACAAGCAGGCTCTTTTCTCTAATGCTTCAGGTTAATGTCACTTCCTTCCAGCAGCTTTTCTCCCCCCCTGCTGTTCCCCCACAGGGCTCAGATTGGGTCGGCTGTCCCTGCTCCGAGCTCCCTGACACCCCCCGCCCCTTCCGAGTCCTCACACCTTCATGGGAATTGCAGGATTTCCCGTTGACCATCTGGCCCTCTCTCTCCGTCGCAAGCTCTGTGCATGTAGAGCCAGACCCCAGTCTGCCCGTCTGGTGAGGAGTCCATGCCGCGGGGTGCTCCAGACCCCAGTGGATGTTCACATCTGTCTGACAGAGAAGCTTATAGACACAGATGCAGTGGTGCTGGCGGGGTGGCTCAGTCGGTTGAGCGTCCGACTCTTGATTTCGACTCAGGTCATGATCTTGCAGTTCAGGGGTTCGAGCCCCACTTGGCCTCTGCGCTGACAGCACAGAGCCTGCTTGGGACTCTGTCTCTCCTTCTCTCTCTGCCCTTCCCTCGCTCACGCTCTCTCCCTCAAAATAAATAAGTTAACTTAAAAAAGAAGTGCAAAATAATGAGGTGAGTGTAAATAGCACGTCATTAATAAGATGCTAACTGTTTTTACAACTTTGGATTAAGAGGATTTTCAAATATGCAAAACGGTCAGAAGTATACATCGAATACCCCATACACCGTCCATTAGATTCAACAGCTAGCGTTTACCATATTTGTTTTATCTGTAGGTAGAGATTTTAGGTTTCTGCTGAACTTTTTGAGAGACTATTGCAGACCTAACGACCCGAATGCTTAATCAGGCGTCGTGTAAGAATAGGATGTTTCCATGCGTTGCCACAGTCACATCGCCACGCGTGACAAGTAAACGTCTGCTGTCTGATGCCCGGTCAGCGGCCCCGTTTCCCACTTGCCACCAGCCCGGCTTTGATAGCCGCTTGCCGCCCGTCGTGATCCAGCCAGGATCCTCGCACTGCGTTTGGTTGCTATCTCCAACGGCAGAGCCTTTTCTCTTCCTAAGACCCGTTCATTCCTCATTCCTCACTCCTCACCTCGTTTTCTTCCTTTCTCCTGCGACTGACTTCTTGAAGAGTCCAGGCTGGTTGTCTCGCGAACGCCTAACATTCCGCGTGTGTCTCACTGTTTCCTTCTCTGCGTTATCTGCAAACTGGAAGCAGAGTCTGAGGCTGGATTAGATCAGGTGCATATTTTTGGCTCGAATGCTCACTGTCAGATGCTGTGTGTGTCTCCTGCATCTCCTCCAGAGCCCGTGTGATCGATGTCCCACTGGTGGTAGGCGGAGTTTGGTCACTTAGCCAAGATCGATGTAAGACACAGTTTTCCCTTTGCAGCTAACACTGTGACGTCCCGTGAATATCCTGTTCCTGATAACTTGAACCCTTATTTTTGTTTTAGTACCTGTTGAATCTCCTTGCCTAAATTATTGCAGGAGAGTTGCAAATGCTGCCCTTCTCTTTCATTTCTGTGAACGAGAGCTTCCCTGTCCCCTCCCCCTGCCCCCTTTTTCCTTCCTTGCTTATTTCCCTCTCACTTCTTCCCCTCTCCCGTAAATTCCTGAGTTAATTTATTTATTTATTTTTCTTCAGGGAGACAGTGCCAAGGGGGGGCGGGTGCAGAGGGAGAGAGAGGACAAACACACTGGGACACCTGGCTGGCTCCGTTGGTAGAGCATGTGACTTTTTTTCTTTTTTTAATAAGGTTTTATTTTCATTTTTGATTATTTTAATGTTTATTTATTTATTTTGAGAAAGAGAGAATGCAAGCAGGGGAGGAGCAGAGAGAGGGAGAGAGAGAATTCCAAGCAGGCTCCCTGCTGTCAGCACAGAGCATGGGGCTCGGTCTCACAAGCCATGAGGTCATGACCTGAGCTGGAATCAAGAGTCAGACGCCTAACCGACTAAGCCATCCAGGCTCCCCTATGTAAGATTTTTTTATAGGGGCGCCTGGGTGGCTCAGTTGGTTAGGCGTCCGACTGCAGCTCAGGTCATGATCTCAAGGTTTGTGGGTTCAAGCGCCGCTTTGGGCTCTGTGCTGACAGCTCGGAGCCTAGAGCCTGTTTCAGATTCTGTGTCTCCCTCTCTCTCCCTTCCTCCCCTGCCTGTGGTCTGTCTCTCTGTATCTCAAAAAGAAATAAACGTTAACAAAAAAATGCTAATAAAAAAAAAGGTTTTTTTATATATGTGTTTTTCAGTTCATTTATTTATGAGAGAGAGAGAGCACCTGTGTGTGTGAGTGGGGGAGGGGTAAAGGGAGAGAGAGAATCCCAAGCAGGCTCTGCACTGTCAGCACAGAGCCTGACATGGGGCTCGAACTCAAAAACGATGAGATCATGACCTGAGTTGAAATCAAGAGTTGGATGGCTTAAGCGACTGAGCTACCCAGGCACCCCGAGCATGTAGCCTTTGATCTCGGGGGTTGTGAGTTGAAGCCCCGTGTTGGGCAGAGATTACTGAAAAATAAAATCTTTAAAAAAAAAAAACAAAAAAAAAAACCCACTTATTTAAGTATTCTTTGAACATTTCCAGTTTAATTTATTTGCATCAAATTATTTTGTTTTTAAACGTTTTCATGATTTAAATGTTCATCCTTTGGCTCTGGTAATCCTGTTGTGTAGAGCCCACTGATGAATGCTTCCCTAATTCTAAGCTCTCCACAGAGAGTTGAAGAGTGAATTATAAGCCACATACATGCATGACATCCTCGAATAGTTTTAGTCTGCATAATTGAGAGAATTTTTCTCTCAATATGTGAGATTTCAGCTAAACCCAAGTGGGGTGCTGTATAGTGTCTTTTGCTCCCACTAGGGGCCTTGCTTTTGCTCCCACTAGGGGGCACACTTCAGCACTTTCTAGACACCGGGGGAGGGGCAGCACCTCGTGCTCAGCTTCCCACCCCTCTCCTCCACACTCCCACCCCACCTCCCCCATACTTAGCTACTGCAGAAAGTGAACATCACAGATGGTCTGAACGGGAGTCAGCTGCCCATCTTGGACGGCCAGGAATTCAGCGCAGTGTGAAAATCCCATTCTGACGTGTGTTCTGTATAGAATGACAAAGCTCCTCCGGGAACACCAGGGACGTGGGGTGCCTCAGTGAGCGTCAGCTCCCGTCTCCATAATTTGTCTTACACTTTCAAGCGGGAGTGTCCACCCACGAGCCGTCCGTGGCCGTCTGCGTGTGCTGGCAGATGCGTGAGGAGCCCCCGTGGGAGGTGGAGTGCACGTTCTCAGCCATTTCAGAGGTTGATGTGCTCACTCTCCTGTGTCCTGGCCGTTCCACCCCCACTCCTTCCACTGGAGACACACTCAGACGTGTGTCTGTGTTCTTGTCGGAATGGGACAGCAGTGTCCTTCAAAGGCTCGCCAGGTGAATTGGGGGTCTGTCAGACTGCGGAATGCGAAGCTGCAACTAAACGAGTTGCAGATAAATGCTTACAGTATGTTTCACATAATAGACACAAACAATACCAAGTTCTCTTTCTATGTAGTTATGTCTAGCTACTTCAAGAGGGGAGGACTCTGCTTGGTGGTCCCATAGGTTTACAGGACTGTACTTACATATCTGGGCGGCTGAAATTTGTTTTCAGTAGGCTGTATGCCCAACATGGGACTTGAACTCATGACCCTGAGATGAAGAGTCTCATGCTCTACCAACTGAGCTGGCCAGGTGTCCCCTGGGTAGCTGAAAATAAGATACACAGACACGGGGCACCTGGGTGGCTCAGTCAGTTAACCATCCAACTTTAGCTCGGGTCATGATCTCCTGGTTCGTGGGTTTGAGCCCCACATTGGGCTCTCTGCTGTCAGAGCGGAGCCTGCTTCACATCCTCTGTCTCCTTCTCTCACTGCCCCTTTCCTGCTCTCGTGCCCGTGCACACGCTCGCTCTCTCCCTCCCTCTCTCTCTCTCTCTCTCTTTCTTTCAGAAATAAGCAGACATTTCTGTGAAAAACGTCAAGGGAATTGGGAAAGACTTCTTAAGATTTCCCTGGGACTTTTGGGGCACCTGGGTGCCTCAGTTGGTTAAGCGTCTGACTTCAGCTCGGGTCACGATCTTACAGTTCATGGTTCTGTGCTGACAGCCGGGAGCCTGGAGCCTGCTTCGGACTCTGTGTCTCCCTCTCTCTCTCTCTGCCCTTGCCCCATTCGCAGCTCTATCTCTCAAAAATAAATAAACGTTAAAAAAAATTGACAAAAAAATTTCTCTGGGACTTTTAGGTAGGCCCTGTTTGATATTTTACTTACTTTAGTATTGCTTAGATTTTTCATTACTCTTCAGGTCAATTTTTTTCAACTTTGTCCCTCTTTTTTTCAACTTTGTCCCACTTTTCCTCAAAAGTGTTTTCGTGTTAGTACCTTCTCTCCTGTTTCGCTAGGAGCCTGGGCAGGTAATGCACAAAATCCGGGCCCCGCCCCTCCTTACCAGCCGGGCATGGGGCTGTGAGGGTCACCGCTGCTGACCCCCCATGTGGTTCCCAGCTGGTCTGTGCTGTCCGTGCCTCTTTTTGGGCCCACACACAGGATTCTGTGCAGCCGCTGTGGGGTCACGTCTTCTCCCAGGTCCATGACCATAACCTGGCCTTGACCTTTCTGTCCTCTTCCCAACCCTTAGGAGCTGCTACTTAATATCCAGAAAAAGGAAGGGGAAAAAAGGGTGAAGCGGTGCTAAAACATACACCTGAATTGCCCGGGCAGTTGCAGTTGCCATTTTGGTCCAGTCCGTCCTTTGTGGTGGGGACTGTCGTGTGCGTTTGTTGATCGGCGGCCCTGCCCTCCTCCCACCTGATGCCAGTGGCAGCCCCCCTTGTGACAACCAGACCCGTCCTCACATCCTGTTGATTGTCCTGCAAGGGGCAGAACAGCCCCCAGTTGAGAACCACCGCTCTCCACAGACTGGCAATGGAGCAGTTGTTCTGAATGACCCACTTGAATTCTTTTTATTTTCAATATTTCCATCGTGCCTACCAGTGACAGGTGACTGTGGTCCCTTCAGAGCAAAACAGCTTTTTTGCCTCTCGGTGGTATCCCCAGAGTCCAGACCCTCCCCCTAATACTTGTGCGTTCCTCGGCAAGAAAACCCGAGGCCCCTCGGCAGCTGCCCTGGTTAAAACACCTTGGCCGTGGCTGCACCCAGAGGCCTGGCCAGGGAAGATGGCGGCAGGCACAGTTGCAGGAAGGGGCATTTTCTCAGCCAGTGGCATTTGTAAACATCTGAGGGGTTTTTTTACACTTGTTTTTTCTAGTTGGCAGCTCTAGAAACCTATAAAACCAGACACCTGGGTGGCTCAGTCGGTGAAGCGCCTGACCCTTGATCTCAGCTCAGATCTTGATCTCAGGGTTGTAAGTTCAAGCCCCTCGTCGGGCTGTGCCCTGGGCATGGAGCCTAGTTATAAAAATATATAAGTAAGTAAATATTAACAAGAAAGAAGAAACCTGTAAAACCTAAGGAAAGAAAGTTTTCTGTAGAGGTCTAGTGTAACAGCAGCTATCCGTGTTCACAGACTACTCAGTCTCCCTTCTGGAAAACCTCGGGCCCCTGCATCCACAGAGCACCGTCAGCCAGAGCCTGCGCTGCCCTCCTGGGGCCCCAGCGGGCCGTCCAGCCAGTCCTCGCTTCTCCATCCATGAGCCCCTGCCCCGTACCCCCACCCCCCGTCGTGTGTCTCCTACTCTGACGCCCTCAGCTCTGGAGCTGGACTGTCTGGGTTTGAGTCCCAATACGTCCGGGGCCAGGTCTTGCTATCTGTGCCACGGAGTACTCAGCTGCAGATGGGAGTTGTGACAGGGGCCCCTTGTGCAACAACGCGTGCGCACTGTCAGCTGGGGCCTGGCTGGCCGTCGTAGTGCCTGGCACACTCCCTGGCTGGGAGTGCCCACGTGGAAAAGAGAGATGCACAGTGTACCGTGGACAGAACGGCCCTGCCGTGTGGCCTCCAGGCTCCTTCGGTGCAGTGTGGAGTTCCCCTCCCCCTTGCGTCGCAGGATGTGGGAAACAGGTCGCTTGTTTCCCGGCTGCCTGTCCTGTGCAGGATTAATGTGCCGTGATGGCCATCGTGAGCTGCAGTGGACCATTGGACCGCTCTCGCGCCCTCGCCAAGCAAGCTTAGGGTCACCTCACGGTGTTCGCCCTCGCATATGGATTGTATGTGTTTTCCTCGGCAGCACTGAGTCTCAGACTGGTGCCCCCGAGTATGTCCTTCTAACACAGTCTGAAGAAACACAGCCGCTGTTAGCCCAAAATTTCTTTAAATCCCTTCCTGTTTTGTTAAAAAAAAAAAAAAAAAAAGTTCCGGATTGAATCACGCAATTCCTTCCCCTTCCCAGCATCAGTTAAAGTCAGCGCTTCCAAATGATGGAGGCTGGAGACGCTGGGGATGCAGGGCCTCTGGGTGGAGGGCGCTGAATGTCCTGAATTTGCATTTCAGGATATTTAACCAAGCTGTTTTAGGGACAGTTGGCTGCACTGTTTGTGTTAGGCCCTGGGCTAGGCTTGCACAGAGACTCAGTTGAATTAATTTGAGTGATAGGCTGTGCAGAGTGTGGCTGTCGATCAGAACTGAGACTGCCCTGGTCCCCAGTACGAGCGGGAAGATCTGCCTGGCCCAGCTCCTCTTGGTGCCGGGCTGTGGGGGGCGTGGCTCAGCTTCTCCTGGATGTGGGGGGCTCAAGACACTGTCCTTTCATTGGGCCCTCGGGGGAGCCATTTTTCAAAGTTTTTTAGGGAGAAGCGATATGAAAGGATTTCAGCCTTTTTTATTTTATTTTTTAATGTATTTATTGGGAGAGGGAGAGGGAGAGAGAATCCCACTCAGGCTCCGTGCTGTCAGTGCAGAGCCCACTGCAGGGCTTGAACTCATAAACCGTGAAATCACGAGCTGAGCCGAAATCAAGAGTCAGGCACCCAACCGACCGAGCCACCTAGGCGACCCTAGGATTTCAGCCTTTTAAATAGCTTGTACGTGTTGTCTTCTGGTGGTTTTCGTCGTTCTGTTTTGAAGGAGTCTTTCTGTTTCTCTAGTGGCAGAATGGCGAGCAGGGAGAGGAGGTAGTGTGGTTTCCTAGGAGACCGCACAAGTAGTGATAACCCACATCCGTACAGGTTGGAGGTGCTAGCCGCTCGTCGACTCCTCCCACGGGTTCCTGACAGCCCAGAGCAGGCTCGCTGCACAAGCACCAGCCGGGATCGGAAGGCACCGGGCGGGGGGCGACGCAAAGTGAGGTCTGTGTGGAAGCTCCAGTCAGTAGAGGAGACGGGTGGCAGGTGCCGGACTTGTAGCCACGTGGTGTGGGGGCTTCACAGGGTGAACCTGTGGCAGACATCGGGCAGGCTGGGGTGCCCTGGTCCCTTACGCTTGGCTGTTTGCACGATCAAGTCAGAGGACCGTGACGCATCTGTAGTTTGCCGGTCCCGAAAGGCTGGACGTTTGCCGGGGCAGACTTCTTGCTCAGAGAATAGGAAACACTCTGTTTAGTGCGGAGCCGGAGGGACCCATTCCTCCAGCCCCCCACTGTCCCCACCGCCCCCGCTGCCTTGGTCCTGTTACCTGCTTCAGATCCCATAAACAGGCCTCTCCTTCTCCACCTCAATCCTGCTGCGCGAAAGGGGGTGAGAGATAGGACGCTCTCTGGATAAAAGATGCTACAGAAGTGTCCGTGTTAATAGGAATGTCCATGTGCCTCTTTGCCAACAGAAAACCTGGAATATAACGTGGAGCCTCAAGAAATCTCACACCCTGACGTGGGACGCTATTTCTCAGAGTTTACCGGCACTCACTACATCCCGAACGCGGAGCTAGAAATCCGGTACCCGGAGGACCTGGAGTCTGTGTATGAAACGGTGCAGAATATTTACAGTGCGAAGAAGGAGGACATAGAGTAGCGTCCAGTAGAGGACACCGAGCCTTTGCCGCTGCCGCTGTCTCCAGGAGAACAGGATTCCGGAAGAAGACGTCTCCACGGATCCCTCTGGATTCACACCACCAGGAAAGCACCTAACCAGTAGCTCTGGTTGCCTCCCACCAAGTTTAAACAACGTGTGCTCTCCTCCAGCTGCAAAGACAATGTCGCTCTCCGCCTACACTAGTGAATTCATTTGACGGCACTGTGTTCAGTGGCATGGCTTGTGTGCTTGTCCTGTGGTGACAGTTTGTGACACTCTGTCTTCATGAGGCCTCACAGTCGACACTCGTAGAATCATCCTTCCCGCCCACTTCCCGTTACGTCTGTCTACACTCGTCTCCGACCGTTTCATTTGCCGGACGGATGGGGTTCCATGTTTGCACCGGTTCCCTTCTGGTTTCCCCGTGGAGCGCGCGCGGCCCGGAGTCGGGACCGCTCGTCTTTTCGCCCTGCGTGTAGTTGCTTCTTCAGAGGCGAGGCTGCGAGCGACGGCAGCAGCATCCGAGCGGCGGGGACGCGAACACGCGGATTGGTCATCAGAACCGTTCGGCTTTATTTGTTCCAATACGTGAAACAGATTTCAGCCGCTTTATCTCTTCCTTTATTTGAAGCGGGAGCACGGCAGAGCGTTGCCCGCCACGTTCCTCCCAGGTCCGTGCTCCTGTCTGCGAATCCCCAGTTTTCTGTTTCCTTACGTGAAATCTTGTGAGAAAGTGCACCGTAATGGCCTTTATGGATGGATTTTCCCACATTCGTCTGCTCTCCTTCCCTTTGAAATAACTACTTTTTTCTCTCCTTTAATTTTAAAAATTATTCCAGTATCATAAATAGATCTTAAGTCAGTGATGGGTTCTCTTTATAGTAGGAAGTACAATCTGGTGTTAGAATGTTCATTTTTAGAAACCACACTCCGTGGTCTCCAAAGACCTAAAGGAGGTTTCACTTTTGTAATCAGAAAAAAAGAAATAATGAACCTTATGCATTTTTTAAAGAGGAAAGAGGAGGGTCCGTGTCCCCCGTCATCCCTTAGAATCACTCTTCAACCCTGCCGGCTGTGGCAGGGTGGACTCAGGTAAAACGTCTTTAACCTGAGGAGTGTCGATCTGTGGGGAAGGAGGCGGGAGCGCCCTGCTTTCTCGAGTCCCCACTGCCCTGAAGGTCCCACTGGCTCCCGCCCCCCACCCTTGGTCCCTGAGCTCAGGGGCACCGAGGCCCTCACAGCCCCGAGCGCCCGCCACTCTCGACCTGCCAGTTCTCACGCGAGCTAGCTAATTCATAGTTAACCAGTAGAAGCTACCTTCGGGAGTTAGGACCTAGTTACTCTCTGAGTTGCAAAGAATCCAGTCGCTCTGGTGAGCGAGGCTTCGGGGGCTGTGATCCGACCCCGCCTCGCCACCCTTCTGTGCATTTGCATGTGGTTCCCCACACCCTGTTTGATGACTGCCTCATTTCCCCCTTTGGAAGCTCTGGGATGACCGAGGTTTGGGGAGGCCACCCGAGACCACTTAGTCACTGACGGCTGGTGAGCAGTTACTAGAAAGAGGCGAGGGTCTGGCGGCCCCTGCCAGCCCCAGCTCGCTGTCGCCAGTCAGATCCAGAGCCTGATGGTTTCGATCGGCCTGGGAAATGTGACCACTCACAGCACCCAGCCCGCCGAGGCCGGGGGTCTTACACTACTCTCGTTTGAAGGTGGGAACTAGTTAATCCAGAGGTAATACTAACCAGATGCATTACTAAGAAACTGTGGAGCATGCTGAGTTATAATTGTTGGTTTTCTGGTTTGATTTCCTTTTTCCTTAGAGTAACATCAAAGCCAAGAAGGATGGTTTTACCTTTACTGACCCAATGTAAATATGTATCTAGACCGTTTTTAAATGTGTTTCTTCATGAATGCTTCATTTGGCTCCAGGAAGCCTGTGTCACCTGTGTAAGTTGGTATTTGGGCACTTTATATTTTTCTAAAAACGTGTTTTGGATCTCCTGTACTCTAATAAATCATAAGTTTCTTTTTAAAATTTTTTCCAAAAGTTTTCTCCATTTTAAGAAGTCCTGTTATAACAAAGTAGGACTTTCACAATGTTAAAATACTAACTATTTGGATAGAGTGACTTCTTTTCTCTTCAAATGAATGCCAAGATTTTTTTGTACAATGATTAATAAATGGAACTTACCCAGAGAATCCACACAAGCGGCCTGCCCGGTCTCGTTTCGGAACAGAAAGCCCAGCCTTGACGGCAACAGAACGTCTCTGGCTTCTCTTCTGATCCAAACATGCAAAACTTGGCTCTACTGAATTTTTCTTAACGTTGGTGAGTGAACAGGGTACTTTGTTCTGCGGGTTCCTTGCCAAACAGCAATTTTAGAAGCTGGCTAGGAGTATTGAGGGCACCTGGTTACAATGCGAACATTGCAGCTTTTTGCTGCTGTTAGAGTACTTGTTCAAAAGGAAAAGGGCAGGTGCCGGGTGCGTTGTTAACGAGGTGACAGCTGCATGACGTTCCACGTGTCCACAACGCCCTGCAGAGCACGCACTGTCCGTGATGCCCCCGCGTGCCGTGCCGTGCGGAGTGCAGCGGTCGGGCCACACGGTCACCGGTTTCCTGCACCGCGGTGGTCCCAGACCTTTAACGTCCTGTTGTGCGTTGTGACTTCATGAGAGGACAGTGTACTGTGCTGTGTCTTCCCTGCTTAGACCCTAGAACTTTCCTCTGCCACACGGACAGACACACACACACAGCATCCCCAAGGTCCAGGGTTTGCAGACGTGCTTTGGGAAACACTGTGTGTGTCCAAAACTAGTCCACCGTATCCTCAGGCTAGTTTGGCCAGGCGTGTCTCTCTCTCTCTCTCTCTCTCTCTCTCTCTCTCTCTCTCTCTCTCGCTCTCTCTCTCGCTCTCGTTTGAAAACTTTGGTCTAATCCGATTTTGAAAGGCTGGCTTCACGTTGCCTCCACCTGGATCTCATGGTAGCTTCTCCATCATAAGTGAATTTCCACCGCAGAGTTGTTTTTCGCCGAAACCAGCATTCGTACTGTTGCTAAATCGGTTTTGCATTTTACAATACCTACTTAAGGACTTGTTCTCATTTTAAAATGTCTCTTTCTTAACACATGAAATGGAGTCAAACGCTCACGTTCTAGGCTCTCTTCTACCGCTAGAAGGGAAAATAACTTGTTTTCCTTTCTCCATATTCCAAGTACATAAAACTGGATTACCAGCAGCTTTTTAATTTGACAAGTAACCTGTGGCCATAATAATCCAGATGTAGCTCTTTATGTGTTTCTGTCTGTTTTCTGGAGGAAAGGAGTGAATGTTCACCCAGACGAAATGCAGAATCTGGCCCTGTGACCGTTTATTTCTGGAGACGTCGATGGTTGTGGTGCATGTGTTATTTTGTATCGCAAGCTTACTTTGAGCCAGCACTGGCCTCACCTATATTCTTCACGGCAACCCTCTAAGGCAGGGCCAGGCGGTCAATTATTGTTGCGGGCCATGTAAGGTCACGTGTTCTTTGTTTTCGAAAACGTAGAAGACCTTCTCAGCTCGAGGGCTGTAAAGAAAACGGGCTCTGGGCTGGTCTGGCCCGTGGGCCACAGTCTGCCGAGCTCAGCCAAGGTGCGGGCCCCGCCAGCGTCCCACCGAGCAGACGGGGAGCCGGAGCGCACTGCGCGCAGGTGGGACAGCGGGCGGGGGACCCGGGGACCCGACCTCCGAGCGCCAGCTCTTGACTACCACACTACCGCCAACTTTAGCAACTACCTCGCACTGGTTTTATCCTTTGCAGCCACTTTAACTTCTAAACGTTTCAGTTCTGAACACTTAGAGTCTTGAGAGGAAAGGACATTCCTTCGGTGAATAAAATTCTGTGCAATTATAGAATAAATGTATTATGGCCATTTAGCGATGATTGTATTAGGGTAATGCTAGTTCTGTAATAAATAGACCCAAAAATATACCATGGCTCGAACACAATAGACCTTTCTTGCTCACCTAACACCGGGCAGGGGGATGGGGTGGGCAGGGGGCTCCGCTGTCTGCTTCGGTGTGCGGCTTCCACCTGCCCCGAAGGGCAGTGAGCACAGAGGGACACGTCCGGGGGGGGGGGGGGGGGGGCGGGAGGGCTCCATGCGGGGAAGCTGGAGTGGCCCTTGGTGGCACTGCCTCTCACGTTCCACCGGTGGGGGGGGGGGGGGGACTGGGAATGAAGACCTGGACACCGATATGGCCTCCCCACTCTGGGTGTGCTCCCCACGGCAGGACGTGCCTCCTCCCAGGGGAGACAGCCTCTGTGCGGTCAGACTTTCGGGTGGCAGATACCGCTCTGTCCGGAAACTACTGCTTTGCTCTGGCTGCAGCAGCACAGCCACCGGGGGTGGGAGTTTAACTCCTCCGTCTACAGCAGATGACGACGGGGGCGGGGTGGGGGGGGAAGAGAGGAGGCCTCAGGACAAGCCACGTGTGTCACTTCTGCCTCAGGAGCCACACAGGTCGTGGACTCACCCACAGCATAACTCCGAAGGGAACGGCCTCCCGTGCACCCGTGGAAAAGGAAAGGCTTGGGGGCCCCGCCTCCTCTGTGCCGCTCACCCCAAACCTCTCCTACCCACTTCCTGTGTCCCGCCAGAGTCAGTCCGCCCTGGCTCCTTGGGGACCAGCCCCCTGAACTAGAAGTTTTGACACGCCCCTCCCCCCGGTCCCCGTTCGGTGGGGATGCAGGGGCCAGACAGCTGCAGTACAAACTGCCACCTGGAAGAAGAGCGAGACGCGCAGAAGCCACCGTGCTTGCCAGTGACGAGATACTCTGCCGGGCAGGTGGGCAGGTACCATGAAGCCGGCCTGCCCCCCACAGTGGGGGGAGGGGGGTGGGGAGACCGGTTGCTGCCGCCCCTCCTCCCCTCTGAGCCCAGTCCTCCCTGGTCACACCACTAGTGGGGGGAGGGGGCGCATCTTCCCTGGGAGCTGGGCAACTTGACTGAGTACTTCCCGCCTGGTGCAGGTCTGGGGTCAGCCCCGGACGTCTTTCCTTTTCCCGGCTCATGATTCCTCTGGGAACGATTCCCTCGAACCCTTAGCAGACTACTCCCCTATCTGTGCCCGTGATCATAGTTCTTTGCCAGAACTTGCCAGCCTGTTCTGTTTTCTTGCCCGTGCCTATCTCTGCCCCCACCCCCTGGCTTAACGGCGGCCACTTGAGTCTGATATTAGCCACAGCTGGGTCAAGGTGTTTAACAAGCCTGCATGGCTCAAAGTGATCCTCCTCCTCCTCTCGTGCTGGGGGGTCGCACAGAAGCAGTTCCCTTTTGGAACCTAGGAAGCCCGGGATTTCTGACCCCTGGTTCTCACGTTTTCCGCTGAGCATCTTCCTCGTGATGACCTCGCTGTAAGCGGCAAAGGGCAGCGGGCACACACTATATTCTCTCTTCGGCTGCTTCCCCTAGACCAGATGCAGCACCCCAGTGGCTCCAAACGCTGCAAACGGTAAGCAAAGCCCCAAAAGCGGCCCTCGCGCCTCTCAGCCTCCGGCAAGGTGTTCCTTGCCACCTCACTGCCAGGCTGCCGCCATGCAATTTAGGGTTTTTTTTCACAGCGGATTCCCCTTTCAAGCGTTTTAGTTTTGTGGGTGATGGGGGTGCAGGGGAGGGTGGGTTTTTTTTAAGTTTAGAGTTAGGCTAATGTTCCCATAGGAAATTCTTCCCCATTCGGCTGGGTTTGGAAAGACCTAAAGGCAAATCGTTCAGTGAACTTAGGAAAGGAAGTTGACAGAAAAAAAGGAAAGAAATTTGGGAGAGAACCAGCCGGGCAGCATGCATTCTAGAATCCTCGAGGGGCCAGAATTCCTAACTGCTTCCCTTAGAATGACACAGATCTTAATGGAAACTTTCATAGTCAAGCCGCAGAAGTCGGAGCACTCAATGAAAGCTCGTTGTTTTGTGTGTGTGTGTGTGTGTGTGTGTTTTCCCTGTCACCAAAAGCTGGTCCTCCCCCCAGGTTTTGGAATTCTCTAGTACCGCACCACTTAACTATATGGTGATGTCCTCCCTCAGTCATGGCCCCAGGACAGAACATTGACTTCCCTCCTTCCTGCTAGGTTCTTTGGCTGGTCTCATCATTAAATTGACACAAGACAGATGAACAGGAGAAAAAATAGTAGTAAATGTAATTTCTTGCAGGAGCCCCTAGAAATAAGACACTCAAGAGGAGTGCCCACGGCAGGCAGCATTCGTGCCTTCTAGACAACCAACACATCTGTGAAGAATCGAGGGCAAGGGGTTTGGGCGTGGGGCCGCAAATTAGTGGAGAAGCAGCCAGGGTGGTTTCCACAGCCTTCTCGGCCCCGAGTTCCCGCCGGTGATGAGGACGCCTCTCTTTCTCCTGGCACGGGGCGGGAGTACCGTGCGCAAGGGAGAAGGATTTCCTGCTCTCAGGGGGACAAAGGAGGGTCAAAGTGCCCTCCTTGCCCTGGCTGCACTTTAGTTCAAAATGATCGATAAGCCACAGTGGCGTCTTTGGGGGCGGCCTGCCCTGAACCCCACCTGCTGTTCCCATGCAGAGGACTTGGCCCACAGGCTCTCCTACATCCCTCCCTGTACCCTCTTCCCCGGCTCTGCTCAGCCTTTTTTCCAGTATTGCCTCCCCACCCATCCCACGAACCTCAGACGAGTTTTTCCTCGTCACCTCCCCCATGAAATTGTTTTGCTGTCTCTTTTTTTAGGTGAAATTCACATGACATAAAGTGAACCATTTTATTTTTTTTAATGTTTATTTTTGAGAAAGAGAGAGAGTCCGAGTGGGGGAGGGGCAGAGAGAGAGAGGGAGACACAGAGCCCGAAGCAGGCTCCAGGCTCTGAGCTGTCAGCAGAGAGTCCGACGCGGGGCTCGAACTCACAAACAGATCACGACCTGAGCTGAAATGGGATGCATAACCAACTGAGCCACGCGGTCGCCCCTGAAGTGAATCATTTAAAAATGCACAGCTCAGTGGCAGTTAGTACCTTCACAAAGTTGTGCGACCGCCACCTCTGTGTAGATGAAAACACTCTCGCCACCTCAAAGTAAAGCCCTTTACCCCATTAAGCGACCACTCCCCATTCCTCCCTCCCCCAAGCGCCCCATCTGCTTCCTGCTCTATGGATTGGCCTGTTCCAAACAGTTCATGAGGATGGGATCAGGCAGTACGTGATCTTTGGCGACTGGCTCCTTTCACTTAGCGTTTTCACAGGCCGTCCACTCCGTAGCATGAATCAGTGTTCCAGTCCTCCTAAGGCCGAATGATGTTCCGTTGTGTGGACGCGCCACATTTTGTTTATCCATTCAGCTATTAATGGACCTTTGGGTTGTTTCCACTTTTGGACTCTCGAGAAGAGACCTGCCATGAGCCCTGAATGTGATGTCAAGTCTGCTTATGCACCATATGCACACCTGTGCTTTATACATCCGGAGAGTAACGGCTTTTCATCCTCCCCAACGACCATTTGCCCTTCGGGGACAGCGTCACCCCACTGTCGTCCCTCTCTGGGAGGTGGCACTGGGAAGAGCTGCTGTCTCCGTCTTCTAGCCGGTCGGCCCCTGATGTCTTGAGTATCTTCATGGCACCCACCTTTGTGCCAGGAGCTCTGCCCGGAGAAGTGCCGTTTCTGTCACCTGTAACTGCTAACCCGTATATTCTAAGGAACTTTTGGGATCCCTGTTACCCGGTCTTTGCCCTGACTTGCCTCTTCTAAAAATGGGATGGAAACGGGGCGCGTGGCTGGCTCAGTCAGCGGTACATCAGACTCTGGATCCCAGGGCTGTGAGTTCAAGCCCTACCTTGGGCGTGGAGCCTACTTAAAAAAAAAGAGATGAAAGAAAATGCAGTTGTAAGACTTTCTGGGTAATGGCTACCTTTGTATGAAACTACACCCAGGAGATTAGGAAATTTGAAAGCTAAAGGCCTCTGCTAGACCATTGTTCCTGACATTTTACAAAGAGAAATAATGAGGCCCGTGGAGGGTATAGGTGCCTTCGTCTGGCGGGTGGCTCAGATCAGGTCCTCAAGCCTGAGCCTTCGGACTTGACTGCGGAGGTGTTTCTGTTGCCCCCAAATTGCTTCCTCTGAGGGTTTTCTTGTCCTGCAGGGAAACTTGCTAATAACATCATCCCTTACTATTTGGCATTCAAAACCTTGTTAAATTTCTCCCTTGCTAACTGCCGTGGCAACCTCCCTGCCAGCTTCAGCAGTCTCCTATTTCCCTCACATTCACTGTGACAGAGGATGAGAAAGCGTTATTTATCCCTCATTGTCTGGGAAATTTGTCCTCTTGAAGTTTAGGGAAATCTTATTCAAAACCTGCAAAGACTTTTTAAATTTTTTTAAATGTTCACTTATTTCTGAAAGAGAGAGAGATAGAGAGACAGAGCATGAGCAGGGGAGGGGCAGAGAGAGAGAGGGAGACACAGAATCCAAAGCAGGCTCCGGGCTCTGAGCTGTCAGAGCCTGACGTGGGGCTCGAACCCACAGACCGCGAGATCATGACCTGAGTCAAAGTCGGACGCCTAACTGACTGAGCCACCCAGGCGCCCCAAAACCTGCGAAGACTTTTTATAGGCAGTTGCTTTTTTTCCCCTCTGGCTTTATGGAAGTGTAATTTATTTCTGGAACTTAACTCATCTTGTGTAACTGTAACCTAAAATATGATTTCTCCTCAAGCAGGGGTCGCCGACTTCTCCTGGAAAGGGCCAGAGAGTAAAAGTATTTTTGGCTGAAATTTCAGGCCACACGATTACTCAGGCCTGCCCTTGTAGCAGGAAAACAGCCATAGGCAATAGGTCAATGAGTGAGTGTGGCTTTGTGCCAATAAAACTTTATTGACAAAAACAGGCATGGGCTGGGGAAGGCCCACAGGCTGTAGGTTACTGACCCTACTGTACAATCCACTTGACTATTTTCTTTAAACGGAAGTCTAAGCAGAAGCAACATCAAAAAGTTGAAAGAGGGGCAGGGCACCTGGCTGGCTTAGTCAGAAGCATGCAACTCTTGATATTGGGGTGGTGAGTTCGAGCCCCATGTTGGGTATAGAGATTACTAAAAAATAAATAAACTTTTTTAAAAAGTTGAAAAGGGGAATAGAAACCCACATACCCTGCACCAAGGTTCAACATTTACTATATTTTCTTTATTTCCCTTCTCTCTATACATTTTCCCCCCTGACCCATGTGAAAGTGTCTCAGACAACCTGAGACTTCTCCCTAAATTCTTTGGTGCCTCTCTCCTAAGAACGAGGATGCTTTCCTCCCCAACCACAGTGCCGTGCGTACGTAAGAAAGTTAACAGCAAGAAGCACATCCTCAGTATGAGACTGGGTGTTGAGGACCAACCAGTGTTCCCACAGAATCTTACACCATTTGCGATTTCTCTGGAGCACCCTGGGGAGCACCTGGCCCCGTGGGTAGAAGTTGTTCAAGAGAAGCTGTTGAAAATCGCTCACCAGGAAGTCTGTTTGCCCGAGGTGAGCCTGTGGCGTCCTGACAACAAGAGACCTGTGGTTTCAGGTAAGCTTCGGCTCTGAGATGTTCCTTGACGAGGGGCATAAAATTCAGCAGAAACAGGGTTTGTTTGTTTGTTTGTTTGTTTTAAAGCGTTTGCTAATTTAGCAGAGATGTGTGGTCCCCCCCCTTCTGCCCACAAAGGGATGGGTTGCTTACATCTTCCACTCAAGGCTTAGCGGGAGCCCCCACAATTAGCACTGTCTGCCCAGAAGCTCTGCAGAACTCAAGGTAGCGGAGTTCTCTCATAAAGGCCCATACGCGACCTTGTGACTTTCTTCCTTAATTAGGTACCCTGAAGACCCTCATTCCATTGACTGCATTGGCTCCAAGAACAATGATTTGGGCCCAGGTATAAGAAAATAACCCATCTAGGGGCACCTGGGTGGCTCAGTCAGTTAAGCGTCCAGCTTCCGCTCAGGTCATGATCGCACAGTTTGTGAGTTCGAGCCCCGCATCAGGCTCTGTGCTGACAGCTCGGAGCCTGGAGCCTGCTTCGGATTCTGTGTCTCCCTCTCTCTATCTCTGCCCCTCCCCTGCTCACTCTCTCTTTCTGTCTCTCTCTCTCTCTCTCTTAAAAACAGAGAGTTTTATTTTAAGTTAGGGCATTGGGAGTGTGGTGCCTGGATGGCTCAGTTAAGCATCGGATTCTTGATTTCAGCTCGGGTCATGATCTCAAGGTTTGTGAGTTCAAACCCCGTGTCGGGCTCTGTGCTGACAGCTCAGAGCCTGGAGCCTGCTTCGGATTCTGTTTGTCCCTGTCTCTGCCCCTTCCTTGCTCATGCTCTGTCTCTCTCTCTCTCTCTCTCTCTCTCAAAAATATAAACGTTAAAAAAAATTTTTTTTTTTTTAATTTTTTTTTTTCAACGTTTATTTATTTTTGGGACAGAGAGAGACAGCGCATGAACGGGGGAGGGGCAGAGAGAGAGGGAGACACAGAATCGGAAACAGGCTCCAGGCTCTGAGCCATCAGCCCAGAGCCCGACGCGGGGCTCGAACTCACGGACCGTGAGATCTTGACCTGGCTGAAGTCGGACGCTTAACCGACTGCGCCACCCAGGCGCCCCCCAAATTTTTTTTTTTTTAAGAAAATAACCCATCCAAACTCAGCCTAAGAAGACCCTAATTCCATTGACTGCACTGGCTCTAAGAACAATGATTTGGGCTGAGGTATAAGAAAATAATCCATCCAAGGTCGGTCTGGGGGCTGTGCTTTATTTCTGGGTCTGGTTCTCAGCAATTCCACTTGCAAACACAGAGAACCTAATGGCCTCTCTTCTGAGCCTGCCCATCGTGTGAACGAGCCAGTGATGTGCTGATGCATTGAAACGTTCGCATTCTTGCCTCTTACCCCTCCTGGGCCTTAAGCATCTACCCTTCTTGGCCCACGCAGGATGCTTGGCCGTGGGTAGGGCTCCACCAACAGCCGTTTCCAGTTACATCTTCCACGAGCCCCTGTCTTCAAATGCTTACTTAACCCAACGCCCTCCACTTCTCCCCTCCCAGGCTGGGTGGGAGGGGGTTGTTTTTCTGAGCCCTGGATGACAGAGATGTTCTTCCACAAATGCAGACTTGAAAGCATTCATCTGGAGAGGTCCAGCCCAGAGTCTTGTCAGGACTGGAGATACCACGGGCTGGGGCTCATACAAGTCCCTTGGTCTAAGCGGATACTGTTCCCGAAACCTCCAGTTTTGCAGGCTTGCAACCGGCTTCTCCGTTAGTGCTTGGCGTGGGCGGCTGGGCACAGGGCCGCCGTTCTCCATTTCCGCCAGTCTGTTCATCTGCCTTTAGGGCCTGGACCTCATGATGTGGAAGACACAGTCAGCAGAGGTTTAGAACCAAATGGGACTCTCCTCTCACACCCGGAATAACCTGGTTCAGTGTGGGGGTGATTTAGACTCACAGTGGCCCGAGTTGTGTGCTGCCTTGGCTGTTCAGACCGCACGTGGCTCTGAGAAGCAGGGGCTCATTCACCCCAGTCTGGCTGGCATGTTTCATGCCATTGGGCCGTGAAGCCGACTTCCCTTCTGCTGGGGCAGCAGGGGCGGGGCGAGACCTCAGTGGGATGTAAAACCGTGAGCTCCCAATGGCAGCATTCACACTTATTCCCATCTGTATCCACAGCGGCTGACACTGTGGCAGGCAAATGCTTCTAGAACGTTAACTGAAGTCCCTTTACCTTCCCACAACAGATACTCTGCCCCAAAAGCACAAACATCCCATCCTGTCCAAAGTCACACTCCTCGGAGCCTTGATTCTGTGCCAGGATAGAATAGAACAAGGCAACCTCTTGTATAAAAGTGCCTACAGGTGTCTGTGAAATTGTGACAAAATGTCAGAGAGTGTAGTTCGGGTGAGTTAGTTGAAGTCCCAGGGGTAGACTCAGGGCATGCCTTATGACCTGTGCCAAAGCATGACTTACTCTTGTGCACATCATCGTTTTGCCTTTCCAGGCGGGGATTAGAAGCTGCCATCCAAAGGCGTTCGGAGGACCACCTGTTGATCTCTTGGTTTCTCAGGATGGTAACTCATGCTCTATGTCTATGGGTGTGTTATTTATCGTCGGCTAAGATTCCCTCTACGTGTGTCAGGCCTTCCACCTTCCTTTGCTCATAGTTTTCCACTGAAACTGTCGGGGTGTTGTTTACCATCCAGCCTGGTTTCAGCCTCCTCTGGGGGCTGGGGGTGGACGTACCCCTGCACAACAGAGGGGCTGATTCCGGGTCTCAGGGGCTCAGGTTGTGACATGTGGAGCCGCCATCCCCAGGTAAGCCACAGAGCAGGGGGGCAGAGGTCTCCTAGCAGTGTTGTGCACGTGGTGACAGAGACAAACAGATGGTTCCGTGGTGAGGGCAGGCCAGGAGATCTGGGGCACCGGCTTTATAGTTTCCTCTGGCCGTGATGGACTCTGCTACGTCACTGTCCAGGCAAGGTACATTCGGCATGAGTCACCCCCATCAGGCAGCGGCCCAAAACCATCAGCAGCACTAACCTTACCATCTCATTAGGCTCCTGGCACCCCGCGACCTGGCAAGGGAAGACTGTGCTGAGCAGGGAGCACCCAGAGAGCCAGAAAGGAGCGAGCCACCACACAAGATGGCCCCGGTGTCCTGCCAGCTGGTCTCACACCCCAGGCTACGCCGTCCCCTCCCGGGAACCCGTGTTCCCATTTGGGAAGGAGAGAGAGGGAGACTGGGAATTTTCCATTTTCCCTCCCTGGGTGACTCAGAAGAAAACCAGATCTGTTCCCAGCTTGTTTTTAACTCCTTCTGTCATTTCTCTGGCGGAGCCTCACAGATCGAAGGCCGGGAGGACTTCGTCGGGCCCCATTCCACCTCCTGACCGTAACTTCTCCCCGCGATCTGCTTCCGGATGCCTCTGCGGGGCCACCCGCTTGCCTGGGTGTGCCATCTCTCTGTCCTCATTTCATTAAAAAAATTCATCTTAATATTCTTATTTATTTTTGAAGGAGAGAGAGTGCGAGCAGAGGAGGGGCAGAGAGAGAGGGAGACGCAGAATCCGAAGCAGGCACTGGGCTCCGAGCTGCCAGCACAGAGCCCGACAGGTGGCTCGAACCTGGGAACAGTGAGATCATGACCTGAGTCGAAGTCGGACGCTTCACCGACTGAGCCACCTGGGGGCCCCCCGTATCCTCATTTCATTTTAGATGAAGACACTGCCACCCCTTGGTGCCCCAGTGACACATGGGGTTCAGGAGGCCCTACTGCGAGGCTTTGGCCGCTCATTGCTGTGTCTGTTTGCGTGGATTTGGAACACACCTGGGCTGTCAGCACAGAACCCGACGCGGGGCTCGAACCCGCAAACTGTGAGATCATGACCTGAGCCAAAGTCGGACGCTCAACCCACGGAGCCACCCTGAAAAAATCCTTTGAGAAGGAAAAAGGAAGAAGCCATCCATTCCATGAGATGCCCCCACACCTTTCCAGACACATAGACTCGAGTGATGGGTCACGTCTATTGTGTTCTCCTTTTGCGTGTGTCATCTTCCCAGAGGGCAGGCAGTCCTCCGAATTGTCAGTAATGACGGGTAGCACAGCGAGGCCCAGATTGACAAATGTCTTCTGTAAAGGAAGGGCCGGATAGTAAATAATACAGGCTTTGCAGGCGTGATGGTCTCTGTTGCAACTGCTCAGCTCTGCTGTGGTACCGAGGGAAACAGCCAGAGACCTAAACAAACGGGCATGGCCGTGTTCCAATAAAACTTTATTTGCAAAACCAGGGGTCAGCCATGCTTTGTCGACACCTGCAATAATGCATGCTTAGTCAGTGGGACCGCCTCTAGTCCCTTCTGTCCCCAGATTATCTTCATGTGCTTAGCACAATGCCAAGGGGGTACGAGGCACTCAGGAGATAGTTGGCAGTTGGTGAAAAGTACGTCACATGAAGCCAGGGTTCTAGCAGGACCCCAGGGACAGCTTACTCCATCTTGGTTGCTGTTCGATAGCTAGTTCTTCATTCTTACAAAAAGAACCCAAACTTTGTTCTGGCAGCAATGTACCTAGCTCCCCCAGTTAGATATGAACTACCTACAAGCGGTGAAAGCCAAGTATGGTTAACCCAGTTGGCCAGCGATTGGTCTGGGAGAGGGTGTGGGACTCAGCCTGACACACAATGCATCTGCACAGAGATATTGGTAAGATTTCACTCCCTGATGAGAGGAGAAGACTTTCCTTTCTGCCTCTCCTCCCATCCTGATCCGAATACCTATATTTTGAGAGGATGTGATGTCTGGAGCTGCTGCAGCCACATTACAGCCATGAGGGGAGAGCCCAAAGGATTGCAGAAATGCCAGCCCGGGGCCCCAACTTTGCTCAGCTTCTGTACCAACCCTGGAAATGCTCATCTCCAGCTTCTTCATAAGAGAGATAATATCTGTCTGTGATGTTTACACCAAACAAGTATTCTTTACTTAGAGCCTTAACAGGTCCTAAATAACCGAAATAACGCATCATTCTTATTATATAAATAAATGCTCATTGGTACAAAGAGAAGGCAGCTTAATATGTTTCCTCCTACTGTGGCTACACAGTCTTGAATGTCTCTCTGTTCACTTTCCAACCAAATGTGCAGAATCCCTGAGGAGAAGTTCCCTGTAGATACCAGGGAGACAGGGGCCTGAGGAGCCCCAGCTGGGGAGAGCCATCTGTCTCCTCATGTCAGTCTTAGAGAAGCCCAACTCACGTAATCCCTCTGCGTTTCGATCCAAGAACTAGCTGAACAAAGTATGGCGCGAGCCATGGGGGAGGTGGCAGAACATCCTCCCACAAGAACAGCCAGGGAAGAAAACTCCAGGCCTCTCTTCTGAGGGAACTGGAGCAGGCGTGGGAATGTCCACCTCCTCATCGGGACGGCGGCCGCACCCCAAGAGCAGGAGTCCCTAATCTGACAGCCCACATTTGAAAAGTCACCAGGCGACCTTCAAAGGGACTCTTTCCTCGGACGATGAGTTGGTGGTTAGGTCTCCCGGGGTTCTCCGCGGCAGGCACTCGGCCAGGTGGCCACTCAGGCCCCGTGTCCCTGGCTCCTCAGCCGCCCCTGTGTGCGGCTGGTCTGCTCAGCCCCCCCGTCCTGCCCTGGGGCTGACGCTTCCCACCAGGCCAGCATCTCTGCTCTGCCTTTGCGTTCGCTAGTTCGCTAGGCATTCCGCGGACAGGAAGGAATCCCACGTCCCCGCAAGCCGAGGCTGGGGGAACAGCGCAGATAAGGTGGCCTCACTGTCTTCGGTCACTAGGCACCGTCACCTCCCTCACCTTCCTGGAGAAAGACCCTGAGACCAGGGGCTTCGGGCGTAGCCACTTGTGAGCAGTACGTAAGTATTGCCCTCATAGCCAGCCCTTGATCGTTCATAGTAAATGGGGGGCGCCTGGCTGGCTCAGTCCGTAGAGCACGCGACTTGATCTCACGATCATGAGTTCAAGCCCCGTGATGGGCTTCGAGCTTACTTCAAAACAAAACAAAACAAAACCACCACCTGGCCTCTCTGGGTACGTTGTGTGGACCTAGCACCCTGGGTTTCAAAGTCTGGTCCCTGGGCCAGCTACATCAGCATCTCCTGGGAACTTGTTAGAAATACAGGCTCTGGGGTGCCTGGCTGGCTCATTCAGAAGAGTGTGCAACTCTTGATCTCAGGGTTGTGAGTTTGAGCCCCACGCTGGGTGTAGAGATTGCTTAAAAATAAAATCTTGAAAAAAAAGAGAAGAGAAGAGAAAAAAGAAACGAAACACGGGCTCTTGGGCACCAGACGCACTGGATCAGGAACTCTGGGGCTGGAGCCCAAGATCTGTTTGCGAACAAGCCGCCCCCCAAGGGCTTGTGATGCACACTCAAGTTTGGGAACTGCTGAACAGTGAGCTCTTATGCACAAATGGTTTGAAGGCTGCGAAGCACTTTGTCAACTTGCTGTCTTGAAAGCCTTTTGTGAAAGGGGATTCAGGACCTCTGTGTTGTTTTTTTCCAATTAATATTCTATTTCTTACAAACACAAATTCAAAACACAGTTCTTCCCTAAGATTTTGTGTTGAATTTATGAATCCATTTTGTTTATAAAATTGACTGCATTTTACAATCACTTCTTTTAAAAAAAATTTAATTCCCCTTAAATACTTTAAGTGCACTCATGAATTTAATATATTTGATTTCGTCTTAAGCACTTTTCAAAACCTTTCCAAGTACTTCATGAATTAAAAAAATTTTTTTTTTTTTTTAATTTTAGAGAGAGAAATAGAGCACAAGTCGGGGAGAGGGGCAGAGGGAGAGAGAGCAAATCCCAAGCAGGGCTCAATCCCATGACCCCGAGATCATGACCTGAGCTGGAACCAAGAGTCAGATGCTCAACTGACTTAGCCACCCAGATGGCCCTCATGAATTCTTATACATCCACTAAGTTGAACTTTTGAATGTGGCAAATCTCCGTTCTCTTCAACAGTAACATCCTCTCTGCAAACTTACAACTTTCAAATTAAAAATCTGCCCGATACAATGTGAATGTGCTTCACGCCACCGAAACATGCGCTTAAAAGTGGTTAAGGGGGTGCCTGGGTGGCTCAGTCGGTTGGGCGGCCGACTTCGGCTCAGGTCATGATGTTGCGGTCCGTGAGTTCGAGCCCCGCGTCGCGCTCTGTGCTGACGGCTCAGAGCCTGGAACCTGTTTCAGATTCTGTGTCTCCCTCTCTCTGACCCTCCCCCGTTCATGCTCTGTCTCTCTCTGTCTCAAAAATAAATAAACGTTAGGGGCGCCTGGGTGGCGCAGTCGGTTAAGCGTCCGACTTCAGCCAGGTCACGATCTCGCGGTCCGTGAGTTCGAGCCCCGCATCAGGCTCTGGGCTGATGGCTCGGAGCCTGGAGCCTGTTTCCGATTCTGTGTCTCCCTCTCTCTCTGCCCCTCCCCCGTTCATGCTCTGTCTCTCTCTGTCCCAAAAATAAATAAAAAACGTTGAAAAAAAAAATTAAAAAAAAAAAAAATAAATAAATAAACGTTAAAAAAAAATTAAAAAAAAAGTGGTTAAGAAGGTCAGTTTTGTGTCCATGTGTATTTCGCCACATTTAGGAAAGGTCTGGCCATACCGACGACTCTGTACCTTTAAAATGGGAACCACAAAGCCTTCCTGTTTGAGGATGCCAAATTCTCTTCCATGTGTTAAGCACTGAAAATACAAAATATACATAGGTTGCTTTCCATTATAAGATAGGATGAAAATAAAGACCAAGAACTATGGCTTTGCTTTAGTTTTTCATCTCCGTACTAAATAGTACAACCCGTCTGGGGAGTAAAGTCCTAAGAAAAGCGCCGTGCAATCCCAAGCAAGCTGATGCTCCCGGGAAGTACAGAAGTCTGCAAACTGCTCTTTGGCCAGGAGGAAGGAATTGATTTTTCCAGGGACCTCAGCCGAATCTTAATTGTAGTCACTATGCCAATGGAAGATTCTGGGTCCCCTTCACTCTCCCTGTGGGGCTGTGGTCTCAAAGCCTAGATTCCCTGGGTCCGATGGCAGATACCCTAATTGACCCCCCCCACCCTGATTCTCCAGCCCCCGTTTTTTCTTCAGAGCTGCCGAACTGTGCCGTCGGCACGGCTTCCTCCTGCACTGAATTCTTCGCACCTGCCAGGGTCACGACTCCTGCTGAGAACTTTCATCGCACCCTGCTGATGCTGCACCCTGGGGCCCTGATGATTGCGCACCCCAGGCTCCTCCTGGCTCTTACTCCTGTAGATTTCCAGAGAAGGAAGTGCGTGGTGGGAGTCAGGGACAGCAGAGAAGGATTTTCCAGAAAGGAGAACTGACAACCAGTCTTTGGAGAATGAGCCTCCAAGAGAAGCAAAGCTCGAGAGGTGAGGGGAACTCATTCGAGTCTGATAAGTGAAACAGCAGCTGGCCACACTGTTTCGTGGCCCACACCTCGTGAGCAGCCTTCATCCCTGCTGAGCCCCCCTCTTCCATCGTCTGGTGGTAGCAGGGGACTGGTAAGCCTCGAATGCGCAGAGCAAGGGCTCAGTGAGCCGGCCAGCCTGGAGGGGGCTGGGGAAGGGGCTGCTCCCCTCCCCTTGGGTGCTGTCACTCTGCTCTATGCCCGACTCCCTCCTGCCGCCAGCAAGAGGCACTGGCCTTTGCCGTGAATTCTACCCCGTGCGGTGCTCAATCACAAACATGGAAAAATGTGGGAAACGCCTAAAGTCTCCAGATGGTGTTTCACCACGCAAAGTGAGCTAGTACGTAATGCCCCGGGGAGGGAGGGGGGTGGTGAGGGGAGGCAGCTGGGGAAGCAGCCTTGCTCCGATCCTCCTGGGCACCTGCTCCCTGGCGAGGACAACGGCAGAACCTTGGTGTCCATCGAGGGAGATATTTACGCACACAATCGACCGATGCAAGTCGCCCGGGATCGGTGCCCAGGGCTCTAGGGACGTGTGGAGGAAGATGGGAACGTTCCAACCTTGGCGCATCTTGGAGGTCAGTTGGTCTTGCGGGAGGGTGGGGGTGGGGGGTGTCTGCTCTATCCAGGACGCTGAAGAGGGCGCCCCCCCCTTTCAAAGTCCTCATGTTCCTCTGCAGAGTGGATGCTATTATTATAAACCCAGTCTATAGATGGAGAAACTGAGGCTCAGCGAGGGGCACTGAGTTGCCCAAGGTCTCAAGGGAAAAGAAACAGACGGTGGAGAGGGATGGCTCCCTCAGGTTCGGAGAGATGGGGAGTCCCCCCACCCCACCCCCACACCCTAGACTTGGTTCTGATTCCTCCTCATGCCCTAGGGGGCAACAGCACTTCATAATTGTGTGCTTCTGGCGGCAGAGACCCAGGTTCAAATTCGACTTCTGATACTAATTGAGCAAGTGTGGGCAAGTCGTTTAACCTGCAGGCCGGGGTCTCTGTTTCCTGTGGGTGAACAGAGAGAACAGTCCCTCCTCCAAAAGCACTTTCTCGTTCACCCCAGGAGCAACACGGGCCCTCAGAGAGCTCCCCTGTGCCACTCCAAGCGCCCTGTGTGTGTGTGCCGTGTTTTGGTTCCTGTCGCCTGCACAACAGCCCGTGTCCTGGTTTCACAGATGCAGACACGGAGGCAAAAGAGCAGCAAAGTGGCTTCTCGAGATCACCTGACCTGTGAGGGGCGGGGTCCGGATTTGAACCCGGGTCCTCCGCCCGACCAGAACTGCCTCCGACATCCCTCAGCGCTTACTTAGCGCCCAGCACCGTACACGACCCACTCCCTGGGTAGCTGCTGGTACTGATGAGGTCTGGTTCCAGGAGGGCTGCATGGAAGTGGAAGCCAGCCTTCCGGGTAGAGGAACAGTATTTACAAGGTTCGCCGGGGAGGGAGCAGGTGCCCCAGCTTCCAGATTCTCTGAACATCCTGCATAAAAGAAGCAAGTGCTTAAGCTGGTGGCACACTACAAGTTTCTAAGTTATTTATAAAGAGCCTGAAGTCTAGAAACTTCTAACAGGCGGAGGTGTGTTCTCCAGACTAAGAATAGCTGACGGGAGAGGCTTTCTGGTGACATCAGAGCACAGCAGCAGCTTGGGGGCGGGGCCGTGGTTTCCTCCAGCTTTGCAACATCTGCCCAGGAGGGCTCCACCGTCCCTCCAGAGACGGCCTGACGAAGGTACAGGAAGGGGTCTGGTGATCCCGGGACAAGCGGGGTTTCCATCGGTCTGCGAGTTCCTTTCCTTTTTTTAAAATTTTTAATGTTTATTTATTAGAGAGAGAGAGAGAGAGAGAGAGAGAGAGAGAGAGACAGAGGGAATGAGTGGGGGAGGGGCAGAGAGAGAGGGAGACACAGAATCGGAAGCAGGCTCCAGGCTCCGAGCTGTCAGCACAGAGCCCCACGCGGGGCTCGAACCCACAAACCGTGAGATCATGTCCTGAGCCAAAGTCACACACTTAACCCACTGAGCCACCCAGGCGCCCCAGTCTGCGGGTTCCTAATGTGTCACTTCTCCCCTTCCTCACCATCCTGCTGTTTGACCATCCTGCTGTTGGAGCAGAAGTCAGCAGGGAGGGCACAGGGCAGGTCCTGGGATTTGGAACATAGGTGCCTTCATCCTGCTCACCCCTGCCTCTCCATCCCTCAGTGGGGGGGCTTCTAACAGGAGCAGACCCTGGTCCCCCACCCCTGCCCAGCACACCAGACACTTCTCAATGCACACTGAGTTTGGAACTTGCTCAGAGCGCCAGCAGGGTGACCCCTGACTTTTTCTGAAGTCAAAATAAATTCTGGGGCTAGAGTACAGAGATGAAGTCCTCCCAAGGCTAAATTGTGGTGCCCGCCCCCGCCAGGAGCTGTGAGCTCCTACTGGAGGCTTCCAAGGAGTTGGGAGGGCTAGGGGGAGAGAAAGGAGGAGGGAACAGTTTAAACAAAACTCAAAACACTGTTTCAAATGATGTCTTGCTGTTTTCAGGCTCTGCCCGTTTGAGTTGATTCGTTATCCGCAAAGCTCTGCGCACCATACTTGATGGCCCCTGGGGGATCTTCCAGGCTATTGGGGCTGCATGTGAGGATTCTGACCTTGCACCCTGGCTCCACACAATCTAGCCCCCAAACCTCAATTTCCCCCTTTCACCGGTGTGGTTCTGCCTTCAAACATTCAGTTGGGGCTACAGAAATCATCTTTTTTTGTTTAATATGAATTGTTTTAAGTTTATTCATTTATTTTTGACACACACACACACACACACACACACACACACACACACGACACAAATGGGGGAGGGACAGAGAGAGAGGGAGAGAGAATCCCCAGCAGGTTCCCACCATCAGCACAGAGCCGGATGCAGGGCTCAAATTCAAACCGTGAGATCACGACCTGAGCCGAAATCAAGAGTTAGTTATGACACTTAACCGACCGAGCCACCCGGGTGCCCCGACAAATCATCTTTAAAACTCGTGACACCTGACTTTCAGAGAGCCCAAAGCCTTCAGCTACGCATTTTGCCTTCAAGGAAGGATAAAGGCAGATTTTCTTTCTTTCGTTTCTTTCTTCTTCTTCTTCATTTTTTTTTTTTTAGCAAAGGACACACTGAAGCCAGAGAAGAGAAGCTACTTACCCAAGGTCGCACTGACAGCCTCCCCCAGATTACTCACGCTCCCTTTACCAGGATTGTCCCCACCGCCCGAGGACCCACATGTACCCTGAGTGGAAAGACAGGAGGCCACCTGTGGGGCGTCCCTGGTGCCCTGGCCACGCGCCCTCGAGGCTGATAGGCCACTGGAGTCTCTGGGACACGGGGTTAATGAGCCACATCTTTCAGCACAGCTGGCGAGCAGCTGGTCCAAGGTCACACTACCAGAACTCACCAAGAGAATACTGAGACGTGTGCACCCGTGCTACTGGGTGGCGGAGGAATGCCACCGCCACGTTGACGCGATTTGTGACTCTCCACCCTGGCGGCCTCTTCAAAGCCACCAACCCCGGAGCCCCCACCCCCAGAGTTTCTGATTCCTTGCGCGCCCAGGACGCAGCCTGCCCTTGTTTGCTTTAGGAGCGCCCCAGGCGAGCCTAACTTGCAGCTTGGGGTGGAGACAGCGTTTCTCAAACTCTCCTTTGTATTGGAATCATCTGGGAGGTTAAAATACTGCCCTCCCCCACCCCAGCCTGATTTAATTGGGGCCGGGGGTGTGGCCTGGGCATTAGGGTCTTGAAATGCTCCCCCAGGTGATTCAAACGTGTCGCCCGGTTGGAGAACACGGTTCTGGTTCGTTCTGCATCCGGACTCTTGGCCCCACCCCTGATCCCCTACACACAGGGCTGCCCTGCCCTTGCAGAGTCCTCCCGAAAGAGACTTCGGTCCCGTGTTGCTGCTCACATATAGATAAGCGTCTCCAGAAAACTCTGTTCTCGGCTTCTGAATGTCAAGAAGAAGTCAATCCGAAGCAGTAAGTCTTCTGGCTGCCCCTCCCTGAACAGGAAATAAACACTCAGCATGAGTGGCATGAAAACGTGCCCCATTCTACTGTGCTTTGTGGGCAGAGACAGAGGCAAGGGGGCCTTTGCTGTAAGCCAACCGCCAGGCCTCACCACTCATCTCTGCGGGGCGCGGGGTGGGGGGGGAGGTGCTGGTTCATCAGCCCTCAAGTGCACACTGCAGGATCTGAGCCCATCAAGGGCTGTCTCCCTTGTGCCCTTGAATCATGCCCTGGCCTGACTGAGGTTCCCAGGGAGGGATGCCTCCTTCTGGATGCCCCGGCTCCCGGGACCCTTCCCAACACGCACACTCCGTTCCTGTTGACCCGCAAGCCCACGGGGACCCACCGCAGTGCTCGATTCGTTGCTGTCTGCACCAGCCTCCCTCTCCCCGGAAATCCACAGGCCCTCTCTTCACCCTGTGACATTTGGTGTCTGGGCTTGGGGCCCAGGCTTGACAAAATCCAGGAGGCATGGCCTCTTTGGCCCTTCCTATCTTACTCCCTCCTTCTGTGGGGCTTAGCCTGGCCCCAGGGGATGAGCCCCAGCGTCCTCCTCATCACAAGCTGCACACAGCTTCTTCCCTCTGCACACTCCCCCCAGTGCACACGTGCCAGCTGGTGCAGGGAGCCTGCCCTCTGCCAACCCCCACCTAGAGGCAGCCACGACAGGCAGCTGGTTGGCCCCGAGCTGGCCCAGAGACCGGCCCGAGGCTGAGCACCCTCCATGCACCAGCATGCTGTGAGCACTTCATGTGAAGTCTCAGGTACCCATTTCACAGATGGGGACCAACGATTCCCCAGGCTAGTCGTGGCCTGAGGCCGAAAACAAGATTTGAACCATATCTCCAACCCCACCCCAAGCTCTGCAGCAGAGGCTCCCAAATTTGAGAGTACATAAAAATCAGCCCTGTAGGTCCCAGGAGCCTGCATGTCTGTACAAGAATGCAGGAGACCCTGACATAAATGGCCTGGGGACCAGCCCTCCCCTCACCCTCCTCTGAGTCTCAGGGCCTCTTCTGGGCCCAGCCAGGGTTGTCCTTGCTGCATGACCTTGACCTCTCTGAGCTTCCTGTCCTGGGAAAATGAGAGCACTGAGCTAACCAATTGCAGAGAGCTTTTCAGTTCTGCTTCGAGCCCTCCAGCTTGGCTCCCATCCAGCGTGACGTAGGGAAGAGAGAGGGGGCTCTCTTTCGGGCTTTCTCCCAGCAGGCCCCTCTGCCAGGTCAAAACGCTGAACCCTGCCCAGGATTTGCACCTGCCTCCACACCCAGTGGGACTGAGAAGCCTCCAGGCCACGTCCCTTCCCCACCCACCCACCCCCTGGAGTCTCAGGCACAGAGGAAGCCTCCCCAGCATAAAGGACCTCCTGCCTTTCCCTCACACTCACATCCTTCCTTTTCATGAGGCAGGAGAGCCGGACCTGGTTCCCATCTCTGCTCTCCGCAGCCAGCCCCAGGAGAGGTCTAAGAGACAGCCCAGAGTGGACATCTGGGAAGGGCGCCCGGTCAGCTGGAGCAGGCCCTGAGCTCTGCTGAGTCAACACGGGGAGCGGGAGGCCCTGGGCCCACCTCCGCGCCCGCCCGCGCCCTCCGCCGCCAGCTGCCCTAATGGTAGGTGCCTGCTGCGTCCTCTCCCAAGGAAGCCCCAAATTATTGACTGTGCCGATTCCGAACCCCAACGTGTATTTATCATCCTGCCTTCCAGGCGCTCAGCTGGGGTCTTGCTTGAACAGGCAAGCCGTCCTGGAGGGAAGGGGAGGAGGGAGGGACAGAGGGCGGTGGGAGGTGGCCAGGTGCTAAGACGGAGCGGGTGGCAGGATCCCAGCCCGTGTCCTGCCCTGCCGGTCAGCTCGTGGTCCCCCAGATGGCTGCCCTGCCACCTACCAGCACACTGGAGGTGGGGACCTGCCTGAGGGCCAGGCAGCCGAGGGGACAGTCAGTCATAGTAGAAGGTGTACCAGAGCCCAGTTTTCTTCACTGTCCGTACCTGTTTGCAGCCACAGAGGTGGGCTTTTGGGAAGGGTCTCTCTCCCTGCACCCGAATGTGGAGTCTGTTCCCACAGGGGCCCGGGGACAGTGAGGATGTGAGAAGCCAGTGTCTCCGTCCCCAGCGCAGTCTTGGGCCCCAACCCGCACACCTTTCCTGAAAGGATTTGGGTAAGTGCCTGAAGGGGTCTCGTGGGAGCACAGTCATGTCTGCATCCTGCCCCCGACATTTGGGGACGGTGCAAGGCTTCGTGTGTGGTCCCCAGGTGACCTGCATCAGAAACAGCTGGGGCCCTCGTTAAAAATGCAGATTCCTGGGCCACGCCCTTTATGTAACGCTGAGGCACAAAACCATTTAAGAACCACCCATGTGGCGTCCAAGAGCTTGGACTCTCCAAGCCCTGAGTTCCTCGTGCTTATAATGGGGACGGAGAGGAGTGAGGAATGCAGATCCCACGTGTTGTCATAGGATCCAGAGGTAAATACAGTAAAGTGCTTAGCCCTCGGTGAAGGGCATCGCCTGGGTCATTACTCAGTAACGCAGTGAAATTATGGCCAACTGATTCAGCAGAGGGAGGAAGTGGATTTTCCATCTTCTTCCCTCTTTTGCCAGCTCTGTCACCCGGCTGGCAGGTCACAGAAGAGTCTCAGTGGAGACCCCAGCAAGACGAGTCACTGGTTCACGGGCCAGGGTCTCGGACCCACCGGGGCCTCGCTTACAGAGCACGTGAACCTGAGCATGCGATTTGAGCCCTATGAGCCTCAGTTTCCACATCTACAAAATGGGAATGCTAGATTGCCAAACCCCCCCGTCATTTGGCTGCAGTGGCTGAGTGAGACACTTTAAGGAAAGCCATGCTGTTACTCAAGTGTTCCTCGATGGATGGGTGAAGAAAGAAAATGCGGTATACCCGCACAACGCTGTATTCCCCGGCAACTCAAAGGAGTGCCATCCTGCCCCCCCTGCCACAAAGCGACGACCCTTGAAACCATCCCGCTAAGTGAAAGAGGCCAGACACAGAAGGTCACGTATTACAGACTCCATTTACATGAAATGTCCAGAAGAGGCAAATCCATAGAGACGGGAAAGTAATTAGTGGTCGTCAGGGGTCAGAGAGAATGGGTGACCGAGGGGGGATAGGTTAAGGGTGTGGGGTTTCTTTGGGGGACGGTGCAAATGTTCTAAAATCGATTATAGTGATGGTTGCCCAACTCTTTGGAGATACTGAAAACCGCTGAATTGTATGCTCTAAATGGGGAGTTGTCTGGTAGGTGGATGACATCTCGATATAGCCAGTACCGAAAATAAAAGGCCATCGGTATCAGAATCACCTGGAGTTCTCATTTCCCATGCATTCCTCGGCCTGCTGAGTCTGGACCTGTGCAGGGGGCCCAGGAATCTGAATTTCAGCAAGAACACCAGGTGATGTGCATGCACACAGAATCTAAAGAGCCATCCCCCTGGGAAGACAGTCTGGTCAACGCTGGTTTCCTCGGCACTGGGGTATTTGCAGGTGCAAACCCACGCTCCGGTAATTTCCTAAGGCTGTTGTAACAGATGACCCTAAACTTGACGGCTGGCAGCAACACAAATGTCTTGACCCACAGTTCTGGAGGTCAGAAGTCGGGAACGGGCCTCACTGGGCTGCCATTGCCGTCAGCAGGGCTGTGTTCCTTTCTGGAGCCTCTGGGGAAGGATCTGTTTCCTTGCATTTTCCAGCTTCTGGAGGCCGCCTGCACCCCTCTGCTTGCGGACCCTTCCTCCGATCCAAAGCTAGCGATGCCTAGTGGACTCTTTCTCACATCACGTCACTCTTGACCCTGACCCCCTCCTGCCTTCCTCTTTCACATACAAAGACCCTCGTGATTCTGTTGGGCCCACCCGCATGGTCCAGGATAACCTCCCCATCTCCGGGTCGGCTGGCGTGCTCACAGGTTCCAGGGATAAGAACGTGGACGCCTTTGGGGGCCGTTATTCTGCCTTCCATACAGTCCTGCTGCTCAGTGTGTAGGATGCCTCTCCACCCGGCACAGATCCTGAGTAAATCAGAGCAGTGCCATTTGGAGCCCCCACGGGGTGGCTGCATTCGGGTCTGAGAAGCAGTCCTACCAGACCCTCCCACACACTGATGATGACTCTCTCTGCAAAGCCTGCCGCGCCGCTCGATGTGAATCGATGGCGACAGCGAAGTTAAAATAGATTCTGGGCCCCTGCCACCTCTTTCTGCTCCTCCGGTGAGCCTGTTTCTCGGACAACAGGGCCGTTTGACGCCCACCCAGGGACAGGCTTCCATCTGCCCCCTGCAAACTCCGGCAATAGGTCACTATTTATAATTATGTAAGAGAAGGCCGCCCTCCCCAAAGAGCCCCTGTCTCCTATTTTTAGGCAGCCGGCCCTCCCTCCCATGGAGCTGCGTCCCTCTGTGGTCCGGGCTGTGGGCTCCAGCTACGGGTTAGGTTGGAGATGCTGGGGGCAGCCTGGGAGGGTGGGGGGCGTGAAGGATCTGGGGAACTTGGCCACCCGGAAGGATCCTTGTCCCAGGCAGTCGAGAGGACATGATTTCCCAGCTCGGGGGGGGGGGGGGGGGAAGTCTTGGAGATGAAGAGAGGAAGCAATGCTTGTAAAATGCTCTTCGAGACGGCAAAGGATTTAACAAGTGGAGGTAAGACCAAAGTTCGAGCGCGAGTCCCGTTTAATTGTCTCACGGGGTATTGCAGGGAGGAGAGCGATGGAGAGACAGGAGAGTCAGCCTGGCTACAAGGTCCTGCTCTTGACCCCCAAGAAAGGGAATGGCCAGGTGTGGAGGCCATGTTCCGTGCCAGCCGTTCCCCTTGCTGAGCCCTCTCAAGAAAGATGGGGCTGTGGACCCCTTCTACCGATGAGGACATCAAGGTTCAGAGGGTAAAGCAGGCAACCCTTGGGGCACACAACCAGGAATGCCAGAGCCGTTGCGGGGGATCCGATGCCTGTCTGCTGGAACACGCTGTCGCCCAAGGTTCACCTAAAAGATCAGGGTGCCTCGGGCGAGAAAGGATTGTTTAAAAGATAACCAAAAGGGCAACTTTAATTCAAAAGACAGATTGGGGGTGGGGCGCCTGAGTGGTTCAGTTGATTGAGCCTCAGACTTTAGTTCAGGTCATGATCTCATGGTTCATGGGTTTGAGCCCCGCGTCAGGCTCTGCGCTGACAGCTGGGAGCCTGGACCCTGCTTCGGATTCTGTGTCTCCCTCCCTCTCTGCCCCTCCCCTGCTTGCACTCCGTCTCGTTCTCTATCTCAAAAATAAATAAACATAAGAAAAAAGGGGCAGATTGGGGATGATTCTTCTCTGATTCCATTCATGAGACCAGCGGGAGCCTTAATGAGCTTAAGAGAAAAACTACCCGTGTTAGAGACTAGACGTGGGTGTGGGCACCTGCAGGGATCCCCTCCCTTCCCGCCTCAACATATTTTATGGGAGCATCACTAATCCTTACTTGTTTGAAGTGGTTTAGATGTGCTCTTCTCTAAGTCCGAGGCTAAGCCAGGTGGCACTTGTATTCCCTGTAAATTTCTTAGAGCAGGGGCCTGAAGATCAAGGCATTTTGTTTGCTCCCAGAACATTGTGGAGCCTTGGGAGCGCCCCTAAGTGATTAGAGGGAAAAGGAATCGACACAGATGAATGATAGGAACTGCCATTTATCCAGCTTCACACCTGCATTCTGATTCTGGTTTACCATACATTCTGAATACCTTGGTTTTCCCATCAATAAAATGGGCATGTGTTAGGTGCCCCTCCTCCAGACTCCCACAGCAACTGGTATCCATTAGCTGTACTGGGATGGTCTGTTTATACCTCTTTCCTTCCTGACTCCGGGATCCTCCAAGGTCAGGAACTGGCTCCTTTACTGTAGTATTTAAGGAGCACCTGGGTGGCTCAGTCGGTTAAGCATCTGACTCTTGGTTTCGGCTCAGGTCACGATCCCACAGTTCTTGGGTTCGAGTCCTCGTGTTGGACTCCATAGCTGGCAGCACAGAGCCTGCTTGGGATTCTCTCTCTCTTCCTCTCTCTCTCTCTGCCCCTTTCCACTTGAGCTGTGTCTGTCTCTCTCAAAATAAATAAACTTAAAAAAAAAAAAAAATTCCTGGCACTCAAAGCAGATGAATGAGGGCCCCTGGCTGGCTCAGCCAGGATAGTGTGTGACTCTTGATCTCAGGGTCCTGGCTTCCAGCCTCATGTTAGGCGTAGAGATTACTAAATAAATAAACTTAAAAAAAAATAACGAATGAACCTATGAATAATGGTCTACCGTGTGGTGATGCTGCAGTGGGCTCAGACCGGCTTGCAAGATGGAATCGTCAGACGTTCAGGAATTTTGCAAGCCCCTTGTCAAACTATCGGTAGCTTGAAATTGATGGAATATTTACACCACGGATATGGGCAAATGCTACAAAGTAGGGCGTCCCCAGCTTTACCTGCATACCACTAGATAGCGCTTCCCCCGTCAGGCACTGTTTTAAGCCCTTTCAAATACCCACATTTCGCCCTCATGCCACCCGGAGCAAGGCATCATTATTATTGCCGTTTTACAGATGGGGAAACTGAGGCCCAGGGAGGGGAAGTCACTTGCGCACATATGGTCTGGGAGCCTTCCCTAACGGGAAGGTGGGAGAGCCGCAGGAATACCATCCTGGAGGTCTCTGGGCACCGCTGTCCTTTGTGGATTCACGGTTACCAGCCATTCTAATCTCGGCCACCCGTTTTAATCAGCTCCTCGGGGAGAAGAGAGGCAGTTGCCTGGTGACCGAAGTGTTTTCCAGCCCCCGGAAGGGCACGCCGTGTAAAGCGAACCTAAAGATCCCCACACGGGGTGCCCCTTTTGCAGGGCTCCAGATGCAATCAGCCGAGCCAGACCCCACGCGAGGCTCCAGACCTCCTTCCTGCTCTGACGCCACCAGAGCCACTGTTAGGATGGAATTAAAGCCGTGACGCCCTAGAACAGGCAGCAGCAGGCTTCGTGTGGGGGAGAGCCCATGCTGCGTTCGTGCATCACCGCCAGAGCAGGGGGGCAAGGCCCAGGCCCCCCACACCTCACAGATACAGCTGTCCAACCAGTGTGTGCCTCCGGCCTGCCCATTTGGGCTCGCAGCTGGGGCTAGTCCTGGATTCCCCGAAGCTCGGCTTAAGGGATGACAAGAGTCTTTCCAGGAACCATTCTGGCTTGAACATTCCGGATCTTTCCTGGCCTAAGTCAGCCCGTGCTTGACCCCTCTGCCTTGTCACCTCCTGTGTGTCTGTCTGCCCATTCCTCCAGGAGTTCCTTAGGAGCCAAAGGGTGGCTCCTGATTGTTTCTGGTTTGTGGCCCCAGGACCCAGCCAGGGGTTGCAACACGTCAGGGTTTCAATAAATGTGAAATGGATGAATGAATGAACACTTGGCCTTGGCCTCTCCACCTTCCTGCTGCCACAGGGAACTCCTGAGTATCTCCCCAAGGCTTGCAGCCAGGAATAAATACCCACCCTGGTCATCACGTCCCAGGCCTCCCCTCCTCCAGCTCCCTGCTGGCTCCTGAAGGTGGCTTGTTGGCAACAGACCCAGGAGGGCGGAGGGAGGCCTTGAGGAGGCCTCTCGGAGGAGGTGATGTTTACACTGAGATCTCAAGAGGAAGCCCCAGCTGTAGGAAGAGGGAGGGGAAGGGACAAGTGCCAGGACTCACCTAGGAGCTGACAGGAGCCAGTGGGGCTTGAGGTGACCGTGTAGACAGGTCATAGAGTGAAGACAGACATCCCACACGCTGGGGCCTCTTGGTATCACTGAGGGGCAGAGCAGAGCCATGCCCCGCCCCCCAACTCCCCCAGAGCTTTCTTCCCCACCCACCTGCACTGTCTCTAGCTCTGGGAGCAGCTATGCCGAGGGGGCGGAGGTGCGGTCCTGAAAATGCTATTTTCTGTGTCTTCAGCAGAAAGCCCCATCATTTAACCCTTGGATAATTTAATATAATAAAATTCCAGGAACTGGTATTTTATTTTATTCCAAACTTTGTTTACTTATTTTAAAAATTTTTAATGTTTATTTTTGAGAGAGAGACAGAGCGTGAGTGGGGGAGGGACAGAGAGAGAGAGGGAGACACAGAATCCGAAGCAGGCTCCAGGCTCTGAGCTGTCAGCACAGAGCCCAACGCAGGGCTCCAGGGCTTGAACGTACAAATCATAAGATCATGACCTGAGCCGCAGTAGGACGCTTCGCTGCTTAACCAACTGAACCACCAGGCGCCCCTAAAGTTTATTTATTTATGTTGAGAGAGAGAAAAAGAGGGAGAGCAGGGGAGGGGCAGAGAGAGAAGGAGACACAAAATCCCAAGCAGGCTCTGTGCTCCCAGCACAGAGCCTGAGGATGTGAGGCTCAGACTCACGAACCATGAGATCATGACCTGAGCGGGAATCAGGAGTCCAGTGCTCAATCGACTGAGCCACCCAGGCGCCCGAGGAACAGGCACTTTTTTTTTTTTTTTTTTAGGAACGGGTATTTTAAATGAGAATAAAATTGTGTACAGCAATTGTGGGTAATTCTGAAAGGGCCCTAGAACCCCTTTCCTGGTCCTGAGGCCAATCTGGATTTCTAGATTCCTTCTTGCCTTGAAATGCAAACTCTGGGTCCAGTTAACTCAGACCAGCTGATGCCCCACAGCCAACACTCCCCCAGCTTGGCTATCTCGGCACTGCCCAAGAGTGCTTTGGAAATGCAGATTCCAGGTACTGCTCCAGAGTGCCAACAGAGTGTAACGGGCATCTGGATCTTCACCTAGGAGGGGGGGGTCCCTTTCCTTCTTTCCGCAGCTCTGGCTGGTTGCAGGACACTGCCCCCTCCCCCCACCCCAGGGCTGTGACTCTCACTTTGGACCTGTGATCGGGAGGAATGGGCAGTGCCCTCCCCAGTGCCCTGTGAAGCTGCTGTAGGTGGGCCCATCTAGGTCTTTGTGAGCACCTACACTGTCACAGAGCCTGGCATCCGGGACATACACCAAGTACGTGCTGAACATTGACGGCCACATCACCAAGCACTGTGGAGCGCAATGGCCTGGCCTTGAGACCTAGAAGATGTTGACTTTGAATTTCTGCCCTGACTGTGTGACCTTTCTGAGAATCGGTTCCTCCCTTGTAAAATGGACGTGATTCCACAGCAACTGCCTTGTGCTTCGTCCCATGCCAGGCCCTTCTGATAGACCTGTCATTGACTGTCATCGTCCCCATTTTAACTAGAAGGAATCAGGGTCAAACAGGTGGCAGGACTGGCCCAGGTCATCCAGGCTGACCACAGCATCCCATTCCTTAAACCAATTTCAGGCAAAACTTCTCCCAGGAGGCTCAGGGACCGCCCTCATTACATTCTCTCTGGCATTTTGGAAATGCAGCCTCCCGGGCCCTGCCTCAGTCGGAATGGTGAGGGAAGGGGGAGTCCCCTGCCCCTCAAGTTTGAGAACCCCACCCCCCACCCCGGGCTCCTGGGCTGTGTTACTAGGATGGGCCGCTCTGGCCTGGGGTTTGTCCGCTTCATCAAGGTGCTGGGGAGGGGCCAAGGACTTTTCCTGGAACAAAGCCAAGCCAAGCACCCGGTGCGCATTTAAGTGGGATTACTATTATTATGTTACCTTCACTGCTGTTCGCCATCGAGCTAGTTAACCCTGGCTGTGTTTCTTCACTGTCCCAGGTGAGTTTCCCTCCTGAGATCTGGGAGGGTGTGGTGGAAGCGGGGTGGGGGTGAACACGGAACCTCCCAGGGGGCTGCTCCCGCCCACCTACACCCCAACTCTGTTCACACCTGCCTCTTCCCAAAGCCGGCGGCGCTGCGGAGGTGGTGCCGAGCCGCGAGGAGCCCGGCCGCTGCGTGGGGGACGGGGGAACTTTAGCTGGGGGCTCCTAGGCCCTGCACCCCCTTCCACCCCTCCCCACCGTTTCTTGCCGGGGGCAGGGCGCTCCCCCTCCTCCCCGCGGTGCTCGAAGCCGGCGCGCGCTAGGACCGCGGCGCGCCGCCCTCCGCCGCTATAAGAGGCCGCGCTCGCGCCCCACGCGGAACCCGCGGCTCAGCCCCGTCCCCGGCGTCCCGACCCGCGCTGGACCCGAGGCCGGACCCGCCGCGGCGCAGCCGACGCCAGCCCGGGGCCTGCGAGGGACGCGCGCCCCGGGGTCCCCGCCGCGGGCACCATGGGCGCTGCCCACTCCGCGTCCGAGGAGGTGCGGGAGCTCGTGGGCAAGACCGGCTGTGAGTATCCGCGGGGACGCGGGCGGGGACCGGCGGCCGGCCGGCCGGCTGGCGCGGGGCTCCCAGCCACTGCCGCCCGGCCGGCTCCGCGCCGCCGCGCTGTGTGACCTTGGGCCGGCAGCTGGCCGTCTCTGCGCCTCAGTCTCCCCCTCCTGCAAATGGGTCCCCGCCGGCCACTTTGCTGGCTGCGGCGAGGAGCTCCGCGGCGATGCTGAGTAAGTGCCGCGGCCGCTCAGCCTCGGCGCCCTCGGGGTTGGCAGGGAGCCCCCGGGCCTGGGGACTGCGGACCCGGGAGGGAGCAGGGCTGGGCAGGCGTCCCGGCCGGGAGGGTGAGCGCCCGGGCCGCCCAGCCGGTGTGCGCGCTCCGCACCTGAAAGTCGTTCGGGTTCGCGAGGCGCAGGGGCCGGAAAGTTTTGAAGTCGACGGGACCTGGGTGGCAGCCGGGCGTTCTCCGGCCGTGTGACCTCGGGCGGGTGAGCGCCTCCCCCTGCGCCTTTGTCCTGCCGTCTGTAAAGTGGGTTCAGGCGGGCCCACCTCCCCGCGTAGCTGGCAGAGCCCGGGGAGCACTGGGCTGGAGCCCGGCGACCTTCCTCAAGCTCGCCCGGGCTCCTGGGACCCGCAGAGGCTGCGCGCCCCGCATCCGGCCCGAGGCTGGGCGCACGGAGCGGTCTGGCCGCGGGGGCCCCCGAGCTGACCGCAGGGAAGTGACGGCGGAAGCGTTTGTCCGCCCCAGTCCAGCTGGGAACTTGACCCTGGGCTCTGACCTCGGGGTGCCGGGTTCTGCCACCCGCCGTGAAGGGAAGCGTAGACTGAAGACCGAGGGAGGCCGGATCCCCAGTGCGAGGGGGCGCACTGGATAGGGCGATGTGAATCCTGCCGACACCGCTTTCTGGCTGTGTGACCTTGGGCTAGTCACTTCCTCTCTCTGTTTCCTTCTTTCTAGAAGGAGAGTTCTGCTAGTACCTGCTAGATGCCCAAGATATGGGAGCTGCAGTGTTATTTCAAGGGAAGAGCTGGCACCTGCTTTGAATTTTGTGCAACCAGGTCCATAATTGGTCACCTGGGTGGGGGTGGAGGTGACCCAGCCACTTGTGCCCAGGCTGAAAGGCGACCCCTGCTGATCCTAATCTGAACAGCTCTTTCCAGGAGAATTGGGTGAAAATTACAGAAAACACCTTAATAACTGGTCTGGGGAGGGTGTGTGTGTGGGGGTGTGTGTGTGTACGTGTGTGTGTACACGCATGCGTGCATACACACATTCACACACCACGTACATACATGTGTATATCTTCCCGTGGACAAATACAAAAGTATTTGCGACTGGAGGGAGGAAAAGTGTGTACTATATATAATATGGAACACTTTTTGGTTTAAAAATAATAACAGGGGCGCCTGGGTGGCTCAGTTGGTTGAGCATCCGACTTCGGCTCAGGTCATGATCTCACGGTCTGTGAGTTCGAGCCCTGCGTCAGGCTCTGTGCTGACAGCTCGAGCCTGGAGCCTGCTTCCGATTCTGTGTCTCCCTGTCTCTCTGACCCTCCCCCGTTCATGCTCTGTCTCTCTCTGTCTCAAAAATAAAATAAACATTAAAAAAAATAAGAACCTATGTTTATAATCGCTTTGTTTACATCAAGGACTCTGGAAGGATCCACAAGGAAGAATAATGAATACTTGGAGGTTTGGTGGGAGGGATGAAGGGAGAGGGAGCTTTTCATTATAGTTTTTTAAAATATTTTCATTTTTGAACAACGTATGAATGTTTTACTTCAAAAAGTTTTAAGTCCAGTTCAACCCGAAGGCTAACATGAGAGAGGAGGTAGGATTCCCCTCTTTGTTGGGTTTCCCCTGTTAGCTGCACACTCTCTTGCTGCCTTGTGTCTGGACTGGTTGAAATCAGGGTTCCCTGGAGCTGGGATTTCTGCCAGAAGGGTGGGCTGGCCACCAGCCTCCATCACTCAGGCAGCCCCCGCACAGGCGGTTGCGGGGGATTCCATCTGTCTGTGAGTTTGACAGGTGATGAGACTGCAGAGCATGATGGGAATCTTGTCAGTTTCCTGGGTCCGTCAGGTCTGGGGTAGGGGGTGGGGGGAGAAGACTGATGCTGAGTGTTCCCCCTGTAGCTTTCCTACAAATGGCCGATGTGGCTTCCCTTCTTGTTGCCCCAGGATTCTAGTTGTGTACCCCAAAGGGAGAAGAGAGATGGGGGGGAGGGTCAGGAAAGGGGTTCTGAAGTCAGAAAGGAGAATGAATGCCTTCAGTTCTCTGAACTTTCAGCAGGTGGAAAGTTCCACCTAGTTCTCTGATAGGGGCTGGTACAGTCTGGCGCTTTTACCCGTTCAGTGAGTATTTGTTGACCAGGGACTTGGAGATTTAGAGGCTGACGTCCCTGAGGGGAGTTACACAGTGGCACGAGAGTCCGAGGAAGGGCAAGGGAACAATTCTTTAGAGAGGATCAGGAGGGCTTCTCTGCAGAGGCAAAAATGGAACAGAAACCTAAATAGGAAGGAACCAGCTACGTGCAGGTCAGCGAAAAGTACATTTTGGGCAGAGGGAACAGTCAGTGCAAGGGCCCTGTGGCGGGAAGACGTTGAGGACAGTAAATGAGAATTGTGTGAGAGGAGGGTGCAGCCATAATGAGGGCTCAGTTTGTGGGAGGAGCCTGACTTAAAGGGGTCTTGCTAGGTGTGTGGCTTTGGGCGAGTGTTTGGTACTATTGGCCGTGTTTTAGACCCATTTGTCCCCATCACTCTGAACCACGGCTAAGAGTTAAAGCTTGGTCCTACTTCTTCCCAGCTGCATGACCTTAAACAAGTCCTTTTACCTCTGAGCGTCAGGGTTCCCATCTGGATTCTGGGGCGGTTACATGGCTTCAGTGACATGATGTATATATGTATGTCAAGGGCTTGGCTTGGCATGGGAAGGTCACCTCCCAGGATCCTGCTCCCACAAGAATCCGTGGGAAGCATTCAGCCTAAAGGCCCAGTCAGCCAAGGAACGGGCTGTGCCCACAACGTTGCTGGGCTCCCCGGCCTCTTTGAGGACCAAGACGGTCCCTAATTTGAAGGGTCAGCCTGGCCCCTCTCTGAGGACTCCATCTGGAACTGATGAGCATGAGATGGTGACAGTGGGCATGATTCCTTGAGCACCGGGCTCTGTGCTGAACCCTCTGCATGCATTCTGGTGGAATCTTCATAATAACCCTCCATGGAAGATGGCCATGTGGCCATTTTACGGATAAGGAAACTGAGGCTTGGAGGGGTGAAGCCTCCAAGGTGGCAGCCCCAGGGGTCATAAGTGGAGGAGCAGGGGCTCAGAGGATCCCTAAGTCCGTTTCCTCCGACACCGTGCTTTCACTGTGTTGAGTTGCCTCTCTGATGTCTAGGAACGCAGAAGGGGTAGGAACAGGTTGCTCGTCTCTTTTTCTCACCTCCGGGCCGTGGTGCAAGCCATTCCCTCTGCCTGGAGCACTCTTCCCTCGACTGTGCATAACTTGGTGTTTATGTAAGGAGATGCTTCTGTAACCAGCGGCCAAGTTAAGATGGCAAACACTTCCCCTCAGGCCTGTCTTTTTGCAACCCCCTTCCTTGTGGTTCAGGGCTCCGTAGCGCCCTTCCAGAAGCCGCCCTGGTTACTCTCCATCCAGCCTTTGAGGGTTAATGTGCATCCTCGAGATGGCCATGCCCCCTGCGTCCCCTCCCGTTATAGCACACATCACACCCCGGTGGAACTGTCAGCTCTGTCACCAGCCACCCCCTCGAAGCTTGGCGCTTCTGGACCGCAGGAGACGTGGTGTCTTTCTCATTCACCTTTGTATGTGTGCGTGGTCCTCGGGCCACAAGCCGCTCGTGTTGGAGGGGCGGAGACCCCGGGGACTTTATAACCCAAGGGGTGTTGCCCCGGAGCGACCCCCGGTGCCACCCCACCGGCCGGCCTCGGCCACGCCCGCCCGGCACCGTGAGATCCAGTCTGTGGGCTTCAGCGCTGAGCCAGCCCCGCCAAAAATAGGCCTCAGCGCAAGCTCGCCCACACAGGGCATCTCTGGGTTCCACGCCCACCTCCCCTTGCCTGCGAGAGTCTCCTTGATTGATTTAAAACCTAAAAAAAGTCATCCAAACATCTCTTCTGAGCCGAGAAGGCTGACTACCTAGATTGTCAAAATTCACATTAAACCCTGAGCTGGCCTTTCTCTTTCCACAGCGGGATCAGTCCTGAGGTGTGACGGGGGCCCCCTGACGGGAAGAGAGGCCCCTTGGGAATCACTCACCGAAGGTGTCCCTCCGCTCCCCTTCACCACCTTGAGCAGGCGTGGCCCCTTCCTGCCACCCGCCTTCCCCCCCCCCCCCCACCTCCCCAATCTGGTCTGCTCCTGAGGCTGCAAAGGAAATAATAAATGAAGAATTCTGGGAAAGGTGGAGGGTCTATTTTTTCCTTCAGGCTTCCAAACAGCTCCACAGGCCTATCTATGTACAAGCCAAGAAGCTGCCAGAAGGACGAAGGAAAAACAACGTCCCAGATCTAGAGTTAGACCTCGTCATGGTGACAGTGAGTGTGCACCAGGCGCCCGTCATCTGCCGAACTCGGAGCCGAGCCGTGCGGTTTACGTGCACAGCTGCTCTCGGGCCCCCCACTCCGCCCCCCCTCCCCCCAGGTACACCTTAGATTCCCGTTTGTCAGATGAGGCCCTGGAAGCTTCGGGGAGCGGGCCCCTTGCCCGAGGCCACAAGCTACTGAGAAGTAGAGCCGGGGTTCGGTTTCTGGTCTGCTCCCCAGACCTCTTCACCAGGGACGGAGGCTTGTGTGGCCCACACGGGCGGGTGTGGGTGGCACTGCGTTTTCCCCTGGCCTCTGGCCGCCGGGCACTACTCTGAGGTCATAAAGGCCTCGGCCTATTTGCCGTGCGTTATGTTCCCTCTGGATAGCCAGGCCGACTGGACCCCTTCCCGGCCCTGCAGGAGCTCAGGGCCTTTGAGGGGTGCAGGCGCCCTGGCCGGTACCACTGAGTTCGTCCTGTCATCTGCCGAGGCCTGTGAAGTCAAATGACCGATAGCACCTACTCAGCCCCCTTTCTGCTTCCTGCGGGTGGATTATGGCTTTTGCCCTGGGCTCCGGGGTCACTCTGTAAGCCCCACAAGATAGGGTGCACTGCTGTGTCTGTGGGGCTCTGGCGGGGTGGGGTTGGGACCAGACCCCCAGCGCTCATCAGACTCATGTAAATCCTAAATCCTCCCGTAATAAGAAAATAATTAAAAACATTTTTTAGGACAAGGCGAAAAGTGGCCTCTGGGCAAGGAGGAATAAGCACGTCTGTGGGGCCTGGGGAGGATCTGTCACCACAGGCTGAGCTCTCGGGGTGGGCTGGGGCCCGTGGTCTGGTGGTGATGTGGGCACAGTGGTCCCGGCCCTCGGGAGCCCTCCAGAGCTTGGTAAGGTGGGCAGTATCCAGATTCTTCCACCCCTGCTCATCCCGGGGTGCTTGTGGTGCGGAAATGTGCAGGCTGCTTCTGGAAGCCTTTAAAAGGGCCGGGTGGGAAATGCACTTAATTCGTAAGCACCAGAAGCACCTCTACCCTCTGGCCCAGCACTGCTAATACTTTGTACTCCGGCTGGGCCGGATCCTCTCCACTTTCACGGTAGCATATGTTGCCAATTTACAGATGAGGAAACGGAGGCTCAGACACCCGAAGGGACTGCTCAAGGTCCCTTAAATGCTGAGTGGGGAACCCCAATTCAAAGCTGACTCTCCCACGTGACCTAAGCCCCACACAAGCTGGACAGAGACCAAGGATCTTGTATGTCTGGGAGAGGCAACGCCATTACACCGTGACCTCGTAGACAGAGTCCCACATGCTCGTTTACTAAGTTGGCAGGGGGAGAATTGGACCTTGAGGCAGACAGGCTTGGTTTTGTGCTATGAACTGTGGGCTGTCCCCAGGGAGGACAAGCTCGGTGGGGGGGCATCACGAGGGGGAATTGGGGGCTCTGAGAGCGAGAGCTGGAATGTGCTGCCCTCTCCGCTCCGTGGGGTCTTACTGGGTGGCTCACGTCTGTTTCAGAGGAAGAATCTGTATTTTCCCTGCAGGAAAGTAATTGGCAGGCCGCTCAAGACTTCCTATAGCTCTGCGAATGAGGAGTAACCAGATCCCTTATGCGTCTTTCTTTCTCACCCCACCCCCACCCCCAGCCCCACTCTGGCAGGATCTCTTCTTGTGAGTTAATGGCCCCCCCCCCCCCCCCCGGAATGCAGCACGGACTGTCACCAGTGCCCAGACATGCCGCAGGACCCAATCATCCAGACGGAATACCTCGAGTGTCGTGTCGATAAGGTGCTTTTTACTCTCGCAGAGCCCTCCAGTATCTGCTATCTCAAATCGCGGGAACATGGTGTTTTTGGCTCAGAGGTGCCCACTGCTTTGGGGAGATAGGGCGAGGGGCACTCTCGTACCCACGTTGGTGGGACCAGGCGAGGGGATGGGGAGGAGGCGGCGTCTGGGCCCGTGAGCCTCCCTGCCGCCCGTGCCAACTTTATTATTAATTCATAAAGCCAGAAGGTCGAGTGGGTGATTTGCGCCAGTGGTGGCAGCCACCTTAAGCGCGAGGACAAAAAGGCCCTTTGTTGTTCCAGCAGTGTGACCTTTGCGGATGGGCAAGCTGTCAGAAGTGGGTCTTGGGCTCTTGGCACGGCTCCCTAGGAGGCGAGAAGGCACATTCGGGTCTCGGGGATCAGGTGCCTCTGGGAGGGCGGGCAGGCGGCCAGCAGGAGACCTCACTACTGGCGTGGCTGAGTCCTAGACCGTGATGGAGGGAGAAGGTGGCCACGGTCAAGGACTTTGTGGGCTGAGGTTAGAAGGGGGGGGTTCCCTTCCTTCCTCCTGAGCATTTATGCTGGGGTCCCAGTGGTCAAAGAGCCCTCAAGTGAGCACTTAGCAGTTAGGCCCAGCACACCTGATGTTCCTGGGGGTTCTCTTGTCTTGTCCTCACCTGCATCCCCCAAGACTGCAGCCGGGGTCCCACACAGGCACATGCTGGCCTCCCCCGACCTTGGCCCATAGCAGCAGATAGATGCGGCTTTGAACTGTGGCACCGCCTTTCCCTGTCTGGGTGAGTTACTTTGCTTCCATGTCTTGGTTTTCTCATCTGTCAGATGGGCACGTGTTGCAGGGCTATTGGGAGGATTAAATGAGAATTTTAGCAAAGCCCTTGACACATTGTAAGTGTTCAGTAGCTGTTGGCAAGTACTAATTCCATTAGAAACCACTCGGAGGCAGGGGTGCCTGGGTGGCTCAGTCAGTTGAGCGTCCGACTTCGGCTCAGGTCGTGATCTCGCGGTCTGTGGGTTCGAGCCCCGCGTTGGGCTCTGTGCCGACAGCTCAGAGCCTAGAGCCTGTTTCAGATTCTGTGTCTCCCTGTCTCTCTTTTCCTCCCCCACTCACACTCTGTCTCTCTCTCTCTCTCTCAAAAATAAATAAACATTAAGGGGCGCGTGGGTGGCTCAGTCAGTTAAGCGTCAGACTTCGGCTCAGGTCACGATCTCGCGGTCCGTGAGTTCGAGCCCCGCGTTGGACTCTGGGCTGACAGCTCAGAGCCTGGAGCCTGTTTCAGATTCTATGTCTCCCTCTCTCTCTGACCCTCCCCCGTTCATGCTCTGTCTCTCTCTGTCTCAAAAATAAATAAACGTTAAAAAAAATTAAAAATAAATAAACATTAAAAAAGGAACCATTCAGGGGCTGGCTGTGTTCCTCCCTTTTTAAAATTTCATTTCATTTTTCATTTTGTGGAGAGTGGGGGAGCAGGGCAGAGGCAGAGAGAAAATCTTCAGGCTCCATGCTCAGTGTGGAACCTGATACGGGGCTTCATCCCATGACCCTGGGATGGTGACCTGAGCCCAGATCGAGAGTTGGATGCTTAACCGACGGAACCACCCAGGCGCCCCATACAATTTTTCCCTTTTAGGGCATTCTGTAACTTCGCTAATTCATTTCATTTTTTGACATGGCCACCATTTGACACAAGTGACATTGGTCTTTGTTTTTCCCTGTACTGATGATCAGGGACCTTAACCCGCCTTAATTTGCGTCACTCTGTGGTGCTTTCTCTGTTTTTGAAAGCCACTCATTGGTTTGATTATTCCTATATGCAGACCCTATTAATTCTTGGAACAGTTTCGCCCCCCAGATCTCATTTTCTTATGTGCTCCACCTTTCCATAGGTTTTCCAGTGAGTCTCTGAGTCAGCAGCTGTCTGGAAGTGACTAGATTTTGCCAGGATCCTCCTGGGATCACTGGCTGGCTATATCTTCTCTCAGCACTTTGGTTTTGGTCCCTTGTTGCTGTTGAGAAGTCAGCTCTTTGGTCTGATTCTTTTGTGTGAAATCTGCTTTTGTACCTCTGAGATTTTGGGGATTTTGTTTTTGTTTTTAACCGCACTTTGTCTAGGTAGATTTGTTTTATTTGTCCTGCTTGAGAATGGTTTATGCTCTTTTATTCTGAAGAAGGCTTACGTCTTACGGTATGAAAAATGTTCTCTCCCCGACCCTTCTCTTTATTTTCTTCTTCAGTAATTCCTCTTAGAAATACATTGGACCGGGGTGCCTGGGTGGCTCAGTCGGTTAAGCGTCTCACTTTGGCTCAGGTCATGATCTCACCGTCTGTGAGTTCGAGCCCCGCGTCGGGCTCTGTGCTGACAGCTTGGAGCCTGCTTCAGATTCTGTGTCTGCTCCTCTCTCTGACCCTCCCCTGCTCATGCTCTCTCTCTGTCTCAAAAATAAATAAACATTAAAAAAAATTTAAAAAACAGAAATATGTTGGACCATGTCATTCGGTCTTGAATGCCTCTTTACTCCTCTCTGATATTTTCTATCGTTTTACTGCTTTTTGCTGTATTTGGAGTCTTTTTCTTAGGTCTCTCTTCCACTTCACTAATTCTCTCTTTAGCTATTAAAATCTTACTGCCCCAGGGTGCCTGGGTGGCTCAGTCCGTTGGGCATCCAACTTCGGCTCAGGTCATGATCTTACCATCAGTGAGTTCGAGCCCCACATCAGGCTCTGTGCTGACAGCTCGGAGCCTGGAGCCTGCTTCGGATTCTGTGTCTCCCTCTCTCTCTGCCCCTCCCCCGCTTGTGCTCTGTCTCTCTCAAAAATAAAATAAACATTAAAAAATTTTAAATCTTGCTGCCCCTTAAGTTTTTAAATCCAATGACTTTAAAAAAAAAACACGGGGCACCTGGGTGGCCCAGTTAAACGACTGACTCTTGATTTCAGCTCAGGTCCTGATCTCATGGTTGTGAGATCAGGCCCACATTGGGCTCTGCACTGACGGTGTGGAGCCTGCTTGGGATTTTCTCTCTTCCTCTCTCTCTCTCTGCCCTTCCCCTGCTCCTGTGTGTGCACGCTATTTCTCAACAAAACTTAAAACATTTTTTTATGAGTTCTATATGGTTTTCAAACTCACTGCTTTTGTCATAGTGCTCTTTCATTATTTGTAAAAATTTAACGCTTACTACATGGTTTCTTCTGTTTCACCCTCTTGTGGTGCCATTCCTTGTTAAAATTAAAGAAAAAATTTAAACTCTACCCCCAACATAGGGCTCAAACTTACAACCCGAAGATCAAGAGTTAGGTGCTCTACCGACTGAGCCAGCCAGGCATGCCCCCTCCCCCGATTTAAAAAAAAAATTTTTTTTAATGTTTGTTTATGTTTGAAAGACAGAGAGAGACAGAGTGTGAGCAGGTGAGGGGCAGAGAGAGGGAGACACAGAATCTGAAGCTCCAAGGCTCCAGGCTCCAAGCTGTCAGCACAGAGCCTGACGTGGGGCTTGAACTCACGAACTGTGAGATCACGTCCCGAGCGAAGTCGGATGTTTAACCAATTGAGCCACCCAGGCGCCCCCCGATTTTTTTATTGAAAAAAATTTCTTGAAGTATAATTGACATACAATGTTAGTAAGTGATCTAGTGATTTGCCAATTCTGGACATTACTCAGTGCTCAGCACAGTAAGTGTGGTCGCCGTTTATCACCGTACGGTGTCATGACGATAGTATTGTCTCTATTCTGCACGCCTGCCTTTCATCTCTGTGACCGAACGTTTGTGACCCTTAATCCCTTTCACCCATTCCTCCTCCCACACCTTCTCTCTGGCAACTACCACCTCCTTGTATTCAAGAGTCTGTTTTGTTTTCTAGATCCTACATAGCAGTGAAATCCTATGGTATTTGTCTTTCTCCGACTTATTTCACTTCGCATAATTCCCTCCAGGGGTCCGTCCTAGATCTTGTATTGTCGGATCTTGTCGTCGGCGACACTTGGGTGCTTCCGTATTTTGGCTATTGTAAATAGTGCTGCAAGAAACATAGGGGTGCGTGTGTTTTCAAATTCGCGTTTCCATTTTCTTTGGGTAAAATACCCAGGGGTGGAATTAATGGCTCGTGTGATTTTTTTTTTTTTTTTTTTTTTTTTTTTTGAGGAAACTTCATGCTGTTTTCCACGGCTGTTAGGCCAATTTACATTCTTACCGGCAGTGCTCGAGAGTCCCTTTTCTCCACGCCCTCACCACCACTCATTTGTCTTTTTTGATACTAACCATTCTCACTGGTGTGAGGTGATCTCTCATTGTGGTTTAAATTTGCATTTCCCTGAGGAATGATATTAAACATCTTTTCACGTCTGATGGCCGTCACTTTTCTTATATATCTTCTTTATGTTTATTTTGGAGATAGGCAGACGAGTGGGGAAGGGGCAGAGAGAGGAGGGGTTAGAAGATCTTAGATGGGCTCCACGCTGAGAGCTGAGTCCGACACGGGGCTCAAACTCATGAACCTTGAGACCATGACCTGAGCCGAAGTCAGACACTGAACTGACTGAACCACCCAGGCTCCCCTGGCCATCTTTTCTCTTTGCGAAAAAATGTCTATTCAGGTCCTCTGCTTGTTTTTTAAATAGAATTGTTCGGGGGCGCCTGGGTGGCGCAGTCGGTTAAGCGTCCGACTTCAGCCAGGTCACGATCTCGCGGTCCGTGAGTTCGAGCCCCGCGTCGGGCTCTGGGCTGATGGCTCAGAGCCTGGAGCCTGTTTCCGATTCTGTGTCTCCCTCTCTCTCTGCCCCTCGCCCGTTCATGCTCTGTCTCTCTCTGTCCCAAAAATGAATAAACGTTGAAAAAAAAAATTAAAAAAAAAAAAATAAATAGAATTGTTCGGCATGGGGGGGGGAGGGGGTTGGTGTTAAATTGTATGAGTTCTTTATATACCTTGGATATTAACCTCTTACTGCACGTGCCATTTGCAAATATCTTCTCCCATTTGGTAGGTTGCCTTTGGTTTTGTTGATGGTTTCTTTTGCTGTGCAAAAGCTTTTTAGTTTAGTTTAGTGGTCCCATTTGTTTCTAAGCTTGATGTCCAAGAGATTATTGCCTATGTTTTCTTTTGGGGCTTTTATAGTTTCAGGTCTCGTATTTAGGTCTTTAACCCATTTTGAGTTTGTTTTTTTGGGTATGGTGTGAGCAAGTAGTCCAGTTCTATTTTTTTTTTGCACGTAGCTGTCCGAGTTTTCCCAACACTGCTTATTGGAAAGACTGTTTCTTCCCCGTTGTGTATTCTTGCCTCCTTTGTCATAGATTAATTGACCACAGGAGCATAAGTTTATTTCTGGGCCCTTGTTCCTGTTGCAGTGACGTAGGTGTCTATTTTTTTTGCCAGTATTCTACTGTTTTGAGTATTAGAGCTTTGTAGTAGGTTTTGAAATCTGGAACCTGTAAGTCCATCTTTCTCAAGATTGCTTTTGCTATTTCGGGTCTTTCATGGTTCCATACAAATTTTAGGCTGATTTGTTATAGTTCCGTGAAAAATGCTTTTTGCTGTTTTGATAGGCATTGCTTTGAATCTATAGATTACTTTGGGTAGTAGAGACATTGAACAATATTCTGCCAATCCATGAAGATGGTATATCTTCCTATCTGTGTCCTCTTGAATTTCATTTATCAGCGTCTTATGGTTTTCACAGTATATGTCTTTCCTTCCTTGGTTAAGTTTATTCTTTTTGGTGCAGTTATAAATGGGGTTGTTTTCTTAATTTCTTTATCTGCCACTTCATTATTAGTGTATAGAGTTGCAACAGATTTCTGTATATTCTGTATCCTACAACTTTACTGGAATTCATTTTGTTTCATGTCTGACTGCTGCAGCTAGGAGGACTTCCACTACTATGTTGAAGAAAAGTGGTGAGAGAGGACAACCCTGTCTTGTTCCTGATCTTAGAGTAAAAGTTCTCAGTTTTTCACCATTGACTATGATGTTAGCTGTGAGTTTTTCGGCTATGGACTTTGTTACGTTTGTTCGGGTATGTTCCCTCTAAATCCCCTTAAGAGTTTTAATCCTGACTGGATATCTTGTCAAATGCTTTTTCTGCATCTTTTGTTATGATCATAAGGCTTTTATCTTTTCTCTTGTTAGTGTGATGTATCACTTTGATTTGCAAATATTGAAACACCCTTGCATCCCTGGAATAAATCCCACCAGATCGTGATGTTATTAACACATCTAAAACAAAAAGGGTGCCCTTCCTTTTGTTAATTGTGTCTGCTGATTGTCCCTTACGGTGATTCATTTGCTTGCATGGTTTGATCTTTGATTATGAGCTCATGTTCGACTGGGCTGCCTCCCCTGGTTTTCACATCCTCTTGGAACTATCTTCACTGCCCGATTTATGCTGAGGCCAAACCAAGTGGAGAAGGGCTTATCTGAAGTACCTCTCCCATGAGGGTCCCTCACAGTGCTTTTCATTTATTTCTAGTACCTTAGAGATGTCACTGGTCTAGAAACACTTTTTGCATTGATTCCTCAGTTTGGCTTTCCTGCACCACACGGGTTTGGATCTTGCACCTGTGCATGGCGCAGACTTGGCATCTTGGTACATCACAGGCCTGCCCCCTTTCTCCTGCATCCGGTCACCTCCTTAGCCAAGTCCACTTCCTTGCTGATTGTCGGAGACAGTAGGGAATACTTTTTCTAGCCCATCTTCCATGGGGAAGCAGCCTTTTATGCGTCAGCTTCTGATAGGAGTCTCCCTTCTAGCCTCCATAGAACCACGGTCACTTCTGTCACTCAGTGGGCTGGAAGCTTCCTACCCTTAGCTGTTAGAGCCTGTAACCATTCTCACAGCCCTGGGCCACCTCAGCAGCATCTCATACGCCCACCCTGCTGGGTGTGACGTCCCTCCTTGCTTCTGGCCTTGAGAGTGTCCCTTGCTTTTGAGCTTAGTGGTGTATGTGAGGTTTTTCCTATTTTATCCAGTGCTTCGGGGATCTATGCTGGGATGGAGGGTCTGTGTTAGTTCCATGTAGCAGGAACTGGAGTTCTTTACCTAATAAGCCTTCCTGCTTTCGGTGAGCCTGTCTCCGCTCGATTTGGCCTCCATCTAATTCTGGAGTTGAAGATAGTTCTGGAAGGATGTGGGAAGCCATTTGTTTCCTTGGATGCTCTGAAAGACGCCCACTCTTCAAATCTCTGCTGGTTCACTCGCGTCTCCCCCCACCCGCCTTCCCCATCTTTAGTCTTCTTACTACAACGGAGACCTCTTTGTCTCTTTAGTGACATAAATGATACGTGTTCCTTGTCCCCCTCATCCTCAACTTTGGGCACAGAGCAGCTCCTGCCTCTGAGTAAATGCTACCACATGGCAGTTATTGCTGGGATCGGGCAAATGGCAAAGCGCACAGCAGTAGGAAGGTGAGCACAGATGAGCAAAGCCCAGGCTGTGTGATTCTGAGAGTCGTGCTCACCCACTCTGACCGGGTGCCAAGGTGCCTCATTGCTCTTGGGAGGAGGATAGTTTCCAAAGTCAAGCCCCTTCATTCTGTCTCCGCTTCTGCTATGGAAAATTCATTCTGCGAGGAAAGATACCCACAGAGATCCTTAGGAGACCCTCCATACTTGAGATTAAAATAAAAGCCATCCCTGTGCTGGCCGGGGCCTGGGGCAGCCCCTCCCAGGAGTTCCTTGGCTCGTAACTTAGAGACTGAGTTGAAGTTGGCATGAAAAGGGTTCGAAGGTGCTGGATAAAAGCCAGTAGCGGACCTCCTTGTTCCTACTTCTGCTTTGGAGACTAGAATTGGCTTTGATAATTTCCTTCTCAAGGCCGAGTGCGTCTTTGTGGGTTTTTTTTTTAAGTTTGCTTATTTTTGAGAGCACGCTCATGAGCGCGGGGGAAGGCTAGTGGGCAGAGAGAGGGAGAGAGAGCATCCCAAGTGGGCTCCGTGCTGCCAGCGCAGAGCCCGATTCGGCGCTCGAACTCACGAACTGCGGGATCATGACCTGAGCTGAGATCACGAGTTGGGACGCTTACCCAACTGAGCCACTCAGGCGCCCTGCATCGCTGGTTTATTTCCAAATCCCGGCGGTGAGGCGTGGTCCCTGATGGGTACACACTGAGCGTGTGGCGCAGGGGAAGGACGGAAGCAGGGCGTCCGTGAAGCCACGCGAAGCATCTTCTGTATGATGGGCTGGTCCCTTTCCAGGCTGTGGAGGTCTCCATCCACTCTTAGCCCTCCTCCCCCCACCTCCCTCCCAAGGCCCAGGATTAGTTATTGCTTTGGCTGTAGCCCCAGGCAGCGTGCAGTTGCCTCTTCCCTCCCCTGTGAGTGAGCTGGGAGACCTCGGAGGAGCAGAGTAGGTACCACAGGGTTATTACTTTAAGGGCATCGTCATAGCCCTAGTGGCAACTCTGGTGTCTCAGCTCTTCCCGCTGGGTCCGGTGCAAAATATATGTGATTTTCTTAAAATTAAAAAAAAAATTTGTTAATGTTTATTTATTTATTTATTATTTATTTTTTTAATGTTTATTTTTGAGAGAGACAGAGACAGAATGTGAGTGGGTGAGGGGCAGAGAGAGAGGGAGGCACAGAGTCCAAAGTGGGCTCCAGGCTCCAAGCTGTCAGCACAGAGCCCCATGTGGGGCTTGAACTCACGAACCCCGAGATCATGAATCGAGCCGAAGTCGGACGCCCAACCCACGGAGCCACCCAGGCGCCCCTGATTTTTTTTATTTAATTGGGGAAAGACTCACACAACCTAAAACTTCCCATAGTCACCATTTTTGAACCTACAGTTCGCTGGCTTAGTTAAGCGCATCCACGGTGTTGTGCGGCCATCAGTTCCAGGGCATCCTCGCCGCCCCCCCCCCCCAAAAAGAAACTTCGTGCCCATTAGCTGCCCCTGAAATCTCCCCGCGCACAGCCCGTGGGAACCACAAATCTACTTTCTGAACCCGTGGACTCGCCTTTTTGGATGCTCCATGTAAATGGCAGGCTACAGCGGTGGCCTTGGGTGATTGGCATCCTGTTTTCAAGGTCGTCTGTGCTGCAGCAGGTGTCCGTGCTTCCTTCCTTTCTGTGGTAGGATGACGTCGGGCTGCATAGAGCTACCCCGTTTGGTTCATCTGTCGACCACTTGATGCACGCTTGGGTGTCCCTACCTTCCGGGGATCGTGCATGGCGTGTCTGCGACTCTGATTGTTTTCCGGGGCGTGGACAGCTTCAGGAGGGTGGTGCTCTTGTGATCTCTGTATTCCGGGGGAGGCGGGGACAGTTTAGTGGGACGGGAAGCTGGGGACCGAGCCAGCAGCTCTTGGCAGAGATGTTGTTAGCTCACCTTTCTGTCTGGCCTGGCTCACCTCTGTATTTGGGGACTTTGGCTGGTGCTTGGGTTGAGTCCTGGCCGGTCTGTCAGGACATGGCAAGCCGGAGAGCTTTGGGGGCCCTGGAAGCCACGAGACCTTCCCAGTAATGCCACTTGGTGTCCTGGGGCCTGCATCCAGGGCGGCACGGCTGGGGAGATGGGGAGGCAGGGTGGCTCCTGCAGAGCCCCTGGAGAGATCAGGTGCATAATGTCAGCCGCCCTTGTCCTTGCAACTGCGTTTTGAGACCCCCCCACCCCCACCCCCACCCCCGGACAGCTACACCTGCCGACCCCTCAGCGGGTTCCCTACATCCTGTCCTTTGCATCCACCCTGCATAGTGTCACCAGGCACATGCGATCTTGTCTCTTCCCTTAGCATCCTATGTAAACTCAGGGTGAGCTCTGAATGCTTGAGTTCAGTATGTGTGACTGCCGCTACTTACCTCCTTTCTCCGCTGTCCTCAGCCTGCCTTCTGCCCGGGCTGAAGAACCTGGGGCTTCCTGAGCTCTGCCCTCCCCGGCCTGGCCCTCAGCCTTCAGGATCCCACAGGGCATCAGCTCCCTATGGGTGCTCCTTGGCAAGCTGACACCACGTTTCTTACCCTGGACCCCAGGGAGGTGACATGCGTTTCCAGTAGATAAGGGCTCTGCTCCTGTCTGTACCCCCAGCATCTACCGGGCGCCCAGTAAATGTCTCTTAGTGAACAGCATCCCTCAGAGGGAGTCAGTCAGGTCTCCCCACACCCCTGGGAGCCAGCGTGGATTTGGGAAGGACCAAGCGCTATTTTAGGTGTCCTTTGCCACCAGACTCGGGCCCCTGGAGATACAGGCTCAAGTGATCCTGGCCACCCCATAGTGGGTGTGGTGAAGGCTGATGCTCGATCTCCTCCAGAGTCAGATGAGGGAGCCTGGGCCTCGTGACGGATTTCATGCCCCTTTTCTGGGTCTCCTGCCTCCACCCGGGCTCCTGCCTCCACCTCCTTGAGGGTTGTCTCTGACCTCCTGGTCTATGCGACCCTCCTCCTGCCCGGTGACCCCTTCCTTAGCACAGCGAGGCTGTAAGGTGGCTCCCACAGTCTGGCAGGGGAGGCCAGGACCAGGCAGAAACCCCGTGTCCGCATCACTCCACATTCCTCTCGACCCCGAACCCTGGCAACCCCTTGGGCAACCTCTGTGGCGAGATTTACCTACTCTGGACGTTTCACATACATGGAATCCTACGATACGTGGCTGCGTCCGGCTTCTCTCCTTGGCATTATGTATTCAGGGTTCATGGATGTTGGAGCACGTGTCCACGCTTCGTTCCACTTGTGACCGAATCCTATGCCACTGTATGGACAGACCACGTTTTGTTTATAGTTTCATCTATCGTTGGATGTTTGCGTTGTTCCCTCTAGGCTATTGTGAACTGTGCCGCTGTGAACGCTCGTTTGTGGGTTTTTGTGTGGACGTGGTTTTCATGTATCTTGGGTACGTATTTGGGAGGAAGATTTCTGGATTACGTGGTGAATCTATCTTTAATTTATTGAGGATCCACGGAATTGTGTCCCATGGTGGCTGCACCGTGTGACATTCTCATCAGCAGCTCACGAGGATGTCAGTTTCTCCACAGTCTCACCAGCGCTTGTTACTGTAGGTTTTATTTTTCATCCTAGCCATCAAAGTTGAAATTGAAGATTATACAAGGCATCTCTGACAATTACAGAAAAGTTAAGGGACCGATCAGCAAAGATAAGGGACAAGAGGAAGAGAGGGATGTCCTGTAAACGTGCCGCCTGGAAGCACTGTGCTATTTTGTTCATCCTTTCCTATTTTTTCCTGTGCACACAACTATATCATTACGGACTTTCATGTACGTGAGATCTTGTGGCCTGTTGGTTTTTCCCTGTAGCGATATCCCATGAAAATTTTTCTGTGTTCTAAATATTTAAAAAAAATTTTTTTAATGTTTATTTTTGAGAGAGAGAGAGAGAGAGACAGAGTGTGAACGAGGGAGGAGCAGAGAGGGAGACAGAGACGGAATCCAAAGCAGTCTCCAGGCTCTGAGCTGTCTGCACAGCGGGGCTCAAACCCGGGGTCATGACTTGAGCTGAAATCGGATCCTTAGCCAACTGAGCCACCCAGGCTCCCCTAAATATTTTAAAAATGTTTCTTAAGGCTCTGTAGTGTACTGCCTTTCGGATGTACCAGGATTTATTTCAACCCGTTTCCTTATAGCTCACCACTTCCCCAATTTTAAAGTTTGCTTATTTACATACTTATTTATAGACTTTTTTTTAAAGTTTATTTTGAGAGAGAAAGAGCATGCAAGCAGGGGAGGGGCAGATAAAGAGCGAGAGCACACGAGAATCCATAGCAGGCTCTGCACAAAGCTTGACGCAGGGCTGGTACCCGCTAATCATGAGATCGTGACCTGAGCTGAAATCAAGAATCAGATACTTAAGCCACTGAACCACCCAGGTGTCCCATGGGTTTATTTTGAGAGAGAGAGCAGGCACGTGCACATGAGCAGGGGAGGGGGAGAGAGAGAATCCCAAGCAGGCTCCACACTGTCAGTGCAGAGCCCGACGCTGGGCTCTGTCTCCCAGTTAGATCATGAGCTGAAGTCAAGAGTCATGTGCTTAACTGACCGAGCCACCCAGGTGACCCAGTCTTTTACTGTTTTAAACAGGCCAGGATGATGACGGTTACCTGTTTATCTCTGTACAGTCGTCTCAGTTCCTCAGTATTTGTTCCTAGGGATCAAGTTGCTGGTTAAAAGCAGATACCAGCACTGTCCGGCGCAAATTATAATGCAAGGCGGAATAATTCTAAATGTTTTCAGAAGCTACATATGTAATTCTACGTTTTCTAGTAGCCATGCTTAAAAAAATTTTTTTTAATGTTTATTTTTGAGGGAAAGCATGAGCCGGGGGGAGGGGCAGAGAGACGGGGAGACGCAGAATCCGAAGCAGGCGCCAGGCTCCAAGCCGACAGCACAGAGCCCGACGCGGGGCTCGAACCCACGAACCGAGAGATCATGACCTAAGCCGAAGTCGGCCGCTTAATTGAGCCACCCAGGCACCGCCCCTGTAGTAGCCATGTTTAGAAAAGAAACAAGATACAGTTAATTTTAATATTTTACTTCTAAAATATTTCAACGTGTGACCAATATAAAAATTATGGAGACTGTGTGCATTCTTTTTTGTACTAAGTCTTTGGAAGCTGGTGTGTATTTTACACAATTTCACACCTCCGGTCCCAGCTTGGACTACACGCGCGCGCGCACACACACACACACACACACACACACACACACACACACACACACAGATTGGGCCAGTTAAACTCCCACCAGCCTGTGGAAGGGTGCGACCTCAGGCTGAAATCTAAAACCAAAGATAACGAGGTCAACGTGCCAGGCACCCAAGTGACTCTGCCTCTTGTCTCCATGGCACCCGTGACCGCATGGGGACCTGGAGAAGGGCTGAGGGAGGAGCAGGGAGACTAGAAGAGCTTCCGTCCTTGGAGCCCCCGAGGGCGCTCTGCACACAGGTGTAGGTGCCCACAGGACACATCCTCTGGGGGACCCCAGGGACCTGAGAGCGCGTGAGGTCTTCGGAAGTCAGTTCGTGAGGCCTCGGATGTTCCTTCTCCCAGTCCCTGAGCCCAGGGAGGCTTCCCCGAGTTGAACTCCGAGCTCTTAGCTCAGGGGATTTGGGTGCCGAAGACGGGGGACCAGAGATGGGAGGCTGTTTTCCTCATCCCTCTGCTTTCGGTCACGCGCGACAGGGAAGGATGTGGGCACGGTGCGTGCGCTTTGGATGCAATTCGCCGGAATTTCATTGGACGAACCTGGTCTCTGATTTCTGGCGTGCCCACCACCTCTTGTCTGTGTGAGCGTGGGCACGTCTCGATGTTCCCGTCTCTAGAATGGGGGTACACAGCATCCCTAGCCGATAGGATTGACGAGAGGGTGTGTGGGTAGGGCTGACACAGTGCCCTTGACACAGTCAGCGCTCAGTTGACGTGGACTGCTGTGGTTCCCGGGATTAGGCACGTAATTCATTTTCCTGATGGCGCTTTTGAGATGTAACACGTTCCCTACATCTCACCCATTCAAAGTGTACTCGGGTTTTCGTATAATCACAGGGCTGGGCGTCCCTCACAATCTAACTTTGGAACATTTTCCTCCCCTCCCCCCACCCTCCCCCAAGAGGCTCTGTACCTATCAGCATGACTCCCCATCCTTGCCTAGCCCCAGGCAAGCCCTGGTCTAGTTTGGATTTGCCTACCTGAGCATCTCCTATAAATGGATTCATGCAATGTTAGGAGCACACGTGTAGCTGCAATTTCTATGGTTATTTCTCGTCCGTGTGCTTTTGTTTTTTGTGTTTTTGTTTTTGGGGGTTTTTTTGACCTGCGGTTGAGAGCTGGGCTGCCTTTGATCGGTAACCCACAAGCATAAAACCGCACACGTTCTGCCAGACAAACTGAGCTTAAATCCTGGGTCTCCCTTTCAAGTTTAGGGCCTGACCTTCAAGTCACCTAACCCCTCAGATCCTCAGTTTGCTCTTCTGGAGCAGTCCTTCCATTATACAGTCATGGTAAGGGTTAAATAGGACCACGTGTGCCCAGGACATGGTACTCAGCTAACAGATGATTCATCAATAGCAATATTTTCGAGATCCTTCGGCTGTCCCATGTGGTACCATGTTGTGTGCCTAAAATATTCATTACATGACTAATAAATATGCATTGTGTATTAGAGGAAATTTAGAAGATATAGATGAATTAAACTAAAACAAAGCCTTTAATCCCTCTACTGAGAAAGACAATTGCTATTATTATTTTGGGGAAAGGGAGTCCGGATTTTCTTTCATTACTTCTATACATTTGTGTATATCTACATGTTTTCCCCAGCATGAGGTCATGCTATTTTTGTAGCAGGCGGTTGTGTTTTAAGTAAGGTCCATGCCCAGTGTGGGGCTTGACCTCACAACCCCAAGACTGAGAGGGGCAGGCTCTGCCCGCTGAGCCAGCCAGGCACCCCATAGCAAGCTGTTTTAAACATTTTTAAAGTTCATTTTGAGAGAGAGAGAGAGAGAGAGAAAGAGACACACACACAATCCCAAGCAGGCCTTGCATTGACAGGGCTCGAACTCACAAACCATGAGATCATGACTTGAGCTGATATCAAGAGTGGGACCCTCAGCTGAGCTACCCAGGCGCCCTGACTTTTAAACATTCTCTGTGGAACGTATTTTCATGTCCGATATATAACTGTCACTCCTCAAAAGCAGCTTGCTTTTTTTTTTTTTTTTAATTGGCTAAGCATTCCGTAAAATATTTGACCAATCTGCTTTGGGTGAGCACTTCGGTTGAGTCCGTTTTTTAAGCTGTTAAGAATCCACGGGTGGACACATTTATGTATTTGTCTTTTGTACTCGTTGGATTTATTTTTTCCTGCCAGGTAGAATCACTGAAATTTTCAGGTAAAACTTTTATCGTAATATCAGGTACAGAAAAGTACATCACCTGTGAGCATAGAGTTCCATGTCCTTGCTGAGCACACATGTGTGCAACCTGAACCTGGATGAAGAAATAGAATATTCCCACTACCCAGAGGCGCTCCTCACGCCCCATTCAAATCAGTACTCCCCGTTCGGGAGCAACCACTTCTGACTTCTCTTTTTTAAAAAAATAAGACAACATCATCATCATTTTTATTATATTTTTTAAAGTCTTTTTTTTCTTTTAGAGAGTGCATGAGTGGGGGAGGGGGGGGAGAGAGAGAGAGAGAGAGAGAGAGAGAGAGAGAGAGAGAGAGAGAGAATCTCCAGCAGGCCCCATGCTCACCCCTATGTGGAGCCTGACGTGGGGCTTGCTCCCATGACCCTGGGATCATGACCCGAGCCGATATCAAGGGTCGGACACTCAACTCTCTGTGCCACCCAGGCACCACCTTGTCATTTCTATTATCAGACAAGTTTTAGATAGGTTCATAGCAAAATTCAGAGGAAGTTAGTTTTCGCCTATGCCCTCACCCCGACACGTGCCATAGCCTCCCGCCTTATCCGTGGCCCCCACCAGTGTGGTACGTTTGATACAGTCGATGAACCTGTATCGACACTTCATTATCGCCCGGAGTCCATTGTTCACATTAGGGTTCACCTGTGGTGGTGCACCTTCTGCAGGTTTGGACGTATGTTCAGCGACGTGTGTCCATCATGATGGGACCCACAGGATAGTTTAACTGCCCCAGAAACCCTCTGTGCTCTGCCTGTTCATTCCTCATCCCCAGACTCGGACACGGAGACCTTTCTCGTGTCTTTGCGGTTTTGCCTTTTCCAGGAGGTCCTATAGTAGAATCTTACCGTGCGCAGCCTTTCCATCCCGACTTCTGACACTACAGAGGAGTTTTTACCCATTTTCGAGCTCCATTTAAATGGAATCCTAACGTACTTGCTCTTTTGCATCTGACTTCTTTTCCTTGCCATATACTATTCCATTGCTTGAGTAGACTGCACCTCAACACTTGATTCTGCCGTTGTCAGGCATTTGGATAGGTTCCAGTCTAGGGCTGTTGGAACCGCACTGCTGTGAACCTCTCCTTCTGATGAGCGCAAGTGTGCATTTCTGTTGGATGTGTACCCAGGACTGCAATCGCTCAGCCCTGTAGAGTATTCGGATGTCCTTGCTGATACACTCATGATAGGAATGGCCATGTCCTCCTCCAGAAAGGTGGTTATTGCCCCTCACGGTCATCCCACTTTTCCAAGAGTCAGTTTCTACATCTGTAATGGGAATAGAGCCCTATCCCAGGGTGCCATGGGGAACAGGTGCACTAATGTGTGGAGATGCGCCTCTGGTACATGGAGAACCCTTCACAGCTGTTGGCCGTCCTAAGGGGTATTTCCTCACCAACAGCTTCTAGGGAGGCTGGAGAATTCTGAGCTATAGATTCTTTTTTTAAAAAATACTTATTTACTTTGGGAAGAGCACAAGCAGGGGAGGGGCAGAGAGAGGGGGACAGAGGATCTGAAGCAGGCTCTGCGCGGACAGCAGTGAGCCCGATGTGGGGCTCGAATTCACAAACCGTGAGATCATGACCTGGGCCGAAGTCAGACGCTCAACTGACTGAGCCACCCAGGAGCCCTTGAGCTACGTATTCTTAAAGTGATACAACCTGAGCCTGAGACCCCCCCCCCACCCCACCCCCCCAAAAAAAGATGAGGAGGACACCTGGCTAGCTCAGTCGGTGGAGCATGTGACTCTTGATCTGGGGGTTGTAGTTTGAACCCTGCATTGGGTATAGAGATTACTTAAATTACTTAAAAAGGGGGTGCCTAGGTGGCTCAGTCGGCTGAGTGTCTGACTCTTGATTTCGGCTCAGGTCATGATCCCAGGGTCGTGGGATCGAGCCCCACGTTGGGCTCCACGCTGAGCGTGGAGACTGCCTGGGATTCTCTCTCCCTCTGCCCCTTTCCCCCCTCGTGCTCGCTCTCTCTCTCTCTCTCAAATAAAAAAAAATATTTTTTTCTTTTAATACTTGGAAAAAACCCAACAGCAAATGAGATGACCAGCTGGTCCCAGAAATTAGCTGTCTCTGGAACAAGAAAAGACATTTATAATAGGGCATGGGAAATGCCGGGAGGAGCCGGGGGGAGGGGGGATGGCTGTTTCTCAGCCCAGCCCCTGTTTGGAAAGTTTTGCCTGAACCGTGTATAGTCCGCGGGAACCGGCCCTCAAGGCCTTGGAGCACCAGGATATGTGGGCGGGCAGGCGATACCGAGTGAAGGCAGGTTGAAGGCGGGGTCAGGAGATGGACCGGTCGTGCGGTCTCGAGTGCTCTGAGCTGCAGTTTGCAAATTATCCCACAGAGAAAAGCACATCTGCTCCCTTATGCAGGATGTGTCGAGGATGAGGGGAGAGAATGCAGGTCCGGGTGCCATACTGTGTGCTTCATGAAACAGGCCCTCGTGGGGGCGGAGCCCTTATGAAACCCGGAACGTGCAAGGCCCCCTCTTACCGGGGAAGACACAGCGGCCCGCCAGCCCGAAATGGTAATTACGAAAAACTGTACTTAAGGTTTTCTAGAACTACTGGGAAGATCTAAATACGTCCTCCACAGCGCAATGATCAAAATTCTCTTTCTTCTCCTTCCAATCCCCTTGCTGCACCAGATTCTCCTTCTGCGTCCTACTACGTGTCTCCCAAGTGACTTCCAGCAGCAGCCCCAACCCCTTTGCCCTGCCCCTCTGTCTCTCCGTACGTGACCGTATGAAGCCCCTTGCTCAGCTAGGAAAACCCCTGTCTTCGGGAGCAGGAGGGGAAGAAGTCACACGGATGTGATCCCTTTAAGGGGAAGGGGAAAATGAGCTGGTTCACTTTCGTGCTGTCCCGGCAGCTGCCGTTCGTAGCACAGGCTATCTTGCCGGGGGATCGGAGGTAATGACCCCAGGGGTACACTGCCAGGAAGAAAGGGACGCCCTTTGTCGGTTTCTTCGTCTGGTGCTGGTCGGTGTTGCCCGCCTGGGAAGTGTGGGAGAATGTCACCAGCCTCCTGCTGGTGGCTCAAGCTCAGCGGTCAGTGATGTCTTCTCTCTCTCTTTCTCTCCCTCCCTCCCCTGTTTCCCAGTCTCCTCAGACCAGATCGAGCAGCTCCACCGGAGGTTTAAGCAGCTGAGTGGAGACCAGCCCACCATTCGGTAAGATCTGCAGTTGGGTTTGGGCCTTGGGCAGCTCCATGGCCCTGGAGGATTTCTCTTCTGTCTCTTTCCCTGAGTTCAGCATGACTCTGGAAGAGCCCCTGGGTGGCCCCATTTCCTGTGGCAAACTTGCAATTGTCATTCTTTTGGTCCCTCTAGATAAGATGTTCTAGAGCCATACTTGTTGGGATCAGGAATGTCTGTCTACAGTGAAGACAGGGGGCCAGTCAGCCACGTGTACCCTGCCCTGGCTTCCTCAAATGGGACATGCTCCTGGCCTCTGTGCTTAGAATCTCAGGTGTACGTAACTTGAAGACCTCGTTGAAGGTCTCTTCACTCTGCTTCCTCTCTGTTGTTAGTTCCGGCCTCAGGCAGGCAAGATGGCGGGCAGCAGACTGATTTCTTGACAGAAGTCGGACTGGCCATCCTACATTTCCTTTAAAAAAATTTTTTTTTAATATTTATTTTTGAGGGACAGAGCGTGAGTGGGGGAGGCGCAGAGACAGAGGGAGACACAGAATCGGAAGCAGGCTCCAGTCTCTGAGCTGTCAGCACGGAGCCCGACTCGGGGCTTGAACTCACAAGCCGTAAGATCATGACCTGAGCTAAAGTCAGATGCTTACCCGACTGAGCCACCCAGGTGCCCCCCTACATTGCATGTTTAATGTTGATCTTTTAGAAGCTGGGTAGGTTCATTCTCTTTTTTTTTTTTTTTTTAATTTGTTTTTAAGTTTATTTTTGACAGAGTACGAGCATGAGCTGGGGAGGGGCAGAGAGAGAGGGAGACACAGCACCTGAAGCAGGCTCCAGGCTCTGAGCTGTCAGCACAGAGCCCGACGCGGGGCTCGAACTCACAAACTGTGAGATCATGACCTGGGCCAAAGTCAGACACCCAACCGACTCAGCCACCCAGGCGCCCCAGGTTATTTCTTTATGAGGAGCAATGCCCTAAACTGTCCTCCTTCCCCCAAGAGAGAGTGTGTTCAGTCTTCCATGCTGGTTGAGTTCTATAGAACTAGGTTAGTGAGCGATCCTAGTTAGCATGTTTGGTCGTTGCACAGTTGGGGGGGAGGAAGCTTCGAGTTGAAGTGTAGCAAGCGGGGTCCCCGACGCACAGTAAACAGCATTCTACCACAGACTTTGAAACAGATGGAGTTTCCTAAAACAAATATGCAAGGTCGTAAGGTTACAGTCTTTGAACTTCCAACATTTAATAGTATTTAATAATAATTTAATAATATTAAAAATATTAAAATTTAAAAATAATACTTAATAACCTTTAATAACCCAGGGAAACGTCCTTCTTCTCAGCCAACAGACTAAAATTTCACCTAAGCTTTATGGAAATTGACAGAAACAATGATCACTTTCCTTGGTCTGTCTAAACAAGAGCATGTTGTCGATCCCACGCGTCATGGTTTCAAAGCATCCATTTCCAGAGCTTAGATTCTGGTGATCTCTTGGTTCCTGTGGCCTCCTGTCTCAGTTTGATTGTATCCAAGGCAGAATTAAAGCCAGTTAGGAGTGTTGTGGTCAATTCTGTCCGTGACACCTGGGTAAGTCCCGTGAAGGAGAGGGAGTGAGCCCAGGGGAAAGTCACCTGGCTTCTCATCGGCTCCGAGAGCGTTCCATGTCCAAGTCGGAGCCGGTCACTGTGGCCAGGGCTAGAGATGCAAATAGGTTTTTCCCAGAGCAGTGACGGAGCGGGGCTGGGCCATCAGCCGGGGTGGAGACTGGAGTGCTTTCCCAGGGCACCCCCCTTCCTTCAGGAGCTTCTGGGCATGTGCTCTGTACCAGGTGCTTCGTACCTGTGCTGCTGGATGCAGCCTACAGTGGGTGGTGTGTGAAGGCGGGGCCCCCTTTCTCAAGATAGTTTTCCAGTAAGCCCCGTAAGAAGCTGCTCTAGTCAGGGGTCTCTGGGTCTTGTCTCTTGAGAGGTTTTAAGTTCCCATGCCGCGTGTGTTTAATTTCCAGACTTGGGGGAAACAGAGGCAAAAACCCAGACTTGAGAAACCGTTTGCATCGGCCTCCTGTATAGGAGGGGCTGTGTATGTTTGCGTTAGTTGCTCTCTGTCTCTGAGCCTCCGTCCTCATCCGTAAAGTGATTTGGGTGCGGAAAGTAAGCAGGTGCCATGCGGGAAGATCCCACTTTGAGCCGGTTGGGCAGCCCGGCTGCCATCCTCCCCACGGTTGGTGAGGTCTCGGGGACCCACCTTGAGATGCCTGTTAGCAGATGTCTGACTGTGGGGCGGGAGTGGAGGCGGGAGCACAGGTGCTGTGTGGGGAGGGGGCTGTGAGGCCCTCGGAGCCCCTCCCACTTCGAGGTTCTAGCATCCGAGCCCGGTGTTGCCCAGCGGCCCCTCCGGGGCCTCTGCAAGGACGAACTGAAACACTGTGACCTGCACACATTCTTTCCCAGCTTGAGCGTGTGAGTGGATCACTCGAGAATGTTCCTAATGCAGGCTCGGCCTCAGCAGGTGGGTGGGGCCTGAGACTCTGCATTTCACTGGGGGTCGCAGGGCCCCCGGGCGGCCAGCACGGTGCCCCGGGGCACAGTTAAGTGCTCACTCAGCAAGTGCAGCTGCCTTTCTCTCTGCCACTGACCCGCTCTCCCGCCCCCTGGCCTCAGACGTCAGTCTGTGTGGTATTCCCGACCTCCTCCACTCCCCTCAGGCCCGTGGCCTCCCTCCCTGGCCTCACATCCCTCTGACTAAACCCGTCCCGGCTGTTGGGCCTTAGCAACGTTTCTTCAGCCAAGTCTGCCTGGACGATGCCCCCGACCCGGTCAGGGCCCCGTCAGGCTCCCTGGGCCCCGCACATCTTCTCTGTAGCCGCATGGGGTGACTCCAGCTCGCCTCCCTGTGGGACGCTGGCTGTGAATGTGCGTGTGAATCACCTGGGAGCCTGGTTCAAAGGCAGGATTTGATTCACGGGTCTGGAGCCGGGCCCGAGACCCTGCATTTCCAACAAGCATGGGTGGTCGTGGGCAGGTCGGCCTCCCCAGCACGGAGGATGGTGCCCAGTGGGCCCCCCGGGTTCTATGGGCGGAGGCTGCACCCTCTCAGGCACGGAGACTCCGACCTCCCACTCGTGGGCTAGGCCAGGGCGTGGGAATACGAGCCCTCGGCTCTGCCTGCCCACCCCCAGGACCACCGCACACCTCACCCTGTGCGCATCTGCCGAGACCCAGTGAGCAGCCCTTGCTCCAGCTTTTGGGGCTCCCCTGTGCCTTTAAGGTGCCATCCGTACTCTTGCTGGGGTCCGCCAAGGTCTTTAGATGCTGGCTTTTGCTTTGCTGAGGTCTCAGTGTGGACACCACGTCCTGCAGGGTAACCCCTCTACCTCCTGTCCTCCCATGGCCTCCTCCTGGGGGTGCCCCAACCTGCCACTTACAGAATTGCAACTGTGCCCCTAATAGACAGCTGGCCCCGTGCAGGGCGGGAACTGGGGCTTTTTTTCTTGGGCCTAGTGCTCAGTTCAGGGCTGGTAACGTTCTAGATGCTCGGCGGTACAACTGGTCGGTTGAATGAATGAATGAATGAATGAGACCAAAGTAATGAGGCAAAAGTGAGTATAAGAACTACCAAAATTCTTTAAAATTGTTTTTAATGTTTATTTTTGAGAGGGAGGGGGAGGGAGGGAGGGAGGGGCAGAGAGAGAGAGACAGACAGAATCTGAAGCAGGGTCCAGGCTCTGAGCGGTCAGCACAGAGCCCAATGTGGGGCTCAAACTAAAGATCGGAGGCTTAACCAACTGAGCCACGCAGGCACCCCAGGACTACCAAAGTTCTCTTTATACGCCATGAAGCATGGTGTACGTGAGACCCGTTGTTGTTAATACTGTTTCCCTCCAGAGGGTGTACATATTCCCGGGAAAGAATTTATCTGGGGCCTGGCTCGTAGGAATTGCTCACCGGTGTAAGCTGTTATTATCTGAGCACGTTTTCTGTGCTGCGTAGCCGGAGCATGTTACTTGAGCCTCATAAAAACCCCACAGGAAGCAGTGGTAGGAACACCTGTTCTCCCCATTTTACAGACGGGAGGCTCAGAGAGGTCGTGTACCTGTGCCTGAGTCACACAGCTCGTAAGTAGAGGAGCTCAGTGCTGAGACGCCTCTGTAAGGAAGTTGTGGACGTTTCTTGTGAGTGGTCTCAGGACTTCAGTCACCCTCGTCTGCCATCTGAGGACCCTTACCATCCACGGTGGGCATGTATAATTCCCACCACCAAAGCCCCTGCTCCCTAATTTCCTGGTCTCTGCTGGGAGGGTAGCGTCAGCTGCACATGGTGACAGCCCTGCCCAGCAGGAAGGAGGTGACAGGCCACAGTGTTCTATGCAAACAGGCCTGCCTGAAAAGCCCCTCCCAGACCCACTTTGCCTGATCCTAATCTGTCTCTCAGGACCCGGAAAAGGGTGATTGGGCAGGTTTTCGGTCCCGCGGGCTTTCCTGCCCACCCTCCTAGGGCAGAAGGATGAGCAGCCCTGGGCTGTGATCTGGTCCCTAGCACCATCCCCACAGTGCCAGGGGGTTCCCGAGTGACCCTGGGGGGGTGCTCTCTGATACCTGGGCACACCTGGGGGGGCTGTGGTCTATGCTGGGGTTTCTGAGTAGGGAAAGGAGCTTTTGCTTCCTTAGGGTTGAGTTTGGTGAAAGGCACTGACGGGGGTCCGCTGGGCGAGGCCCCCAGCACCGCAGTCTGTGAGGGGTGTGGGAGGCAGCACCCTTTGCCCCTGCCTCTCAGAAAATGAAGGTGCCCGAGAGCCTAGGATCCCATGAGGCAGGGGTTTGGGGGGGGGGAGGGGAAAATACCTCCAGTGCAAAAGGCTCCTTAAAAGTGGCCATTTAAACCTGCAGGCTTTAAACATAGACCTAATAAGTTCTGTAAGTTGCATTAAAAAATGAAGAGGGGCTCAGGTCATGATCTCCACGGTTCATGGGTTCGACTCTGCGTGGATAGTGGGGAGCCTGCTTGGGATTCTCGCTCTCCCTCTCTCTCTGCCCCTCCCCCACTTGCTCTCTTTCAAAATAAATAAACTTTAAAAAATATAAAATTTTATTAATGAAGAATTGAGTTTCTGAATTTGTGACTTTGATTAGTTGTATATAGCTTAAAAAAAAAAATCAAAACCGAGTAAAAACTGCCAAAACGGATTTAATGTTAACCCACCATTTTTTCCTATCCATGTTTGGTTGGTCTCCTCTCCTTCTAAAAATTATCCTAGGATGTCCAGGGATGGCCTCACCCCTGAGGCCTCAAAGCTGATGTGTCAGGACTCCCGCTCTGTGTGTGCGTGTGCGTGTGTGTGTGTGTGTGTGTGTGTGTGTGTGTGTGTTTCTTACAAAGCCCAGCATCTGATTTAAAAAACAAAAATCCGGGGCGCCTGGGTGGCTCAGTCGGTTGGGCGTCCAACTTCGGCTCCGTTCATGATCTCAGGGTCCGTGTGTTCGAGCCCCACGTCGGGCTCTGTGCTGTCAGTTCTGAGCCTGGAGCCTGCTTTGGATTCTGTGTCTCCCTCTCTCTCTGCCCTTCCCCTACTCACGTCTGTCTCTATCAAAAAATGAATAGATGTTAAAAAAATTTTAAAAACAAAAATTCATAATGCTGCATTATTTTTCTTTAAGGGCCCCCCAAAACCTGAATCCACCCTGACCACAAAGCTCCATGGCCTCTTGGAGAAATGCTTGAGTAGAAAATGGTCATGTGACACATTGAGTACCAATCCTATGCAGAGACTTCTGTCCTCAAAACGTTTTCTTCTTCCAGCAGGGAAGCCCCTCCCCAAGGAAACCCCAAGGATTGCAGGTAGTGAGGAAAATACAATAATTGCTGCTTGCACTTTTTCTTTCTGAAGTCGGGCCACTCGACTGGTGAATGTCTTAAACAGCAAATTTGACTTCCTGAGAGTGCCTGCGGCAGGCTCTCGAAGCCCCAGAAATAGACGCTGTGCCATACATCAGACATAGTGCTGCAGGCCGGTAGGAGGGCTGATTAGGTAAAGCCACACCGCAAAGATATTTGTAGATTCACCAGGCCCCCAAGTGTGGAGTGAGTCGTGGCGTGAATGGAACCACGGACATACGAGGCGAAGGCGGGGAGTGGTGTTCGTTGTTCGTCCCCAAAGCATACGGCAGTCTTCGAACAGGCTGCCCGCCAGGGCACCGACAAAGCCCTGACTCCTCGTCCTGTTTTGCATCCCCCGGCGGCACTCACCCCGGCTCTGTCGAGTTAAAGGTCTGCTCACAGTCAAGTGCGTACGTAGGAGCCCCAGCTGCCGTTAGCTGAGGGCTGGCATGTGCCGGGCACGGGGCTGAATGGCCACACGTGGGGTCCTAGGGGTCTCAGGGAGCCTGTGAAGTTCACACCATTATCCCATCTTCCAGATTGAGAAACTGAGGCTCAAGAGGATAAGGTCACCCAGCAGGGCTGGGGGGTTCAGAGGCAGAGCTGGAGGCCCCCAAATATTTTCCTATTTAAAATTTGTATCTTTTAGGGACACCTGGGTGGCTCAGTTGGTGGAGCGTCCTAGTCTTGGTTTCAGCTCAGGTCATGAGCTCACGGTTCATGGGTTCGAGCCCCGCGTCGGGCTCTGTGCTGGCAGCTCAGAGCCTGGAGTCTGCTTCCATTTCTGTGTCCCCCTCTCTCTGTTCCTCCCCCACTCGCACTCTGTCTCACTCTCTCAAAAATAAGCAAACAATAAAAAAATTTTTTTAAAGCTGCATCTTTTGATGGGTTTACTTAGGGAGGGTGTTCCCTGCTTAGAAGAAAAGCCAGAGCCTACAGTGATCACACTGCATTTGTCTAAAGTAAGTCATTTTAATCCAGTAACTTTGCTTTTAACTTGTCGAATAGCTAGAAATTTCCTTTTTTTCCCCTTTCTTTAAGTACTCACAACAGTGAAGAGTTGAGGCCCTGCCTTCATCCTCAGGCCATTTTGCTGTCAGTGTTTAACAGGTTCCGGGAGTTAACGCATCTTCCCTTTGAGGCGTCAGCTTGGATGGCGCATGTTCATCTGAAAGAGAAGAATCCACGGTTGCTTGTAAAACTCCCCAGGCCACAGTGGGCACAAGCGGGCCCGCTCTCCTGTCTGTTCAGGTGACCCGGAGAGCCGTGCTGGGGTCCCTTCAGTGTGAGGGGTGCAAGGTGTCCCTGAAACAGGACGAAGCTTTCTAAATGGACCCGAATAATTCGCAAGTACTCGAATAGAAAGTTTTTACAGAGACTCTTTCCCCCGGAAGCTGAAGGACTCAGCCCTTGCTTGCAGAAGCAGGTAGTGGGGGCTTCTGTTTGGAGTGGGGACGTGTGGGGGTGCGGGGAGGGAGGACTGGAGAGGGAACTAGCATGCACACAAGTTCATTATATGTATTCTTTAGTTTTTTTTAGTGTTTGTTTATTTTTGAGAGAAAAAGAGCATGAATAGGGGAGAGAGGGAGACACAATCCAAAGCAGGCTCCAGGCTCTGAGCTGTCAGCACAAAACCCACCGCGGGGCTTGAACTTACAAAGAGTGAAATCATGACCTGAGCGGAAGTCGGATGCTTAACCGACTGAGCCACCCACGCGTCCCACAAGCTCATCACATGTGAGATGAGGGAAGGAAACAGGACGGGGAGGGTGCATGTCTTGGGACCGTGGCGGGAGAAGGACCTTGGGGTAGGTGGCCATGTTTGGACTAGAACAGAAAGGACAGAAGGAGCTCTGTGTGATGACAAGAGGGAAGGGGCGCTAGACAGAGGCAGTGGCAGACCCCTGTGTGATGGGCCTTCGTCCCTACCTCCCTCCTGACCTGTCAGCCTCCTGCTCCAGTCCTAACTCCTCGTCCTGTTTTGCATCCCCCGGCAGCACTCACCCCTGCTTTGTCAAGTTAAAGGTCTGCTCACAGTCAGGTGCGTACATAGGAGCCCCAGCTGCCGTTAGCTGAGGGCTGGCATGTGCCGGGCACGGGGCTGTTCCTGCTGTTCCCGCCTCGGAGCTCTAGAACGCATTCATGACCTGCTTTCTAGAATGCTTTTCTCTGGAGCGGGGTTTCTATCGGCACTTGGGGCTGGAGAATGTGTGTGGGGGCAGGGGTGTTCTGTGCATGGTAGGGTGTAGAGCACATTCTGGGACCCCCCCCCCACCGGGTGACTACCGAAAAGGTCCCCAGACACGGCCCCGTGTTCCCCGGGGGTTTGAGAACTCGCCACCCTCTGCTCTCTGCCATGTGTCACCTTTCCTGGTCACCCCACTGAGACTTTATCCGATTCTCTGGGGTCTCTGTCCCGTCTCTGCTTGGTGTGCTTGCAAAGTGCTCACTGCCGCCCGAGACAGGTCATTTTCCCTCTGTCTCATTTCCCCTGCTGGAATCCCAGGAGGGGTGACGTCTGTCCCACTCACTGCTGAAGCCAGCACCTGGAAGCGGGTCTGGCACGTGGAAGGTCCCTGTGATCAGTACATGGCAGGTGTTGAGAGGACAGCCGGGTACGGGCCTGGAGCAGATACAGGAGAAGTTGAGAAAGCGTGTGGTGGGGAAGGGTGACGTTGGTCACGCTGTCCCAGTCACTGAAAGAGGCGTTTGCCTGGTGGCAAGGGGACCAGGGGCTTTTTGTGTGTGTGTGTGTGTATACGCACACACACACATATTTAGTGTTTATTTTGAGAGTAAGAATGTGTGTACATGAGCTGGGGAAGGGCAGAGAGAGAGAGAGGGTAGGAGAGGAACTCCCAAGCAGGCTGCACAGTGTGCAGGGCCTGATGCAGGGCTCAGTCCCACGAACTGCAAGATCATGACCTGAGCCGAAGTCAAGAGTTGGACGCTTAACCGACTGAGCCACCCAGGTGCTCCTCTGCCAGAGCTTTCGTGCAAAGGCACGTGGACGGGAGAAACCCCTGGCACAGTTAGGGAATTCCTAGCGTTTCTTAAACGTTAACCTTCACGCGAGTTCCCCGGGGATCACGTTAAAATGCAGGCTCTGATTCCGGGCCAGCTAAGGGCTCTGTGTGTCACACACCAAGTGAGACTGATGCTCCTGGCCCAGGGACGACACTTTGAGCTGCTCAGCATTGCCCAGGGAGACGCGCGGTTAGTGACTCTTGGTTCCTTCTTTGTGAGTCCCCATGGGTCCCCAGTTTCCCCAGGGTGGGGCCTCCAGGAGAGTCGGGCAGGCAGCCCCTGCGGTAGAGACCCTTCTCCAATGGGCCGGTGAGAGCAGGGAGGCTGGGGTTCCAGGCTGGGAGCCGTTGGGGCCTCGCTGGGTCTTCAGCTCCCGGTGGGTCGGGCCCGGTGGGGGCTGATGACCAAGCCGGCAGAGGGCCTGGCAGAGAAGCTGGCCCTCAGAGCTGCCGGAAACCGGCCCCCACGACGAGGCTTGCGGAGGAGCCCCTCCTTGGTGGTTTCTCAGTCTTTCCTTCCCTTGCGGGCTGGACGCTTGTCTTGCCTTCTTTCTGGGTCCCGGATGGGGCCTCTCGGGGCTGGGTGGGGGCAGATCCCCAACCAAGATTTCAGTTGTGTGCTCTCTTTCAAGTAAAACCGTGCAACCCAGAGGAAGTAGCAAGTGTGAGGAAGCGCACAGGGCGGTTAGAGCCGGATTCAGAGCTGTCCTCCTAGCTGTGGGGCTGTGGCCTCCTCACTTGGCCTCCCTGGGCCTCCTTTTCTCACTTGCACGATGGGGACTGTGGGTGTGTGGGGCGGATCAAACGTGGCGGTGTTTGCAAAGCGCTTAGCACAGCCTGGCCCTGGGAAAGCCCTCAGGATGCGGGCGAGGGGGGTGCAGAGAATCCTTAAACCCCGGGGTTCGATCCCCCACCCCACCCAGAGGAGGTGTGCCAGTTGTGTGCCCCTGGGGTCTCTGTGGGGGACCCCTCCCCGCTGGTCACAGGGGCCCCATGGCCGGATCCCCGGTCACCGCCTATCAGCTGTGGCCCCAGAGCCCTGGGCTTGGGTGGAGCAGAGCCCTTCCCGGGCTGCAGCCTGGGCCCGACACCTTCAGCTGAGCCGGTTCTACCGGCCCAGTGGGCACCTGGCGGTGGGGGTGGGGGAGGAAGGAAAACAAGACCGAAACTGACGTTTATGGGACATTAAACTGCGGTCAGCCTCTCCCAGGCTCCTCTGGACTCGAGGCCTGCAATCGACTCGTTCAAAAAGGAGGTTGGCAAATATCCGGGAGTGTCCCCGAGACCGGCAGCCAGGACCGAAGTCTTGCTAGCATCTGCTCCCTGGGGATTCTGAGTGCTGCCTGTCTCTTTTCTTTGCCACAAGACAGTTCTTTAGCTCTCTGCCTCAGTTTCCCCCATCTTTAACATGGGGATGAGTGTCTGCCTTGTAGGAGAATAAGGTAAATCTCTTAGAGCACTTACCAGACACCTTGGGAGTAATAGGTTAGTTGGTATTATTATTCTACTTTTAAATACATGCATACATATGTGTGTGTGTATACATATATATTTATTTAAGTTTTTATTCATTTATTTTGAGACCGACAGAGAGCAAGTGGGGGAGGGACAGAGAGAGGGAGAGAGAATCCCAAGCAGGCTCCACACGGTCAGTGAGAAGCCTCATGCAGGGCTTGAACCCAAGAACTGCGAGATCATGACCTGAGCCGAAACCAAGAGTCGGAGGCTTGACCAACTGAGTCACCCAGGCACCCCTATTAGTCTCATTTTAAAATTAAGAGCTCGCTGTATGTCAGGCAATGTCCTAAGTACCTTATGTGTGTTTATCGGATTTAGTAATTTCGTTAACCCCATGATACTGCCTAGGCATTCCCATGATCCCCATTTCACAGAGGAGAAATTGAGGCTCTGAGATGTGGAGAGGCTCACCCAAGATGATGGGCCTGGTGAGGAGCAGATCCTGAACCAGACCCCGGGTACACTTGATTTCACATCCCCTTTGCCATGGGCGGTGCTAGGTGTTCACCAAATTCACAGATGAAGAAACTGAGGCACGGGGCATCAGTACGGTGCCCGTGTGAGGGACAGCTGAGATTTGAGGGGGAATCCAGCGGGCACCCATGGAGAGAGGGAGCAAGGGCAGCTGGGCTTCTGAGACACCTGCACAGACCCGCCAAAGGCTGTGATGCCAGGACACTGCCCTCGTCTGAGTCCGAGTATCTGCCTCACCTCCTCTGCTGTCAGTGGGAGGTCAGCCTTCTTTTCTTATTACCATTCTTCTGTAGACACTGGTCAGGCTCTGTGAGGTCCTTCTTCCTTCTATCCTGCCTCCTTCCAGAGTCAGCATAGGCCCGGGTTTCTCCCAACCCCCTAGAACCCGCAGTTTCCCTGTCGATGGTCTCTGTTCCCTCCCGGGGAATTAACCAGATCCATTTCCCGGGTGTGTCCCCCAGTATGCTCCTTACAGCAGCTCTGGGGGACAGCTCCTCTGGTAGCCCATTCCCGAGCTCAGCAAGCCACAGCTGGGGGTTCATGGTCTCCAAGGATCCAAGGGGAAGTCCTGGGAGCAGCTGAAAGGTCTGGGCACCTGGGAGGGGAACTGAGTCTGGTGCCAGCCAGGTGCTCAGGACAGAATGAACCGGGAGGCGAGCCCCGCCCGTGCTCACCACCCCTCCCACTCCGCTCCCTGAGCACCTGTGATGCCCCCAGCCAGATGAGGTTGAGAATGTGCGGCCATGGAAATGAGAGTCCCTGTCCCCATGCTGCATGCTCTCGGGCGTGTGAGAGCTTCTGTCCATGGCATCTGTGTGCCTGCTTTACAGATGAGGAAACTGAGGCTGAGGAGGAATTAGCCGTGACCCTCTGGCCAACGAAAGCCAGAGGGGGCTTGGGGTCTCGTGTACTAACTCGCCATGGTGCAGCTGGTTGCTGCTTTTCCATTCTCCCAGAATTCTCTCTGGCTCCACGTGGCCCCTTTGACTTGACTTGTTCCCATGCGGGGTCTCTGGGCATTCTGTCTCTTGTCTCCAGTTGGGTATGATGTGCACAGAGAAAAGCAGAAATGTGTCGGGTCACAGAGAGGGACTTTCATGGATTGAACATACCCATGACCGACACCCAGATCGAGAGCAGAACATTCTCAGCCTCAAAGCCTCCCCACGGCCCCTCCTGGTCACTCCTCCCCAAAAGCAGTTGACCTGTATCCTGACTTCGAGCTGCAGGGCTTAGTGTTGGTACAAAAAGTACCTTTTGTTCTTTATGTAAATACAGTCACAGTGCAGTGGTTCTTTGCTTTTTGGTTTTTAGATGTATTTTAGGGGATTTTTAAAAAATGCAGTACTGAGATATAATGCACGTTATTGTACAGTTTACCCATTTAAAGTACGTAATTAGGAGCGCCTGGGTGGCTTGGTTGAGCTTCCAACTTTGGTTCAGGTCATGATCTCATGGTTCATGGGTTCGAGCCCTGCATCAGGCTCTGTGCTGACAGCTCGGAGCCTGGAGCCTGCCCCGGGTTCTGTGTCTCCCCTTCTCTCCCTGCCCCTCCCCTGCTCACACTCTGTCTCTCTCTAAGAATAAACATTTAAAAGAATTTTAAAAAGTATATTAAAAGAAAGTATGCAATCAATTTGAGGACATTTCTGTCACCACCCCCCAAAGAAACCCTGTACTTGGGGCGCCTGGGTGGCGCAGTTGGTTAAGCGTCCGATTTCAGCCAGGTCACGATCTCGCGGTCCGTGAGTTCGAGCCCCTCGTCGGGCTCTGGGCTGATGGCTCAGAGCCTGGAGCCTGTTTTCGATTCTGTGTCTCCCTCTCTCTCTGCCCCTCCCCCGTTCATGCTCTGTCTCTCTCTGTCCCAAAAATAAATAAACGTTGAAAAAAAAAATTTTTTTGAAACCCTGTACTAATTAGCCATCAACCCCTCTAGCACCCTACCCCTGGCAACCAGTCGTCTTCTTTCAGTCCCTATGGATTTATCTCTTCCAGTCACCAAGTATAAATGGGTCCTCTCATATGTGGCCCTTTTGAGCCAGGCTGCTCCTTTTTCTTTTCTTTTTTCTCCCCTCTCCTCCCCTCCCCTCCCCTCCCTTCCCCTCCCTTCCCCTCCCTTTTTTATGTTTAATTACTTTTGAGAGAGAGAGAAAAAAAAACACACACACAAGTGAGGGAGGGGCAGAGAGAGAGGGAGACACAGAATCCGAAGCAGGCTCAGGCTCTGAGCTGTCAGCACCGAGCCGGGTGCAGGGCTCGAACTCACAAACTGCGAGATCACAGCCTGAGCCAAAATCAAGAGCCAGATGCTCAACTGCTTGCACCACCCAAGCATCCCGTGCCTGGCTTCCTTCACTTAGTGCCATGTCTTTAAGGTTGGTCTACAACCTTGGTCTACAACCAAGGTTGGTCTACATCGTAGCATGTATCCGTACTACATTCCTTGTCATGGCCAAATAGTATTCCATCCCCCAGGCGACTGTCCTGAGTGCACCCCTTCTTTGGACCTGGGATCTTAGGAATCTAAAACGCGGGCATCCACTGACACTGGCTCCTGAGTTTGGCCCGGCGCCCCACCAGCCGGCCCGGTGCCCCACCAGCCCGCCCGGCCAGGAGCATCAGGAAAAAGAAAGCGTGGGGGTCGGGGTGGGCTCACGGGGGCAGGGGATTCTGAACGCCAGGACCAGGTCTCCGTTTCCCTCTGGGCCTCAGTCTCCCCATCGGTAGGGTGGGGGCGGGACAGGGGTCAGCCATGTGCTTCGGGAAGCTTCCAACTCAAACCGGGCTTAATTCTCCAGGTATGTGGCACTTCCTCCTTCCCAGCATGGCTTTGTTCTAGTTTTGAGTTCCAGATCTGATGAATATCCCACCCCTGGACATTCTCATTTTAAGTAGCTGCTATTTCCTCTTCCCTGGCCTGGGGTGCCTCCTTGCTCCCCGGGGTTACCAGCCTGTGCCTTGGGTCCCTTTCAAGGCTATTACTCCTTGAAGTCCATGGAACAGAAGAAAGAGGTGAGTAGGAAGCAGGTTCTGAGAACAGAGGATGGCCTTATGTGGGAAGGTTGGACTGTGGACCCGCAGCCTGTATGACCCAGTGACAGGGTAGCTGGGTTTGAAATTCACCCTCTCCCACCCCAAGCCAGCATCGTTTTTGTTTGTTTGTTTGTTTGTTGTTTTAAACATCTTTACCAAAATACAGGTCACATACCATACGTCTTGCCCATTAAAATGTATAATTCCAGGGGTGCCTGGCTGCCTCAGTGGGTAGAGCAGGCGACTCTTGATCTCGGGGTTGTGAGTTCAAGCCCCACGTTGGGTATAGATCACTTAAAATCTTAAAAAAGTGTATATAATTCCGTGGCTTTTAGAATCCTTGAAGGTGTGTGTCCAGCCCCACAGTCAATTTCAGAATATTTTGATCATCCTCTAAAGAAACCTTGTACCTTTGCTGTCACTTTCCATCATTCTCCCAGCCCCTGGCAACCACCGGTCTACTTCCTGTCTCTACGGATTTACCCGTTCTAGATGTTTCGTGTAGATGGAATCAACACTGTGTAGTCTTTGGCGTCTGGCTGCGTTTACTCAGCACATCTAGTGTTTTCAAGGCTCCTCTGTGTTGCAGCGTGGATCCCTACGTCTTTCCTTTTTATGGCTGGAGAATCGACCGCAATTTATCCGCTCATCGGTTCACAGACACTTGGGAGAGTCCCACTTTGTGGCTCTTATGAGTAAGGCTGCTATACCACGCACGTACGAGTCTTTACGTGGATGTGTGTTTTCATTTCTCTTGGCCGTATATCTAGGAGTGGAATTGCCGGGGCACGCAGTAACTCTCCACGCCACCCACTGAGGACTCGTCAGGCTATCTTCTGGTGTCCAAGCCACCATTCTGCTGCCCCAATTCCAGAATGGCCCAACCAGGGTCTCCTTACCTGGGGGTCTGTGATGGGCCTCCGGCGGTCTCTGAGTCCTTGGGGTGGGGTGCACATCTTGTGTCTCTGTGTTTTTCTGAGGGTGAACGTTGAGGACACGTAACATCTTTGAACCTCCGAATCCTCCCAGCTCCTGCCAGTCAAAGGTTAGAGTGGAGGCAGATCGGTGCAGCACATTCCAGTCTCCTCTCTGGACTCTTCTTGTGGGATTGGCTCAGGATTAAAAATACGGCCTGATAAGTGGTGGACCTGCCATCTGACATTTGATTTTCCCCCCCCTCTTTCTTTTCCTGGTGCTTCTCCTTCCTGGAACTCAGCAAAGAGAACTTCAACAACGTTCCTGACCTGGAGCTCAACCCGATCCGCTCCAAAATCGTCCGTGCCTTCTTCGACAACAGGTGGGCCCTTGTCCCTGAACCGGCCCAATGGCAGATGACTTTGGCCTTGAGGGAGTGTTTTCCCTTTGTACCTTCTCATGGTGTTGTGTGCTCCGAATGTCTCCTTAAGCCATTGAGCAGAGGAGGGGGTTGCTTTGAGTAGGAGTTATGAGCACAGCTTGGGGTCAGACAACTCTGGCTCGTTGACTTTGGGCAGCTCACTCAGTCCCTCTAGGCCTGTGTATTAGTTAGCTATGACTGTGTAACAAATTATGCCAGTACTTAGCAGTTTAAAACAAATACCACCTCACTGTTTCTGTACATGAGGGACCCACGGGCAAACTATCTGAGTTCTCGGGTTCAAAGGCACTGGGGCTCCAGCAATCTGAAGGCTCGACGGGGGGGCGGCTCTGTTTCCAAGCTCACACGTGTGGCTGCCGGCAGGCCCCGCTTCGGGGACCTCCCATCAGTTTTTCTGTGTCCTCTTCATGAGAAGTGAGTCACCAGGGCCTCCCACGCGAGGAGAGGGGACCACACGGGGCTGAGTGCCAGGAGGTGGGGATCGTTGAGGGTGATTTCAGAGGCTACCTCAGTTTCCTTACCTGTAAAACAGATGTAACGATAGTATCTGCCTCGCAGGATTGCTGAGGGTACACTGATCTGATGTGTACCAGGTTGGCTATCATTCTGCTCATTGCCCTGACTTACAGGGAAACTGAGGCCCAGGGAGGCGGTGCACCTGGGCCAGTGTCCCAGAGCCGAGGCTCCAAGCAGAGCTCGTGTCCTCAACTGTCCAGTGTTGTCGGAGTTGCAAGACTCTCGTGACTGGACGGAGGCTCGCTCTGTCTGAGGCTCTAGCAAGATTCGGGTCGGGTACGCCCTCTCCAGGCTGCCAGGGCCTGTGGGCAAACGCACCGGGACCACATGCCTGACAGCCAGTGTCTGCAGAGATGGCCGAGAAACCGGGAGAACCGGCAGAAAGAGGGAGGAAGGGAACAGCCATGCTGTGGCCAGAAGATGGGCAGTGACTTCCGGACAGGTTTCAGGTTTGTGAGCCTGAGCCACCCAGCTCTGGTTCTGCCAGCTGTGCCTCCCTCTCTGGGCCGTCCCTGTTCATGGGGTAGGGGTAGGGGTCCTCAGCGCTGATGGGTTTAAGGTGGGGTGTGGAGCGTGGAGCGCACACTCTGGCCGCCGGCGCGTTGTAGGGGCCCGGGGCCCGGGAGGGGACGTCCTGCGGTCCCCCAGGCTGGAGGCAGGGCTGCTGAGGGGAGCCGGAGAGCCGTGGGCAGCTTTGTGCCACCGGGGAGGGGATGCCAGAGGACGGAGCGAGAGTCTGGTCTGGGGTTGGAGGTGACGAGCTGGCGCTGAAGGAACCTTCACGGTGGATTGTCCCGTCGCCGGGGGTGGGGGGGGGGGAGGCGCATGGTCCGTGGTGGAGGTGGGGCTGGAATTCAGAGCCCCCACCTCCTTGTAACCCTGGTTCTGCGTGAAGGGTCTCGGAGGGAGGCCTCGGTGGGCAGTGAGGCTGACAGGTGGCGGGAGGGGGTGCCGGGGGAGTTGATATGGGTCGGGGGGTCTAGGGCTGGGGTCTAGGGTTGAAAGGTGTCACAGGATGATGGCAGAGGGTGACCAGAGCCTAGTGGTGCCTGGCACGACAAGGGGGGGGGCGGTGAGGATGTGTGCGCGTTGTCCGCGTGCCTGCCGCGTGTGGGTCTGTAAGGGGACGCTTGTTTCCAAAAGGCTCCGTGCGGACCTGGCCACCTGGGTAGCTGGCCGGGCACCAGGGACCCAGCCTTCCGTGGGGTGGAGCTGGAGGGGCCAGTGTCTCCCGTAGCACGAGATCCACTGGGGTGGGGAGAGGGTGGTGGCCCCGGAGGGACCAGCAAAGCCGGCTCCCCGGGGCCTGCGGGAGCCAGCCGGGGCCAGGAACGCGCAGGCTGGTCCTTCATTCCCCTCCACTGCCCTAGCAGGGAGCGTATTCGGACGAGAGAGAGAGAGGGCACTCCTGGCGTGGGCGAGAATGTTTGGGGGCCTTAAATCTGACCCGAGGCCGCAGCTTGGCTTTCATCCGTCACCCGTGGGAACTGGGAGCGGCCTCAGGAGCTGGTTTTTCAGCTCTCGGGTGGCATTCAGGTGTCGGCTGAGGGGACGGGGGCGTGGGAGCGGGGCGGAGCTGAGGCCTCTGTCCGGCTCGGGGACTGGACTTCGGGGCGGTCAGTGAGAGGCAGGAGGGACAAGCCCCCCTTCCTCGGAGGGTCTGGAGTTAGGACAGCTGGCGGAGGGCTGGTGCAGACGCGGTGTTGCCACAGGAGGAAGGAAGTGATGTCAGGCGGTCGGGGGATATTGAGTGTCCAGAAGATAGACATCCGGACAAGCCTGTGGGGGCCGGAGTGCGGTAGGAAGGGTTGTCCAGGGCTGGGGTGGCTGGTGAGACCAATACCCGCCTTCCGGGCCTGAGATAGCAGGTGGGGGAGCTGGGGTTACCCTGAGAACCGAGGCCTCTGGACGGCTTCGGGCAGGGGAGCAGTGCGGTCTGATCTGCGTTTTGCAAAAGCCGATGTGGCTGCTCCTGGAGCACAGCGGGGAAGGGTCCTGCTGGGAATGGCGGGGCTGGGTGGCCATGGCAGGTAGGCGAGTGGACAGGCAGCCTGGAAGTCTCTGAACAGGGGACAACTGAGGAAGGGCTCCCCCAGCCTGTCCCCAGAACAGCCTGGACGCTGCAGCTAAGAGCCTGTATATCCCGTAGTTCTTCACTCCTCATCCTAGAAGTTCCGAGGGGCGTGGTGAAGAAGGACTTTGGAGCGGGGGTGGGGGGGCCAGAGACAGAATTTTCTTCGCACGAAATACCACGGTCAGCCTTGCCTCCCGAGACCCTTCAGGAACAGGACTGTGGACGGAGAAGCCGGTCTGGAGGGCGGTGTGAGCAGGGTCCTTCCCCACCTCGAAGGGTTCCATCTTACAGGATCTTCGGGAAGTTAAGGGTGAAAAATAGTGTCTGAACTGGGCATCTTTGCAGAAAAGAAGGGAAACTGCCCGTCTGCTGAGCGCCTGCTGTATGCCTGGCACCAGGCCAGCCACGAGGCTGACCCAGCTTGAGCCTCACCTGGAACACGAACCCTTCTTGCCCCTTCTGAAAAGCAGGTCAGCGGCGACCACCTGGAGCCCGCCTTGACTTGCTAAAAAAAAACCCTGAAATTAAGAGTAGACTTTTCACTTTGGTAGTAAAGCGATTACTCAGCCAAGCTGACCACTGTGCTAGAGTTTGAGGCAGCTGATAGCAGGAGTCGGCAAACTCTTTCTGCAAAAGGCCACAGAGTAAATATTTTAGGCTTCGTGGGCCATGCGGTGTCTGTCAGGGCTGCTCAGCTCTGCCTTGGTAGCAGGAAAGCAGCCACAGACAGCAAATGAATGGGCGTGGCTGTGTGCCAATAAAACTTTATTTATAGACGTTGACTTGCAAATTTTATGTGATTTTTACCAAAGTTTGTCATGAAGTGCTGCTACCGTTTCGGGTTTTTTCTCCCCGAAAACCTATTTGCAACCATTCGAAAACATAAAAGCCCTTCTCTCGGTTCACGGACCGTACAAAAATCGGCAGCAGGCAGGGTTTGGCCCGTGGGCCGCGGTTGCCCGCCCTGGATCTGAAGGAAAGGGTCAGTTTGGTGAGTTACTGAAGTGCTTGTTGCCTTGGTTTCCCCACCCTTGAGGGCCCCGCCCTGCGCACTGTAGCACACCCAGGCAGCTCTCCACCCTGGCCTTCACCAACAGCAGTGCAACCGTGTGTCTCCCCCGGCCCCCCTCATGCTGAGCTCGGGGAGGGCAGCACCTCCTCCCCACCCCCACCCCCCCCAGCTGCCCCGCACCCCATAAGCAGGTCGCTGGGAAACAGAACCCAAGGCTAGGACGGCCCCCGTGGGCGAGGCGTGTGCCCAGAAGGGCCGAGTTCTCCGAAGCATCGGTGCTCAAAGGGTAAGATCCGGCGCTTAATCCGTCGCTGACTTCCCGTCTCTGCTCCCACAGGAACCTGCGCAAGGGATCCAGTGGCCTGGCCGACGAGATCAACTTTGAGGACTTCCTGACCATCATGTCCTACTTCCGGCCCATCGACACCACCATGGACGAGGAGCAGGTGCAGCTGTGCCGGAAGGAGAAGCTGAGATGTGCGTGAGCATGGGGGCCGCGCCCCTGCGGCAGGCGGTGGGCAAGCATGGAAGGGTGGGTGGGGGGACGCCAGTCCCAGGTTATGGCACCCAGGAAGGCCCCCACTGGTGTTTCTCCTCCCAGGCCGCACCGTGGTGGCCTCCTCGTGGACACCCCCCAGCAGCTGGTGTTTTGGGGGAATGGCGGGGGGTGGAGTGGGTGATGGGAACAGAGCAAGGACCTGGGCTCCAGTCGGGCCCCTTCCACTAGGCAGACGTGTGGCCTTGAACCAGGACACGTGCTAATAGTGAACACAGCCCATTGTGAGGCTCAGTGAGGTCACATAGGCAGAGACCCTGGCTTCCCTCGTCCTCGAGGCGCCTCAAATGCCAAGTTCATGGGACGAGCCTCTGGCTGATATGTCCTGGAGGAACCCCCCGGGCCTCTGGGCTCTGGAGCGGGGTTGGCTGTGATCCGGGCTGGCCAAGCAGCACAGGGTCCCAGGGTCCCGTGAGTCACATGTCCGTCCCCCGTGTGGACTTTCCCACGACTCCTGACATCCCGCCCCCACCCCACCCGAGGCTCAGCCTCATCGGCAGGAACATGTAAACACGGGGACTGGGCTGTATTTAGCTCTGGAATGCAGACGGGAGGGCTGCCGGGAACTTTCCCGGGCTGGGTGGCCCGAGGCCTTCCGACGGCATCCTGGACCGGGGGCAGCCTGGTGGCGGCCCAGCTGCCCACCTGCTCCAAGGGCCAGGTCAGAGGTCGTGGGGGCCCCTGGTTTCACCTCCCTTCATGGGGCAGTCGTGGGCAAACACGTTAACTTGTCTGAGCTTCGATGGTGCAGTCTGTGAAATGGGCTCAGGGCAGCCTTGCCTCACGGGGTCACGTGTGGATGAGAAGAAATGACGCTTGCCACACGCTGCGTGGCTCAGAGCGTCTGATCCATGCGGGGTCAGGGCCGGGGACTTTGTGAGTTTGAGGGTGAGCCGCTGAGGCAGGGCTTGCCCCCCTTTGGCTCCTGGCCTCTTTGGGCTGCTGGATGCTGCGTGATGCCAGTAAAGGAACAAAGGACTGTCACCAAGTGGGATAACCAGAGGAGAGGAGGTGCTGGTGTCCTTCGGGCCCACCAGGGACCGTCTCAGACCAGCCAGGGGTCTGGAACATGGGCAGCGGGGTCCACGACCTGCCGATGGTAGCTGCCTTCTTGGGTCTTCGAGGAAATGACATTTTGGGATCATGTTGATTTGTCTTCACTTCGACGAGAGTGTCGCATCTGCGCTGACACTGTGCCGGGACCGCTGGTCCCTAACCCCCCAGCTCGGTGGCTCACTGAGCCCTTGGGACGCCTCGAAGTGGACACTGTTGTTGTTGTTGCCCTCATTTTATAGGTGGGAGAGCCGAGGCTCAGAAGTTAGGTCACTTGCCCAAGGTCACCCGCCAGGAAGTAGGCGGTCTGGACCCATGGCCTTTGCCCTTGACCCCTCCGGTTGCCATTTAGGGTTCATTATGGGTGTCTTTTGCTCATTTGGAAGTAGCTTTCTGAGCAGGAAGGTTGGGGGAGCAGGAGGACCCGGGGCTCCCCTCCTGGCTCGTCTGACCAAGCCCTTCTCTCTCCCCCTGCCGCCGCCCCCAGTTCTGTTCCACATGTATGACTCGGACAGCGACGGCCGCATCACCCTGGAGGAATATCGAAATGTAAAGTATGCTCCTCTGCCCATGGGCCAGGGCTCCTGGCACCTCCCCGCCCCGTGGCCTGGACGGAGGCCCAAGGTCACCCTGTGTCTACTCGCCCGGCAGGTGGTAGAGGAGCTGCTGTCGGGAAACCCGCACATCGAGAAGGAGTCAGCCCGCTCCATCGCCGACGGGGCCATGATGGAGGCGGCCAGCGTGTGCGTGGGGCAGATGGTGAGCCAGGTCCCCGAGGGGGGCGGGGGGGGAGCCAGGTCCCCAGAATCTCCGGTCCCCTCCCCTGCCCCTTGGCTAACTCCCACACCTTGCCCTGCTTGTGGTCCGTGTTTCTGGAAGGCCTGGTGGTGCCTGTCCGACTCGCTGCTCTTACCCCACTGCTTTCCCGCCCCGGGGAGACCCCTGGAGTGGAGACCCCGCCAGGCAGCCCCCTCATTGTGTAGCCTCCCCCCCACCCCCCCGAGCCCTGCTGTCAGAGTGCCACACGCAGTTGACGACGAGTGGCTGGGAGGGCATTTCTGGTCTGGAGAAGGGGTCAGCAGGGCCACGTAGTCTGGGGACCCGTGTGGAGCCGGGAGTGGGGGGCACGTGTAAATGGGACAGAGGAGGGGGGTGCCGGCCTCGGGGCTGGCGACTGTGGAGGGGGAGCCCCCGGCCGGCCCCAGAAGTGATGTGGGGGCCAGAGGCAGGTAGCCGTGGAGGGGGACGTGTGGCTGCCAGGGGCCTGGGGCAGGGCTGAGGGGGGAGGAGGACAGGCAGGCGGGAGCATTGGAGCCTCCACACACGTGCTCGTCGGGGCTGCGCTGGTAGGAAGCGGCTGGGTCATTTCTCAGAGCGCCACGCGGGACAGCCGTCCGTGGTGGGGACCGTCCTGTGTGTCATAGGGTGTTTAGCCGCGTCCCTGGCCTTCACCCACTAGACGTCAGTCACCCCCTCCTAGTCGTGACAACCAAGGGTGTCCCCAGACATGGCCAGATGTCCCTGGCAGGAGGCCGGGATGGTCCCCAGTGAAGAGCTGTCAACTGGAGGGGCTCAGAAACAGCCGGTGAGCCGAGCGGTCGCCGCACTGGGCCCGGCGAGCGGTGGCTGTCGGGCGTGTGGGGCACCCGCAGGTAGGCTCCTCTCCCTGAGCGTGACCGCACGGCATGTGCAGACGTGCGTTGTTTCATAGGTTTTTAGTCCCATTTTACTGGTGGGGAAACTGAGGCCCGAGGACATAAGGAACTTTCTGGAATTGGGGGCAGTGATCTTTACTGTGCCCGCTGGACACACTCTCGTAGGACCGGGTCTAGCCTGGCTAGCCCGGCACAGTGGCTTTGAGCCCCGGGGGACCTTGAGGACAGGATGGGCACCCGACCGTCTCGATGACTACGTTCCCTGAGGGTTTCGGTGGGTCCCACCGAACCGTCAGCCTCCTCACACCTTGTGCTTAAAGCGGCTGTGGCTCTAGATGCCTTTACGGCGTTGGGTTCAGCACGGCCCGAGTGGAGGGGTGTGTTCCTGCTGGAACCTGCTGTCTGTGCCCCTGGCCTGCCATCGAGGGTCCTGGCACGCCCGGGGCCTGCTCCCAGAGGCAGGGGCTGTGGTCATTTTATTGGCCTGCATTTTATCAGTCTGCTTCTGGGGCCCAGGGGGAGGCGTCTGGCTTTGGTGAAACCACCCCCCACTCAGCAGATTAACTGTGGCAGAAAGGGCCGGCGACCTCCGTGGAGAGCGCAGGGATCCCCCTGCCGTGCCGGCGAGCCAAATTCCCATTTGACTTAATTACACTCTCCTCCTCCAAATTGCTCCCCGTCTCGCTCCGGTGGCAACCGGTGACAGTTTCCTTAATTTGCTGCAGTGAAACTGTTGGCAGCTGGCAGCTGCTCATCTGCATAAAAGGCACACGACCTCAGAAGCGGGGCTATTTGAGAGCCCGTGGCTGCCTCCCGGGTGTGTGTCCCGAGCCTCTCTCTCTACTTACGGGTCCTCCGTGTGCTCTGAAAATGTTTTCTCGTGTCAACGTCAGCCGGATAAACGTGAGCCATGCACACGCACGCACAGGGCGAGGGCCGGCCGCGCGGTTCAATACCATCCGGCCTCCAGGGACGCCGAGCGTTCCAGCCTGTGCAGCCCACCGAAGCCAGCCGATCCATCGCCCCGCGTTAATGGACTTCCAGAGCCGGTTATTGATCGGAGCAGTGCTTTCTTCCCAGAGTGCTTTCTCTGGACGGTCTTGTGGCTTGAGGGTGGGGCTGCTTGGCTGGGGTCTCAGCTTGGGTTCCCCCCCTCCCCGCCCCCACCCAGGATACAGAGCCTGGTCTATAATTAGCTCCCCTCGGCTGCCCCAGGGGACCTGGGGGTTGCCTTCAGAGAGAGGGCACCCGCCTCTCCCTGCGCCCCTGGGCGGGAGGAGCAGGGAGCCCCAGGGACCTGCCCGGGGATTGGAGAACTGGTCACATTCACAAAATTAAGACGCATATATAGATTTGTTTTCTGTGTTAAAAACAAGTGTAAAGAAACCCCAGAGGGTGAAGAATCCTATCAGACACTTGGAGTCAGCCGTGCTACCCCCAACTGGACAGGAAGGTGGCCTTGCCTCTGCGCACCTCAGTGGCCTTATCTGTAAAATGGGACTGAGAACAGAACCCGAATAGCAGACACTGAGCGCCTGCTATTTAATACACATCAGAACAACTCCAGGGGCGCCTGGGGGGCTGAGTCAGTTAAGCATCCGACTTCGGATCAGGTCATGATCTCGCGGTTCGTGAGTTCGAGCCCCGCGTCGGGCTCTGTGCTGACAGCTCAGGGCCTGGAACCTGCGTCTGATTCTGTGTCTCCCTCTCTCTCTGCCTCCCTCCTCCCCCCGCCCGCCACCACTCACGCTCGCTCTCTCTCAAAAATAAATAGAACATTAAAAAGGTTAAAAAAAAATTGCAGGGAGGTATAGGAAGAGAGGTGAATTCTCTGTGCCCTTCTCCCCCTCAACCACTCCTCCCTAGAGGGAAGCATCCTTGCTGGAGTTTATTTTCCAACACACACTGACGTACACGTGTGTCTTTTATTTTTGACGTGCGCACAATGGAACTGACCGGACTCCTTTGCCTCTGCTGACCCCACACGTCCCCAGGGCAGATGGCGACAGTCTGGTTAGCGATACAGGAAGAAATTGGAATGCGTGCACGGATCTGCAGACCTCTTTCTGCGTGTTTGTTTTTTTCCACTATGTATCTTGGAGCCTTTTCCCTATCTGCATGTAGGGATCGACCCCTTCTTAATGGATGCTTGGTAATCAATAGCATGGAGGACCACGATTTATTTAGCCGGTCTTCTGTTGACGGACACGGGACGGCAGCCGGGCTTTCGGTCACAAAGAGTGCTGCAGGCAGGGGTGAGGTCTGGGGAGACTTAGCTGTGCCAGAGCCCGAGATAGTCGTACGAGGGGCAGGAGCCCCACCTCTGGTCTCATGAGGTCATGTGTGCCCAGAGCAGGAAGGACACAGGTGGAGACTGGCACTGGCCATGACCAGGTGGGTGAGAGGCCCGGCGGGCAGGCATTATCATGGTGACTCACTGGGCGAGAGGGGTGGGCCGCACGGGCCGGCCCTTTACCCCCCTTGCCCCAGTGGTCTGTGAGCTCAGAGGGTCAGTGCGGGCATGGTGACGCAGGACCGGGAAATGGCAGCAGGGTGGCCGGGAGGAAGGGGAGCCTGTGCCTCTGTGCCCACCGCCTTCCTTTCCACCCTCACCCACCAGGTTCTCCCTGGGGGCCTTGGATGGGGCCCTGGTCAGCCCGCACCCTCCCTTCCAGTCCGAGTTGGAATTCGGAGGGACTGGCTTCCGGCTGGAAGCGGCAGGTCCGGAGGGACCCCCGCTTCTCGTGACTGAATGGGCCCGACCATCTGCGTCCCGGGGCGGGGGGGGATGGGGGTCTCCCGGGAGGCCGCTCACTCTGCGTGTGCTCTGTCCCCAGGAGCCTGACCAGGTGTACGAGGGGATCACCTTCGACGACTTCCTGAAGGTGGGTGTCTAGGAGCAGAGGTGGGGGCTGAGGGGGGTTCCTGCCCGCTGGGCAGGAGGACACTGGCACCTCTGTGGAGAGGGGGCATGCACGGCTGTACTTATTTTTATCAGAGGGCAGTAGTCACACGTGGTCGGAGCGACTGGAGCCACACGAAAGGGCCGCAACGATACTGCTTCTCCCCCACAAGTCCCCGGTTCCCATGTCAGAAGCGTCACTGCTGACAGTTGGAACCGGGTTCTGGAATGTTCTATGCCTGCGAGTCACATAGTGGAGTCAGCGGTGTGGGGTTTAGCCCCTTGCTTCTCCCGTGCCTTGGACATAGCTGCCCATTCTCCCAGCCCCCACGGGTGGACACCAGGCCCCTGCCGTCACAAACGTGCTCCGAGGTTGGGAACTGGGGACCCCCTCACTGCTCGGACTGGCAGGTGCCCGGCGGCGGAGGGAGATGAACCCGCCTGCCCTGTGCCTGGTGCCGAGTGCTCCGACAGCGGGCCACCAGGCTCATTCTGGGATTAGGACAGGAGGTCAGGGGAACGCGATCCAGAGGTCCCAGTCCAGCCTGCCGCGCCAGCCTCTGACCCGCCTGAGGGCGCTGATGGGCCCGGGCCTGGAGCCGGGCCGGGACTTGGGTGGTCACAGCCCCGTGGAGCCCAGGGGCAGCTCGATGGGCACTCTGCCCGGGCTGTGCTGCTAACCTGGCCAGTCAGCCGCCAGCTCTGCAGGAAGGGGGTGGGCAGCCTCTTCCACCTTGCACCCGCCGGGGCTGGGCAGGGCGAAGAGCCTGTGAGACCCAGCTTCTTCCCCGGAAGTCTCCCCCCTGCCCCCCACCCGAGGCCTCCAGTGTTCCCCAAGCCTGTCCCCACCCCGTGGGGGCCCTTCCTGACCGGCCGGCCCCTCCCCTCCCCTGGGCCTTGCTGGTGACCCTGTTCCCACCTGGCATTTAGCAGAAAGCACCCCGGGTACCCCACTACCTCCCCCAGGAACCGGGTCTGTTTTCTCTGCCCCCTCCCGGCACCACACCAAGAACAGGTGCAGGATCCCAGGAAGCAGCTTGGGTGCCGGCAGGACTCTGACTGCAGCCTGGTGGCAGGCCCTGGAGATGCTGCAGGCGACAGCTTGAGTGTTAGAAGTTCTCACAAGCGGGGAGGCCGAGCCAGGTCTGGCCGTTTCTCCGTCTGCGGCCCTCTTGGGCCGCCCCCCACCCCCCCCACCGCCGAGTGGCCAAAGAGCTGGCAAGCGCAGTCCTGGGAGTGGGGGGGCTCGTAGCGTGGCAGTTCGGGTCAGATGTCCCCCGGGGCCGTGGCCAGGGTGGACTGTCACGACAGAACCCGTGCCAGGTACGTGCCTGTGGACATCTTTGCCCTTCCCGGGCACGAGCTTGTCTTCGTAGAACCGAGGTGGCTTATCCCAGGGAGGCTATAAAGACCAGACTGTCGTGACCTTTTAATTAGAGAGGATGGCTTAATGAAACGGTGCGACTAACGCACAGCGCTTAATAGTTTACAGAATGTTTCCACGGATGATCCCCTCTGAGCCCCCGACATCGCGTGACTTAACGTGGGCAGTGCAGGTGGTGGTCCCGGCATGGTGCTGATGAAGAGGTTTACTGGGGTTAAGGAACTTGCATGAAAATCACAGAGCCTGAAGTGTGGTGGGTGGGACGGGAATGACTTGGAGCGAAGAGCTTGGATTCAGCACTTAATAACAACTTGCTGTGACGGCGTCAGAAAGGATCCACACGTCAGAGCCAAATTAACCCGCAGAAAGGCAGGTGGAAGTTTCTTTTCCTCGCTTGGCTCACAGCCTTGAAACCGGCCCTCTGGTTGTCACCTGTCCTGGTGGAGGGGAGGGCGGGGACCGGGCGGGGACGTGGGCCCGGTGGCGGTGGTGGCAGGGACGTGCGCTCAGTGCTGCTGCTCTGTCCGTTCCAGATCTGGCAGGGAATAGACATCGAGACCAAGATGCACGTCCGCTTCCTCAATATGGAAACCATCGCCCTTTGCCACTGACCTGCAGGCATCCCCGCCCCCCCGGAAGCCGCTCCGGGGTCCGCAGCCGCCCTCGGGGCCCGAGGCCACCGGTGTCCTGCTGCAGCTCTTGTAAATAGCCCCCCTCTGCCGTCCTGTTTTCCCGAGGGTGTGGTATGTGGGACTATTCTGTTTTTATCTCTAATAAAAAAGAAGACGGTTGGTTTGTTAATGAACATGGCTCCTGTCTGTTCCCCACGTCCACTCGGTGGCCTGGCCGCCTGGTGGCACGAGGCTGAACAGGACAGCTGATTTTCAAAGGCTGGTTTGGAAAAGGGGAGTGTTGGGGTTTTTTTCCCCAGACCTTTCCTGGTGTATTTTGGGTGCAAGGTTTGCTCCTTTGCATGAGTGCCAGGCGGTAATTAGCAAGACGAGGCAGCTCCTCGTGCCGTGGTGGCCGGGACGCAGGCGGTGTGGTTTCCTTGGTATTGTGACTGAGCATCTAGGCCAGAGGAGATAAGGGGGACCTGCGGTGATGTGCCCAAGCCCGCCAACGGTACCCGGGGCACTGGACTCCGGGCCTGGCTGCCGAGGTCGGGCTGGGTGCATCCACACCCTCCCAGGCCGGCATGTGGCAGTCCCCAGTGGTGGTGGCAGCAGGGGAGGGGACTGTCCCCGGTGAGTGGCTCCCACAGCTCCAAGGTCACCTTCTGACTCAGGGGTGAGCTGCACTGGGGGCGGGGTGATGAAGGTTGTCCATCCGGTTGGTGGCTATGGCCGGTGGGTCAGCAGAGGCCGGCACAGGCTGAACGCTCCCGGTTGGTGCTTGGTGGGGCCAGCAAGGCCGTTGCTGTGATCGCTCATCGCTGGCGGCGTCCCGGGCCCCCTTGCGTGGCTCCTGCCGTCCACACTCACTGGGAGGTCCCTTTCCAGCCTTCCAAGAAAGTTCCGGGAACTGAGAACTGCCGTTATTGGCCTTCTTGCACTTCCGGAGCTTTGTTACTAAGCGTGTTTTAGCTAACACCTGTGCACGGGGGTTCAGAATTGAAAAGGCGCAGGAAGGCACAGCACACGGCCCTTCTCCCATGCCGGCGGGCCCCGGCTTGCCCTTCCCCGAGGCAGTCAGGTCAGCCTGTTTCTTTGACATCTTTCCGGGGCTGTTCCTGCAGACGTAAGCAGGTATATTGCCGAGGAGGAGCTGAATGTCGGCATTTAAGTGAAAAGTTGAAACCGAGCAGTGAGGCAGGGTGGAGGGGGACTGTGTGGACGGAGCACCGTGTGCAGGGCAGGAGTCCCGAGGCTGGCACACCGTGGCGGTGGCGGTTTGGGAAGCGCGCGCATCCTTCTGGTGACGCTTAGGACCTTGGAGGTGAGAGCAGACGCCTCTTGGAGGTGAGGCAGTAAGGGCGTAACTGGGCCACCTGGGGCCCCGGACCCGGGGCCTGAGGGGTGCTGGCCTGCGGTGCGAGCCGCGGCCTCCTCTCTCCTTCCCGGGCCCTGGCGGATGGCAGGGAGGCCACATGGCCCCAGCCGTGGGGAAGTAGAGAGCGGTCTGAAGTCACTTCCAGAGCTCGGCTGTTTAGACTAGCGCTTACTCAACAAGTGTTTTGACATTTCCTAAGCGGTAGGTCTGCGGGGAAGGCAGAGGCCTGGCTTCCTGCCCTCAGGGTACCAGCCACCTGGTGGGACCCTGAACTGTGTTTCCTGGAGCAGGAGTGGGACGTGAGCTGCCTCATCTCACTGCTGCCCCTAGGGACCGTCTTGCTCACGTCCTTGGCTTTCCCGGCTGCCCTCGGAGACGGTCTCAAGTCCCTGGCATGGCCTGGTGTGCTGGAATCTGGCACTCTCCCGGAAGCATCTCGGCCCGGTGACCCCCTGCAGCCTCGCAGAGGCACGCACCCTCCCCTTCCCCGCCCCCCACGGTGCCTTTGAGCAGCGGGATGGCTGGCATGGCCACCGTCGGCCTGGACTTTCTGGGGCTCCCCCAATTTGCTTCGATTTTGTGCTTCTCAACAAAGGCAGTTCGTTACTGTGAAGTGTTGTTAGAAACCGTTTCCCATCAGCCCCTGTGCCCTGAGTTTTAGTTTGGGAGAGGTGGCCACTGTGGGCACACATCAAACGTTTTCATCTGTTCGGACGGCTGAGGGCCAGCCTAACGTCTTTGAAGTTTTGGGCCCCGGCTTACCTAAACAGCTAATTAAAAGGAGATTTATTCACCATGAGCCCAGTCCATGCTGCTCAAAAGAAAGCTAATTTGTTCCCAGTCACTGAGGGTGTCACGAAATTGGCAGGGTTAAGGCTTATTTCCACCAGAGCGCGGCCTGCAGAGTTTACCGGCTCCCAGGGTGCCCGTTCGGTCATTTGGGGAGTGACCAGGGTTTCCTAGCAGTGGGTGCAAACCTGCTTCTAGAAAGGGCAGGTTAATTCCCCACAGTCTAGCAGGGGACGCAGGCGGGGGCTCCCATTCCCTCCTGTCACCCGCCGGACCGGCGAGGGTGCCCAGGAAGGGCTTTGTGGCTGCATCGCCCCTGAGCAAGTATGGCTACGTCCCTGGGTCCCTGGATCGGGCACCTCGTCAGAAGCAAGTGGTGTGTTTGTTTTGAAATTGGTTTTAAAAGAGGCAAGTGGTCGAATCAACAGATATGCTTGTTCAACAGCCTGTCTTCTATCAAGAATTACACCAGTGACTAAAAGGAAATAGGCAGAAATCAGTGCTAAGGCAAACATTTGGAGGAAGTGAGGTCGTGCTTTGAAGGCCGCAGGAGGTGGGTGGAGACCCAGCAGGGTGAGGGCCCCCTTCTGTTCTTCACCCATCTGCCCGCAGTCGGGTTGAAAGCCGGATCTAGTCCCATACTGCCGTGTCACCAAGGGGAGAAGTTACCAGAACTCAGCTTTGGATGTTCAGAGAATTCAGCAATTTGACACAAACGCAGGAGTCTGGTAGCTTCACAAAAGGGCTGCGTAATGGAAATCTAGTAGGAGAAGCTCGGGGGAAACATCCGGCAGCCACGTTGACCGTGCATCACGGACCAGGGAATAACCCAAGATCACAACCACTTCCAAATTTGGCCAAGCACCACCTTGCTGGACTTGCGCAAAACAACTCCATTACCTTCTTGTCCGAGGGACTGGAAAGTTCTTTCTGTGCTATGCTCAGGGGAGGCAGGTCACACATGCACCCGAGCCTGCCCCCACCTGCCTGCTGAGGCTGAACCGCAGCATCGGGACCGGCAGTGACTTCCGTGGGCTGACAGAGTTAAAAATACAAGTTGCCTTGGCGAGGGTTTTTGCAAACACCTGCTTTGCAAGCTGTCCTCCCACACGGTGACCTTGGGAAGGCCTTGGAGAGGGGGGAGCCGGAGGAGCTGGGGTTTCTGTCAGCTCTGCCTTTGTCTCTAGGCCTTTCCGGAATCAGGAGGCAAGTGCCAGCGGGGTGTTCGGCGGTGGATGAACTTGGCCCGTGGTGGCTGCCGAGCCTTCTAATCCAACCAAGTCAGCAAGGGACCAGGCTCCACGTTCAGCCCCAGAGCCCCGAGCAGCAGTCAGGGTGAGGGATATGTTGAGCAGCAGCGTCGGTCCCCTCGGTCTTCGAGGGACAGGGACCGTCCTGCCAGTGGGCACGGGAAGGGAAGATGTGACGGGCTCAGCTCTTGAGGCTGCGGGGAGCTGGGAGCGTTCCCGCCCTTCCTAGGGAAGAAGCGGGCCCTGGCGCTGAGCCGGTGTGCAAACCTGCGGCTGGAAACCCACGGCGAAGGTCGGAGGCCGAACGCCTGCCCTGCCCGGGGCCGCTGCAGCCCAGCGAGAGGGAACCTGCCGCCGCACATCGGAGGCGGCCCTGTCCAGACCGCCACCGGCGGGGCCCGCTGCAGCAGCCAGGTAACCGTCTGGCCTGGCTCGAGGGCGAGGCGGGCAGGTCTGCGTGGCTCACGGCGCCACGGCCCAGCTGGCATCATAAGCTCCTGGCCGCCGCAGCGGCTGCCCAAAGCAGAGGCCCCAAGTCGGGGGGCGAGACAGCACCTGTCTAGCCCGTGGTCACGGACCTGCCGGTAATGGCAAGCCACCAGGAGGTTCTAAGGAGAAGGCTGTGCCCTCATGAGGGGAAGCCACTTCGCCTCCTCAGTGAGCAGAGTCTGTCTGCAGTAAGCTGGTGCTTGTCATTCAAACGCAGAGCGGCATGCCATCCCCTAAGTGCTGGGCCTCTAGTTTAAAAACAAAATTTGTTGTTTATGCTTGAGTAGGGGAGGGGTAGAGAGAGGGAGGGAGACACAGGATCCGAAGCAGCTCCAGGCTCTGAGCCGTCAGCACGGAGCCTGACGCGGGGCTCAAACCCACAACCCGCGAGGTCTTGACCCAAGCTGAAGTCGGACGCCCAACTGACTGAGCCGCCCCATCAGACGTTCCTTTCCCAACAGACCCAAATCCCCATCTTGGGGAAGTTATCAGCCAGGGAGAGCGTTGTGCCTCCTGGGGGTGGTGATGCTACCCCCGGGGTAGCTTTTAAACACAAGTCACTGGCTGCGCAATGGCAGCTCGAAGGCAGCACGTGGCTTGGCTTAAAAGGCGCAATCCAGTGGCCGAGATGTGATTCTCGGCAGTCCCCTTACACGACCTGACGAAAGCCAACCTGCCTAACGCTTGTGTCCGGTTTCACACCTCATCTTGTGGGTTTCTTGGATCCTGGCCTGGGAACCCCTGTGAGTGGTGGTCGCGCTCCCATGGCCTGCGACACCAGGCTGCCCTGCTGGCGGAGCGCGCCGGGCGTCGGGGAGAGCAGGTGCCACGGTTGGCTGGCCGGGGGCCTTGCCAGGTCATTTGAGCAAGAAACAAATTTCAAAAATTTAATATTGGGACAGACAGTTGATAAAAGAAAGCAAAAGGCAGGCGACGTTCTAGGACACAAGAGCCCTGGTGTGGGGCCCTCTGGCTCCCCAGGTGGTACAGGAGCTGCTTCTGTCTTCGGGGGAGCCGGAGGGGGTAGAGTCTGAGGAGGAGAAGAGCTACGGAGGAAGGAAAGGAGATGATCCACCAGCGAACTCAGAACCTGCAAAGAAGCTTCCTCAAAAGAGCCAACAGGGATCCAGGTAAGGTGGGCGGAGCAGAAGGGGTGGGGGGATACGGGCCAAGGCGTTTTAAGTCACTGGGTAAATGTGAATTTATGGAGGAATTCGGTCCCTTCCCCACGTTCCAGGATGTAAAGTTTGTAGCAGCAAACACAGGTTGCCGTGCCTGGGGATCGGAGTCTGGATCTGATAAACCCTCCTCCGCAAAAAACAGGCCCTACTCCGTAAGGGGAGAGGTTATAAACAGGCTGGGGAGGTAAGAAAACCCCTGTGGTGGTGCCATTTTACGCTGGACCAGCTTTTGGCCGAGAATGACAAGAGTTTAGAACTATTTTTAGTTTTGGTATATTTTTCTGGGTCTGATTTCTTTGCAACTCTTCAACTACCTTTCACGGCTGCGAAGCTAGGAAGGGTGACTGCGTCTGCAAAATGAGAGGTAAAAATCGGATTGGAAGGGCCTGCTTCTTAGAAGAAAAATGTCTTTTACCCAGTGGTCCAGTTACATTAAGGCTATGAAAGATGAAAACCTTATAAAGCGAGGTCACTAGGGGGTCAGAGCAGCACATGACACGAGGAGTAAATAAAATCCTTCATCTGCTAACTGCAGACCGGCTTCATTTATGAAGTAATTTGGTTGAAAGGAAGCAGAAGGCTGTCCTGATGAAGCTCCTGCCCAGGAAGGCGGTCTGAAAGCCAGCGTCACCCTGCGGGTTGAGTGAGGATTCCCAGCCGGGGCTTTTTCCGGTTCCCCCGGCCTATCTAGCTGCACGTCGGTTTTTAACGTGGACCGAATTCATCTGAAAAAACTGAAACCTTCACAACTCAGAAGGGCCGGGACTCTCTGTAATGGCACACGTGTCCCAATTTTCTCCCGTGTACAGTAGGAAAGCGTCCCTTTCTCTTGGGTCAGCGTGGGCAGGTTGTCGCCCTGAAAAGCCCCTTGTGCCTTTTTTTTTTAATCAAGACTTGTATATTTTGGCTTTTCGAAAAAGCTGCTCCAGTGTAAAATGGTACAAGCGTGGGGTTTCTGGCATTGTGATAAACTTTACTATTTATTGGCTTTCTGTCCCATCAATGTGTTTTTTAATCTTTGCTTAACACCCTCCTTTGAGGTCTCTGAGGTGACAGCTAGCCATTTATCTTGGCCTGTTGTGTTTTCTACTCAAGCCACAGCTTCTGTCCACCCTGGCCTCATCCTGGGGGTTTTGATGTTCAGTGCAGTCATGGTCACCCTGGTCTAGGGAGTTCATATTTCCATTTTTCTTTAAACCAATTCTGGAGTATTTGGAATTTCCAGGTGGACGTATTTCACTTTATCTAATTTTACTGCATTAGGGGTCATGGAATTTGGCCTGGATGGGATCATCCTTTGTGGTCCTCACACGGACTCAGGTGCCGTGCATGATCAACGGGTAAAGAGGCCCCAAACTACATACGCGTATTGGATCACGCTTGTAAATTCTGCCAAGTAAATCCTCAGAGTCCTTATTGATCACTCGCTCTGGGAACGGACTTTCCCTTCGTGGTCCTCTCAGTTTCTGCTTTGCTGTTTTGAAGGGACATCGGGCGGTTGCTGCTGCACAGTCTCCATCCTTTGTAAGGTGACCGCTCGGCCTCCCCCCCCCTCGGAAATGGAGGCTGTTTATCATACTCGTGCCCCTCCAGGTGTTGCCCTGCTGTAGCGCCGTGGTTTAGGGTAGCAGTTTCTCCGCCAGCTCTTCCTCTTCCATCCTGCATGGAGGATGGCTGTTTATGCAACACACATGTAGAAAATAATCTACTTTGTATCACAGGTTGTGGACAAAAGGGCAGACCACAGAGTGCTTAATGCAATTGTATAAATATATAATTATGAATCATGGTTAAGAACTAGGAGGAAACAGGCCTGTGATCCCAAGTCTACACCGGGTGGTGGCATCACAGACCAGACCGAGTGAGTATGTGCTCTCGGGTCCAGGGGAGGTGGGGCCGTGTCAGCTCAGGCACCTCCCCTCCCCCTGCCCCTGGAGAAAGGGCTTGAAGACCGAACGATGGCGGCAGCAGGTGAGCAGGGCCCTGGACTGTAGTGTAAAGACGGGGGGGGGGGGGGGGGGGGGGGGGGGGGGGGGCGAGGTCCACACGGTATCCGGACAGAGGGGCCCAGGCGGGGCCAGAGTGGACGTGGAGGGGCGGGGGGAGGAGGTGCAGCGTGAGTGGTAAGAAAGCCCCAGAGGAGGACCAGAGCAGCCAGAAAACAGACAAGCCGCGACACGCTCCCGCTTTCCACAGGCAGCTACAGAAAAACGAACAGGCGGCGGAGGAAGGCAAAGGCAGCCGAGGCAGGTGTGGGGTCAGACGAGTGCACCCGGGGGTCATGTTCTTCCCCCCGGCAGTTTCCAAATCCGGCAGGCGTGGTTCTTCCCGCTTTTCTCCCCGCTCCGCGGGGAGGATCGCGCCTAACTCCGGTCCTGGGGGAAGGCGAGCGCGAGGGCATAGCCGTGGCCGGCCGTGGGGTCCGCGGACGAACGGCAGACGGGCAGCGTGCTCTGCAAGGCCAGCCGGTCCACCGCGAACTCGTAGGCGTGGATCAGCCCGCGGTGCCTAGAGGAAGCACAGACAGCATGCGTCGGGACGGTCCCCGTGAACGCTCCCGTCCTTCGGGCCGACAGCGTGGCGGACACGCAGTCCCGGGACTGGAGACAGGTGAGCCGCCGCGTCTGACCGAGGGGAGGCCAGCGGTCACCCGAGCCACCTGCACGGGGGTCTCTCCCTCGTTGGGAACGGAGGCCCCCAGCAGATGGAGCAGGAGGAGGGGGCTTTGCCACCGTCACCGGGAGCATAACCACGGCAGGAGCATCGCGATGCGCACACTTTGCTGCGCGGCCGCGAAGTTCTCAGCTTCTGTGAAAACAATGGCCGTACCTGACGGGGTACGAGGTGGCCCAGGGGTCCTAGTGACACAGTCAAGCCAAGATGCTGTGTTCTGAGCCCCGACAAAGCCAGCCCCACACACTGACCTCCTGTGGGCCGTGAAGTCCAGGTCGGTGTTGCGCACCACCCTCTCGTAGGGCACGTTGGCCGTGATGAGGCTGTGGCTGTTGAAGGACAGGTGGCGGACGGGGTGCCTGGAACACAACGGAGAGCGCCTGGTAAAGGGAAGCCCCCCCCAGACTGGGCCCCCTCTAAGTTCGGAAGTTTAGAGTACAGGGGCTCTAGAACCCTCTACCAAGCTTCTCATGAACAGGGGAGGAACCCGGGCCCCCAACAGGGGCAGAGACTTGCCTTGCTTCTATACTCTGGGCACTGCTGTTAACAAGTCCGGGTGCCCCCTATGTCTCCTGGCCGGCCACCCAACTTGGTATGTTTTGACGTGAAGGATTTTAGCACGTGGTAGAGAACAGCCCCATTTCTGGCTGGCCAGCCCTGGACAGGTTCGCCAGGCTCCCCCTCTGCAGGGTGTGGGGCTGATCCATCAAAGGCCCCCTCCTCCTATGTTTGAGAGGGCTACAACTGATAGTTGGACTCTGTGCTCTTGTGCTGCAAAATTTAGCAACAGTAGCTTGAAACCGACAGATGGAGTAAAGGCTTTTGTTCATTCTAAACGCTTCTATCCAGTGCCTTGGTCACAGCTCCAAGCCAGGAGCCACAGGATGTAAAGATGTCCAATGCAATCGGGAACCTGCTATCAGAGGTTTCCTAACTAGCTAAGAATGTAAGAGTGCATTCCCCCAAAATGAAACCAAGGTTTCTAGAGCATGAAAGATGCACAAGCCCCAAGGATGGGACATAGGCTTCAGCACTGAGCCCATCAGCCAGGCCCTTGCAGAAAGGCAGAGATGAGGGAAACTCTGTGCAGGCCGAGCAGGGGCTGGCTTCTTGGCCGGAACAGAGCATTCTCTCCTTGGTATCGAAAGTCCGGGGGAATCTGAACCTGGCCCCGCCAGTCCAGGATTCAGGGCACCAACCAGAAATAAGCATGTCTGGGAGACTTCACTAGGGGCCCGGCGAGGTGGGGCCAAGGGAGAGCAGGCTGAGTGTGGAGGGAGAGGCTCTGCTGTACCGCGGGGCCGGACCAGAGGCTCGAGAGGACCCAGACGGGCTGCACGCAAGGCAGGTGAGGACCTGGTGAGCACACGAGCTCCAGGTAGGACACTGAAGAGTGGGGCCCAGCCCTTCACTGGTGGACATGGGGACCTTGCCAGGTGGCCCAAGTCACTAACTGGTGGCGAGGACTGCGTGTACACTTACAAGTGAGTTAGGGAGGCAAGTGCCGGGACAGGACACAGCTGGGGAAGACCTCACTGACTGTGGCTTCGCTTGAATGATACGTCAAAGGGAACACAGCTCTTCCGGGAGAGAGAGTCCAGCCCTAGTGAACAGGCGGTGCTGCTGGAAAGCGGGACGGGAGGGTGGCAGCCCCCCAGGGCCCCAGCTGCAGTGAGCTGTGCTAGTAGGAGAGGCTGACCCGGCTTGTCCAAGCAATAAAAGGGCTTCCTCCTTCTAAGGTGCCACCATGGAGGACGTTTAGTTGCCTTTCGGCACCACCTGGTGGCAACTCTTCGTATCATCACAGAAAGCAGGAAAAGGGCTTTTGCACCTGTTTGCTGAGTAAGACAGGGCTGGACAGAGCCAGACGGTGTAGTCTGATAGAATCAGCCAATTCCTGTTTTAACCTTGCCACCGCTGGTACCGGGCCTGGACTGTACTGCCTTCTCTTACTAGGACTTGAAATTTCTATTTGTGGGCTCAGCGTCTGTGTGTTTCTTCCTCTTCTTCTCCCAGTCCACGTCGCAGAATGTGCCTTCACAGTGGTGCTCGGCCAGCTGGGAAGAAGGCTCTCCTCTTTCCCTGCCCCCAACTGGTGGCATGTAGGGCCAGGTGGCTGTGGCAGGGTAAGGGGGGAGGGAGAGCCCCTTCCCCAGGCAAGAGGGGGACGGCCTCAAGTCAGCTCCAGGCACGGCTGCCTCTACCTGTAGGCATCCTTAACGTTATCTGCCTACATCCGTGAGGCCCCCCACCTACACTTGGGATAACGAAAGGCCACACTGCTCCCTCCTTAGCTGAAGCCTGACTACTTGCAGTCCTAGGGCCCTTCTAAACAGTGGAAAGCAAGTCCAAGAAATGGACAATCAAGGTCCCGCATGTTGGGACTCCCAGCAGGCCTTGCCTACCCTGGCTGGGTGTAAGTCACGGCAGCTTTAACGGCGTGAGTAGAACTACCTCCCCAGTGACCAGCGCCGTCTCTGGGTCTCAGGTTCCTCGCCTGAGAAATGGAGCGAGGAACTGACCGCAGCCAGCTCCTCGGTTATGCTGAGGACGGTGTGGTGACACAAGGAACTGGCTCAGAGGCGGCCTGCTACCCCTATGGCTCCTGTTCCGTTCAGTTACCTGGAATGCACCTCCCACAGCTTCTGGTTCATCCGATAGTCCCACACCGAGACCAGGCCTTCTTCGCCTCCACTGACGATTTTCCAGTCGTCCATCTGCACTGCAGAGACGCCCAGTTGGTGGGCGGAGAGCGACAGGGCGATTTTGTCAGTGCGGAAGTCATGGATCCTCACCCTGGAAGGCCCGAGAGAAGCACAGAGAAGAGAAATGGGATTCGTGTTAAGGCCCGAAATGACAGGTTCATCCTTGGTTGTGCTGGTCGATGCCCAACAATCTTGTGCCAGAACATTAAAAAAAAAAAAAAAAAAAAAACGTTGTGTGCCAACATCTTCATACTGATATAGAACTTTTACCTCCTTATTAGTACATGGTCATAGCATGCGAGGGTGCGACAGAAATGAACGAGTTTACAGTACCCACAACTGTCTAATCAGAATGATTTAAAAGCCCCCGGAACAAGATATAGTTGTCTTGAGTCTATCAGCTGACCCGTCACACATGCTTTCTCTGCTCAACAGGGAAGACACCTGCCCTGAGCGGGAGTCCACACACAGGAAAGCTCAACTCTGACCACACCGGACTGAGGAGGCTGACCCAGTGGTAAGTCTACTGCCCAGCCCAGGAGTTTTGCTGGTACCACCAAATTCTGTTAAGGGCAGGAGGTAAACTGGCCACACTCGTCTGTAACCCAAACCCTTACCCGGTTGGGAAAATGACACTTTTCTGGGGTTGAACTTAACTTGACTTTTAAATTTTATCACCCTCTTGTCGAAATTTGGAAAGCAATGTGTCTGTAGTTGACGAAGCGTAATAAAATCACGGTAAGAATATGTGGACACTTGGCTGCCACTCATCTGAAGTCCCACAATAATTACTTGCCTTGTAATAATGTGACTTTAAGAACCTCTTTAAAAATGACTCTGCTTGGGGTGCCTGGGTGGCTCAGTGGGTTAAGCGTCCGACTCTTGATTTTGGCTCAGGTCATGATCTCACGGTTCCTGGGTTCGAGCCTGGTGTGGGCTCTATGCGGACAGCTCAGGCCTGGAGCCTGCTTCGGATTCTGTGTCTCCCTCTCTGTGCTCTTACCCTGCTAGTGTTCTGCGCCTCTCTCAAAAATAAATTTTAAAAAATGTTAAAAAAAATGACTGTTTAAGTATATGCTGCATTTCCACACATGGATAAACGAGACAGATCCCTTATGTGGCAAAACACCAACACGGTTCCTGAAATTAAAAGGGGCAAAATTTCAGTACAGGTGAACTTAACAGCCTCGCTGCTACAAGTCAAAAAGTAAAAGACCCAGTGCCTAGCAGGAGGCCAGTCCCAGCTAATGCTAGCATGGTAAGTGTGGTCTAGACAACAGGTGCACAGAGAGGGTCTGAAACCCGCTGGGTCCTCAACTCCCAGTTATGAGCATGTGCACCAGATCAATGGTATGCAGAGTTCTGAGGAACATTAGTTTGAACCAAAACTCCTATACCTCGTGGACCTACCGAGTTCGAAGGCGTAATTAAGATTTTTTTTTTAACAGAAAAGGACCCCAAATCTGCTACCTGTGGACCTCTCGAAAAGAAAGGGATGTGGCAAAATACTGGAAGGACTGTGAGGGGAGCGCACAGAGGGATGCATGAAACTGTCCAGCGTGGCTCGAGAAGATGGCTTTGCGAAGCCACAGACTGCGTGGGGAGAACCCACCAAGGAGCAAGAAGGGCTCCTAATGGCTCACCAAGTACCGACAACTCAGTATGTGCTACGGATGAGAGGTGGACTGCGGCACGAAAAGCTTTATAGACAGTTTAGTAAGTGTCTGATAAAATTTGCCTGGACAGGAAAAGCCTACATGCACCTAATTTTTTTTGGAGATTTTTTTTTTTTTTTTTTAAATAACGGTTTCTTCAGTCACTACGTACTCAGGTTTGAGCCGATTTTCTTCAATCTCCTGGTGAATCACCCAAACTGACCCCCGAGGATAGAAAAAGTAACAATGAGCAGACGGGGAAAGCTCTCAAGGGAGCCAACGGTCCCTGGAACAAGCGAGCGACACAGGCACACCCTGGAGGGAAGGCCCCCTGGGGCGGCGCATGTGGCTCCCCAGCACAAGAAGGAGCAAACCACTTCCCCCATCTTGATGTGCGGCCGGCATCCTGTCATCACCCAGACCCTGCCGATCGGCCCAGTGTGAGAGGCGGCACTGGGTCTGGGTCAACGCCAGACCTCAAGACAGTACAGCAGGGTCCAGAGCCATGTGCTACCCACAAGCAGAACCTGTCGAGGAATCTACTGCAGTTCACCACGTGACTACAACGAATGGGGAAAGCCACACGGTCATTTCCACAAACGCTGAAAAGAAATTCGAGGAGACAGAACACTTCCTTCTAACGAAGGCTTTAAAAAACGACGATCCGTTTTTACCAATATTTTGCATTGTTTAATAACAGACACAATTAGGGGCACCTGGGTGGCTCAGGTCACGATCCCGAGGTTCGTGAGTTTGAGCCCCATGTGAGGCTCTCTGCCGTCAAGTGCGGAGCCCGCTGGGACCCTCCATCCCCCTCCCCGGCTTGCACCCTCTCAAAAATAAACATTAAAAAAAACAGACACGATTAGATAAAAGACAAAATGAGAAGGGGACAAATTAGAGATGACAGCCAAAGATAATTCAGTAATAACTCAGAATCAAATGAAATTAATACGTCAAAATCAATAGCTGTCTTAAAACCAACCACTGGTTTTAAAAATGTAATCAAAGAAAAGATCCCACTTAAGAGAGCAATTAACTCTCTCAACTTGGATCTCTACCATATACACTGCATCAAAATAAATTACAGGTGGCTCAAAGAGTTCAACATAATTAACGGCCAAGAATATTCAGAATAGGGAAGGCCCTTCTAAACACATAAACCCAGAAGTCAAAAATATTGATAAAAGTATTGAAATTTTTCCCACGGAGGGGGGAAAAATCAAAGTCGAGGCAAATGATAAACTGGGGAAAATGTATGCATCAGAGAGGAATGGCTAATTTCTTGTAAAAAAAAAAAAAAAATTCCTTCAAATTGAAAGTAAAGATGGGCAACCTGAAATTAAAATAAAAGCTAAGAAAAAACAGGAAATTACTAATGGCTTTTAAACATGTGTGAGATGTGCTCACTGGTAATGAGAGAAATTAAGAACTAGAACTACAGTTCGATACCACCGGTTACCTGTCTACCCAGCAGAGATCAAGTTTGGTAATCCACCCCGTGAGACCCTCCACGCTGGAGAGACCTGGATAGACACACACGACCGATGTGAGCACAGACCCCTCTTCGGGGAGCGTTCTGGCAATATCCAGCAACAATATACTTCGCTTCTGACCCAGCAGTTTTGCTGCTAGGAATTTTATCTAGGCTGTACCTAATATACGTATACAAATACACATGGCCACACAAGGCCATTAGCAGATGGGGTTTCTGTTTCAGACAATTTCCTGACCCTCCCACTGAAAGTCACTTAATACTGCCGGATAAATTACACCCCTGAAAATGCACTGCTCGGTGTCTCAGTTGCCGGCATGTATGTGGGGTGGGGTGAGTCTGTTGCCAGGTGCCAACCTCAGGAACTACGGGTAGGGTTGGAGCTTCCCAAAACACAGCGGCAAGAAGGTAAGACTTGGGCGCCCCCAAAGGGGGTGGGAATAGATTCCTGATTTACACACACACACAAAAGTCACAGTTCTATAAACGAGGGGTGCGTGGGTGGCTCAGGTAAGCATCCAACTCTTGGGTTCGGCTCAGGTCATGACCTCATGGTTCATGGGGCTCAAACCCCTGGGCTGAAAGCACAGAGCCGGCTTGGGAGTCTTTGTCTTTTCTTCTCTCTCTGCTCTCACTCACTCTCTCAAATTTTTTTTAATGTTTATTTTTGAGAGAGACAGGGCATGAGTGGGGGAGGGGCAGAGAAAGGGCGACACAGAATCTGAAGCAGGCTCCAGGCTGTCAGCACTGAGACTGATGCTTCACAGACTGAGCCACTCAAGCGCCCCTCGAAATAAGTAAACTTAAAATTCTTATGTAAAACTTCTGTAAATGAAAACACAGCCCCTGAAATTAAATTCATTAGATAGGCTGGAAGACTTTGTGGATTAGACGATAAATCTGAAAGATGACCTAGAATGGAGTGCACATAAATAAAAAATGTGACCAACGGATTAGGAGACACAAATGATAGAAGGGGACAGTTCAGCCTGTGTCCAAAAGAAGTTCCAGATGGAGAAAACAAAGCATACTGCAAAGAGGCAATATTTGAATAGTAAGTGGCAGGCGTGTTTCTAGCATTCACGAAGGGCACGCATGCTCACGCTCGGCACTCATCAAAGTGAGAATGACATACTGAAGAGTATCTTACTAAAGTGGGCAAGTGCAGAAGACAAAAGGCCTTCAACCTGAGGGAAAGACGCATCACCTCTCGAACACCAAGCAGGGTGGCGGGAGCCACGGGACGCCGTGGAGTAGGCACGAGTGTGAATGGACGCGGACGGCCCTCGCTCGGTCACTGCCGGTGCAGTCACACAGTGGCCGTGCCCGGTCTCTACCATGGGAGGGGAGCTGTCACCAAGCCACTGCTACACACGGAGGGCACGGGGCCAATGGTGTGACAGGGGTCGGGGGCTGGGGAAGAACATCTCCGCGCATGTGCGTACAGACCCCTCCGGAGAACGATGACCGAGGAGGAGGACCAGGCTGCTCGGGAAGAGAAGTGCCCAGAAACGTCGCTTCTCCCTCTGTATCGTGCTTCTGCCCGTGCAGGTTACCTGTTTAGGTGAAAGAGTGTAAGATGCTGGAAGGACGCACTTGAATGCGTAACAGCAGTTACGGCGGGGAGGAGTGGAGACAGCGGGACGAAGTAAAGGTGCCCGCTCCCTCTAGTCGCGGGCACCGTCATGCTGTTTGCGAAGCAGACTCGTTCACGACGGGGGCACTGGGTAGGCTGGGCGGTGGCCGCACAGGCACGCTGTTCCTGTTCAAACCGTGCCGTGTCTCACACGCGCTCCTGTACATAAACCTGGAGTTTAGAAATCCGTACTCCTGGCACACGGGCGAGGGCCTGGAACCACCTCACACTCTCTGACTATGGCGCGCCCCGCGGGCCCCCCTCCCCGGCGCGGGGTCTGGACCCGAGATGCAGACAGCGTGGAGCAGACTTGGGAGACAAAGGTCTCCTTCCATCAGCATTTAGAGCCACTTGAGGCATCTGTGAGAAAAGGTGGACCCCCTGGAAAAGGCAGGCTGGCAGCAGGCGACAGCTGCACCGCTTACCAACCGCAACGTGAAGAGGAAGATTCTAGCCCCAGTACTTGTCAGCGGATATCTGGTTAATAGGGGTCCATTTCACCGTGGTGATTTTCATAAAGAGCTCCTCTGTTGAATATTTATACTCCATAATTTACAGTTTGGCTGTTAGGAAGACAAAGGCAAACACAAATTCGGTCCAGAAGTTCAAAGTTTGCCATCTGTTTTCCTATTGTATTTAGATACCAGCATGGATGGCTCCAAACAAAATAAACAAATACACCAAAAGATGCAGCATTTGCGTATTTTACATCACTGAGGAAAACAAGAACGGCCAGAACGGACTTGAACCACCCCCCCCCCCCCGCCCCCACAAGGAAAAAAGGAAAAGCAGATATAGGACATCTCCCGGGAGAGGCATCCTCTGCATTCTTGTCAACAGACAGAAATGGCAGAGTCCGCGCGAGCCATTCACGTTCCCACGGGGAGAGCAGGGTCTGCCTCGAACGCCTGACGGAGCCACCCCACCCTGAACTGCCTGCCTTGGCAAATTCAGCGCTCCAACCAAAGACTTGATGCTGGGACACAGGTAGCACCACAAATGGGCACAACATAACGTCAAGACCACCGACGCCAGGGACAAAAAGAAGCCAACGGTAGATATTGTGAATTCCTATCCTGCGAGTATTTCATCAACTTTGCCCGTTGAAAAGAAAAATAATTGGTCCGAAAGCTGTAATTGTGTTATGTTTAATATTCATCGCTGGGTTTGGAGGGCTGTTCCAACACTCCCTCGCTCCAGCCCCTCTCTAATGAAAATCGCACCGTAGGAGTCGGCTCTCGCCCGCCAATTAAAATAAAAGACACCAGAACCTTCCAAAGACTCCAGCAGAGGAGCATCCATCTGATGGGCAGGAAAACGTGCTGGAACGGGGAGGGAGGCCCACTCTGGTTGGTCCTGTGCTAAGAGCTCTGAATAACTTATTCTAACACTTACAGATGGAGCAAACACAACATTTACGCCCCGCTCCCCGCTCGCTCGCTCGCTCGCTGACAGCAGGGAGCAGGGCACCACAACTTCCTATTTGTCAGGGCCAGAAGTAAGCTCCGAGACTCTCTGACTGGGGCGGGGGGGCTCGCTTCCCATTGGTTTGGATTAAATAGTCCTGTATGATAATAAGGCAAGCCGTAGCTGATGGCAGAGATGAAGCCTATTCAGACTCTGGCTCAGCAGTTTCATTTAGAAGGACCTGACCTAAAGCTGGATTTCTATCCAGAAAATAGACAGGACAAATAAGAAACCTTTAAAACGGAAGTGTGTGTGTGTGTGTGTGTTTAATATATATATATATATATTTTTTTTTAAAAAGAAATCACAGGATTCTGTTTTGTCTCACTGAACTTGGGCTATTAGAGAGGACCTTACATGCAACCTTATATGCCAAAATGAATAGCTTTGTCTATATACCACTGATGGCCTCTGGTGAACGATTCACTTGAAACAGCAACTAGAAGAACACGCAGTTTTAAAGTAGAACTAGCCAGTTTAATGATCCAACTCCAGGGTCGGCTCAGAGCTCTGCGTGTTAAAAGCTGTGTCTCTGGGGTTTAGAGTCCCCCTTACAGTGTCCACGAAGAGCAGTAGGACCCGTGGAATGATCACTCAACCTTTCTGGCCCTCGTTCCTCAGCTGGGCCAGCACTGGATGGCCCTGAAGAGGTCTGTGAGCAGTAATGGTGATATACAGAATGCCCAAATAATACGGCACAAGATCCCAAACTGGAAACATGGAAATATTTAGCTTACGTTAATGTCCTTGTAGATTTTAAATTTTAATCAGATGAGTACACTCGGAATAACCTATTTTATGGTCAGTTGATTTTCAACAATGGTACTGAGACAGTTCAATGGGGGAAAGAACAGTCTTTTCAACAGATGGTGCTGGGACACCAGGGCATCCACATGTGAGAGAATGAGGCCAGACTACTCCTACCTCACAACATACAAAAATCAACTCCAAATGCATTGGAGACCTTACTGTAGCAGCCCAAACTAGAAAACCTCTTTAGAGAAAACAGAAGAGTAAATCGTGGTGATCCTGGGCTAGGAAATGGCTTCTTCAATAGGACACCAACAGCACTGGTGACAGAAAAAAACAGATACACTGAACTTCACTCAAATTAAAAACGATTGTGTTTCAAAGGATGCCACTGAGAGAGTGAAGGGACAACCCACACATTAGGAGCAAATACTTACAAATCCTATCTGATAAAGGATTGGTATCTGTAATCTATGAAAGACTCTTACAACTCAATAAATAAAAAGACAACCCAGCTAAAAAATGGGCCAAGGATCTGAATGGACATTTATCCGATGAGGCCAAAAAGCAAATGAAAGGGTGTTCAACATCATCAGCCACCGGGAGAATGAAAATCAAAATGACAATGAGCTGCCCCTCATACCCGTTATGCTGTAATTAGAGACCAGAGTAAGTACGGGCCAGGCGGTGGAGAAATGACAACCATCACCGACTGCCAGTGGGGATGTGAAATGGTGCAGTCACTTTCAAAAAAGGGACTAAGTTCAAAAAAGGCGTCTACGTTCCCGAGATGGGTAAACGTTGGGTTACCATATAAGCCAGGAACTCCACTCCTAAGTATATATCCAAGAAAACTGAAAACATATGTCTACACAAAAATTTGTACCTGAATGACGACAGCAGTCTTCATAATAGTCAGAAAGTGGAAATAACCCAGATGTTCATTAACTGATGAATGAATAATGTGGCATACTCACACAATGAATACTGTCCGTCCATAAAAAGGAATAAAGTAGTGATTCGTGCTACAACACACGTTTATCTCGGAAATAACTATGCCAAGTGGAAGAAGCCAGTCACGACGGGTCACATTTTACAGGATCCCATTTATAGGAAATGTCCCAAACAGATGGGGATGATGGTGATGGTCGCACAACCTTGTGGATGTTACACTCAATTGTACAGTTTAAACTGGTGAGTTGTAGGCATGTGAATTTTATCTCAATAAAGCTGCTAAAAATTTAAATAATCTTGAGATTACAGGGAGAAAAAAGCAGTGGGAATTGTTGGTGCAGTACTGTTGCCTTGACAACCCACTACCAACCTGACCTAGGCCCTCACCACCACATCCTATTTAGATCCTCCCTGCAGAGCACTGATGAGCTGCTCTGTTCCAGATCCCCGGTTTCATGGCGGGGAATGAGCAGGTCACCGATGAGAAGACTGAGAACGACAGACAGAATGGGGAGGGGCCTCACTCAACACAGCCCTTGACTGCCAACTATTTTATTGAAATCACTGAAGAGAAGATGGGAGTTCTGGTTCTGGCCAACAGGAACTAAAGCCCATTACCACCTCTGTCTCCTGCTGAACTACAACCAAAACCTCCGGATGCAACACAAAAACCAAACACCTGAAGACTCTGGAGAGTCAACTCGAGACGCTGGGCTATGGAGGCAGTGATCACGTGGGGGTCCTCTTGCTCACAGCCATGCCCCAGGCATGAGCTCCAAGAGCAGAGCTGTACGTGCAACAGGAGCTGAAGCTCCAAAAAAATCCCACCACCTTTCTGAAGAACCACGGAAAGGGGCCCCTGCAGTCCAAACAATGTGTGTGTTGTTGGGGGGAAAGTTCTTTGTGGGGATTTCTCCCTCTTTTCTCTGTTGCTTTGCCCCAAAGGCAGACTCTAGTCACAGGGTTGCACGGTGGTAGCAAAGCAGGCCGGTAAAACTCTGAGAGAAACCCCCTCTTCCGGTGAGAGGCCCAAGGGCAAGGAGCACCTAGAAGTCTGGAGAGTGCAGGGTTGAAGAGAGGAGGGCACTAAAGGAAAGCCTCTTACACATACGTGAATCCCAGGCTCATCTCTGAGCTGCGCAGGTGAGATCCAAATCAGCAGAGCAAAGGCTGTGCGATCTCAACTAAGATTTAAACCGCTGCCATCTCCAGAGGAGCTGAATAGACATTTTTTCCTGAGGACAGAGGTGACCAACAGACACATGACAAGATGCTCAACACCACTCATCATCAGGGAAATGCAAATCAAAACCACAATGAGATACGACCTCATGCCAGTTAGAATGGCTAGTATGGAAGAGAAATAACAAGGGGGGTGCCTGGGTGGCTCACTCGATTAAACACCTGACTCTTGATTTTGGGTCAGGTCATGATCTCATGGTTGTGAGATCGAGCCCCACGTCGGGCTCTGTGCTGACAGCTCGGAGCCTGGAGCCTGCTTCAGATTCTGTTGTCCCCTCTCTCTCTGCCCCTCCCCCGCTCAGTGCTCTGTCTCACTCTGTCTCAAAAATTAATACAAACATTAAAACAAATATTCAAAATTCCATCACTGGTTATTTACCCAAAGAAAACAAAACCACTAATTTGAAAAGATGCATGGCATCCCCATGTTCACTGCAGCATTATTTACAAGAGCCAAGATACGGAAGCAACTTAAGTGTCTGTTGGTGGATGGATAAAGACGTAGTGTGTATATACAATGGAACACTACTCAGCCACAAAAAATGAAGTCTCTCCTCCTACAACATGCACGGACCTAGAAGGTATTATACTACCTGAAATAAGTCAAAGAGAAAAAGACAAATACCATATGATGTCACAGATATGGAACCTAAAAAACAAAACAAGAGATCAAACCAAAAACAGAAACAGACTCATAAACACGGAGAATGAACTCGTGGCTGCCGGAGCAAAGGGAGGTTGGGAGGATGAGCAAAACGGTGAAGGAGACTAAGAGGATACAGAATCCCAGTTATAAAATCAATAAGTCACAGAGATGAAAAGTACAGCAAAGGGAATACAGTCCAGAATGTTACAAAAATATTGTATGGTAATAGATGGTAACTACCCTTATTCTGCTATAATGGATAGGTGGATAAAACGGCTGATCACGTTGTACACGTGAAACTAATAGAACATTATATGTCAACCAATATTTCAACTTAAAAAAGTAAAAGACCACTGCCATCTCAGACTAACCCCTGGGGAGCTGGGTGGCATATGTGTGGGACAGAGCGAGAGCCGCATAAAAAAAACCTTTGAAAATTGAGCGGACACTTGAATATCCACCCACAGGAGACAGAACTTCCAGTCTGAACTTAACCAGGACGGCTGCCTATTGAAAACAAAAATCTTAACATTCTCCAGAGGATTATACAATAGGATCCAAAGCAGACACAACGTAACACTCCAAATGTCCAGGATATAGTCCTAAATTACTTGACATACCCCCCACACCACCCCTGCAAACACACACACACACACACACACACACACACACACCCAGGAAAATGTGACCCACTCTCATGGGAAAAAACAACCCAGACTTGGGGAATCATCAATGACTTTCAAAGCAGCTACTGTGACTATATTCCAAGGAGTAAAGGTAAAAATGGTAAGAGAGAATGATGTTCTGAACAGAGAAAGAGATCTAAGTGGAAATTTTGAACTAAAAATATCTGAAATAAAAAATTCACTGAAGGGGCTCAGCAGGAACATGGGGATGCCAGAGGAAAGAAGGCGGCCATGAACCTGAAATTAAATGGATACTTATGCAGTCTGAAGAACAGAAAGTTTAGGGAAGAAAAGGAACATATAGCATCAGTGGCTGATGGACAGTATCCGAAGGTCTGACTTTGACATCACTGGAGTCCCAGGAGGGGAGGGGATGGGCGCAGAAAAAAAATATCCGAAGAAGTAATGACCGAAAACTTTCTAAATTTTGTAGAAGACATAAATTCACAGATTTAAATGCTCGGTGAATGCCAAACAGGTTAAACAACAACAACAACAACAACAACAACAACAACAACAAAGTGGCTTATTTCCTGCAGTCTTCCTCTTGGTAATCTATTCAAGCTTCTCATAAATGTTCTCATTCCCAGGCCATTAATTCATTTTTGCCTTCAGTAAACAAATACATAGTTTCATTTAATTAAAAATACCATTGATCGTAAGAAGCACCGTTACTTTGGGTAACATTTAAAAATGCTGCCAATTTTACGATGCCCTTGTAAACGGCAAGTCCTGATTTCACACAGGTGAAAACGTAAAAGGAGAAGGGCATCTTAGAGTAAATACAAAGCTTTGTGTCGGGCACTCGCTGGGCGCTAGACTGACACTCTGGGGAGGAACGTGAGTGTCCGTGGTACTCCGCTATTCCTCACTCTTCTTGCTTTACCAGGAAAGGACAAAGGGTGCGTTCAGAAGAAGTCACTGATCTACAGTGTTAAAACTCTCGTGCAGAGCCACACCTCACTCTGTCCCTGCTTTATAGCCCTTCTCTGCCAGCAGGGGAGAGGCAGAGGCATGATCCAACCAGAGCTGTATCCAGGCAATCATTCTCTTCAACTTCATCAGACTCTAACCTGCTTCTTGTGGACAGGGTGACAGGCTAGGTGAGCTTTTTCCGTGTGTGTGTGTTTAATGCTTATTTCTGAGGGAGAGAGCATGAGCAGGAAAGGCAGAGAGAGAGGGAGATAGAGAATCAGATGTAGGCTCTAGGCTGTCAGCATGGAGCCCAACGCGGGGCTCGAACACACAAACTGAGAGATCATGACCTGAGCTGAAGTTGGACGCTTAACCAACTGAGCCACCCAGGTGCCCTGCTATTTTTTCCTTTTTAATTTCAGCCTATCAGTCCCCCCTGCTTCCCACCCCTCCCCCAAGCTCCTTACAAAATTCTACCCATGTTTGCTGATTTCCTTATGTTAATGAAAAATTATTTTTGTCCTAACCTGGGACAGTTTCATGTATCTTCAGAGTCCACTACACTCTTAGGTTGTTGATAGAGTATGAAGAGAGTGCAGCAGGATTAAGTTTAAATATAAAAAAGGAGGTTCCAGGCTTTTACAAGTGCATTGACCATTACAGTGGCAGCCAGAACTACATATAGTTCTCTTCGTAGTATTTGACCCCTTTCTGCCTCTGTTGAAATGAAACATAAGCTGTATGAGCCTGGGTGTGCATTTCTAGAGAGATCCTACTCATAGCTCATTAAGCCTTTGGGGAAACACATGCACGCACGACCTCCCTCTACCGATCTGAAAGCCTACATTCTTTATTCTTTTCTTTTTCCAGACATAATTTTTTTAACACCCGTGTTTCAAATTCTTTGTGCTTACACTGCTTTTCTGCTTCACAGAGAATGACCTCCTATATGATGGTCACCAGCAGAGTGGTCAAACAGCTGGCATGCAGTTGTAGGACTGCCCTGATGAAATGCCACCTTGCACACCGCCTCCTGAACGCCAAACCACTAGTCTGTTCCTTTCACCCCACAGAGACAGGGGATTAAGAAACAAACAAAAAACATAACATTCGTTTCCTAATAAAACAGGCTTAACATGGTCAAATCTGCACTTGAAAATGACCAGAGAGGGGTGCCTGGGCGGCTCAGTCGGTTGGGCGTCCGACTCTGGCTCAGGTCATGATCTCGCGGTTCGTGCGTTTGAGCCCCACGTTGGGCTCCGTGCTGAGCCTGGAGACTCCTTCGGATTCTGTGTCTCACTCCCTCCCTCCCTCTCTCTCTCTGCCTCTCCCCTGCTTGTGCTCTTTCAAAAATAAACAAACATTAAAAAAATTTTTTTAGAAAGAAAGAAAGAAAGAAAGAAAGAAAGAAAGAAAGAAAGAAAGAAAAAGAAAAAACGACCAGAGAGCCATTTTACACAGGGCCTTTAGCCCCTCAGACAGCCTTGCTCCAGGGAAAAAATTCAGCTTTACAGAGTCTGAAGTCTGTAGGTCTCCTAACTGACAAGGATCCTGTTCAGCCAACAAGGGTCAGGAAAACCTGGCTTTAACTGCCCTGCAACCGACTAGGCTAAGTTAGGCAGAAGGGAGCCATCTCTTCTCTGGAACACTACCATGCTGTCCTGTGAGCCGAGATGTAGCTGAACACCTACCTAAATGCTCACGCTGTAAACAAACTCTGAAGCATAAGCTACAATCCGAAACCCTTCCATGTGGACGCCCGCAGGAGCCCTCTGCATTCGCTCTCCTGGAAAGCGGTTAGTAGCTACTAGGTCCCTGGAGGGAGATCCTATCAGATAAGCTTGAAGCCTTTGTACAGCTCAGTCTACAAACTCAAACATGAGAGTAGAACTACAAACTGACTGGTTTCATTTGCTGTGCCTCACGCGGGGCCGCTTATCAAGCCTGGTTTTGTTTTGTTTTGAAATAGAAAAATGGGACCTACACTGAGGAGTTCAATTCTTGGCTCAGAAATCATCAGCCATTTTAGGAAGCCTTGAGAAAAAAATTTTCTTTCGATAGAGCACACTCACATAATCTGTTTGCTCTAGGGGAAGGGGGTAGCAGAGGGGTGAAGGTCAGGAGTTGAAAATATTATTTGACATGATAATTATTTTTGCAAGCTGCTGCAGCGGTGCGGGTGCGGCCGAGGTCTGGGACTTGGCACGCAGGAGTGCCCGCCTCGCGATCCGATCCCCCCCACCGAGCAGCCCACCACCTGCAGCCCGGGGCCGGGCCGGGGAAGGGGGGCGCCGGCAGACCCTGGCCTCTAGCCATGCTACCTCTCTTCGGGCACTGGATCAGACAAGGCAGATAACCAGCCAAAAAAAAAAGAGAAAAGAAAAAAAAAAGACAAGGAAAAGAAAAGACAAGGGGGAGAGGGAATGGGCAGAGAAAAAGACCTAAAATTTGGACTCAGAGGGTCTTTTCAAACACTTTAATCCTTTCGTGCTGATGGTTCCTGGAGCGTCGTGGCTGGCACTGGACCCTGTACCAGGAAAATCCGACTCCCTAAGCCAAAGCGTTAAAGAGAAGACTGCTAATCAGCTAAAGAGAAACTGGAATCTGTTCCCATCAAGTCCCTTTCTCCCCCCATCACCAGAGGGACACCATAGTGTTCTGAAATACACTCTTGACATCATTTGGCAGGCAACCCTATTCTGTTGAACATGATTCAGCCCTTAGGTTATTGTTTTTAATATTAGAAAGTGAGCTTTTAAATGCCAAACAAATTTTGCAGCAGGGGAACAAAAGATATTCCAAGTGGTCTCACTGGACCTTCTACCAACTGTGTCCACCAAATGGCTGAAAAGACCACCTTCCCGGAGCGTTTCAGAAATGAGGCGGAGACCCAGCTCTGTCCAACTATTACCTAATGCAAGACTTTGTTCTCCACGTTCACAGGGGCGGTATTTAAGGATCAGGGCTGAGCTGAGGCAGGCGAGGCTGTGGAGCGAGCACGCAGCGGTGTGAGCAGCAGAGGGAATGAGCGAGAACAGTGGCGCCGAGCCGAGGGGCAAAGCCTCGGCAGGAGCTCCCATGGCTACGAGACGCGGCTCCTCGCTCAGACTTACCTCCTGTCCATGTTGCCACTGACCATGAGGTTGGGAGGGCTGTCTCTGAGGTTGACGCAAGTGAAATCCCCGAGCGCGTTACCCAGCTTCGAGAGGCAGCGCTCTGCCTCCAGGCTGTACACCAGGATCTGGGAAGGAAGGAAGACGCATGGGTTTGCAGCTGCACACAGGAGGCCTACGTGCAACACTTCTCACTGCAGCCTTGCTCAGGGCAGGGCCATTATTACTCCCCAGCTCCTTTTATAAGGGACAGGATCTGCCGCTTAATGTCCTTACCTTCTCCAAGGAGTGACAGTGTAGGGATATGGCTATTGGAATGACAAAAGGACACGCAAAAGAAAACAAAAGAACATCCTAAGAATTCCTCAGGCCAAGGTGCAAAATCCTAGGACACAAAAGAAAATGCCAAATGGGGATATGAGGTATCCCAATTTCCTAAGCCAGAAAAAGCAGCAGAGAAAACAAGGGTCACTGACTGCTGAGAAGCTGCTTTCTGATTTTCTGATGTCTGCAGATGAGCCAGCCTGTGTTCTCTTTATTTTTCCCCTCTCTCTGTGGATATCCCGGAAGGTAAAAACAACACTACAAGTATCCGGGAAGATGGACACTTAATCACTACATGACCAGTGATTCCTTTAGGTTAAACTGCAAACCAAAACACAAAGCCTTGTTCCCAAACATTAAAAAAAAATTTTTTTATTGATATAATTGGTATAATCATATTGGTATAATGAACATTCCCAAACATTTCTCTCTTCAGCCACTCTCAACTTGCTAATTTTAGGAGGCTGTGTTCTATAAGGTATAGAGGCAAATAAGGTATCCTTGATCACTAGACAAGGTATTCATCATATTTGAACATTTCTGTGCTATCTCTCCAGCAAAAAGAAAAAAAAGGAGGATTTATGAGGAATCTTCCTAAAGAATATTTAAGTCTTTTACTAAACAAAAAATCTTAGTAATTCAGTGAATTAACATGAAATGCTTGCTATGCATTATTCACTGTTGTTAATACTGAAGATACAGCCCTTGCCCAAATTCACAGTTCAAAAGCCTCCTCATTCACCCACACTCATACACACACACACCCTCCCTGAACATGCATTCTATCCTGTTGGTCATGTGGTTAAATTTATTGAACTCAGAAGTTTTTATAAATTTTTTTTCAACGTTTATTTATTTTTGGGACAGAGAGAGACAGAGCATGAACGGGGGAGGGGCAGAGAGAGAGGGAGACACAGAATCGGAAGCAGGCTCCAGGCTCTGAGCCATCAGCCCAGAGCCTGACGCGGGGCTCGAATTCATGGACCTCGAGATCGTGACCTGGCTGAAGTCGGACGCTTAACCGACTGCGCCACCCAGGCGCCCCGAACTCAGAAGTTTTAATGTTAATATTTTGTAGATAGATTCTCCTCCCTTCTCACACACATGAAAATGAAATGTGCTATCTTTTTCTTCTCAACCTGTACGATTACCAATTATCAGGATACAGATTCTTATTTCAGTACTGGGAGGTTGTGGGTCTCCACCTTGAAAACCACGATCTCTTCATCAACACACACTTCTAATAAGTGAACCTTTGGAAATGCTTCACAGTTTAAAAAAAAAAAGACTAATATTAATTAACTATTGTGAGCAGCACCTGAAAGAGGCTGAAAGGAAAGAGGCAATTTCAAAACTTAAACCGCCTTCCTAATCATAAAGACTACAGAGAGCAAGCTAAATTTTATTTTTATTTTCACGCAGTTGAAAGTAAGTTTGGGAAAATTCCAACAATTTTAAATGAAAACAATTTCAACAATTCGAAAATATCCAAAAGAAGTTCTTCTTGCAAGTAATATTGATTAGAAGTAATCAAACCTATCTATAGTGAGTAACCTAAAAGTTGCATAAAATCCATTCCTGGAAGGATAAAAACAATTCAAACAGCAACCTCATGGTCTCTCATAATTTCCACACTTCTGTATCATAACAGAGCTTTCAGTGGAGTTGTTAGACTCAATGTCTTTTTGTTTTCATAACAGTTCCACTTCCATCGTAGGAAGGTAGGCCTTGAAAGTGCAAAGGTCCGTGGTAAACCTAACAATTAAAATCTGGTATTGGGACCATCTTTACTTTTTCTAGTTCATTTTTGACAAGTGGATAGGTCATCTCTGAGTGACACAGGGAACTCTGATCCCTCTCCGGAAAGACTGCAAATTCATCATAAAGGCATCAAAGTTCATAGCGAAGAGTCAAGTATTTTCTGAAATGTTTAATAATTCAATGAATCAGAATATCCAAAGAGTACCTTTACCATTAGGGTTAGTTAAAGACCACAGAGATTAGAAAACACATTACCCATCTCTGAGGCGGTTCTTTCCATGTTAAAAGTCCCTTAACGACCTTTACCATTTCTCCCTCCCTTGCTCGCTCCCTCCCACGCTCTCTCTCTTTTAATAAGGTTGAGCAAATGGGACTTCATTTTATCTGATTGCCACAGACTAGTGAGATTAATTATTCATGCTCACACTCCCCCTCTTGTTAAGACCATGCATTAGACTAATTTTTCTCTTTATTGCCCTAGTTGGGTGAGTCTCAACCCATGGCCACTTGACTCCCTCTCAGAGGTGTATGGATATGCTAGAAAGAAGGAAAATACTACCCAGAGCTAAAATCTTGGAGAAAATGTTCTGCATTCATGTGACCGCCAAATCAATAGATGCTGCTGGGGATTTTTCCTTTTAAGTACCAAGTGAATGTTGCAGAAGAGCCTACATAGTGATTACAGAGCAAATTTTTATTTTAAGAATTATCTACAATGACCAACAGCTATTTTGCAGAATTAACTATAGGATGTGCGGTGTTACAGTCGCAGGACACTGGGTGGCCCTCCCTGCTCTTTGGCTTCCAGGCAGATCGAGAGGGCACTGGATGGAAGCAAACACCATAGACAAAGAACTTCAGCAGAAAGTTTTTTTCTGTGTTTTTTCCTCCTCTTCGTAAAAACCTTAAAATATCTTCATAAATCCTAGTCTTAGAATCCAAACTTTAAATTCTGTCAGCTATTCAGGGGCGCCTGGGTGGCGCAGTCGGTTAAGCGTCCGACTTCAGCCAGGTCACGATCTCGCGGTCCGTGAGTTCGAGCCCCGCGTCAGGCTCTGGGCTGATGGCTCGGAGCCTGGAGCCTGTTTCCGATTCTGTGTCTCCCTCTCTCTCTGCCCCTCCCCCGTTCATGCTCTGTCTCTCTCTGTCCCAAAAATAAATAAACGTTGAAAAAAAAAAAATTTAAAAATAAAATAAAATAAAATAAATTCTGTCAGCTATTCAGATTTCTTTGAAATTCTTTTCTTAAAAAAAATTGTTTTCTGATTTCAAACGTAATAGATCTTGTAACAAATTCTAACGCAACAGAATTAAATAAGGAGCGGTAACCTTCTGTAGGTCAATCTCAGAAATAACTACACTTCAGCAGTTCGGTGTATATACCGCTAGACTTTTTCTGACACAGGTCTGCCTTGCCTTTCTACGTGTGTGTGTGTGTGTGTGTGTGTGTGTGTGTGTGTGTGTAAAACTGTTTTTTCCCTGAATGGGATTATTGTTTTATAACTTGTTTTTCCTACTTAAACAACAGGAGAGTCCTTTCTTCATTAGTATCTATAGGTAAATCTTGTTCTTTTTAATGCCTGCATAGAATTTCTTATGAATGTGTAATTTCGTATTGATGGCTATTTGGGCTGTTAATAAATTTTTAGACAAAATAACGTACTTCGTTACTGCAACAAATATTTATCAATCATCTTCTTTGCAGTCGGTACTGGAATGAACAGGGACGGTGGGTGACACGTGGAGGCCTCAGCCTGCTGCCAGCTGCAACAAGCCGCCTCTTCACCAGCTGGTGCACGGCCACCGGCTGTCCTGCTCCTGGATATGTGGGACCCGCCTCTCTGAGGAGGCCCACCTTACAGCCACGTCCTAGCATCTGGTGTTGTAATGGCAGGGGCGGCAGGGTAGAATCAGGAAGTGGGAGGCGGCCACGGGGCCAGCATCTGGGATACCCCGGTGCGACCCGGAACACTCAGTGTGCCCAGGACTGGCCTTCCAACCAAAGCGTGAAGGCAAGAGCTGACCAACGGCTACTGTCCCTGCAGTGGGCGAGGTCCTTCACCCACCTAGTAAGAAGCGAATATCGCACGGCAGAGGTTTCCTAAATGTGGGCACGCTGTTACCTTCATCATGAAACAGCACCCAGTTGCATACAGGAATCACTACGAAGAGATTACAGAGCCTCGCGGTCCCCGACTTTTGGTCACACACTGATGAATGAAGAAAGGAACTCCGTCTGTGTTTTGATTTTAAACTTACCAAAACAGTAAGTCCTCATACACTTCTGTCAAAGGCATCACTCCAACACCCACCTGAGCAGCTGGCTGGCCTCCTCAGGACCGCAGCACTGCCTTTCCCAAAAAGTGAGGAGTGGTCAGAAGCCTTCCTTACGAGACAGTGGCATTTTCAAAAGCATGGTGAATTAAAGATCACTTGTCTGTTGCGTGGGGGAGGGGCAGAGAGAGAGGGAGACAGAGGATCCAAAGTGCGCTCCGGGCTGACAGAGAGCCCGACACGGGGCTTGAATCCACAAACTGAGACCACAACCCGAGCCGAAGTCAGATGCTTAACTGGCTGAGCCACCCAGGCACCCCCTCTGCTGCTATTTTAAGAAGGGGAAGGGACAAGGAGAGCGGAAGGTTGGCAGATGCTAGGCTGAGAGAGTCCAAGATAAAAGGCATGGGGGTGGGTATTTGACTGAAATCTTTGGAGATGACAGTCTACCTACTTTTCTCTATTGATTCCCTAATAACCCGCCCCCACCACTACCACACATACTTTGCTCTTCTGAGGGGAGAAAGTCATGGTAAGAAGCCAAATTCTAGGGCATAAAGCAAACAGTCCTCATGTCCTCTCCTCTTCCACCCCAAGGAAGCTTATTTTGTGCTCTCTCTGTGCCTTTGGCAGAGTTCATCTCCTCTCGTCGGTAATGAAGGTATTTACTGTCTACACGCTTCAGCTGCTGTTTACGAGGTGCCGTCTCGAACGGCAAGTCAGCTTCTTTTTCTCAGACCCGTGGTTCTCAAACACCGGAAACTGGTTCGGCCAGGCCAGCTGAGGCTGTGCTACCAAGCGCCATGCCACATGCCATAGAACACTGCCTCGGACTCAGACCCTAAGTTCCTTAGGGAAGAAATCCTATCATTCATTCCTGCAGCACTGATCAAGGGCCCAGCATGTGCTTGGAGATGAACTGATTGGTACATTGGCAAATCTGGTAACCACAGTCTGGTTCACGATAAATACACAGATACACCTTTTTTTTGCTTGACGCATTCCCCCATTTCTGGATGCCTAATCCCGTTATTGGCTTATACAAAGAATTACTTCATCCTACTCAAAACAGAAGGAGGTTCCACAGATCCCTCTCCAGACCATCCAGATTCTAGAGCACTCCAACTGTAGCCAGGCTAAGGTTTTCTCTGACAGCGCAGCAGACTAGAATATGGGGAAAGCCCTCCTGTTTACAAACACTGAAAATGCTGCATAAGATTCAGTCTATTAAATATTCCTCAAACATTCTGTTTAACTCCTGAGAAATCAGAGAAATTCGGAGGAGCCAAAAACGAAGAGGGCGCTAAAACCAGAAAAGGAAGGGGCGCTCATGTCAGGGGCTGCTCTGAGGGTATCTGCCAATGTCAGGAGCCCAGGAGCCCGGGGAGACAGGAGGCACGGTTTCTGGCCAGCACCAAGTGGAAACACCAGAACCGAGATGTCTGCCTATTGCCGGGGCCCTCGTACGGACGGGTACGCTCAGTAAAAATCAGACCAGTGGAGAAGCCTATCCATTGGCAAATAGAGCCTCTCTGGAAACTTGTTTCTGCCTCAGGTTCAACTCAGTGTGGAACCTGTTTGCCCCGGGTCTGCCCTCACCCAGGTTCACAGTTTAAATTTATACTACCTGTAAGGCCCAAAGCACCTGGGTGGCTCAGTCAGTCAGGCGTCCAACTCTTTGATTTCAACTCAGGTCATGATCTCTCATTGGCGGGATAGAGCCCCCCCCCCTCCTCCCCCCACATAGGGCTCTGTGCTGACAGTCTGGAGCCTGCTTGGGATTCTCTCTCCCTTTCTCAAAAATAAATAAATAGACATTTAAACTACTTGCAAGGCCCCAAAGCCCCCTGGCCCGGTAACTGAAGTATTTTCAGGTTGGTAACATGTCTCCTGGTAGCTGGCAGGGTCTTCTCAGGAGGAAGATCCTCTCAACCCAGGCCCCTTAGGAAACCTACAAATTGCTTTCCTTTTCTCCGCCATTGTCGTGTGGACAGTTGACGGTTGTCTCCGTGTCTTCTCACAAGACTTTCCGGATCAAGCAATTCATGGCCAAGGAACAAAAGCAGAATCATCCTATTCCCCAGTGGATTCAGATAAAAACCGGTAATAAAATCAGGTACAACTCCAAGAGGAGACACTGGAGAAGAACCAAGCTGCATCTATAAGGGATCGCACATGAGATGGCACACACATTAATGCTGCGTGAGGCCCCATGTTCCTCCCCTATCACTCTGTAGTCATCCCTACGACCTGAACAATAGACCTGTTTTACCGGGGAAATGATTTTTGTCTGTTACTATGCCTCTGCACCAGTAGGTTGGCTCAGTAAGAAATATGTGAGACCTTTTGATTGGAAAAAAACAAAGAACAAAAGGAAGCCTACAAATCAAGATCAGCCAAATACAGCTCATAAAAAAAAAAAATCCCAAGGCGGGGTTGGGCAGGGGGGAGAGGAGAGAGGGAAAGAAACCACAAGAGACTCTTAAGGACAGAGAACAAACTGAGGGTTGATGGAAGGAGGTGGGTGGGGGATGGGCTAGATGGGCATTAAGGAGGCACTTGTGATGGGCACTGGGTGTTGTATGTAAGTGATGGATCACTGAATTATTCTGAAACCAATATTAGTATGTTAACTAAAATTTAAATTAAAAGTAAAAATAAATAAATAGATATTTATGAGGCTCAAAAAAAAAAAAAAAATCCCAACTACAGAAAGGAACAACTCATCAAAAATGAGAGGTAGAAAACAAACTGATTAGACTTCCAAGGATATCAGATGTTTATTAGATGAAACAAAAAACGTATGCTGAAAATGTTTACAGAAATAAAATGGTGAGGAGTCAAAAGCATCAAAGAAGCCTCTGCAAAAACAAAACAAACAGAATTTCTAGAAATTACAAAGGCAACGGACGAGCTAGAGAATTAAAGTCCAAGGAATTCCATGAACTGAAGACAGATTTGAAGACGTCACTTAGAATGCAACATAGAGAGGCAGAGATGGAAAATGTGGGTGAGCAGCACACAGCCCAGAGAGGACAAGCTGGTCCAACACACATCTGCCCTGAGTTCCAGAGAGGAAGAACAGATAGGATGAGGGAGGGGAAAATTTCCACAATGACTGAGAATGTTCTACAACCGGAAGGAGGAAGCACAAGAGATCCAATGGGAAAAATGAAAGTGCAGGCACACCTAGAGACATCAGAGAGAAACCACAGAAAAGTAAGACTAGGAAAAGATCTTCAAAGCAGACAAAAGAGGAGGAAGAGGCTTGAGCACAATGACCGTTAGACTGACAGCCAAGCTCTCAGTGGACCCAATGGAGTCCAAACCAATCGTCTCTCCAAAGGGCTGAGCGTAGAGGACTGTCAACCCACAGTTATAAGGGACCAGCAAAACTACCTTAGACTGAGGCCAAAAAAAAAAGAGGTTCTTGGGGAAAAATACAGAGAACTCCTGCGCCTAGGAGACCCTCACTAAAGGAACTTCTTAAGAGTATATTTTTGGAAGGTGGAAAATCATTCCACAAAAAAGGTCTGAGGTGCTGGAAGGAACGGTGAGCAAAGATTCAGGTAAATGTGCTTAAAAGTACGCAAATACCGATTATCCACAATAACCCTGCCGATCTGGGTTAAATAAGTAGTTCAAACTGCACGTGGTCCTTATTCCAAACAGACAAGTGCCACGGGTCAGGGCACTGCACCACAGCCACAAAGATGCCGGCTGCCCAGGGGACCCTCTGGCACTATGGTGTGGAGTGGACAGGTACTTCCTGGAGACCTGTGCTGTGTTTGGCACCATGGGAGGGACTGAACGCGGATCTGATGAAAGAATGAGTGAGTGCTACACATCTCGGCCTGTGTCTATCGATCCCGGGCCCACGGCACACCGGCCTACAGTAGAGATCCGCTCCGTGCATACAAATGAACACATTAAGTCCATTGGCTTTTCCACTCATGGCAACATATTTAGCTGTTTCATAAGTGGGAGGTACAGTTCGTTCAGTACAGCTCTTGAGGTACAAAACTAGTAGTGCCCATTTAAAACAATACAAAAGGTACAAGAGAAAAAGACTTCTCAGTCTTTGGGGTAGAATTTACTCATGTAAATGACCCAAGCTGCTGTCCTGACCCAACATAAATATGGCCTGCAAAAACGTGGTTAAAATTTCACTACAAAACAATGCAGGGCCAGCATATTCATACTCACATGCAAAGCTAAGTCAACAGCCTCTATAAATTCACAGATGAGCTAAGATTAAAAAAAAAAAAAAACGAGGAGGAAGACAGACAATTGGGGAGGGAGGGGGGACCTAGTGAGAAAAGAGTAAATCATACACAAAACAGCCAATAAAAAAATAAAAAAGCAGTTAATATACATGAATAATGGATGTCTGATTTAAAAGCAGTTTACTCCGATATGATGTAATTTTTGACAATCAGCCAGAGAGACTATTTTGTAAGTCCTTGCCAGAGAGAAGTCAGAGCGTGAAGCTTGGTAACACGGCGGATCTGTGAACATGTGCAAAATGACTTTCACCACCAGCCCAAAGGTGACTGTCTGTTGGCAAACAGAAAGTTGCCTCTCAGGTGCACTTAGCAGCAGCAACCAGCAAGACGTGAAGCTTGAAGAAACGGACCCCCGACACGAGCGCAGGCCCCCGAAACGTGGCACCCCCTCCACGGTCTCCATGACATGCTCCTGGCACGGGCCACGCTCACATGCAGCACAAAGGGAGCAGCAGCCTGGGCTGCTTTCATGTTGAAGTTTTAATTGGAGTGACAAGCCCACAAGGCCAAGATATTTCAGAGATGGGACCGTGTTGCTGAGAGTCGCCAGGCGCTGGGTGGGCAAGGCCCGTGTGCGCTCCCCACCAGCACGTGCCAATGCACCTGCAACCCCCGCTGTTCCAGGACTGGACCCTGCCTGGGAAGGCACTGCCAATCACCGTGGTCTGTGCCAAACGCAGGGGCTCTGTGGCGCGGGCAGATGTCTACAAAGGACCAGAGCGAGGCCGAACCAACACCTATTATGACCTAAACCCGAAAGCAACCCAGAGAGCAAGAGTAAGCTCGGGTGAAAACGCAGGCAGATGTAACCCACATCTCTCTCTCTCAGCCCTACGCTCATAGATGCTGGAAATAAGAAAGGCAGGTCTACTTTGTGGAGTGAGCAGAATACAGCTCCCTGCTTTGCTTCAGGGCTCTCTCTAGACCATCTCTGTCCTAGTGCTAGAATAAAGAACAGAGAGGTGGCCACAAAGAACCAGATAAGGGGCACATAAAATCAACAGGAAATGCTCCTTGTCAGAGCATTCAGCCCAATGAAGAGATTACACTGGTTATACAAACGTCTAACCGAAAGCTGAAAATCCTCCCGTCCTCCTGTTATGTCCCAACACGCCTCATGGTAACAAAGAGCACAGCCAGTTTCAAAGCCCTTCACAAATATTAGCCACATGTAACTGATCATAGCCCCCATGAGAAAGAAAGTTATTACATCTCTCTCATATAGGGAAGAAAAGGGAGGCTGCAGACTCTGAAATGAATTCTTCAAAATGATAGGCAACGGAGACGTTATTTTTTCAATAGGAAGATTACAAGTGAGACGATCATCACGTGAAGGTATCTGTAAGCCTACAGACTCCACATCGCTCCTGAAGTTCAGGCTATCACACTGGCTGTTCTCAATTTTCCTTTGACGAGCCTGGAGACTTCTCGTTTGGCCCCAGGTTAGACTTGACAAAGGCTTTGAAGGGGGCAGACAGGAAGAGTGGGGCTAAAATCAGATCACAGGACCAGGACGGCCGACGGAGGAGGCCAGCAACCGCAGTGAACAATCGGCCTTTGGCGTAGGGCAGACAGTCCACTCCGCCAGTGTGGCTCACGACTGCACCCACACGCATGAGCTTAGACGTGTTCTGTACATAAGGAATGCTATACATAGCAGCTGTTAATAATAATTCTGATATTCCTTTCATATAAATCCTTTCAGAATATTCCACGTGATTCTCACAGCCACCAAGAGGAAAACAGACAAATACTACTGCCTACGTTTTATACATGAAGAAACTAAGGCCTAGAAATGCTTGAATAGCTTGCCCCAATTACACAGGTGACGACAGTAGCCAAGGACACAGCAGGCAGAGCCCATCCTGTCCCATCCCTACATCAGTGTCTGCCACCATATCACAATGCCTTTCTGGATTCCAAGAAAAATGGTTAATAATGGCTGACGCTTACAGCGTTCTCTCAGGTGCAAAAGCCCACCACGACGCAGTCTCTCACCTGATCCCCACAATCCCATATGGTGGGTATTATGACTTTACACCCTGTATACACGTGGAAGCGGAGGTGTGGAGAGGTCAAAGCATCTACACAGTGAGGAGGTTTGGGGACCAGGATTCAAACCTTGGTGGCGGGCCTCCAAGCCGATGCTCTTTAAACCTCTGCCCCAGGATGCACAAGAGTATGGCCCCTGGACGAGTGGCATCATAGCCCTCACTAGACATGCAGATTCTCATATTCTCCCACCCCAGACCCCCCGACTCAGAAGCCTTGGGGTAGGGTGCAGAGGTCCATATATTTCTGTGTCCCCTGGCACCTGAGAACCCCTGCACTAACCTATACTGCCTCCCAAGCCAAAAATGAGTCTCCACCAGGACAGAAGTGTTACTCAACTATAAATGCTCACTTCCTACCTCCCAGCTGATGCCAATCTGGTTAAGAACCGTGCTGGGCAGCGACAGTACCAAAACGTGAGATTTACACCCACGTGCCACACAAGTCAGAGAAGAAGGGTATGCACTGAAAGTCAGACATCAGTAAGGCTCCTTCTGGCAAGTGGGACTCTGGACGGACCTTCCCTGAAAGGACGTGGGGAGACAGGAGGGGAAGAGGGAACGCTACCGCTAATCAGTAACATGGCATATTCTGGATCGAGTTGGCCTGGCTGGAGCAAGGGGCTCGTTCTGGAGGTGTGGGATGCAGGACGGAAACCCGACCCCCCCAGGTCTTGAGGGCCAGGCTGAAGGCCAGCACCAGGGCCTTACCCACAGTCCTCAGCACGCAGCCCTCACTCTGGTAAAACCAGACAGGGACCATGAGGGGGTAGGCTGATAGGTGGTGTAAGAGGCAGTGGTGGGGAGAGGGCAGAGACAAGGGAGGGGGGCCTGGGGAGCAAATACTTTCATGTCATTTTTGTGAACATGAGACAAGACTTCACACCCCAAGGAAACACTGCAGTGCAATGGGGCCACCCAGGGGAGTAGATGGAGCCTCAGCCAGAGGTCCTAACCTAGAAAGGATCTGGGTATTGAATTTGGTCCAGATCCAGCCAGTCGGTCCCTTATCAATGGACGTTTCTGGAGCAGGAGAGCTGAGCAGAGGCTGGGGCCCACGCCCCAGCAGACCTACTTTCTGCCTGCTGAACAGTTCAGAAGATTTCTGGCCTCGGGGTTTTTTTCTTTTTCTTTTTCTTTTTCTTTTTCTTTTCTTTTCTTTCCTTCCTTCGAAACAAATAGTCACCATCTTATAATTCTGTAGGTTGGAAACCTACTGTGGGTCTCACTGGCTAACATCCAGGTGTCAGCTAGCTATGTTCTGTGCTGAAGCCTAGGGAAGAATCCGTTTCCTTGCCTTTTCCAGCTTCTAGAAGCTGCCCACATTCCCTGGCTCTTAGATCCCTTCCCTCCGTCTCAACCGGGGGTCGGGACCTTCTCATGTGACATTACTCCGACCTCCTCTCCTGCCTCCCTCTTCCACTTTTAAGGACCATTGCGATTACACTGGGTTCCACCAGATAATCCAGAACAATCTCCCTATTTTAAGGTCAAGAGATTGGCAACCTTACTTCCATCTACAGCCTTCATTCCCCTCTGTCATGTAACCTAACCTATTCACAGGTTCCAATAACTGTGGACGTTTGGTGAGGGGCACTCTTTTGGATTCCTGGCCTCATTTGAACACACTGTAAACCTCATAACTCATCTCAAATTCCTTAATGTGGAATACGATCAAACTTGGACTGAGCTAGAGTTTTCCTTTACCCTGCAAATTAGTAACACACAGAGAGAATGCTTAGAAGAATAACTTTGTGTCCATTAGGACTCATCTGCAACTCAATAATTTATCATTATTAACCCACTCTAACATGACGCCTTGTAGGAGACTGAAGAGCTGAGTGAATGAATAAATCATATTCCATCTACGGAATGAATAAAAAGCAAAGTTCTCTAACTTGTAATATTTTGTTAGTCTAGTCCAAGCTGCTATGCGTACTTGAAAACAGTAAAATGTCATAAGTGTTCTGAAATTCCACTCACACAGGTCATCTGTGTGCCTTCTTTTTCCTACTCTTTGCCAAGCTACCCATCAGTTTCAAATGTGTGTGTGTGTGTGTGTGTGTGTGTGTGTGTGTGTGTGTGTGTGTGTGTATCAAAAGCATGAAGCCTATTCTACGGTGTTACTGCTTTTACTTCCAGGGCAAAGACAAATATTTCCAATAGCCACCCTTGATCTTTATTAACTTAAAAAACAAGCTAATTTTTAACCTTAACAAAACCTAGTTGCTGCTTGGGCTATATTTACTTTAAGGCTGATGTGTCACAAAGAAACCAAAGCCATAACTATTTGTGAGGTGAAACAAACACAAAGGTCAACTCCAAGTTCATGCTCTTCCATGGGTGCGGAATGGTAAACCAGGACGGAAATTCCGTGTAAATGATCAGGAAAGCCATTAGAAAAATCAGGCCCTGTTAATAGATCTGTAGATCTTCTTTGGATAGGTGAAGGGGATTAAGAGGTACAAACTTCCAGTTGTAAGTTATGGGGATGAGAAACACAGCACAGGAAATGTAGTAATACTGTAAAAACATTGTATGCGGACAGACAGAATAACCGAATGTACAGACCTGTTAAATCACTATGTGGAACACCTGAAACTAATACGACACTGTATGTCGGCTATATCTCAGTTAAAAAAGAGAGAGAGAAAATTAGGCCCTAAATAAAACTCTAAGCTAATTCAAGGGGTAAAGGAGAAGAAAGGCAACGATGATTATATAAATCTTGTAATCTTGCTTAGAACTTCAAGAATGCTGGTCAATGTTTTTAAAACTTCCAAAATGATACAAATGTCACTAGTGTACAAAAATCATGCAAATGTGAGCAAAGACAAAGATGTGCGAGACACAGCGCCAGCCCTCCAGCCCTCTCCGATAAGGCTTTTGACACAAAGGGACTCGGCATTCACATGAACTTACTCCAGTAGTTCTGCAAGAAGCTAAGTGGGTCCATCCCTTATCTATTCTAAATGTATTCTTCCAGAACAATTTTCGGGAAAATGAATCTCGGGAAGCACCACAGACTGCTATTACTACAAGTACGGCCCTAGCCCAGCCCCGCACCAGCCCCGCACCAGCCCCTGGGCCCCTGTGTTCCGGCCGGCCCGCGTCACCCCAATGCTGCTCTCCCCCCTCCCAAACTCCCTCCTCCAGGCCTGATGCCTCTGTCTGGACTTGCACCCGGCCCTGACTCTCCTGAAGAACTCCCACTTGACCTAAAGCTGGCGGGGGGGGGGGGGGGGAGGCCAAGGAGGAAACTGACAAGTGCTGAGCACCAGCCATGTGCAAAGCCCACCACCTACCTTTGCCGGGTCTTCTCCCTTTCTAAACGGGGAGCCTGAGGCATGCAAGTGACCCACCTAAGGTGTAACTGACTCCAGAACCCTTGCTGAGTCCCCAGTGGTTACAGAGCTTCTCGAATGGAGCTGAAAACACTTTCCCCTGTACTTCCTTTCTCCGACTTTGTCACTCCCTCTCAGCAGTGATTCAGTACCGCTAGAGACCCTCAAGCCCTCTTAGCTTCCGTGAGCAGCAGTACTCCCAAGAAATGCAGAATCACCTGCCATGGCTGCACAGGATATCAGAGGCAGTCCCGAAGGTCTCTAAAGTCAGAGGTTCTGTGCTCTGTCCTGAGAAACCCGAGGACTAGGGAGGTGCTCCAAGGCTTTCACGACATGTGAGTATTATTATTAACAATATAGAATAATTATATCACCTCCTGACACCATTTTAATACTAAAACGTGTCCAAAATGCATTTGGGTGCTTTTTGGTTTTTTTGTTTTTTTTTTTTGCATTTGAAGGTCCAATCATCATGTATTTATCTGTAGAACTTTTCATTACCCTGAAATTCAACAACATCAGGAAGAGGGCCCCCATGGGCCTCGGGTCCATTTTGATCAGGTGAAAACCATCTTTATGTTGCTAAGTTGTTGGTAAGGCCCACAAGGCTGTAACCCCCCATGTAGATGTCATGTGTGATTCATCTGTTTCCAGTGCTGATCAGAAATTCAGCTTTAAGGTATGTGTGCAATAAGCAGTCATTAACAACGGCCACAACCGCAACAGCAAAAATGATGGTCAGCCTCACTCAGGAACCCAGAAAACTGGTCTTCAAGAGCTATTTTCTTAAATTTCTCCAAGAACAAAACATATAGATAAAGCTTTCAAGGTCAGAGTGAAAAGAAAATTAGCCATTTACTTTGTGAACTTTAAATTTTAAATCAGTCATCCTGCTTGTGAAATACCAAGCTTTTATTCTCTGCAATAGAACCTTGAGCAAAAAATGGACGTCCTATTCTGGTGTAGGTATGGGAGAGCAGCGCCCGAATCCAAAGGCGCTGTGTTTCTGATTCCAAAGGCTCTCTCAGACAGATATTTCAACTTGTGATGAGTACAAGCAACCAATCCAGAGTCTTTTCACGTCCACGTACAGGGAATGATTATCATAGGAGACGTTAGCAATTATTTTCCAGCGTGATGTAAGCTGAGGCAGCAGGGCCAAGCGAGCGTCCTTGTCAAACATATTCCAGCCTTCTGGATTACTTCACTCGCATCTCCCTGATTAGGATGCGCGCCGCATGCTGCTTAATACAATCTGCCATCGAATGCCAAGTACTTCAGAACTAAATTAGGAAATATGTCCAAATACATAGAATGACGCTAAGAGCCCTAAGTGGGTCTCTCTCTTTCCTTTATGAGGCATGAGGCTCATCATCAACATAATGCTCTTAAATGAGGCAATTCTATCTTCTAACCCTCTACCTCTGAGAGCAAAATTTAATTCAAGCAGCAAAAGAATTAATAAAGATAATATGGTATCATAAATACCATTCTCATGGAGGAAGTATTTTTGACAGAGTCAGGAAATGTGAGACATACAAACAAATTTTAGAGGGATGTTAACAGAGGTGACACTGATTTTTACACGGCAGCATGATGGAGAGGCCAGAGTAATCACAACCACATCTTTTTTCCTTCAGTCACTTGGCAATGGCTACCTTTCAGGTCATCGATGCCAATGAAGGTAAGACCCCAAGAAGGCGATATCAAAACTCTGGAACCCCTAAGTCTGGGGATCCTTGCACACAGGCAAACCAAGATGTACTGGGACACTACTCTCTCTCTCTGAACCCTCCTACCTGAGCCGGAAATAGCTGAACAACCAGCTGTGTTTATAAGCCTTTTCTTTTTAATTTTTTAAAAAGCTTATTTATTTATTTTGAGAGAGCACGTGAGTGGCAGAGGGGCAGAGAGAGAGAGAGAGAGAGAGAGAGAGAGAGAGAGAGAATCCCATGCAGCGGGGCTCAATCTTATGACTGTGAGATCACGACCTGAGCCGAAATTAAGAGTTGGACACTCAACCAACTGAGCCACCCAGAGGCTCCTACAAGCCTCTTCTTAAGACTAAATACACTTCTGCTATGTTCCGTGTTTCATTTCCTTAGGAGACTATGTGTAGTAAGATGGCTAGGTTCTTGACAAGTGCCAATTTGCTGAAGTCTATGCAGAATGCCGTTGTCAAGCTCCAATGCCAGGAACACAACTGGTGTTCTGTAACTCTCTGTGCCGAACACACGTCCGGCTGGCTAGCTAGATGTGTGAATGGATGGATTTGAACCATTATTACTTGATGCTCAGACAGCTGTGGTGCCTATAAAATGCTAATGTGATCATCATACGGTGCAAGGATGTTCTCCTGCTAAACAAAAATAACGCCTCTGGAATACTTCTACAGGTTAGGGAAATTCTGGTTGCTGACTCAAATTCTGTGTCAGTATTTGGACTTCACTGTCCGCTTTGATCACAGTTAATCAATAACGGATTATAACTAAACCCCAGTTCTGTATCAGTAAAAATGAAGATAAACCAAACTCTCTGTTCTCATAAAGCTTTCATCTGAATCCTAAATATACAGGCCAGAGGCACAGACCCAAACCCCCCTGTGTATATAGCTCCAGGCAAACTCTACTGGTAATGGTCTCGCATCAACCTAATAAAATGTGCTGGGCCACATGCGGCCGGGCCACAGCACAGATGTAGCCAAAACATGGTACTCACAAGCACAGTGACACTGAGCAACGCACACGAGACTGTTTGGGAATTATGATATTACGATACAGGATAGCAGGAGGACACTAAAATCTCACAGTGTCACCCATAACATGGCTTAATTCACACAGGGATATCACATGACAATTTCAATTCCTAAAAATGCAGGTTTTTCTCAGGAAGCAGACAATCCATTAAACGCAATCAGACGGAAAGTGCTGCCTCCTCAAAAATGAGGGAAGTTTCATAGGGAAAGCCTGGCTTCCCTCACGTTCCCGTGGGCGGCACTCATGTCAGAGAAACAGCTCCATGCAAAGTTATTACCAAACTACGAACAACAACCGACTCTCCACCCACACAAGTGATGGAGGGTTTGAAGCCGCACTCACAAAATATTTGGATGACTAATGCTACCGTCAGATTTTGAAGAGGTTGTTAAACACGCTCTTGTAGCAAATTTATTTCCACTCTTCATTTTAAAACCCCGATGAAAAATACCAGGTAATCACTTATTTGAGGGACTAGAAACTTTTAAAAATGGATTTTCATAAAATCAATAGATTAATCAGCTGATTCTTATAATCAATGCTTTTAACTGGGTTGAAAAACCCAAAAGGCATCCCAAACAGCACTTTCTTACATCGATGTTGAAAGGATGCTCCCGGTCTAAATTTGAGCTCAACACTCTGCCCCTTTCTGGTTTCTCAAATATATCCACTCACGTAAGTCAAAGAGAAAGAGGGCCTGTTTATGAAAAATTTATTAAAGTATGACAAATTTAAACCAGGCTAGTGCTAAATATAACTATCATCTCACTACGCCGAGAACTTGAGAAATAAATGAGAACCAAAGCCTGAAAGTATGATGGATGAAAAGTCAGAAAGCAAACAGTCTCTCTTCTCTCAACAAATGAGCTCAGTGGGGACCAGAAAAGAAGGTGTTCTCAAAGCCGGAGAAAGGAAACTGCCTTAGGACACCAACTGTGGTCCCCTCCCCCACTTCCTAGGAAGGCACAGCACAATTCTATCATCGTCTATCTCGCCAGCTAAGCTGTGAATGTGCTCCAACAAAACAGGCCAACTTGAGCACAAAGGGAGTCCGTTGTCACAGTGAGGTTACAATAAGCCACACATATTTTCTGCCACTTTATTGCCTCTTCCTGAACGAAGAAGAGGTCCGTGGAATCCAGGATGCTTCAATTCTTTGAGCACTTACTAAGTTGCAAAACCAGTGAACATCTAAATGAATGAGATCTGACCTCACAGGGGGCTACACAAAGGGGAAACAGTATGTAAAAACCACAACCAGAGGCCAGACTTAAACTATGAGGGGAGGAAATAAAAGCGCCGTGATGGTAATGCTCGCTCGCCAGGCACCACGCTTAAAGCTTCACAGACAGGTTTTCATTTAACCCTACAATTTTACCAAGTAGCCACTGTTCTGAACTCCCTGGGGCATGAAGAGGGTTAAGCCACCTGCTTAAGGTCACACAGGGCGGTAGGTTACTACCGAGCTGGTACTGAAACTCAGGCTGTGTGCATCCAGAGTCGGCTCCTCCAGCTCCTGTGCTGCTCTGTGGAGAAGGGCTTCCTTCCCGAAGGAGGAGGGTGCTGTCAGAGGAGCCGCTGGCTCAGGGAAGTTCCTTCCCAGGGACTGTACCCATAGGCAGCAGGGTCAAGAGCAGGAAAATTGGAGAAAAACAAAGCAAAACAAAATAAAAAAACTGAATCCCTTTCTCCCGATTCCACTGGAAGAGAGAGAGTTCTACAAATCAAGTTTAAGACTAACTACTTGGCTTACAGTCAGGCTAGTAAAATGCTAGGTAGTGATAAAATTTAGTCATCATGCAAAGAATTTCAATTACAAACTTGTCTCCTTAATTCTGGCTCAAGGATGATCAGAAGGCACTTTTATGCACTACTGGTGAGAATGCAAGTCTTGCTGCAACCCTTACCACCATCCCGAGTGTATACCTTCTGCCCAGGCAACACAACCGCTGGGAATCTATCCCAGAGATCGACCACACAAGGACTCGCAAGAGTTGCAATATGCATCGTAGCACTGCCTGTAATCGCTGAGACAGTGAAAGTGACCTAAATGCCCACCAGCGAGGGGGCTAGATACACAGACCATGGGTTGTAAGCCTACGCCAGAATCCTAGCGAGACGGAGCATGGTATGTGGTGACGTGGAATGCCCTCCAAGGCTTATTACTGAATAAAAATGTTGGGTACAGAACAGATGTATACTATAATCGCATTTCCACAAATATGGTTTTTGGTGCATAAATGTACTTCTAAACACATTAAATTTTTCTTGATACCTAAAAAATGCTTAGTTTCTTCTGTGGAATGGGGCTGGGGGAAGGGAGGAGAAAGGAGACAATTACTTTCCATTTTACATCCTTTAGAAGAGCTTCAGGGTCTGTTTTTTGGTTTTTTTTGTTTTTTTTTTTTTACCATGCTAAATGTATATGGTCTGAATACATCTTAAAAATATATAATATCAGAGAGCCTTAATTTTTTAATTGCCTTCTAAAAAATAAAAACCGACGTTCTTTTTCGTTGATTATACACCCTACTATTTCTGTACCTTGTTTCCTTCGTATACCCATCCCAGACTCTTCACACCAAAAGCAGCCTGGTTGGCTGAGACATCCAGACACGTGACCGGCTGGCCATAGACGTAATGGAGGGTTCTGGCAGAGTCTTCAGCTTTCAGCAGGTACACCAGATCTCCAGCTGTGGCCACTGCCACAGGATACCTTCCGGTATCTGGAACGATTTCAAGGTAGTCAACCTGTGAATGGGGAAGAGTTACACAGTCTGTCAGGTCTCACCTCCAGCTCATCCTTACTTGGTCAAAAAACACACGATGCCTCCCAGAGGTCACTAAGACCAGCGACCTAACAGAAAAAGATGGGCAAAGAAACAGCTCATAGGAAAGGAGAACACAGTTCCTACACTAATAAAGAGATGCTCTTTGTAAAAGAAACACAGTATGTTCCTAATAAGAGAAATACGAAGTAAAAATTCACCGAGATACCATTTTTACCAGTCATAGCAGTAAAATCCATTAGCTTGATAGGACACCGGTCTGGAAGTAGAGGGGAGACAACCATATTTGTGGATCCCACTTACGGTTGGTGGGATGTAATCGAGTCCAACTTCTCTAGAGGGAAATCTGGCAATACTTACACGATGTCAAACGCACATACGCACTGAACCAGCAAGTCAGTCCTAGGAATTTACTTACAAATAAACACACACACACACACACACACACACACACACACACGCACTGCATACAAGGTTACCTGCTGTAGCACGATGCTGTCATAGCTAAAAACTGGAAACACCTACTACACACGCCTTACTAAGGGGCTAATTAACAGGAATACCATGTAGTCTCAGAAAAAAGCATGATACAAAATGGAATCATCTCCAAGATAAATTTGGGGACAAAAAGCAAGGAAGGGGAGTAGCAGGATTCACAGTGCACTAACGTGCGTGGAGGGCGGCAGAGGGAACACGGTGTGCGTGGCTTGTGCAAGCGTAAATCTGCTAAGGATGGCTGCCTGCAAAGAGGGAACAGAGTTCTTTGATGGGGTGGAAGAGAGATTTCTCCCATAAACCTTACTGCCTTTTAAATTCTGAAACATGAGAGTATAAGAACTATTCAAGATATTAAGTTTCCTTGTTTTCTTTTTTTACAAGAAACTGAATCAAATCCCCTCGGTTCCCAATCAGCAAAATTCACATTTTAGCATTTGTGCAGGTACCAGAAATGTGCAGCTAAAAGGCTAAAAAGAGCGGCGTTATCCATCCTCTGCTGTTTCTAGGTCATCGAGGGTATGATACCACCGCCACGGTACTCCTGACCGCACTAGCGCGACCGCTGCCTCTGATCTGCACGGCAACGAGGCGCTCCCCTCAGGCATCACTTGCTTTTCTACTTCCCTAAGTGGCACATTTCTCCCGAGCACATTTCACACCAGGTTTTCACCTCCTTGAGTAAAATCTCAGCGTACAAAAGCAGGTGTGCCAAACTGTGTAATCGTGAAAACCACCGCGTGAAAGGACAGCGTGGCCCTGACAAGAAGCCAAACGAGTTCAAAAGCCTGAATCCTAAGGACTGTCCAGAGGAGCTGGAGGGACAGTATACATCCGGGGGCCTCTGCTGTTAATCCTCGGGCCCAAGAGTGTGAGTGTGAGTGGTGCCCCACCCCCAACCTGCCCAGCTGAGGACTCATCACAAAGGAAGGACGGAAGGGCTAGGCCAGTGCTGCAACCCAGGGAAGATGGCCATTGGGATTCGGGGAGCCCACCTGGGAAGACAAAAGTGGCTCTCATGGGCTGGGGGAACCTTTTTCAGGGAGGCACGGCAGCCCCTCATCCGAGATGAGAAATGAGGCCTATGCTGCCAAGCAGTTGTGGCTTGCTTTCTCTCCCTCCCATTCTAAAAGTCATTTCTTATTTCCCTAAAATTAACATCCTCAGCCTAGCTGTTTAGTTTCACTTTATTGTTGGACTTCTGACAGACCAAGAGGCTCAGACTGAGTGTGGTGGTGCCATTTGCCAGAAGCTGTAAACTCCTTCAAAAAGCTTCCAGTGGGTGCCAGGATGCCACTTTATTGCCAAGGCAGGATTTACCCTTTACGGAGGAACTCACATCTTAAGTAACTGTCTGCATTCGTATAATTATTGCTGGTCTAGAATGTTCTTTAGGCAGACACCAAATAATAAGCACTACGGTAGTTTTGAGAACAAAGAAAGATGGTACTTCACATTTTTCTAGTAAAACCCCCGAGAGGAGCATCAGACGGTTTGGGGGGAACACCACCCACAGGGCAGAAACTGGTCATTAAAGGGACAAGAAGCTTACGCAGGCGAAGTGCTGACATCATGGCTTTTTAGTTACTCAAGGCTAACAAGATCTCCACCAGGGGGAAAAGGCAGAAAAACAGGATCTGTTCCGGATCAGACCACCAATTCGTTATTCAACACTGGCTTTTCTGCTCACTCTACTAGTGCCAAAATCGAGTTTGTTTACATTAAATCCAAATTTAGCGCAGATTTGAGCACTTCCTTCTTACCGCGGAATCACCTCCCACCGTATAAAAGTGGAGGCTCACGTGTAACTGAGTATGGAGATAAGCTCGACATAAAGAACGCTTCAGGTTGGCTGAGCTTCACGCATGACATCCTGGAACTCGGCTGCCCAATTAACACTGACTTAAACTTGTTTTCACTCAGGAGTTACTCTTAGTTCCAGGTGAGAAAATCTGAGGCGGAAGAAAGTGTAGGACGGAAATCTTCCCTCCCATATGGACTGGGAAGGTACCACTGAATTCATTTTCATCATTTTCACTGACAGGATGGGCCAGAAACCGAGCTCCCATTTCCAGAGGCGAACATCTCATTTTAGGTGAAGGAGGCTGAGGACCACAGTGACGAGAAACCCCTGGCCTGGAGGTCAGCCCCGAGATCTGAATCTCAGCTCCTTAGCTCTGAGATCCGGGGCAAGGCGATACACTGCTCTCAGCCTCTATGGGCTTTTTGGTAAATGGGGGAAAAGAATACTATCTACCTATTTTGCAAGGCTGCAGTGAGATTTAGAAATGTAAGGCCCCCAGGAAGCCCCGAGGGAATGGGAGCTGCCAACGTCATTGCTATCTGTTTGATCGGACCCAGAGGTTCTAAGAATGGAGAATCAAATGACTGGACTAAAAAGCTCACCAGTTTCTGAACTTCGAACTCTGCCGCGATCTGCCAGTAGCCCTCGTCGTTGGGGCGCAACATTACAACATCAAAAGCGGAAGCTGTGGCAACCGTTGCATCTTCCTGGCTGAGGGCTAGTGCCTGTATTCTTGCGTCATGCTCAAAACGATGGATGGGATACTTTCCGGTCCTTAGATCCCAGATATTAAGAAACCCTACGTAGAGAAAAACAGCGCAGGTAACTTTAGATTCGCTTAAAACGCACAATTATAAAGTAATCATGCAATATAAAGAAAGTTAAAAGGTAAATGACAAATTTGCATCACATACAACACAGGGCCGATTTCCTTAACAATGAGCTTCTAAGGTCCAATAAGGAAAAAAAAAAAAGCAATTGGAAAGTGAGCAAAGGACAAGAGCATGCTGGTCACAGTAAAAGAAATACAACTGGGGGCGCCTGGGTGGCTCGGTTGGTTAAGCGTCCGACTTCGGCTCAGGTCATGATCTCGCGGTCCGTAGGTTCTAGCCCCGTGTCGGGCTCTGGGCTGACCGCTCAGAGCCTGGAGCCTTTTTCGGATTCTGTGTCTCCCTCTCTCTCTGCCCCTTCCCCGTTCATGCTCTGTGTCTCTCTGTCTCAAAAAAAAATAAATGTTAAAAAAAAAAAATTAAAAAAAAAAAAAGAAATACAACTGATGTACAAACGTAAGAAAAATGCAAAAATTCACTCACAATTAGAAAAATACAAAAACAGGGGCACCTGGGTGGCTCAGTCGGCTGAGCATCTGACTTCAACTCAGGTCATGATTCCATGGTTCATGCATTCCAGCCCTGCATCGGGCTCTGTGCTGACAGCTCAGAGCCTGGAGCCTGCTTCGGATTCTGTGTCCCTCTCTTGCTCTGCCCCCCCCCGCCCCCCCTCCCCCGTTCACAGGCAAGCGCATGCGCTAAGAAAAAAATAAAACACTAAAAAAAAGAAAAACACAAAAACAGTAACAGAATATTATTTTTCATCCATCAAATTGACAAAGATGAAAAATTTCGTAAAACATTTTGTTGTTAAGGCTATAGGGAAATAGGCTCTATTTTTTTAAATGCTTATTTATTTTGAGGGGGGAGAGGGGCAGAGAGAGCGGGGGGGGGGGGGTGGAGAGAGAGAGAATCCCAAGCAGGCCCCACGCTGTCAGTGCAGAGCCCGACCTGGGGCTCGATCTCACAACCAAACCATGAGATCATGACCTGAGCCAAAACTGACTGAGTCAGATGCTTCACTGACAAAGCCACCCAGGCACCCTAGGCTCTATCTTAAATTGTTGGTGGAGATATAAACTAATTCACCCAACTTGGGAGGCAATTTGATGATAATGTACCAAATTACGAATGTCTATAGGATAGTCGCTGAAATGTTTTTCATTATGTCAAAAGATTAGAAGCTATCTAAATGTGCACCACAGTTTGAAATTTAAATAAAATGAGGAGTTAAAAAGACTGTGTCAGACTTATATATAAGCTATCTGAAAGATCAACAAAATATATTATTAAATGAAAAAAGTGAAGGACAGAGTAGTGGTATAGCAGGTTATACTACTTTCGTGTTTTAAAAAATTTACACACACACACACAAACGTATACACAGACTATCCTCGTGTATGGAAGGATACACAGAAACTGTTACCAGTGCTTGGCATTGAAGGAAAGAAACCAAAGAGAAGGGACAAGAGTAGGAGGGCATTTTACTATATATCCACTTGTATATTCTGAAGATTTTCCCTAAAATTATTTTTACTAAAAAGATAAATTTTATAAAATGTTTTTATGAGACAATTAACAATAGCAGGACACACATCAATTGCTGAATACTTTGCACATATGGCGCTCCTAATTCATTCTCTTAATTGTCCATTCATGCAACAAATAATTTTTCCCAGTTTTATTGATTATAGTTGACATATAAGTTGTACGACACAACAATCTGATATATGCATACACTGTAAAATGATTACCATAGTACATTATTAGTTAATACCCATCACCTCACACAGTTAACAAATTTCTTCTTCCTTAGAATGAGAACTTTTAAAATCTACTCTCTTAGCAACTTTCAAATATACGGTACGGTATTAACTGTGGTCGTCGTGTTGTAGGTTAGATCCCCAGAACTTATCTTCTAACTGGAAGTTTGGACACCTTTTGACCACCTTTACCGATTTTTCCCACACCTCCGTCCCCAGGAATCACAAATCTGCTGTTTCTGAGGGTTTTGTTTGTTTGTTTGTTTTTAGATTCCACACATAAGTGAGATCATACAGTATGTGTTTTTCCTCGGACTTATTTCACTTAGCATAACGCCCTCAAGGTTCACCCATGTTGTTGCCAATAGCGGAATTTTCATGGCTGAATAGTATTCCGTTGGACACGTATACCACAATTTCTTTATCTGTTCGACTGTCAATGGACACTCAGGCTGTTTCCACGTCTTGGCTGTCATGAATAATGCCAATGCTGCGGTGCACGTGGGGTGCGGACGGTTCTTCGGGACAGTGAGTTCATCTCCTCTGGACATATACCCAGAAGTGGAATTGCTGGACCATATGAAATCTAGAGTTCTAGATTTCATTTTTTGGGGAACCTCCAAACCGTTTTCCACTGGTTGCATAAATTTACATTCCCACCGACAATGCACAAGGGCGCCTTTCTCTCCACATCCTCACCAGCATCTGTCATCCCTGGTCTTTGATGACAGCCATTCTAGCAAGCGTGAGCTATCAGGCAGAAAATTACTGAGCATGTTATATACGGGGCACTGTTCTAGATGCCAGCAAGATCTGAAAACAGCCACTAACTTGTATTTTACATCCTTCCTCACACCACCCTCTTCCAGCCGCAGTGAGCACTGATGCTTTACTTTCCATCATTATCAAACGTGAGCTTAACTATCCTACACTTGCTAAAAACCTTGATCTACCTACACACCCTTCTCTCTCCAGCTCCCTGGATGCTGCTACCCAGATGAATTCCTCTTACACACACTGGCTGTGTGTCTCCACCTTTCTCAAATGGTCTACAGCATGATATCCAAGTTTTCCAAGTGGTCTTCAGACCAGAAGCCCCAGCAGCTGCAGCATCACCTGGGGGCTTGTTAGAAATGCAGATTTTGGGGCAACAGAAACTTGGGATATACGCTCAAGTCTGAGAACCAGTCTGTCTACAGGAACTTACACTCTTCTATCAGAAACAGAAACTTTTCTGTACCTGGGATGACTTTCTTCTTACCCAAATTCTTTTCATCATTCCCACCCACTTCTTTCCCTGCCAATATGTATCCAAGAAAATAATTACTGTCTGCATCATACTGGATAACGTCCTGCTCCAATTCCCACTGATTTTATTTTTCAAAGTTCCCTGAGAAATGATTGGACAGAAATAACAGTCTGTGGTTATTTGAGTTCAAATCCAGCTCTACCACTTGCTAGCAGAAGGTCTTGGGCAAGTTACTTTAAGCTGTGGGCCTGTCTCTTCATCTACAAAACGGAAGATAACATTACCTACTGCACAGGACTGTTGGACAGACGAAAGGGGAAAAGCCACACAGAAGGCTGGAAATAGGCCAATCATTTTTACCTTTCATGTGTTCTAGAAGGCCTGCCATGTTGTAAAGCATGTTTACAATCTACTAATAGTGCAAATTCCCTCTGTTGCTCCTCCAAAAATCTAATCCTACTTCCTACAACTTCCTGTTACCCAAAACAGATAAAGCTCTTTCACGTTTCTTCTCTCGGCAATCCAAGTGCTTTGAACTTAGGATCTTACCATAAAGCATCATTCAGTACTAAAAAATACAGTCAGAAGAAAGTAATGCATGTAGGCTGCTTTGCAAGACTTTGAAACCGCCAGCAGGCTAGGTAGGTGATGACAAACAGAAGCGGAGCTTTCTTCAAGTTAAATGTCGCTTCAGACGTAAAACAGCGTTCTTTTCTAAGAATTACGATAAACCAAGGGGATCCGCGGGTCACACACGGCTCCACGACACATTCCCCTGGCAAATCTTTTGGCAAGTCCTCCCCACTCTCAGAAGAAACAGAGATGCTGCAGAAAACGCTGAATACACATTCAATAGGAGACAGGCATACTCCAAGATGTGCCTCCTCCAAGCACTTCTGCGTTATGTGTGTTTGCCTTTGTTCAGAGACGTCACAATAAACAGTCACGAGAGAAACAAAATTTGCAATTTTCACAGAGCTTTTGAGAGTGAGACATTTTCATTTGTCTCCTCTCATTGAGTGCTCACTTCCATTTTGGGAGGAACATCATTATCCTCATTTACAAAAGAGAACAGAAGCTCCGAGTGGTTAAACAACTGGTCCAAAGCCACTTGGTATGTGATGAGGCTGGGCTGGAATTATGCTGGGAAAGTGCGGGATGTGCGGCTGCCTCTCCAAGTGCATAAAATAACCATGAGCTCCACGAGCAAATGACGTAAACTTGCCTGGATTCTGCCAAATGTGGAAGTTACTCAACCACGGCTCACTCTAAGCACACATGGAGTTTATCTATAAACACATTTTTCATTATTAATCAACTACTCGGTTTTGTCGGCATCACTATTCCAACAGAATCTTGTGCAATAAAATATCCTTTGCTGCAAGGTTGAGCTTCACAGAGCCATCCTAAGAAAGGTCTTTTTGGAAAATATATTCTAGGATTCCCTCAATTTAACGGCCACATTCTTTTCTGGACTCCCACAGCGTCGTCATCTTTATCAACTCTCTCTACTCCCTTCAACCACTAAGCATATAAAACCTTGTCAGCCCCTTCCTTGTCGACAGCACAGTCCTCCAAGACCACTTTTACACGTGTGAACATTTAAAACTGTCATGTCCTCTGAACGAACTGACCCTTCGTTGTGTGAAATGTCCCTCTTTACCCCTGGTTGTGTTCTTTGCTCTGAGATCTTCTTTGTCTGCTATGGATATAGGCATTCCAGCTTTCTCCTGATTAGTGTTAGCACTGTATATATTTTCCTGTCCTTTCTCTTTGCCTTGTGTCTTCACATTTGAAACGAGTTTCTTGTCGACAGCATATATACTTGGTCTTGTTTTTAACTGGAGTGTGTAGACTATTTCCTTTAATGTGGTTATGGGCAGGAATGGGTTTTTCCTACCATTTTGCTATTTGTCCCATTTGTTCTGTGTTCCCTTTTTCTCTTTTTCTGCCTGCTTTTAGATGGAGTATTTGCTTCAACCGAGTATGTGTTTATTCCATTTGCGTTCCCCTGTTGGCTCATTAGCCCAAACTCTTGTTGTGTTATTTTAGCCCAAATGCTTCAGCATTTTAGCATTCATCTTTAACTTATCGGTCTACCCTCCAGTGACACTGCCCCACTTCATGTGAAGAGGGCGAGCTTCACTGCCACACACTTCCATTTCCTGCCCCGCAGCCTTTGTGTCACTGTGGTCAGGCTTTTCGTTTCTATGTGTGTGATGAACCCCATGTACATTATTGCTTTTGCATCAGCAGGCAATTAATCTTTAAAAAAGGACTCAAATAGTAAGAAAAAAAAAAAGCCACGTATACTTACCCATGTAATTACCGCATCTGGGGCTCTTCCAATATCACTTTTAACATTAAATCCTGCAGCTGTTGCAAGATTTGCAATTTCACTTTGCAACTGTGTTGCTGGACACTTGACCCAAAAACACCCGGGCAAGGTGGGCAGGAAGAGACACAGCAGCGAATGGGGAGAGATGTTTGGGTGGAAGCTAGTTTTATAAATGATCAATCTATTCGTTAGTAGTTACATCATGGCTACTCTTACAACCTCAGAACTGCAGGGACTTGAACTACCAATACCTGAATTATAATAATGTCTTGTAATATTGTAGCTGACTATCACCCACGTTAACCAACATTTAGTCAAAAGGGAATTGATGTAATAGTACAATCAAGTATTTACTGAGCCCCGGCTTTGGGCCAGCCACTATTCTAGGTAGTCGGGAAACTGCGGCAAATAAGACAAAATAAAACAAGAAAGTCACTGACTGCATGCAGTGAATATTCTCATGGCATCCACCAAGCATTTCGTTTGGGGGCAGACAGAAAGGATAGGACTTCTATTCTCACAAAACCTGCACCTGAGAGAAACAAACCTTTTTTTTTTTTTTTTTTTAATTTTTTTTTCAACGTTTATTTATTTTTGGGACAGAGAGGGACACAGAGCATGAACGGGGGAGGGGCAGAGAGAGAGGGAGACACAGAATCGGAAACAGGCTCCAGGCTCTGAGCCATCAGCCCAGAGCCCGACGCGGGGCTCGAACTCACGGACCGCGAGATCGTGACCTGGCTGAAGTCGGACGCTTAACCGACTGCGCCACCCAGGCGTCCCGAGAAACAAACTTTTTAATGACCAAAATGTAACACATAACAGAAGATACAAAGTACAATGGGAAAATGGATATGCTTTTTATCATGCCATAAAATTATTTTAATATCCCCAAAGAAGGGGCGGCTAATTTCTCTAGACACTTCAAGTTGAATTGGATGCACAACCATCACGTGACATTAAGAAGTAAGTAGCCAATGCCTGTCCGAACCAAATATAGTCACTTGTCAAACAGGTGATAATTTTTTTTTCAATATATGAAATTTATTGTCAAATTGGTTTCCATACAACACCCAGTGCTCATCCCAACAGGTGTCCTCCTCAATACCCATCACCCACCCTCCCCTCCCTCCCACCCCCCATCAACCCTCAGTTTGTTCTCAGTTTTTAAGAGTCTCTTATGCTTTGGCTCTCTCCCACTCTAACCTTTTTTTTTTTTTTCCTTTTCCTCCCCTCCCCCATGGGTTTCAAACAGGTGATAATTTTTAAAAATCTGATAGAAATTCATTCAAAAGGCCAAGTCTTATATCACAGAAACAATAATGATATGGATTTGGCTCTTGATATTGTGTGGACCTCTCAAGTGTCAGAACTGTGTCCTTTTTCTTCCATATCGCCTATGTCAGTGAATTCAGAACGTCACTGACAACGTGGCTGTCAATAAAGGTTTGCCAAATGTTTGTCTTACGTTTTAGCAAGGGACGTAACAAAACAAAAGAAACAAAAATCCACCGCAACTCAAACACAAAAGGGAAATGGGCTGGGAGGGAATGGGGCTATTTCATGGAACCCAAAGGCAAGAAGTACAGCTGGAGATCATAAGGAATCTGAACCAGGGACTAGGAAGACATTCAGAACCAAGGCAGGGTATGTGTTCTGTGTGTGCAGCTGTTTTCATTCTTCTGTCTCCCCCCACAAACCAGTCGTCGCTCTTCCCCAATCTGCAGAGTCTTCTAATCCAAGCATAGAACCCAGACTAAATGTGTGAGGCCCAAATGGCTCATCCCAATCCATGAATTAGCTGACCCCCGGGCCTACGGTTCCCACCCTCGTCCAACCGAGGCCAAAGACTAATGCAAACACTCACTGTGAACGTGCCTACCCCTACGGGGACTAAGGAGGTTCACTGGGGTTAGGAGACACCCCAAAAGTGTCTACTACACTTATCCTGCAAGTCAGGCCAGGGGAAAACGAGAAAATGTCTTAGCAAATGCAAAGGCAGGATCTGTGTAGTTAGTTCCTCAGTAGTGACTTAAAAAGGTCACTGCCATCATTTCCCGAACAAGCCATGATCCCTAAGCGCCAGAGCTCACGGCCCCCATTTATTTGCCCCACACCGGGAAAACTAAAAGGAGAGCAGAGGTCTTTCTTTCTCCCTGACGAAACCTCAAGAGTTGGATAAAGGATGTTCAACTCTGAGCCAGTGCCAGCCTCACGACAACACGACTTCATCCACGAGAAATATGAAATGGATGCAGACGAAAGAAGAAAAAGGGTCTGTCAAAAAATCTGGAAGAGCACAATGAGTGAGGGCCCTCGGCCCAATCGAGGAGACGGGAGTGGGGCTCTGACAAGCGGCAGCAGGGCGGAAGCAACTCGGAGCTCACCCTAGACCGGGGAACGGTTGTTAACAATGACATGAGTAACGATGGCCAGTCTTCTGAGGAGACACAAAGCCTGCTCAGCAGCTGTGGTGGGCACCCATGCCAGTTTGCGACATGCCCCTCCCACCTCCCGGAGGAGGCCAGCCAGAGTGTGGTAATGAAGCTGCACATAGTGGAAATGGGATCTCAATGAGTTTAAGCTGATTTATGTGAGCTTTTGTAAAGATTACTCGGTATCAGGAAAGTGCTACCACTGTGAAATAATGTCGACAATCCTTAAGACCTCCGCCTAATGGTACTTGCACAGAATATTTATATTCCTCGTCATGGGAACAAGGACCATAATGGATACCATTTTTGTTTTATTAGGGATGCATATTTAAATTAATCTGCTATTTGCCTAAACAATTAGCTGCTTCTGTTTGTGTGCACAAAGCCAAAATTGCAATTAGGCTTCCATCAAAAAGATAAGTCCCAACTAAAACTGTCCCGGTGGGGTCGTAAGAGCTCAGGGCAGAACTTTCCAAAATTACTTTTTAGCATAATGGTAATTATGTTAATTGCTTGAAAGGTAAATAACTGCTGAACTGGTTTTGGGGGGGGGGCGGGGAAACACACCACATACAACTGGCCCTGCCCCCTCCCCTTTGATCTTTTTCAAGCACCATTAAAATTTAAAACAGGTTGACAGTTTAGAAAGTCACAGACTAGTCACTTCTTAAACCACAGAGTGTCTTGTGGTCTTTAGTGCTTCCTTGATTAGAACTTATTGTAGCCATGAGCTCCTATCCTCTTGAGCTTGGACAGTAAACACCTGAGGCGTAGGGCAGTTTCTGACCACAGTAATCGACCCCCCATTACCTGTGGGGGATACGTTTCAAGATCCCCAGGACAAGCCTGACCATGGACAGTTCCAAACCCACTAGGTACTGTGTTTTTTCCTTTACATACATACCTTTGATAAAGTTTAATTTATAAACAAAAAAAAAGCACAGTAAGAGATCAACAATAAAATAGCACAATTATAACACTATATTGTGACAAAAGTCATGTGAATGTGGTCTCTCTCTCAAAGTATCTTATTGAACTGAACTCATCCCTCTTTTTGCGATGATGTGAGATAATAACACACCTGTGTGAAGAGATGGAACGATGTGCATGAGGTGCATGAGGTAGCGTTAGACTACCACTGACCGAGAACCCCCCCCCCCCCCCCGCCCCGCTTCTAGACCACAGTGGCTGCGGGTAACTGAAGCTGCAGAAACTGAAATCACGGATAAGGGGGCACTGCTGTAGTCACGTAGGCAGGGTCATCTAACTGCAGTTCAGAGAACAGTGAATGAAACTATTTTTAAAAACAGCTTGTAACTTCAATTTCCACCCCGTAAACACTTGCCTATAAATAAACAGGAGCCAAAAAAAACTCCTTGACAAGAGAAAAAGCATTTTAACAAAAATTTAAGATCTACCCATTGCATTCACTAACTGTGTACTGTCTCATTCATCAAGTCCATACAACAGCACTATGAGATAGAGGCCAGAGGTGTAAAGGTGGCATGGGTTTGAAAGGAGAAAATAAATTTTGCTTTTACGGAAGAGGTGGCCAGGGAGGTTAATATCAGTGCAAACAAGGGTCATGTTGAAGTGCTCGGTACGGAAGGTCTGGAATAAGACAAAGCGTCTACCATGCATGTTCATCCTCAACACTGCAGCCGAACACAACTCTAAACCTGAACCCTGTGATGTGGAGAAAAACAACGCATAGGAAGCATTCTGGAAGCTGTACTTTGGACTGCCGAGAATCTGAATGGGCTCATGGACTGATCAAGTGGCTGGTTAGGCACAACAGATCAGCGACCGGATGAGAGATCACCAAAGCAGAAAGAGAGTCAAGAAGAAAGCAAGATGAATATAGTTAGGAGTCTCAGGTTCAAAGCAGAAGAAAAACATTTTAAAAATAATAAATGAGGGGCGCCTGGGTGGCGCAGTCGGTTAAGCGTCCGACTTCAGCCAGGTCATGATCTCGCGGTCCGTGGGTTCGAGCCCCGCGTCGGGCTCTGGGCTGATGGCTCAGAGCCTGGAGCCTGTTTCCGATTCTGTGTCTCCCTCTCTCTCTGCCCCTCCCCCGTTCATGCTGTGTCTCTCTCTGTCCCAAAAATAAATAAATGTTGAAAAAAAAAAATTAAAAAAAAAATAAATAAATAAAAATAAAAAATGAGAAAAGACAGTAAGTTGAAAAGGAATCAAATAACAGATCGTAAGACAGGACAATGTGACTCCGTAGAAGAATTCAGAGTAACGGAGTCCAAGGAAAAACAGATTCATGGGGAAGCATCCGGACCAGGTCTTCTACAAGGGGAAGTGCCAAGGAGGCAGAGAATGCGAAAGAGACATCACTATGCACGCAGCCACCAACCCTGCCAGCTCCAGCCAGTGTCTTCCTACACTATAACGGAGCAATATAAACATAATCTGGAATATATTTTGAAGAGTCCATCAGACAGTGGTACTAGGTGATGCCTCCAGCGCACAAACTATGGTACTGGGCAATCGGGACAGTGGTGGTGGGTAGAGAAAGAACACTTATTCTTCACTACACATCCTTTGGGACAATTTGAATTTTTCCTACATGTTATACTATCTCAAAAATTTTATTATAATTTGTATACATATCTTTATAAATATTAACATGATTTGTGATGAGATCTTTTTCACTTTTCCCAATCACGGTCCACGTAATTTTATAATCAACATTTAACTCTGATATACAAATTCTACTTCTGACTCAGTGATAGGTGAAGGTGAATTAAACTCCAAAGGAGTACGCAACATCGCCACCACTTTCCTGACCAGACAGGTGCAAGAGAGCCCAGGCCAAGAGTAGCCCAGGGTAAGTCTTAATCTCCTTGTTCTTTCTCTTTTCAAAAAGTTTATTTGTTACTAAAAGGCAAATAGGTCTATCTTCAAAAACAGTTCCACTCATGTGCTAAGTGACAGAACTATATAATATTTAGAAATGCGTGATTTAAGATAACGCTCAGGACTACTGAAGCAGAATGATGGGTACATGGGGATTCATCACCCTATTCTCCCCAATTTTGTGTATTTTGAATTTCCTACAATAAAAGGATTCTTAAAAATAATTTGAAAAGCTATCACTGACAAAAGTGAAGACACAGAACTTGTATTTTGCACAAGTTTTCAGGAGCTACGCTCCGAACTTAGTGTAGTCTCAGAACAGATTTGCAATGGAAATTCCAGCGATGACATTTTGCAGGTTTTGGAAATCCCCTTCCAAGCCCTCGAAATATCCTGAAATCATACTATCAATGAATTCTCTTTCAATAAAAGTATTACATGGCTGGGGCGCCTGGGTGGCGCAGTCGGTTAAGCGTCCGACTTCAGCCAGGTCACGATCCCGCGGTCCGTGAGTTCGAGCCCCGCGTCGGGCTCTGGGCTGATGGCTCAGAGCCTGGAGCCTGTTTCCGATTCTGTGTCTCTCTCTCTCTCTGCCCCTCCCCCGTTCATGCTGTGTCTCTCTCTGTCCCAAAAATAAATAAATGTTGAAAAAAAAAAAAAAAAAGTATTACATGGCTCAAAGGAAAAGTAGAAAAAATCAAAGATTTAGATCACAGCACCACTGTAGTCAACTCTGAGTTACGCCAAGCAAGAAGGAGAAAGTGAACAGCAGATGATCTCACATTTCACTTAGGCACCTGAAACCCCCAATGCAAATCCCCCTGCATGTGGATGGGTTTTGCCAGGAGGGCCAAGAATGTTTAAGCTGGGGCGCCCCCATGTCACTAGGTGCTCCCTGGGGGACAAGACAGGGGCAGGTGTGGATTACAACAGCCCTATACAGATTCTCCTCTGAACTCCAGACCCATGGATCCACGTGCCTTAAAGACTAGTGGTCTTCAGACTTTTTTGTTTACCCCCCACCCTAAAATTATTTTGGCAAATCAGGTCTCCCTTTCATATCTTACATATAAAACTGAAAAATCTTGTTTATCGTGTAGTGGCAAAAAAAAACCCAAAAAACCAAAAAACACACCAAAAAAACCCCTAACTTCTGGCATACTGCTAAATACTGACATTTTAAAATAAAATGGCTATGCTTCAGATTCTGTGTCCTCCCTCTCTGTCCCTCCCCCGCTCACACACTGTCTCACTCTCTGAAATAAATAAATGTGAAAAAAAAAATTAAATAATAAAATAAAATGGCTATATCATTCTTTAAAAAGTATTCTTTGGAAATGAAATATCACTCATACCATCATGCATTAAATAAAAGGGGGAAAGAATAGCCCAAAGATAAATAGCAAAATACAGACACAAAGTATGTGGAGAATCCTTAATCGTAGAATCACCACCAGAAGAACCTAGGTCCTAATCTCATCGAATATCAGGCTCCCAATTCAGCGAAAAAGAAAATGGTCAGGCACATTTTTTTTCCCTGAGTAATCAGCATATAAATATATGGCATTTTAAATTGCTATGAGAAAAATTTACCTTGTTTAATGATTTTTTAATTTTGAAATATTTGAGACTTACAAAAAAGCTCTAAAAATCATACAAGGAGTTACAATTGACCTTTCACCCAGCTTCCCCGATGTTAACATACTACATAACCACAGTAACATGATCAAAGCCAGGAAATTAACATTGATACAAGATGTTTAACCTATAGACCTTATTCCCATTTCATGAAGTGGTTCACCAAAATCCTTCCCCCACCCCCGACCCCGTCCAGGATCCAATTCAGAATTCCATGTTGCATTTGTCATGTCTCCTTGCTCTGAGACAATTCCTCAATCTATCTTTGTCCTTCCTGTCCCTCACACTTGAAAAGTACTGACCATGTATCTTATAGAAGATCTCTCAGTTGTCTAATGTTTACTCATGGTTAAAATCAGGTTATGCATTTTTTGACATAAGTAGCACAGAAGTAACGTGCCTTTTCAGTGAATCAGGAGGTACATGATGTCAATTTCTCATTATTCACCATATCCTGTTTTTCATCATACTAATTTTAGCATCCATTGATTCTTGCCTGTAAGAATTATTCTAGCACTTGCCAAATGAGTTTCTATTTTCATCACTCCTCCATATAGAGAAATTCATTAATTGAAATGCTATTGTAAAGAAGAGCTGACTCTTCTCCCTTGCTTATTTATTTAACTATTTATTTATACTGGCATGGACTCGTGGATATTTACTTTATTCTATAGGTTATAATCCATTAATATCCTATTTTGTTGCTTGAACTGCCCCTGATTTTGCCGTTGGGAAAGAGCTCCAGTTTGTTTCCATTTTCCTATAAAGAGAACCTCCTCCTGCCATCTTACCCACTTTTTTTTTTTTTTTTTTTTTGGTCCATCCTTACTTTCTGGTCCCACAAGATGTTCCAGACTCATCTTGTATTTGTCTCTCCTAGCACTGATTCCACTCACTGAAGAATTAATGATATTTAGAGACCAAGATCTGGGCACTAGTTGCACTTATTGTTACTAGGGTAGCACAATACATGCCTGCAACTCTTAGGAATTAGAATAAAAGCCAGGTCTTTGCCTCAAAGGTCATAAGCTCTTTAAAATATGCAGAAAAGTCTTCCATGGCCTTGGAATAAAGAATTGAGGAGAGTTGCTTATCCAGGAATTTTTTTTTTTTTTTTTTTTTGTAATATCGCATGATCCTGGGTTTTAAGTCCTATTTCAGAGCAGAGTTAAACACAAAGAAAGAGGAACAATTCCAGGTACACATAGCCACTATTTTTGGCCATGCCTGCTACCACTATACTATGATCCCATAAATACAGTATCTATTACTTTGTATTTCTTTGAAAATAGGTCCAGATTTCTTCACGAAAGATTATTGTTAAATTAAAGACACAACAAAAACTTTCCATCACTAAACATGTTCTGGTGGCCATGAGCCACCAGGGGAATTCTCTGCTCTCAAGCATCCACTCAACTCTAGAACCGAGATGAAAAGCACTCTTGTCCTTGGACTCTAACACATTTCAGAATCTTGACCTTTCCTGATGAGCAAAAACCAACAAAACAAAACTTCCCAAGAGTAGCACCAACTATATTGTAGAAAATCTTGAAATGGGACTTTTTGGTCTTTTAAAAATATGTTAAAAAATCATGTAGTTCTAACCTACATGTAAAAAAAACCTCATCAACTTTAAGTGCACTACTGGATACGAACAGACAAATATTTATGGTCCCGTAACCACCACCCAATCATAACAGAATATTTCCACCACACTTTTGACAGTCACCTTCCCCTGGCAACTATTCACTTGCTTTCTGTCATAGTTTTGCTTCTTCTAGAATTCCACATAAACAGAATTATATAGTATGTACTCTTTTGTGGCTGGCTTCTTTTACTTAGCATTAGTGCTACTAAGATTTATCTGTATTGTTACATGTATCTGTAGTTTGTTGTCTAAAATTGACGAGCGATGGCCTATTGTATGGATGTACTACAATACACCTACTCATTCATCGGTTAATATTGATCTACGTGGCTTCCAGTTTGGAGCTACCATGATTAAAATGTTATAGCATGTGAGCAATGAACTATAGTAATCTACCCTCAAAACCAAGAGCACACCATACACACTGTATGTCAGCCAATTTGATAAATTATATTAAAACAAAATTCTATAAATATTCAAGTACAAGTTTTTGTGTGAACATAGGTTTCATTCTCTTGGATAATATAGGAGTGGGAGTGCTTGGGTCATCTGGTGAGTTTGTGTTTAGTTTTGTAAGGAACTGCCAACCTGTTTACCCATGTGGCTGCGCCATTTTGCATTCCCACCAGCAAGGAAAGAAAGTGCCAACTCCACCAGTCTCACCAACATGTGGTATTATCGGTCTTTTAAAGCCGGTGTATTATGTGCAACAGTATATTTCATAATGGTTTTAATTCACATTTCCCTAACGATTAATGGTGCTGAGCATCTTTTCATGTGTTTACTTTCCATTTATAGGTCTTCTCTGAAAGGTCTATCCAAACCTTCTCCTACTTTTAATAGGCTGTCTTCTTATATTTGAACTATAAATGTTCTTTATATATTCTAGATGTAAGTCCTACATCAGATGTGTTTTGCAAATATTTTCTGCCAATCTGTAGCTTGCCTTTTCATTTTCTTAGTATCTTCACAATCAAAGGTTTTTACTTGATGAAGTCTAACATATTTTTTTTTATTTTACAATTTGTGCTTTCTGTGTCCTAAGAAATCTTCGCCCAGCCAAGGTCACAAAGATTTTTCTACTTTTTGTCCGAAAATTTTATATTTAAGTCTATATAACCCATTTGAGTTCACTTGTAGATAGCATGGAGTAAAAGTAGAGGTTCACAGGCAGGGATAAAAAGGAATAGAGCTATCTGCTTGTTTCGACATCATTTGTTGAAAAGACAATCATTTCTTCATTGAATGACCGTGGCACTTTTATTAAAAAATCAGTGGGTGGGTTTTTCTGGACTTTATTCTGTTCCAGTGGCCTATGGGTCTATCCTCAGGCCAGTATTGTTACACTGTTTTGATTACTAGTTTCACAGTAAACCTTGAAATTGGATAGGGTAACTCTACCAACTTTGTACTTCTTTTTCAAAATTGTTCCTTGCTATTCTTGGTCCTATGCATTTTTAGATTTTAAATTTTAGAATAAGCTTATCAATTTCTATCAAAAGAAAAAAAAATTCTTCAGGGATTCTGATTGGGATTGAACTGAATCTCTAGGTCACTGAGGGGACAGCTGAATCTCAACAGCATTCAATCTTCCAATCCATGAATATAACTCTGTACATTCATTTGGGCTTTAATTTCTCTCAGTATTTTGTAGTTTTCAGCACATAGGTCTTACACATATTTTGCTGAATATTTGTTGAATTAATCCCAATTAGCTTATGTTTTTCCAACTGTCTGTTGCTAACTTGAATACGACTGGTTTTTTGCATATTGATCTCATCTCCAGTGACAGTTCTAAAGATACTTACAAGTTCTAGTGACATTTTTGTTGACTGTTTAGGATTTTATGCAAAGACAATTTATCCACAACCACTCTTACTTTTTTCTATCTGTATGCCCTTTCTTTTTCTGGCATGAGTGGACTAAGGAGGACTTCCAATACAGTGTTGGGTAACAGTAGTAAAAGTGGACATCCTTGCCATGTTTCCAATTTTGAGAAAGCCTGGTCTTTTACCATTATGTAAAAGTACCATTATGAAGTTAGCTGTAGGTCTTTCATAGAAAGGTCTTTTTTTTTTTTTAGTTTATTTTGAGAGAGAGAGCATGCACACACAAGTGGATGACAGGAAAAGAGAGAATCCCAAGCAGGCTCCCCACTATCAGCACAGAGCCCGTCATGGGGCTCGAACCCACAAACTGTGAAATCATGAGCTGAGCTGAAATGAAATGAAGATGGACACTCAACTGATTGAGCCACTCAAGCACCCCGAAAGGTCCCTTTCTATGTCACTCAGCCAGGAGTCTTTTTGTTTTTCAATTTTTAACGTTTATTTATTTTTGAGAGAGAGCATAAGTGGGGAAGGGGCAGAGAGAGAGGGAGACACAGAATCCAAAGCAGGCTCCAGGCTCCAAGCTGTCAACAGAGCCCAACGTGGGGCTCGAACCCACAAACTATGAGATCATGACCTGAGCCAAAGTTGGATGCTTAACCGACTGAGCCACCAGGCACCCCAGTCAGCCAGGAGTTTTTAATCATCAATACTAATTGGCTCTTGTCAAATATTTTTTTCTGTTTCATTGAGTTGATCAGTTTTTCTTTTATAATCTGTTAATATAATGAAATGATTTTCAAGTGTTAAACTAACCTTAAATTCCCTGGATGAATCTTAAGTGGCTATGATGTATTATCCTTTCAATGTATTGTAGGACTCCATTTTACAGTATTTTGTTAAGCATTTTTACACTTCTATTCACGTGGAATATTGATCTGTAGTTTCCTTGTTTTCATACACCAGTTATTTTTTTCGTATCTGGTTTTGGTATGAGGGTAATGCTGATCTCATTGAAAAGTGTTCCCTCCTAGTCTATTTTATGAAAGTATACAGGATTATTACTTCCTTAGACCCTTGGTAGAATTCTCCAGTAAAGCCACTGGACTTGAATTTTATTTTAAGCTTTCTAGTTCTTAGGTGAATTTTGGTAGCTTGTGTCTTTCAAAAAGTCAATTTATCCACTTCATCTAAGAGGATGAATTTACTGGTGTAAAGTTGTTCATAATTTTTCAGTGCAGTCTTAACATCTGTAAGATCTGTGATGATGTTCCTTTTGCATTCCTGATGTTGGGTTTTTTCCCCCTAATCATTCTGACTAGTGCTTGTCAACTTGACTTTTTTTTTAAACAAACCAGTTTTGATTTTCCTGTATTTTTTCCCCTTCAATTTCATGGATTCCTATTATTATTGTACTTCTCCTGCTTATTTTAATTTGCTCTTTTTCTAGTTAAGGTGAAAAGTGAGATCATGGACTTGAGACTTTTTTCTAATGTAAGCATTTATTGCTTTAAATCTCCCTCTAAGCACTGCTTTGGCTACATTGCATACACTTTGATATACGGTTTTTCATTTTCATTCAAAATATTACCTGATTTATTTTTTTAATGTTTATTTTTGAGAACGAGTGAGCATGAGCGGGGGAGAAGCAGAGAGAGGCAGGAACAGAGAATCCGAAGCAGGCTCCGCGCTGACAGCAGCAAACCCGACACAGGGCTGGAACTCATGAAATGGGAGATCATGACCTGAACCGAAGTTGGATGCTCAACCAACTGGGCCACCCAGGCGTCCCTCTTCTTTAACTTATGGGTTATTTAGAAGTGTGCTGTTCAGGGGCGCCTAGGTGGCTCAGTCGGTTAAGCATCCGACTTTGGCTCAGGTCATGAGCTCACCGTTCAGGAGTTTGAGCCCCACATGGGGCTCTGAGGGGACAGCTCGGAGCCTGGAGCCTGCTTCAGATACTGTGTCTCCCTCTCTTTCTGCCCCTCTACCATTCTCACTCTCTCTCAAAACTGAAGTAAAAAAATAAATTTTTAAGAAAGTGTGTTTAATTTCCAAGGACTTGCAGGTTTTATAGCTATTTTGTTATTTCCACTTTAATTCTGTAGTTGTCCAAAAACATACTTTGTAGGAAAACACATTTTGTAGGATATCAATCGTCTTAAAGTTACTGAAACTAATTTTATGGCCCAGAACATAGTCTGTCTTGATCTACCTGAAAAGAATGTGTATTTTGTAGTTGCTGCGGATAAAGTTCTATAAATGTCAATTAGGTAAAACTGTCTGACAATGTTGTTCAATCTTGTGTGACCTTACTAATTACTGATTACCTGCATCAATTACTGAAATCAAAGTGCCTGAAATTTCCACTATAATTATGAATTTGTCTATTCCCCTTTCACTGGTCAGCTTTTGTGTATTTTGAAGTTGTGTTATTAGACGCATACATATTTAGGGTTTTTATATCCACTTGATGAACTGACCCCTTTTATCACTATGAAATGTCCCTTTTTTCCCTGATAATATTCCCTGTTCTAAAATCTACTTTGTTTAGGGTGACTGGGTGGCTTAGTTGGCTAAGCGTCCAACTTCGGCTGAGGTCATGATCTCACAGTTCGTGAGTTCAAGCCCACATTGGGCTCTGTGCTGACAGCTCGGAGCCTGGAGCCTGCTTCGGATTCTGTGTCTTCCTCTCTCTCTATTCCTTGCCCACTCACCTCTTTCTCTCTCTCTCAAAAATAAACATTAAAAAATTAAATTAAATTAAAAAAAATAAAATCGACTTTGAAATTAATTTAGCCACTCCAGCTTTCTTTTGATTTATGCTTGCATGGTATAACTGCCCATCCTTTTAACCTACTTGTATCTTCATACTTAAAATAGCTTTCTTGTAAAGCTATGGACTGAATGTTTGTCTCCCCTCAGATTCACAAGTGGAAGCTTAAAGCCCCAATGTGATGCTATATGGAGATGGGGTTTTGGGGAGGTGATTGGGATTAGATTAAGTCTTGAGAGGGGCCTTCATGATAGGATCAATGGCCTTATAAGAAGAGAGAGCTCTTTCCCTGATGTTTGGTGGGAATGAAAACTATTCCTAACCCCATGTGAGCTTCAAAAATTGTTCTGCCTTCTCCTTTTCTGGCAGTTATTTCCCTGGTCTTGGGTATTTCTTCTCACACACGGGCACATCAGTACTCAAAGACAGAGGGGTCCCTTTAGATCTGCAGAGTTCTCCCTTTGTGCAGCTCCCTCCTCCCTGACACTCTGGCCCACAAATTCTTTCCATCTTGGCTTCCTTGACCTCTTGGTGTCTCCTCAACTCAGTGAGGTCCAGGTTCTGTTCAGGTTCCCTTTCCTTGTACTGGGTTGTTTCTAGTTGGTAAGCTGTTTCTGGTTGGTAAGCTTGTTTGAAAAACACGTAGTCCAAGACTCTGATCCCTTAAAGAAGATCAGTGTCTGAAAACTGTTTAATATATTCTGTCTGGTTTTCTGGTTGTTTAAGGCAGAAGAATAAATCTACTCCCTGTTAGTTCATCTTAATCAGAAGCAAAAGTTGTTAGTTTGTTTTTTTTAAACTTACGGTGAAACAATCTGACAATTACAGAAAACTTGCGAGAACTTCTACATACCCATTATTCAGATCCCATTTCCAATTGTTCCAGTAATGTCCTTTATAGAAAAAGGATCCAATCTGGGATAACACATGGCACTCCCTTGTTTTGTCTCCTTCAACCTGGAATATTTTCTTTTTTAACACTTTCATGAGTTTGACAGCTTTTTAGGATTCAGATCAGTCTTTCTGTGGAATGTCCTTCAATTTGGGTCTTCTAATACTTCCTCATGATTCGACCGGGCTATATCCTTTTTGACTGGAATATCACAGAAGCAATTCTGTGTTTGTCTCAATGTATTCTATTAAGTAGCACAGGATGTCAATTTGTCCCATTACTGATGTTGAATGTGACCACTTTATTAATTTGGCATCTGCCAGACTTGACTACAAAGTTACTTTTTTCCCTCACTCTGTAATTAATTAGTGTTTGGCAGGGAGCTTCTTTGAGATGTAAAATCCTATCCCTTATCTTCTTCTCATCTCTAGTTTTAGCATCAATAGATTTTTTTTTTGTCTCAATTATTATCATCCTAACTGCCAGTTAATGATTTTCTAATGCCATCATTCCTTCTGTATTTGTTAGGTGACATTCTACTTTAAGTGTGTAACTCAAGGATTCCTATTTTGTCCGGTAAGTTGCAATCTGTTACTAGCATTATTCTGATATTCAAATTGTCCCAGGTTTGGCCAGTGAGAACGCCTTCAAGGTAGCTTCTGTGTTCTTTTGACACGTCACCCTTATTCCTTAAGCACTTCCATATTCCCTGGTACAGTAGGATGTTCCAGGCTTATTTCATTCTTTCCCTAGCCCAGCCCTGGAGTCAACCTCTTTGCCAAGCAGCCCCGATTCCTTTCAGTGGAGACTCGTATTTTTAAGATCTGAGCACTACGTGTGTTCACTGCTATCGGACTATTACTGCTCGTACACCTTCCCAGCAAACAAAGCTAGGACACACGTACTAGCGCATGTACATCTCTACTCGCTTCTCCATCTATGTTGAAAACCATGAATTCCACACGGACACCTCCTATTCCAATCCAGCACCACAGGGTTCATCTGGATCGCTCTCTTCCATGCCTGTAACTCCCTTCTCCAATAGTGAGAAAACTGGCTTCCACGATCCTTAATATACTTACCTAATCCCATCTCCCTCGATGCTGCCAACCTCCCACACCCGCCAGGCCACTGTTCAGACTCCCTCCTCCACCTGTCCCTGGCCCCACTGGGCTCCCTTCCTACTCTACTGCAGCTTGCCTAACAGCCTTTTGACTGGAATGGCAGACAAGCGGGCACATCTTGCTTTTAAAACAAAAACACGCTCCACGAGTATGTTTACTTCTGCTTTAACAGAGCCCTAGGGTTTAGTACAGAATAAATGCTACAATCAAAATTACAAGTATTGAAAGGGAAATTAAATTTTCACGCTGATCTGACTTACCAGCCTCCAAAACAACAAATTAATGTTTGGATTTCATTAGGTACATTTAAGAACTTTGACAATTTATTTCTGTAGTCTCCAACTGTCTCCCTGGAAAAAATACTTTGCACTATTTTTTGTTCCTTTCTGTTTTTAATCTCAACTTTAATAAGACAGGACAAATACTTGGAATTTAATGCATCATACTGTGTATTACTAAATATCAGGCTTCAGGGGCGCCTGCGTGGTTCAGTCAGTTGAGCACCTGTCTCCTCATTTCGGCTCAGGTCATGGTCTCCCAGTTTGTGAGATCCAGCCCTTGTCAGGCTCTGCACTGACAGCGAAGAGCCTGCTTGGGATTCTCTCTTTCCCCCTCTCTCCCTCTCTCTGCCCCTCCCCTGCTTGTGCTCTCTCTCTCAAAAGAAATCAACATTAAAAAAAAAATCAGTTTTCAGGAAAACCATGCAATAAATCAGATTACCACCAAATCTCCTCCCATAAATTTAATGTGCCACTTTCTGCATGAGAAAAATTGTTTCAAGTTTTTTTCATTAGTAACTTCAAAAACGTGTGGTTATCCTAGAAATTTATCATCTGCTAATCTGTGCCTATAGCATAAGAACTTCCCTCCCCAGTGTTTCTTAAATTTGAGAGATTGCAGACTTCTAAAAAGTCACCTGTGGACCCGCAGCATGACAAACAACCACAAGGTATGTAGGTCATGTGATCACTTGGTGCCAATAGGCTGGGAACACAAAATGCAAATTCAAACACTGAGATCATGCAGTATGGTTCAGTTACAAGGTCAAAGGATCCAGTTTTGTTTTTCTTTTTTTTTTTTAGATTCCTATAAAACTACAGATTTAGGGGCACCTGGGTGGCTCAGTCGGTTAAGCATCCGACTTTGGCTCAGGTCACGATCTCACAGTATGTGAGTTCGAGCCCCACGTCGGGCTCTGTGCTGACTGCTCAGAGCCTGGAGCCTGTTTCAGATTCTGTGTCTCCCTCTCTCTCTGACCCTCCCCCGTTCATGCTCTCTCTCTGTCTCAAAAATAAATAAACGTTAAAAAAATTAAAAAAAAAAAACAGAAAAAAACCTACAGATTTAAACAGAACAAACCTTTTGTAGAGATCTCACAGCTCCTGCTCAAGACTTTATCTCTAAATTCCCATTTGAGGGGCGCCTGGGTGGCGCAGTCGGTTAAGCGTCCGACTTCAGCCAGGTCACGATCTCGCGGTCCGTGAGTTCGAGCCCCGCGTCGGGCTCTGGGCTGATGGCTCAGAGCCTGGAGCCTGTTTCCGATTCTGTGTCTCCCTCTCTCTCTGCCCCTCCCCCGTTCATGCTCTGTCTCTCTCTGTCCCAAAAATAAATAAATGTTGAAAAAAAAAAATTAAAAAAAAAAAATAAAATAAAAAAAAATAAAAAATAAATTCCCATTTGAGGAACAAAGCATATGTAACCCAAAGTGTGCAACTCAGCCCAAAGCATATGTAACCAAGTGTGCAATATAATGCCAAACTCTTCTCACCAAAAATGGAAAAACTTTTAAATTTTTTTTTTTTTTCAACGTTTATTTATTTTTGGGAGAGAGACAGAGCATGAACGGGGGAGGGGCAGAGAGAGAGGGAGACACAGAATCGGAAACAGGCTCCAGGCTCTGAGCCATCAGCCCAGAGCCCGACGCGGGGCTCGAACTCACGGACCGCGAGATCGTGACCTGGCTGAAGTCGGACGCTTAACCGACTGCGCCACCCAGGCACCCCAAAAATGGAAAAACTTTTAAAAGATTTTTTATTTTTCTGAGAGGGAGAGAGTCAGCCAATCTTAAGCAGGCTCCACAACCCAGAGATGAGCCTGACATAGGGCTCAATCTCATGACTGTGAGATCATGACCTGAGCCCAAATTAAGAGTTGAATGTTTTAGGGGCACCTGGTGGCTCAGTCGGTCAAGCGTCCAACTTTGGCTCAGGTCATGAACTTGCGGTTTGTGAGTTCAACCCCCGCGTTGGACTCTGGGCTGACAGCTCAGAGCCTGGAGCCTGCTTGGGTTTCTGTGTCTCCCTCTCTCTGTGCCCCTCCCCCATTTGTTCTCATTCGCCCTCTCTGTCTCCCAAAAATAAGTAAACATGAAGTTAAAAAAAAAAAAAAAGAGGGGCGCCTGGGTGGCGCAGTCGGTTAAGCGTCTGACTTCAGCCAGGTCACGATCTCGCGGTCCGTGAGTTCGAGCCCCGCGTCAGGCTCTGGGCTGATGGCTCAGAGCCTGGAGCCTGTTTCCGATTCTGTGTCTCCCTCTCTCTCTGCCCCTCCCCCGTTCATGCTCTGTCTCTCTCTGTCCCAAAAATAAATAAAAACGTTGAAAAAAAAAAAAAATTAAAAAAAAAAAAAAAAAAAAAAAAAGAAAGAGTTGGATGCTTTACTGACTGAGCCACCCAGGAGCCCCCGAAGTTTTTTTTTATTCAAAAACGTCCTGCATATGCACAGTCCCTATGGCATGTCTATGAAACACAATGTAGCACTCCAGCCCATGCCAGATGGCAGTCCACTTTCAAGTTCAATCCCCCCAGAAATACTCCCTCAACACTGAAAAGAATGACCTCAGTTCAGAACTCTGCATTTCAGGGTTTAATTCCGCTCCGAGGAACTTGACAATGTGAGCGTTCCTACTGTTCATTGTTCATGTCTATCAAGGTATCCTATCTTTTAAAAGCACTATACCCAGTATTTGGGGGGCTGTCAGAAAGTGGTTGCATTTTGTTTTGTCAAATATCTGAGGAAGACTCCTAGACCCAAGGGTAGGCAGAGGTTTCAAACAAAAACTAGTTACTGAAACTGAAGAGAAAAATGAACAGCAAAGAAAGGCCTTGGCAAAAAAAAAAAAAAAAAAATCCTCCATAATCCACAGCCAGGTGTCTGAGCCACCTCTCAAGCGATGCTCTGACATGTTAATGTTCCACTTCTAAAACTTCTATCTTGATTGGGGGGGGGAGGCGGGGCCGTAATTGTATGTTACTATAGTCACAAGTTATGTCATTATATTCAAATGTCACCATCTACATACACACAAGACACATAAGCAAACCAAAGAATTCATTTTTTTGTTAAACATACAATTATAAGCAAAGCTTAAAAAGCACCCAGTCTCCATCAAAGCCGCCTAACTAAAACATGGTCCTACCGAGGCCTGGAGAGACCCACTCCCATCCATTGTTCCTACGCCAGGAAGTGAGAAATGACAGTCACCCCAGCCCTGGGACAACGAAGCATGTGTGTGTTGCGACAATTGTGCTGGGAGTGCCGCACGAGTGGAGAAGCCACTCCGCCTTGCCGGACGGTGGCACAGGACGACTGTTGGCTATCCCGGCCCGGCTTCCACACGCTAGCTAATACCCACCGGGCCGTGTCTCTCCTGTCCACTCAGGGGGCCAGACGAGAACTTCTTTGCACCTACGAAGGGTGCCATCTCATTCCTCACCCAACAGTGAGTTTTCAAGACAAACTGTGAACGGGGAGCGGGTTTCGAGTACACTGCCTTCCCTCGTGCTGTGGCTCGGGGCCAGAGGCAGGCAAGCATGGAGCAGATGGAGTCCTGGCAAGGTCCCCACTGTCCCCACATTAGCAGCATCTGCTCATTACTCAGAACCTTCGCCTGCTTTATCTAATGCTCCAGGAAAAGCATTTTGATTTGATTCATTTCGGTACGGTAACGTGCAACACAATTAGTGGTAAAATCAAACTGGAGGATGGCCAGTGCTGACAATCGGAAACAAGGCAGAAGAAATATGAGGCCAGTGGGTTGGAATTCACAAAATCACAACTGTGGATCACCTTGCCAAATCTCAACACCCCAGGTGGGTGTACAGTGTTCCCGCAGGGCGAGGAGGCTGAAAAGGATGTAGGGACGACTCCCTTGCACCCAAAGCGGCTTCCATCTCCCCTCTGGATCAGACCCCTTCCGTGGAGAATACGTGTGTAGACCATCAACAGGGCCTCAGTGGCTAAGAGCCTCCCTTCGGCACAGCCAAGGGTGCTGAAGTTCATGAACTCATCCTATCATCTTATTCTTCTCTTTTGCATGGCAGTTGCAAATACTACACAGCAGACCCCACAAGGTACATTGCCTTTTCACCGTGTTTTGCCTAAGAAGTGCCTGTTTGTGGCTCCTGGAAAGGAACAGTATCAAAATGTGCATTTGATTATTTCAATCTGTCTTTGCCCAGAAGTAGCTACTCATGAATATGTTGGTATAAATACCACAGTGTCAATCTGTTAAACTGAAGTGAGACCAAAGACAATGCCACCTGAGGTCTGGGAAAAAAACGAAAGAGTTGTGTAGCCCATGAATAGTTAAATCCCAATCAGACTGGTAAAACCAGCTCAGAGTGAGAGGGAAATAAACACATAAGAGTTCTCACCAAAGAAATAGTCCTTATATCAACATGAATTTGAGACCAACCAAAGATTTCAACATAAATGATGGAAGTACTATAGATTGAATCTGACCTTAGAGTAGGGTTGACCGCCCCCCAAGCATGCCAGGAAACTGAGAAAGACAAACGTGAAGGTGTAAAAGTAAACAACTAGACAGACCAACAGGAACAGAGCATAACATCCAGAAACAGACCTGGGTACTAAGAGAATCTCACACCTAAAAACATATAAAGGCAGCACCTCAAACCAGTGAGTAGGTAGGGATGGGCTTTCTAGTAAGAGATGCCAGAAAAAAAATTCTCAGATTCATATTTTATACGGTCCCAGGATGAACTCTATATTGGCCAAAATTCAAGCATGAAAAATAAGCCCCAGCTTATTAGAAAGAGGTACAAGTAACAGGTACAAAGATGAAAAAAATTCTTAGGCTAAGAGATGTAAACTGAAACTACATTTGGGTACCATTTTTTTTTTTTTTTTTTTAGATTTTATTTTTCAGTTATCTCTACACCCAACATGGAGCTGGAACTCACAATCTCGAGATCAAAAGTCACACACACGCTCCACCGACTGAGCCAGCCAGGTGCCCTTGGATACCATTTCTGATCTATCAAACCAACAAATACCTAGATGTCTGAAACACATCTTGCTGGCAAAACTGTGAGGAAATAGGGGCGCCTGGGTGGCTCAGTCATTGAGCGTCCGACTTCGGCTCAGGTCATGATCTCGTGGTTCATGGGTTCGAGCCCATCAGGCTCTGTGCTAACAAATAGCTCAGGGCCTGGAGCCCGTTTCAGATTCTGTGTCTCCCTCTTTCTCTGCCCCTTCCCCGCTCTCACTCTGTCTCCAAAATAAATAAACATTAAAAAAAAAAAAAAAACTGTGAGGAAACAGGCATACCTACATACCTTGCTGGTGACAGAGCAACACTGTATAAACCCCATTTGCATTTCCCCTTTGATTCGTCAATTTTATAGGAAACTACCCTTCCTGCATGTACATGAACGGTCTTATAGGCAGGGTCTTTCATTACAATGCTGTAATGGCAGAAGGTCAGCAACACCACAACAGTTCCTCAATAACGGACAGTGTCAGTGAACCAAGGTCCTTGTACGTATCGAATACTGTGCAGGTATGAAAAAAAGAGGAAGCTGTTTTTCTATATACAGACATGGACAAGCTTTCAAGACAGGTCATTAAGTGAAAAAAAGCCAAGGTGTGGAATAATACAAAGTAATATGTGAGCTTTCATTTAAGAAAAAGGGGGAGAATGGGCCGCTTGAAGGGCTCAGTAGGTTGAGCATCCGACTTCGGCTCAGGTCATGATCTGGCGGTTCCTGAGTTCAAGCCCTACGTTGGGCTCTGTGCTGACAGTTCAGAGCCCGGAGCCTGTTTTCGGATTCTGTGTCTCCCTCTGTTTGCCCCTCCCCTACTCTCACTCTCTCTCTCAAAAATAAACATTTAAAAAATTAAAAAAAAAAAGGGGGGGAGAATAGGAATATTCATATTTGCTTATATTTACAATGCTGAAATACTGGAAGGACAGACAAAATCCTAAAATATATGGTTGCTTTAGAATGGAGTAGACAAAATAGGTAAAAGCAAGACTTCTCAACGTGTAACTGTTTATAGTTGTTTCATCTTATGTCCCCCAAAATGTAGTACTTATTCAAAGACGTTAAATTACAAAATGAAACCCACTTCATTTATGGATTAAAAAATTAAATTAGGGGGTGCCTGGGTGGCTCAGTCGGTTAAAGAGTCCAGCTCTTGATTTCGATTCAGGTCACGATTCCACAGTTTGAGAGATCGAGTCCCGCGTCAGGTACTGTGCTGGGCATGGAGCCTACTGGGATTCTCTATCTCCCCACCTCTGCCCCTCCCCCCCCTGCACACACGTTCTCTCTCAAAAAATTAGAATTATACACATGTACAACTACCATCTTGAAAAATAAACCATAAATAAGGTCCACCGAAGAAAAACTGACGAGCTGAAAAAATATACTTGAAGTAGGCATGGCAAGGACTACATCCTTATCCCTTTCTTTCCAACCAGAAAAGAGAACCCAGAGAAAAATGGGAACAGACAGGAGGAACAAGCCATTTGCAGAAAAATAGGGAAAAAGGAAGACAATGAAATTCACTGCATTCACATGAAGGCAGACAAAGACAACGGGGAAATGCCATTTCCACCCATCAGACCAGCATGAGGAAGCCGTCACTCTCATCTATTCGGTGCGACCATTAACTGGTTGAACCTTTTTGGAGGGCAATTTGGTAGTATTTATCAAAACATAAAGCATCTGTAGCCTCCAACCCGGTAATGACTAGTAATTTACCCCATAGCTGGACTCGCACGAGTCCATCGTGATATTTGTTAGAGGATATTGCTTGCAGCGCTGTTTTTAATAACAAAAATAAACAATCCAAGTGTGTGTCATTAAGGGCTCTAATAAATAAATTATAAATGCAGCCACTTCATGCCATAGTACACAGGATGAAAAAGTTTACCTATAAGTGCCAATGTGGAAGCATACCAAGATGTGTCATTATGTTATTAAATAAAATAAAATAAAATAAAATAAAATAAAATAAAATAAAATAAAATAAAATAAAATAAAATAAAATAAAATAAAATAAAATAAAAGCAAGGTGCAGAAAAGCACATCGCATAGGACCTCTGAGTAAAACGTGAAAGGAACAGAGACAGGGGGGCAGGATGGAACACGTCAGCTTCTCTTTGGATACACTTTCTTTTCATTTTATACTTTTGCTCTGTTTGAATTTTAACTGTATTTTTTAAAATCAAGTTTTAAAAATACATTTTGGCCATTATTTGCCAAAGGAAGTAGTCTCTCTGTCCTACCTTTGTGGCTCCCCAATGTTTCTGTGCGGCAACAGGGAAGAGGGGGACAAACACAATTGTCACCAGTGACGCAAAACCAGGAGCCCGCGTGCCTATCTCCTCAAGCTGTATTTTCAAGCTCACAAGATAGGAAACGTGGGGGTGGAAATCAATCAGGTGCCCATATTCCTCCAGGCATCTGTGTTTCAGATTACATAAATAGTGCACTACAACCCTGGCATGGCCTGGGACACATATTCACACTTCTAGATACACTCAAGCAAATCACTCAGTTGGCCTCTCTGGACCCCCATTTCCCCGTCTGAAGAAAAATGTGGGTGTACATGTATGCACGTGGCGGGGGGGGTGGTGGCTAGGAGAGGATTCTAAAACTGTAGGATTCTAACTATACTACAACCTTTGCATACTTGTATTTAAAAAGCCCTCTAGGAATGCAAGCTGGTGCAGCCACTCTGGTAAACAGTATGGAGGTTCCTCAAAAAACTAAAAACAGAACTGCCCTACAACCCAGCAAGTGCACTACTAGGCATTTATCCACGGGATACAGGTGTGCTGTTTCGAAGGGACACATGCACCCCCATGTTTAGAGTAGCACTTTCAACAATAGCCAACGTATGGAAAGAGCCCAAATGTCCACTGATGGATGAATGGATAAAGAAGATGTGGTACGTATATACAAAGGAGTATTACTCGGCAATCAAAAAGAATGAAATCTTGCCATTTGCAACTACGTGGATGGAATTGGAGGGTATTATGCTAAGTGAAATTAGTCAGTCAGAGAAAGACAAATATCATATGACTTCACTCACAGGAGCACTTTAAGACACAGAACAGATGAACACAAGGGAAGGGAAACAAAAATAATATAAAAACAGGGAGGGGGACAAAACAGAAGAGACTCATAAATATGGAGAACAAACTGAGGGTTGCTGGAGGGGTTGTGGGAGGGAGGATGGGTTAAATGGGTAAGGGGCATTAAGGAATCTACTCCTGAAATCATTGTTGCACTATATACTAGCTAATTTGGATGTAAATTTAAAAATAAATAAATAAAATTTAAAAAATTAAACCACACACACAAAAAACCTCATTGGTAATTTGGAAAGTACCAAACACACTCAAGCTCATCTTCTGTTATCTATCCAGGATCTCAGTAAACATAGAGGACATACTACATACTACAGAAACAGCTTAGCTGAATTTCTAGAGGCTGAAAAAAATCTACCAATGGTGTCTACTAATGTCAAACTGAAAGAACAGAGTTCATGTTGTTAAAGTAATAAATCGAAAATATTTTCAAGACTTCAGCCCTATTTTTTAAACGACATATGAATCTAAAATTGCCCATGAGCTACTTTACTATAGTTTTGTCCCTGAGCCAACCAGTGACTCTGAAGATTTGCCATAGTGCCACAACATGAACACTAACATTCCAAAATATTTTGTGGTTCACCTTTCAGGCAAGTGGGGAAACAGAGCTTAGAGATTCCAAATTCACACATAATGGAAGGCAGGAACGCGGATGCCATGGCCCTCGAAATCATTATTCCTGTTAGCTACAAAACTGACCAGTGTTTCATGACTCAGGTGCATATAATTTTAGACTTTTCCTAGCTAGTTCTGTAGATCCACAGTTGTTTGTACACAAAAGGATTCTATCAATCCCAGAGAGACCACAGATCACCGTAAATTATCTTGTATGGTATGGAAGTGCCAGGAAAAGGTAGGCACTGACTTTTATTTTTCTATTTCCATATTTGTCAATAGATTATCTGTCTATCCCTCCCTTTCCCTGTTCCCTTTGGACTGAGCAGAGACTGAAGGAAAAGTAGGCCAAGTATATTTAATATTTTATACCAAACAAGCTATTTGCTTAAGATGGCTTGGCCAGCCTCGTGTCTGGCACAGAAACCCAGTCTACCAGCTCCAGTAGGAATTAAACACCAGTCTTACTGGGTGCTGTGCTCCACTGCCTACTAATGCATGGACGGTTATTGGCCAACTTCTTCACATAAAGCCAAAGAGTGGGTGTATGTGTGTGCACATGTGTGTGTGCCCACGTGTATGTATGCAGGGATTACAGGGGGGAGCCGGCCACAGCTGCTTAATTTTTGTAAAGCTTTTTTTTTTTTCCTTAATAGGGAGGAGGGTTGCGGTTACTTACCATCCTCATAAGCCGCTACCGCCAGCGAGCTGTTTATCCTCACAAAGGAGACATATGGCTGCATTCCAGGCTCGTCCTCCTCATACTCTGAGTCCAGGAAAGGGGCTGTGTAGTCCCAGGTGCGGGTGTCCCACACCCTTACGTCCCCTGATGTATATCTGGAAAAGAAGGGCACACCTGGGTCCAAATGGGGACTGGAGAGCAGGGCTGTGGTGGGGAAAATGGGGAGAGCCTTAAAACAACAGAGGAAGAGGATCTGGTCGGTGTAGAACCACTCCTGCCACGTTGTTTAGACGAGTGACTCCAACAGGAGAAAATGTCAAGCAGACGACAGAAGGCTGTCAACACGGTTCGTGTTCTCACAGCACAATGGTGACGGTTCAATGAGAACGCCACACTACGACACTGGGTGTCGAGATCTCCTTTACGCTATCGTAACGAGTCTGCTACCCTGCATTGTCCCAGCAAAGGGATGGCTAGCAGGAATTTGTAGAAGTCCCAGTGTTTGTTTACACATATACACTCAAGACAGAGAGATGCTAAGGACTAATGGTCTTACAGGCTCGAGCTTTCTAATGCCTCATCCATGCATCAGATTTGACTGATTAAAGTCCCCAAAGACTAATTGATTTGCTGAAACAATTAAATCTTGCCTTTAGCAGCCAGACAATGCTGCTTTCTCATGAAAAGCTCTTGCCCAAATGCATGACGCTCCCCGGTTTTGCCCACTTAGAAAATAGGAGCACTCACTCTCTCCTATTACTACTGCCACTCCAACAAATGACTCTCTCCATCAAAGCCAAGGCAGGGCCAGAAGCTGCTCAGACATCAGGCCCCACAGATACGAGGATAACAGAATGACCAGATGAGGTGGTGTGCCTGCCATCGAGGTATTTACACCAAGTTCCTTACATCTGCCACAGAGGGTTCGATTCATCATGTACGGCAACTGTGAGGAGGTGTGTTAGAAATGCTTTAAGAGTCTAATGATGCACCCCCGCAAACACAAAGACAGGCAGGCAAGTTTAAGCAGGTTCGGTCCCTTGAGGCTGTAGGTCCTTCAGGGTTTCTTGGATCTGACATTAAAAGTATAAACACTCAAACAAGACAATCTCTGAGATTTACTTAACTACTGAAATCACATGATAGATCTGTGAAGTCGTTACAGATCAATTTCTCATGGGAGATTTCTCAATAAACAAAGAACACTCTGATAGAGGAGTGCTTCGTTTACTGAACGTAGCAGGATTTCCCTCAAACTACTGACAGTAAACACATATATCATGTAATTCAAAGGTGATTCTGTCACACAAAGTCCCTCCGTTGGAGATCCGGTTCTCCCCCTGTAGGACAGTGCCTGGGAAGTGTACGTGTGGTGTAAAGGGCCAACAGGAGAGACGTGCTTTCTAAAATCGGACTCAGGGAACTCTGCAGGACCACTGATCCTCCAGTAAATAGGAACGTTCACTCCATGAGTGTCGTTAAGCCTGGCGATAAGCAAGCAAGGGCGGATATTGATATCCCCGCGGCCAAAGCACGGCCGCTGGCTCCCAGGTCTTCCGGGCAGTATTCCAAATCACCCCTCCTAATGAGGAACCCTACACAAGAACACACACCACTGTGCCAGATCTACCAGGCTCACCACGACATCCCTGACAACAACTCCGGCGTTCCCTGGACAGAGGCCACTCGCTTAGCTATCGCAACACTCAACAGAGATAACGTGTTTGACTGTCTAGACTGTGCATGATGAGATTCTCCAGGTTACATTCCATGTGGAAGTTAGGAGCCATTTCAGAAAAGACAGAAGGGCGGGGCACACGGGTGGCTCAGTTGGTTAAACGTCCGACTTTGGTTCAAGTCATGATCTCGTGGTTTGTGGGTTCGAGCCCCGCGTCGGGCTCTGTGCTGACAGCTTGGAGCCTGCTTCGGATTCTGTGTCTCCCTCTCTCTCTGCCCTTCCCCTGCTCATGCTCTGTCTCTCAATAATAAATAAACATTAAAAAAGATTAAAAAAAAGAAAAGAGAGAAGGGTGGTGACGCCCCCAGAAGTACAGAGGAGGGGACTGGGAGACACGGAAAGGGAACGCGGTAGTCAGAGAACGAAGGGCTTTCAGGGCGAGGTGTGCTTGGGAGGTGTGCTTCCTGTCCATTGGCGACCAGTACGCTGGCCCACACCCACAGTCTCACAGGTGCACCCCACCAGGGGCCACAGGAGAGCGTTTCAGTGGCCTGAGCTCCAGCCCCAAGGTCCCTTTACACATATAGTTTGGAGGCAAAACCACAAAACCATGAAAAACTGCTGGACCACACCCAGCAGCAAGCTGGGAAATACAACCGGATGCCCCCGCTCAGCTCCCGGGAGGAGGAGAGGGAGGGCACGCAGGGCCCCACCAAGAGCGCTCTATTAATACGTGGAGGGTCCTGATGGGCCTGTCCTCCACAAAAAATGTCCCACTCACCCTGAGATGCCATGTGTCTAGAATTAAACGCATGTGCTCCTTGAAAGGCTTCAGTTTCCCACAAACCAGTCTGTTGCTAAACTCCTTCCTTTCCTCGGTGACCACACTAGTCCCATCACTGGTGCAAAACCAGGCAGCTCCTCCATACCCTCTCTGCCGCCCACCACACACTGCCCTCTGCGTTCAGGGGCCACGTCCTCTCCCTTCCCTTCCCAGGGATGCCACTCCGGTCCAAACCTCTCGGCACCTCACAGCCCCTTAGTTTGAGCCTCCCCCAAAGTCAACCCTGCACGAGCCAAGCTCTCAAAAGTACTTGATGACATGAATACTCACTCTCCCTCCCTCCCTTCACCTCCACACTAGCCCAAGTCCCCCCGTGATCTAGCCCAGATGACAGCAACCTAGACTTTTTTCTCATGGCAAGTGTGAGTGTGTGTACGTGCGTGCGTGTGCGTGTGTGTGTGTGTGTCTGCTCATCTCCCCAAGAACCTACAAGCCTGCTTCTCAGGGCAGGGGCTGGACCTTACTCACAGCTGTGAGTCCAACAACTAGAAGAGTCGGGCCAGAATAGCACTGGACACTGAGGAAGCTCACTAGCTCCTCAGGCCTTGACGGCTTCATCACTGGGCCTCGCACAGAGAACCCTCCCCAAACTAGCTTCCACCCAGTCTCCTGTTCTGCTCTTCCTTAGCATGAACCAGCCTCCAGCCAAGTCCGCCATTCCTGGCTTCCACATACTCTTGCCTCTGCATCTCTGTTCAACTGTCCACTTTTCTGGGGTGTTCTCCCTCCTGACAACCCAGCCCGGGGGGTGGGGGGTCCCAGTGCTGGCTGAACACGAGAATCACCTGGGATGCTTTCCAAACTCCTGATGCCTGAAGCACACACAGAGCAGTTAAAATCAAACTCTCTCGGAGTGGAACCAGGCCATCAGTGTTTCCAATGTTTAGGCAACATGGAGAACCCCTGACCTAGCCCAAGCCTACCAACCCCTCAGTGTCCAGCAGATGCCCTCCTCCCCCAGGAAGCCTTTTCTGACTCAACTAGCACGCCCTGTACCTAAAGAAACGGCATTCACAGTTACATTCCAGGTCTCAACTTCACTGTCAAGTCCCTGAGAAGGCGAGATATCGATGCTGTTATCTCCATCACAGTGGCTTACACACGGGTAACAGTAAACAGTGACTGAAAGAGGGTGTCCACAAGGAACAACCTGACTGGTTTGAGTGGCACCTCCTTCTACTCCTACTGCCCACCTTCTGCTGATGGTCAGTGACACACTCAGAACACACACACTAATAGGTATTAAATTCCCTGCATTTACTTCCAAACTGATTAAAGTATCTATAAAAACACAGGATAAGCTAAATTATTTTGGTAAGGAAGAACATTTTCATAGATATCCATTTAAATCAACTTCATTCTTCATGTCCAAAGAGCATGAGAATAGATCAATGTTTTTTTCTTTTTATAATTTAATTTTAATTTCAGAGAGAGCATGTGAGCCAGGGAGAGGGTCACAGAGAGAGAGAGAGAGAATATATCAATCTTAAGCAGGCTCCAGCCATCTCAGAGCCCAAAGAGGGCTCAATCCCATGACCCTGAGATCATGACCTGAGCCAAAAACAAGAGTTGGACGATCGACTGACTGCACCACCCAGGTGCCCCAATAGCATAAATGTTTTGCTGCAAAATATGAAAGACCGTATGTCTCCTTTTTGAGCAGAACGAACAGAGAATAAATACCGTTTCAGGAGGTGCTGGGGGATGACTCAGAGCCAGGCTCGAGAATCTAATGCAAGTGCAAGCAGCCACAGCCAAGGAGATCAGACTCCATGCTAACAAACTCGTGCTCAAGAAACAGACAGCTTCATGAGGGTCCAACACCGGTTGGAGCAGAGGGAAATGGACCAAGCCCTAAATGTGATCTAAAAGTGCTTAACAGCATTGACCAGGAGAAGCAAGAACAGATATCGAAGGGAGGCAGGAAAAAAAGCTGATTTTTCTCCAGAGCTCCAGATGTCTTTATCGCTGCCTAATGACAATTACACTCAACCAATTAAGACGCCACTATGACAGTTGCATTGTCGGTAAGCCTTTGGACCCCAATGTTGATGGCTCTCTAATTAGTGTCTGTGCAAAGTACAACTGCAACTAATATATTAGCTGATGTAAGAGCACTAAAGAAAAACTGAAGGAGAAAGAAGGCTTTTCAAAATAAGGGAGGATGTCCCAGCCCATGGCACGGACCAGTGACACTGTATGCTCTCTCAATCTCTTTTACGCTTGGCAAGGTTACCTCCAAATAAATAGGTCAGAGACCACAGCCGATTTTTTGTTGAAAGAATGGGAATAGAGCCTCTCTCAAGCTCCACTCGCCAGAGCAATTGCCAATTTTCGATGATTTACCACCGAAGAGCTTCCATTAACTAGTAAGTTTCCACCAAACGGACTACTCATTTGGACTAAGAGACCCGAAGGAAAAGAAGAAATGCTGTGCAGTCAAAAAAAAAACAAACAACAACCCAACTTTAGCCTTTCTTCTTGTATAAATATCCAAAGGGGGGGGGCAGCAGAGAGGAAAGGGGGTGTTTACACTGCTTCCAGGTGCCTGTACTTATTTGCTAAAAACACTTTTTCCCCCAGGCTCTTCATGACAAAGGGGGGGGGGGGTCGTTTTGATTTAAGAATGCTGTAAGTAAGGTTAAGTGACTCACCCAAGGTCACAAAAAACATTTTAGTGGCACAGCTGGGATCAAAACAGGTCCCCAGGCTATTCTCCGACTGCTGCTTAGCCAACGAGCCAGGCTGCCTCCTCACAGGACAGTGTCTTCAAACAAATACGGCTTTCCAGAACCATCCCCACTCAAGTGCAACATATGTCCTTTATCGTTTTCAGTATTGGGACTCAGGCTTGCAGGATACAGCTCCTGAACCTAAGCCACCAATGCCACCACCATCTCTAACCGGAAGGGAGGCAGCCAACAAAAAGACTCCCTGTGCTGGCAAGGAGCGTGAGGCCGGGTGGGCGCAGTGGAGCCTCCCACACACGCTCCACGGGGGACGTGGGAGGACGTACAGAACGGCTGACAGAACCGCACCCTCGACAGAGCCACACGCATACAACCATCCCCAAAGCGAAGTCACGGTTCTCTTCTGGTCAATACTCGTGGCAGCCAAAAGGAGCCTTGCTACGAGGCCTCAGGCCAGGAATGCAAATGTTTGCATTTGTGTGTCAAATCCGGGAAGCTGGTAGCGGCTGCCTACAGCCCGGTGTGGAGAAGGATCCTGAAGCTGAACGCCATCACAAATGCTGCGATGGATGACTAATGCCCACCGCAGGTGTGGGACTGAGGAGTGGCAGCACGTAGGGAACTCATTCGCATCCCTGCCTCAGACAAAACTCTACCCGCCAGCTCCCACTCATCCTTCCAGACTCGGCTGAGAAGTCACGTCCCAGCAGAAAGCCGGCCTGACTCCAGGCCCGGACGAGGTGCCTCTCCCCAGTGTACTGTGGCCGGCGCCCTGCTCTCGGCCTCCCCTCACGTCTCCCTGGTTGTTCTGTGGCCGCCTGGGCCGTGTCCCTTGCCAGCCGGGGAGCAAGGGAGGTGTCTAGAGTATTCATACGTGCTTAGTAAATGTTGAATGAATCAATCTACCGACTTAAACTCAGAAGGTAGAAGTGGTTTAAAGCCTACAAAGCAATTTGGCAGAGGTCCCACATTTCAGGAAACATTTTTTCCCTTAACCTGTAGAAGCTTTAAGGACTATTCTCATGCCTCATAGTTTATTTAGTAATAACCAAAGAGTACAAATCAATGAGATCAAGAGTATTTACTGTTTTCTATGAAACATGACTGTATTGGATTATGCAATTAACAAAATGAACTCAATCCCACAGTGCAGTCTTTCCGTGGAAAAGCACTACTGTAGACATCAAGTGCAGCTTAAGACGCATCAATTGAAAAATAATGAACATCTTAATGGACCTTACGAGATACATGCTCTACACACTTAAAACTGTTTTCCATACATCTTGGTTAATCACAATCAATAGAGTCAGAGTCAATGATGGTTATGCAGAGTTATTGTAGCTGTGGCCCTTCCCATTATTCCTTGGAGAACCAGAGATGGATAAATGCAGTCATGAGTTCACCAGTATTTATTAAGGATATTCTGGAGCTCCTTCATTAAGGATATAATAAATGTAATGCTCTTCTCCAGTCTCTTATCAATACCTTACCTCAGACTTATTTACCAGAAGAGCATGTATACCTCACAGCAGAAAATAAATAAATTTAGAAGTATTTTTAAAAAAGAGGTCCCTAACGGATAATGATCGAATTCCTTATGGGAAACAGTCCAATGTCATAATGAGTCGCAGCACAAAATCTATGTAAACCAAGGTTGAAAGGAAAACTGTAAAGAGAAAAAGTTCCTTAAGAAGGAGAAAGATAAAAAGCATGTCCTTACTAAGTATAAGCGAGGGGACATTTATCTAACACACCTTTATCACCGGTCTCTACTTACAAAGCATGTTATCTCAAAAGTCTCAAAGCAATCCACAGGTATTACCTGTTTTTTATACATTCACTTGAAGCTAGCCGAGTATTAAATCCCGTCTTTGTCGTCTTTAGCTCCTGGGTAGAATATATTTTTAAAATGGGGCACACACACGATTTCAGAGGAAAGCCATTTGTGGTATGGTACATGGTCAACCAAAGGGCACTTTTTTAATTACTGGGAAAAAGTGGAGGAAGAGGGCCTAAAAGCAGGGTATTTCAAGTTCCCTTAGATGTGGGACTGCATTTGAATCACTATCTTCCTGTAGTTCTTAATTAGAAATAATGAGACAATTGCACTGCAAGTGCAAACTGCACCAGACAGTCAGACGTTCTATTTTACATATAGAAACTGGAAGCTCAAAGCTCAGCTTCCCCCCCCCCCCCCGCAGAAGCCTGGAAGCCCTGGTGTCCGGGTCATGCGGACATACGGAGCTACTAAAGGCAGAAGCCGGAGCCACAGCCACAAGTCACTTGGCTACTACAGACAGGTGCCGGCACTCTGGTCACACGTCTGCTCGGGCACTCTGGCCTCACAGGGAACAGGGGTGGATGAAAACGAGACCTCAGGGGACAACAACATCTTCAGGGAAGGAAGAGTGCTGGCATTTTGCCACGCCAAATGCTAGTTCGCCCCTCCCACCACTCTTGGCAGAGGCACCGATCGCGGATCACGGATCAGAGACACTGAGGCGCCGTCACCGTTCCTTCCAGTACGGACAGAGACCGTACGCTAAAAAGACAGATCACATCAGCAGAGGACAGGGCAGGAAAACACTAAGGAGTGTTGAGAAAAACCGCGACACAGAGAGGGGGCTTCATATCGGTTCAACCAAACGGGGAGGAAAAGGTCCTCGAACAGGGATGGGGAAGCATGCTCTTCGGCAAACCGCAACGCTTCTGGCTTGCGAATCGTGAGTAACAGTGAGGAGGGAGTTTGTTTCAAGACACCACCGTACACCCGGGCATCTGACAAAAGCGTCTGGGGAGCTAACAGCCTCATGGGGGGCGGCGCACAAGGCCCCCGGCGAGCCCCAGGCTGACGGTGTCCTGCGCGTCGTTCCTGGGGTTCTCTCCTTCACTAGGTGGCGGTAGAGCCAATCTCCTTCTGGCCCATCACACCTAGACCTACAGCTCAGGTTTACAACGGGGCCTCTCTCAACTCGTGAGGTCCTCTGTTTTCAACGCTCTTCCCTTCCAGAGTGCAACTGGGGACACGAAGAACAGTGGAAGCATCACAAAACAGGCCAGGGATGTTCCCCTAGGCTCATCTCTGATCCGCAGAACTTGAGAAACATTTTAAAATTCCCAGAGCTGTCATCACCAAAAGAAACACAAAGACCACACTTCCTAATCGCAGATAATCCACAAACCGTCCAGATCACATCTCTTCTTCTAAATACAAGGGAAAGCACACACGAAACCTCAGTTTCAGGAGTCGTACCCCATCCCCATCACAGAGGAAACACAGCCGGAGGATGAACTCGGACAGACAGGTGGTTTACTGCGTGGAGATTGCTGGCTTCTGAACACAAATTTCTCCTCAGGTTAAAGAAATGGGTGGGGCGCCTGGGTTAAGCATCCGACTTCGGCTCAGGTCATGATCTCGCAGTTCGGAGTTCAAGCCCCGCGTCGGGCTCTGTGCTGAGAGCCTGGAGCCTGCCTCAGAGTCTGTGTCTCCCTCTCTCTCTGCGCCCCACCCCCACCCCGCCCTGCTCACACTCTGTCTCTCTCTCAAAAATAAACATTTTTTAAAAATTTATTAAAAAAAAAAGAAACAAGTTTTAGCTGGAAGAGCAAGGTATAGGTTGTGTCTGACTAACTCAGTCACAGGTGAAGGAACTTCTACTTTTCCAATCAGCAAAGAAAACAACGGCCGCAGGTGCTTTCCGGGATGCTGCACACCACTGCTAAGCGGCCAAAGAAGACCACAGAAAGGCAAGAAGGGCGGCGACAGGAGCCCGGGCAGTAAGGTACGGAAGATGCGGTCAGGAAGCACAGAAAGCACAGGGTCCCAGAAGCAGGGAGTTTTCATTCCGTACACTTTCCTCCAAGGTTCTCGGGTGCCGGGCCCGGTGTAAGGCTCTGAGGGTCCACACGCACTCGATGCACCACCTCCAGCACGTTAAGAGGGATACAGCCAACAAGACCCAACACGGCCACCACACGGGAGGGGATGGGCCAAGAAAAGACCGCCGGCGACCTGTGACAGCATGTGGCTCGGTGGAAGGGCAGGGATGAAGCCATGCTGCAGGAAGTTAAGACGTGAACGTGTCTGCTCGTTACTTATGCACAGACACAAACGAGGGAGGTGTATTCAGGAGGGCAGGCTTGAGGGACGGTTTGGAGACTTCAAAGCAAAAAATTAGACTGGAAAGAAGTTGAGGGTCATCGGGGCATTTCAAAAGTAGTTTCTTGGGGCACCTGGGTGGCTCAGTCGGTTACACGTCCCACTCTCGGTTTTGGCTCAGGTTATGATCTCGCAGTTTCATGGGTTCGAGCCCTTGAGCCGCTGGCGCAGAGCCGGCTTGGGATTCTCTCTCCCTCTCTCTCTGCCCCTCCCCCGCTCGCACAGTCTCAGTCTCTATTCAATAAAAAAAATACAAAAAATATTTTAAAAATAATAATTTCTTAATCTGGAAAATGTGAAAATTTATTCCTCTAAATCCACCAATTCCACAAATGGGACTCTAGCCTAGGAAAACGAGGCTAGGGACGTGTCATTCTTTATTCCACACGCTTCTGTGGAATTTAAAGGCTCTTAATAAGCACGTGTTTTATAATTTTTAAACAAGATTGGTAGTACGGGCCATCATAGTAGCAAATGAGGACTCGAGAAGGGAGCCCTGGCGCCCGGCTCTCCACGTGGACACTGCAGACGAACGGCAGAGCGGCCGTGCACGCACACGCCAGTCCCGGCTCGCCACACCCCTCAGCCTCGGTCAGCCACACAAAACGAGCGTGCTTTGAAACAGTTTCCTCGACAGCTCCTTCCAGGTTTAAAACTACATGATTCCAAGTTTCTTGAAAAGGCTAAGAAATCAAACAACAGACCAGAGAAATTAGGGATTTCTCCAGTTTACCATGTAACATGCGGTATAAGGTGGGATGGGGGTCCGTATATTAAATTGTAGTACTTCTTTCGGACAAAATGATGTACAAGCACTGTGGGGCAGTTAATCAAATATCACATGCCACCCCTAGTTTTAAAAAGGATGCTTACAGGGACACCTGGGTGGCTTAGTCATTTAAGTGTCCGACTCCTGGTTTTGGCTCAGGTCATGACCTCATGGTATGTAAGTTCGAGCACCACGACGGGTTTTGACGGGTTTTGCGTTGACAGTGTGGAGCCTGCTTGGAATTCTCTCTCTCTCCCTCTCTGCCTCACCCTGCTCTCAAATAAACTAAAAAAAAAAAAATTCTTACAAATTAACTGCACAGAAAATACAAGGCTGTGAATTATTTCAAAGAAAAGCCACAGCAGAAAACAAAAATGTCAAGGCAAAGCTGTGCTAGAAGCTGCAGACAGTCACTTCCCCAGGAGTCAGGAGGTGGGCAGATATTGGGGTGGGGTTAATAGGCCAGGGGGCTAGAGATGCCCATGGGAGGAGACAAGGCTTGAGTTGGGCCTTAAAGAATGGGGACTGGGTTCTTTTTACGGTGATGAAAATGTTCTGGATGAGACAGTGGCAGAAGGTTACACAGCCTTGTGAATATACTAGAAATTACTGACTTCTGCAACCTAAAAGGGTACATCTTATGGTGTATGATTTATATCTCAATGTTAAAAAATAAAGAAGACATGGCCAGAGGCAACTGAGGCACCGTGGGAAAAGCCAAAGTTACCCTCAGGAGAGTAATCAGGAGAAAGGTAGGTTGGAAACCAATTTCAAAGGGCTCAGAACATCAGGAAAAGGTAACTTGAAATTACCATCTGTGAGATAGTAAGGGAAGCGAAGACTCATGGAAAAAAGAGCAAAAGACCAAAAGCCCTAAGAATAACATCTGCCTACTGTGCTGGAAGACAAGTCTGAGGGAGGAGGCGTCGGCCAGGTCCTGCTCATTTGAGGTCTGGGTCTCGGGCGGGTTTGAGTGAAAGAGTATTTGAAGGTTACTCTGGTTCTGAGTGAGGCAGAGCGAGGCAGACCCAAGGCTGCAAGGCTAATTGCAATGCAAATTACTCTAGGCCTTAGCAATGTGACTCCAAAGCAGGAACTTTTACACAGAGGCTTGAAAACGACGGGAAGAAGCAAGAGGTTTCGTTAACAGCCCTTGCTGTCTACTATATGAAACAAACTTAACAGATTTCGGTTTAGCTGTAGGTGCACAAAACTTAAGCCCCCGAACAAATTCTGCCTATGATCAAAGGGAGAGAAAGGAAAAGAAGCAAAATCAGAGAAACACAGGCTAAGGACGGGGGAAAGAGATGGCGAAGTGGCGTCTCTGCAGGCAAGTCCTTGGAGATGCACAGGCTGCACAAAGCCGGGCGAATACGACATTGATTGGGAATGAGGTAACCACAAACACCGCTGTCTCAAATGAAAAGGGATCCAAGATCCGACCCAGAAAACAAGCATCGTAACCACCAGATAAAATTTTAATGATAAACACAAGATGCTCTACGCACAAGCAAGACCAAAGTACCCAATGCCAGGTCGTAAACGCAAGGTTCTCTTAGGAAGAGGAGTCGGGAGAAGCCTCTCTGACCCACAGGTCCTGCTTCATCCTATCGACCCACCAAACTCTGCCACTGCTTTGCGTTGCACTGGCATCATCTGTAACGTGGAGAAGCCCTCAGGGGAACGGACAGGCAGGAAAGAAAGGGCTGGCCTCTGGACTCGTGGCCAGCCTGCCCTTGTGAGGTCCATGTCCAGATCAATTCACACTTGGCTTCTGAGATTAAAGTCCCCTTTAGCCATAATTTCTTCTATGACTCTCATTCCAAACTCAATATTCTGTCCTCAAAGGCCTCCTGACACACCAGGAGACCCCTTTAAGCTAGAAGGACAGAGGTCCTTTCCAAGTTACCATGGAGTCTTAGAATTTGTGGGCAGAAAGGACCATATGGAGCATGAGCTCTTAGGCCCACATTTTAGCAACGAGAGACAGAAGCCAAAAGCCACACTTCCGTATTTGTGGTCCACTCATCTTTCTAAAAACAGTAGTTCTATGGCATTTACAGCAAGGGCATTAACCTCTAAATTGTGGCCAGCAAAACAAAGGCTAAGGAAAAGTGTTCCTCCTGAGCAGATCTTGTTTAAAGCAAACATACTTTTTTTAGGCCCCGCAGATCATGGAACATTTACCTGTTTGGAGTTTCAACTCAAATGGTGTCCTTCGAGGAATGCTTAAGGATCGAGTCTTCTTGGGGCACCTGGGTGGCTCAGTCAGTTAAGCGTTTGACTTTGGCTCAGGTCATGATCTCACAGTTTGTGAGTTCAAGCACCACATCTGGCTTTCTGCTGACAGCTCAGAGCCTGGAGCCTGCTCTGGACTTTGTGTCTCCCTTGGTCTCTGCCCCTCCCCTGCTTGCCCCCTATCTTTCAAAAGTAAATAAATAAATAAACATTAAGAATGGGAAAAAAAAAAAAAAAGGAAAGCATCCTCTTTATTTTATTTATTTATTTATTTTTTAATTTTTTTTTCAACGTTTTTTATTTATTTTGGGGACAGAGAGAGACAGAGCATGAATGGGGGAGGGGCAGAGGGAGAGGGAGACACAGAATCGGAAACAGGCTCCAGGCTCCGAGCCATCAGCCCAGAGCCTGACGTGGGGCTCGAACTCACAGACCGCGAGATCGTGACCTGGCTGAAGTCGGACCCTTAACCGACTGCGCCATCCAGGCGCCCCGAAAGCGTCCTCTTTAAAGAAAACGACTACCTACTACCAAGCTGTTCAGGCCAAGGTTTGTTTTTGGTTTCCTCCAAGTAGAAACCTCTCCTAGGGGACTCACCCCAAATCTAATCCAGACTCAGGGTTTTAAGTATTCTGGTCTCCACTTCAAATGTTAAGTATACAATTTGAGACTGTAATTCAAGACGGCTTTTTTTTTAATGTTTATTCATTTTTTCCTGAAAATTTGTTAGTTTTTAAATATAATGTATTGTCAAATTGGCTTACATACAACACCCAGTGCTCATCCCAACAAGTGCCCTCCTCCATGCCCATCACCCACTTTCCCCTCTCCCCCAACCCCCATCAACCCTCAGTTTGTTCTCTGTATTTAAGAGTCTCCGATGGTTTGCCTCCCTCCCTCTCTGTAACTATTTTTTTCCCCTTCCCCTCCCCCATGGTCTTCTGTTAAGCTTCTCAAGATCCACGTACGAGTGAAAAACATGAGATCTGTCAAGATTGCTTCTCAATCCAAAGATGAAATAGGTCTCCTCACTGTACATTAAAGAAATACACAAACTGTTTCACATTTCTATAGTCAAACAGGAAGAATTCACGAAAGGGGTTTTTGGGACAGAAGCCACTGGAATTTACAGAAGCTAAAATTCAATTTCTTCGTGATGGAGATAACTAAAAAGCCTATTTCAGGACAAGTTAAGCAGCAGATACACACTGTGTGGCGGGGCAGGAAGATTATGTGTGGCCTCGGCCCTTCCCCCTAACGGCCTCAGAACAAGAGTAAGAGTGGGCTCTGTTTGTGCCAACACGTATCATTCTTGCTTGACTTTTTTATGTCTTCATAAAATACTGACGGTTTGCCTTAATGAAAATCTAACCTAACACACCACAAGAGTGATTTAAAAGCCAGGAAAGACACATGGAGACAAATGGACTGTAGCTCTAGGCTACACCGCGCGCTTCTCACCACCAACTTCAGACTCCGATCCCGGACGGCAGAATCATGGAGAGTGTCCGTCTCAAACCCGGGCTGAGGCGGGAAGGTACACGCTCTCAGGGGAAGATCGCGGCACTGGGACTCAGAGGGTGGCGCGTGAGAAACGAAAGACCTTAAGATGAAGAGTTAATTACTATGTGAAAAAAGGTTTTTGCTTACCCGGCAATGACAACGCCGTCATGGGAATGCACGTCACACAAAACCGCATCGGGAACGTGCTCCAGTTCGCTCACGGCACCTTTGCGATTCTGCATAAGGAGAAGGGGGATGCAGTTGGTCGTACTCTCGGGACACCCCGACGGCAGCACTCCGCGCTCAGCTACGCTCCACGGCCGTGTCTTACCACGGGTATTGTGCTCAAAGTCACCGGGGCGTTCCAAAGGACCACGAGGACAGCTAATCTGCTAAGGTATTAACATTTACGAGTTACCCCACACAAGAAGACCGTGAACCCGGGGGCACGGCCATGGGAGACGCTGCTCCCGCGCTCAGGGGGGTTACAGGCTAGAAAGGCAAGGTGTGCGCTCCACTAGGCTGGCGGGGGCACGTATCTGAAGAAACACAAAGTCTGTTTCGAAAGCGCAGTTCCAAGGACAGAAGGTATTTAAGGGTGTTTTACGTGCCAACAGCCCTTACGAACACTCAGAGGATACGATGAGAGAGTACACACAGAGACAAAAGTCAGTATGGGGAAAGGAAGAAGACCACAAGGTCAGAGGTTCGTGGAATTGGTATTTTTAAAGGGAACCCTAAAGCCCAGGACACGTGTGGTTCCTGAGACTAGGCGGCAGGTAGCAGATGGGTTTTCCACCATATGGACTCTGCTGACTTTTGAGTCACTTGTACAAAGATCATCATGCCGGCCACAGGCCAGGCTGTACGGGAGGAGCATTAAACAGTCATCCTCGCCACTACCCTATGAGCGGGCTACCATCAGCCCCCACTTTAGAGAGGGGAAAACGGGAGCATCCGAAGGAAAGCAACTTGCTCTAACACCACCTTTCATGTTTCGATGGAGCTTTCTCTCCAGAATCACAGTAAGAATCCCACCATCACAGTCAGGGCAGGATTCCCCATTTCACATTTCACTTTCGTAGTCCTCACTGTTAACAGGGCCAGGAAAGGGGCTGAGCCATCTGACTCCAGTCCACTAACTCATTTATCAAGCGCTAACCAAACAAATGGCTTTATACTTGCTAAAGACAACTAGACGTTCCAGTCAACTGTATGTGACTTGCAGCGGTTATGGAGGGCCAGATGCCTGGAGGCAGGGCTCCGGACACCTTCACTGCTGCCACCTCCAGCGGATGAGGAGGTACCTGCCTCCCTCTGGGGCTTTCTCCACCACCAAAGAGGAAGCAGAAAACTTAGCGGCTGCGCTCTCTCAGGGTCTGACGGCTCAGAATTCGAGCCGATGTACACAGACCATTGCAGCACCCACGTGCACAAGTCAAAATATCCCTCCTTCCCGGAGGGAAAGGCCCCAGTTCAAGCTAACTCACCAGCTCTCCTTCAATTCCAGCCCTTCCTGCCAGGCTCGGGCCCAGCTTGTCTAAGCAGCTCTGTCAAACCCTCACAGCTGCCTCTCACCGACTTCCCTCACGCAGGCCCAGCCAAGCACATGGGCAAGAAGGCTGGGTGGGGAGGGGTCTCCACATGAGGCTATCATCTGGTGAGCACACAGCTGCGGGGCCAGGGTGCTTTTTACTCAGAGGTGTCTTAACAGCCTATGAAAGGACACCTATGCTCGTTCCCCTTGGAAAGGCAGTTCTCAGCCGGGGGCCATTGTGCCCCCGCCCCAAGGGACATCTGACACGCCTGAAGCCATCTGTGGCTGTCACGACGTGGGGTAGGTGGAGGATGCTATTGGCACCCACTGGGTAGAGGTTAAGGAAGCTGCTCAACATGCTACCACGCACACAGGGCAGCCCCCACCAAAGGAGTTGTCTGGCCCCTAATGCGAGGTTGAGAAACACTGCTCCTATTCGCTTGACTAGAAACTGTGAGTTTACCCAGACCAAGAGCATCGGTCACTAATGAGGTTATGAGGTGACCGAGGACGGACCCGCACACAGGCAACGGGTCACCGTCAGTAATGAGCAAAAGCCTGTGATCTCAAAGTCCGTTAGGATCGACCTTTACAGGAGTGGAGGCAGTAGGTGTGGTTCCACCGCTGCCCTACGAGGGCGTCTCCAGCTACCAGGTAGGAAGGAGGGCCGCCACCGCACTGTGGTCTTGTCAGGCCTCGAACAGCTTTACGTAACGCCGTTCTTGACAGAGATTTCCTACAGAAACACAGCACCGTGCAAATTCTTAGCTGTGATCTAATATTTCTGTAGAGATTTTGAAGTGATAAATGCTATGGAAGCAAGCCAGTGGGTTATGTGAGGGGAGAGAAGACAGGACTCAGAGACATTTAACAACCTCCCTCGCAGTCCCTGGAAATCACATTTGCGGCACTGCTTTCGTATTCAGGTGGTGCTTTTGCTTTGTTGATGCGTTAGGGGTCAGGGTCGGTGAAAGTGAAAGGGGACTGCACTGAGCACGAGCCATCAGAGGGGAGGGGGCGGCACCCCAACCTCACCCCTCCTCTCCTAGACAACAGGATGCTCCCCAACAGCACGGTTGCAAAGGGGGGCAGATACCCTAACGGCGAGCAAAACGGGCAACGAACCACCGGCAGCCGACAGGATGCTCACCGCACTCCTCTTGGCTTTTGGCAGTTAGTTGGCCTCAGGCCGTAATCGGAGGGCCTGCGGGGTTAATCCGGGGCCTGGATTCCCGCGTCCTTGCCGGCTATTCTTCAGTACAGGTAACGAGATTGGCCACCGCCTACCTTCCAGTTGGTTCTTAACATGTGTTCCTTGGCTCGGCACTCTTGGAAGATGAGCTTCCAGCACGAGTAATCAGAGATGCTGCTCTCGGGAAGGTGCCCTTCCTGCCGGCACAGCCGGTACCAAAGCACTTCGTCTTCGGCAATCACCTTCCACGTCTTGCTCACCTAAAACGGCACAAGTGACACAAATGTCGAATCTGCAATTAGAGAAGCCCCTCGCCATCCAAAAATCAATCAACACCTTTATTATTACCCCGAGTTTATGGCAGTATAAAACGTCTCATTAACAAAACATTCTGAGGTGGAAAAGAAATACAAGCAAACGTTTCCAGTTTTATTTTTCGAGATTTCCAAACTGTTGTTCTATCATTTCATACCACATGTTAGATGCCTTGGTTAAATTATTATATAACATGTAAGGAAATTATTATATAACATGTAAGGAGAAAATACACAAATACATAAACAGCAAAAAATGTAAACTGCAACTGTACAGTTTTTCAGACCAGAATGTCTTCACTTTCCTTTTACCAATGGGCACTTGTGTTTCTTTCCTTTTCTTTCTTTTCTTTCTTTCTTTCTTTCTTTCTTTCTTTCTTTCTTTCTTTCTTTCTTTCTTTTTTATATTTCTTCTTATACAAGTGGAGACTGACTGTCTCTGAAATAAAAGGCTGTAAGAAAATCAATATCCATAACTCAACACTTCTGGTCATACGAGAAATTCAAATTTATATTATGTAGAAAAACTTAGACTTTAAGTGGATAGACTAAAAAAAAAATTTTACACAAAACTCAAGCTGTTCACCAGGACCATAACGTCTGATAGAGAGAAATTAATGTTCTGTCTGGACTGAATTTCAAATCCCAACAGTATCCAGAGGAAATGGCCATTTTTGCTATTAGTATTCTGTCCTCCAAACCTAACTCAGGGGACAAAGCAGTTACTTCTTCACAGGATACCGTACAAAGTTGTACAAAAGGTGGACTCTGTTGGCAAGATGAGAGAATGATCCAGCAAATCAACATGATCTTGAGTCTGTGGGGTCAAGTGCTTAACACTTGCCGCCCATCTAAAGGTTGAGACTCATTTCTAATAAAGTGAAGGTCATGGCCACTGGTTTACAGTAACCTGTGCTCCTGAACACTCCCTTGGGGCCACTTCAAGACGTAGAATACACAGACAGAAGAGAGAACACGAGACAAGGTAGGCGAGAGTGCACACAGCATGTGTCTCATTAGGATTCCTCGTTTGAAGAAGTACCAATAGGTAGTTCACTTTTAGGATGGCAGAATAAAGAACTCCAAAAATCTGCTCCTACATTCAAGCAACAATAATACTGCCAAAAGTTGTCAAAATCAACTTTTTCAGAACTCTGGAAATTAACTAAAGACTTTCAACATTCCGAGGAGCATTTATTCAAGAAAAATGTTTTCATCTTGGTAAGGGCAACTACCTCCATGTTGTTTTAACTTGCACTAATCCCATCCTCCTCTGCCGGCACCACAGGTAGCTCCACGGTAACCTTGAAAATCAACAGCCTCGCAACTATGGTAGCTGTGAAAACCAGCAGCCTGGAAGACACCAAAGGGGCCAGATGGCTTCACAGGTGCCCAAAATGCCATCCCCAGGGAATGGTCACCATTTGACCTGTATGACAGCCTGCTGGAAAGCTCTCTTCTGGAGACTTGTCTTTATCTGACCTGACTCAAAGCTTCCTCTGCCTTATCTCCAGTGCATTTGTCCCAAACAGTAAGGGAGAACTGTTTAAGGTTGTGGCTGCCTGAGGTACCATTACCACCCTGGGGCTACAAAGAGTTGACCTAAAACTTAAAAGGGAAACCTGGGGAATGGGATGTCCCTAAGGGGCTTTGAAAGGCTCCCACAGATTTCTGGGAGTCAGTGTCATGCACCTGTATAGGACTGTGTGTGCGCCCAGAAAAGGGATCAGAAGGCCCTGATCTCTCACTCTGGCTAAACTTGAAGCTTTGCACAGCATGATGTGAAGGCTAAAACAGAGTTGTGAACCGCTGGCACAATGAAAGCATGCCCCAACATACAGAAAGCAACTCAGCAAAAGATGGGAGATTTATTGCTTCAACATATTTAAGGAAACCTCTGTCCAATCACGAACCACTCAGCTAAATGAGCAGAGATTTCAGTGGTCACACATGATAAAAAATACAAACCAGGGTATTAGTCCAGAAAAGTCACTAAAAAATAGCAGCAATAACAAACAACAAAAACTAACTCTCCAGAAGAGAGTGAATCACATTTTAAAGGAGTTGTCACGTTTTAAAAGTCAATTTTTTAAACACAAAATGTAGACACATGCAAAGAAACAGTAAAGAATGAGCCATATGTGGAAAGAAAAAGCAGCCTGAGCAAGTCCAGACTTTGGACTTATTAAACTAAGACTTTAAGTCAGCTATTATAAATATGTTCAAAACACTAAAGGAGAGCATGTCTAGAAAAATAAAAGTTATAAGCACAATATTTCACCAAGTAGAAAACAGTGATAAAGAAACTTTAAAAAAACACAAGTTTTAAAGTCAAAAAGCACAGTAACTGAAATAAAAAATTCGATAGAGGGGCTCAACGGATTTGAGCTAACAGAATAATCAGCAAACTCAAGGTCAATTAAGATTATCCAGTCTAGGGGCGTCTGGGTGGCTTAGTTGGTTGGGTGTCCAACTTCGGCTCAGATTATGATCTCGTGGTTCAGGAGTTCAAGCCCTGCATTGGACTCTCTGTTGTCAGCACAGAGCCTGCTTCGGTTCCTCTGTCCCCCCTCTCTCTCTGCCCCTCGTCGGCTCGTTCTGTCTCTCTCCCTCCCCCTCTCCCCCCCCTTTCGGAATAAATAAACTTAAAAAAAAGATTATCCAGTCTAAGGAAAAAAAAAAAAAAAGGACAAAAGAACCCCCCTTCCCAAAATTAACAAAATTAACAGAACCTCAGAGACCTACTGGATACCATCCAAGTGGATCAACAAAGGCATTATCGGAGTCCTATAAGGGAAGGAGAAAGGGGTAGAAGGAACATCTGAAGAAATAATGGCTAGAAACTTTCCAAACATGATGAAAAACATTGATCCACACACTAAAGCAGCTCACTGAACTCCATGAAGGATAAACTCAAAGAGATGCACACCTAAACACATCATAGTCAAATTGTTGAAAACTGAAAAGCAACAAAAGAAAAGACACATTGTGTGTTCTTCTCATTAAAAATTAGGGAGGTCAGAAAGCAGTCGGCTGGCATATTCAAAGTGCTAAAGGAAGAGACCGCCAACCAGTAACTGCATCTAGCGAAACTACCCCCCAAAATAAGAGAGAAATTATTCCAAGATAAATAAAAATAAGATAATTCATCACTAGTAGACCTACTTGTCCTACAAGAAACACCAAGGGAGTCCTTTAGGCTAAATACAAGGACACCAGACAGGAACTCAACCCACATAAATAAAGAAAGTAAACCAGTAAAGGTCATTACAAGGGTAAATATAAAAGACAGTATAAATACAGTTTTGCTTGCAATGCTTTTCTTTTATCTAATTAAAAAGATAACTGCCTAAAGTAAAACAATAAAGACATAATTTGTATGAAATAATAGTTAAAGAAGGGAGAAGGAATGAAGTTATATTGTAGCAGTTTTGCTATACTATTGAAAGTAAGTTGGCATTAATACAAACTAGATTATTTTAAGACGTCAGTTGTAATCCCTGGGCAATCATTAAGAAAAAAAACTTTAAAAAGAGTAGCAAAAGATAAAAGGAATTAAAATGTATGCTAGAAAAAGGTCTACTTAAACACAAAAGGAGGCAGTAATGAAGATAAAGAGGAACTAAAATGACATAAGACATACAGAAAACAAATAGCAAAATGGCAGATATAAATGCTTCCTTATCAATAATTATATTAAATGGAAATGGACTAAGCACTCCAAGCAAAAGACAGAGATTGGTGGTATAAATAAACATGACCTAAGGATATGCTGACTACAAGATAACTACATACTTTTTTTTTTTTTAAAGTAGGCTTCACTCCCAGTGTGGGGCTTGAACTCACAGCCCTGAGATCAAGACCTGAGCTGAGATCAAGAGTCGGACACTTAACTGACTGAGCTGCCCAGATGTCCCCATACATTTTTTTTAACTAAACTCTGCACCCAACGTGGGGCTCAAACTCACAACCCCGAGCTCAAGAGTCACATGCTCTACAATGGAGACAACCAGGTGCCCTGAGACACACACACTTTAGATCCACACACACAAACAGTAAAAGGATAGAAAAAGGTATAACTTGTAAGCAGTACCTGAAAGAGAGCTAGAGTGCATATACCAATACCACTTAAAATAACTTTTAAGACAAAAATGATTACTAGAGACAAAAGATATTTTTATAATGAGGGTCAATCCATCACAAAAACCTAACAATTGTAAACATATATTCCTAACAACAAAGCCCCCAAACACAAGCAAAAAAATGAAAAAACTGAAGAAATGGATAATCGGACTCCAATACCCACTTTCGATAAAAGATAGAATAAGTAGAATATCTATCAACAAGAAAATAGAAGAACCCAACACTATAAACCAACTAGACATAAGAGACATCCATGGGACACTCTACTCAACAACAATTTGAGCATTATTCTCAAGTGCAATGGAACACTCTACAGGATAGACCATATACTAGGCTATAAAACAAATCTCAATAAATTCAAAAGAACCAAAATTATACAAAGTATGTTCTCTGACCACAGTGGAGTGAAAATCAGAAATTGATAAAAGGAGGAAATATGGGAAATTCACAAATGTGTGGAAATTAAACAACACACTAACAAATGTTAACATGCTAAACAACCAATGTGTCAAAGAAGAAACTGCAGAAGAAACTAGAAAATACTCTGCAGTGAGTGAAAATAACAGAACGTTCAAAACTTATGAGGCACAGTGAAGGCAGTGCTTAGAGAAAAATTTATAGCTATAAATTCCCATATTTTAAAAAATCTAAAATCTATAACCTAGCCTTCCAGAGGCTAGGTTAGAGAAAAAGAAAACTAAACCCAAGAAGAAAATAAAAATTACAACAGAAACGGGGCGCCTGGGTGGCTCAGTTCGTTGAGCATCCGACTTCAGCTCCGAGCATGATCTCACGGTTCAGGAGTTTGAGCCCCACATCGGGCTCGCTGCTGTCAGCACAAAACCTGCTTTGGATCCTGTGCTCTGTCCCCTTCTCTCTCTGCCCCTCCCGGCTTGTGCTCACTCTCTCAAAAATAAACGTTAAAAAAAATTTACACACACACAAATTACAACAGAAATAAGTGAAACAAAAAGAAAATGAAGTAAAAACTGGTTACTTGCAAAGATCACCAAAATTTACAAACCTTTAGCTAGACTGACCAAATGGGGGCGTGGGTGTGTAGAAGGCTCAAATTCCTAAACCCAAGGAGAGGGGCCATCACTATCGACAACCACAAAAACAAAAAGCATTACAAAGGGACACTATGAACAATTTATATGCCAAAACTAGGTGATTATAGGCAAATGCTTAGAAAAAGACACGAAGTACTGAAGTTAACTCGAGAGGATGGAAAATCTGCATAGACTTACAAGAGGTTACATTAGTGATTAAAACAACAACAACAACTTAGCACAAAGCAAAGTCCAAGCCTAGATGACATCACTGGTAAATTCTAAATGTTTGAAAAGAATTTTAAAAATGGTTAAAACTAAGTTAAAAGAACTTTTAAAAGAATTAACTCTTACCAAATGTTTTAAAAGATTAATGAATTAACCAATCATTCACAAATTCTTCCAAAAACAAAACAAAAGAGGAGGGAACACTTCCCAACACCTTCTACGAGGCTAGTATTTCTCTGATATCCAAACCAGACAAAGACCTCACAAGAAAACTACAAACCAATAATTCCTGATGTGATGAACATACGTAAAAATCTTCAACAAAACCCCAGCAATCTGAATCCAGCTATGTACAACAAAGGTAGTACGTCATAACCCTGTGCGATTTGTCTCAGGGATGCAGAGTCAGTTTAACACACAAATATCAAGGTGATATCCTGGTACTAGGGTCAAGGACAAAAACCACATGCAGTTCTCAGATTAACAAACACTTTAAAATTAAAGGGAATTCATTATATTCAAAATAAATCTGTACTATACAAAAGAGTTCCTTTACATAATGATGTCCCTAAAGAGCCCTAAAGTGATAGGGATATAAATACAAATTTGATCAACTTTTTAGGAAGGCGCTCAAGGTCACCTGTATTATCCAAGGAGCAGCAAGATATAATAGAAAACCAGTTACACTTGGGGTGAAAAAACCCCAAACCTCAGATTCTTGTGTCCAGTCTTTCACTAACTAGCTGCGGGACTGTGACAAGGTCACGACGCTTTTCCGCACCGCTTTCCTCCTCAGTGGTCGGGAGGAATCCGACACCTTAAAATGTCTCTTACAACACTAAACTATGACCTTGGGGCCTTGGTTTTCTCATCCTCCAAATGTGAGCCACCATATCCCACCACCCACAGAGCTGTTATGCATCTCAAAGGGTTCAAGTGTTGTGCAAGTGTAATTCTTTACACACAGGTCACACACTAAGTAGGTCACCACCGATAACACTACAGGATACAGCTCCTTATTGTAAACTTACACTGCTCCAGTTACTTTAAAGAAGCCATTAGCTTTTTATTTTTACAAATAACTTTTATTAAATCTAAATTTTTTTTTTAACGTTTATTTATTTTTGAGACAGAGAGAGACAGAGCATGAATGGGGGAGGGTCAGAGAGAGAGGGAGACACAGAATCTGAAACAGGCTCCAGGCTCTGAGCTGTCAGCACAGAGCCCGACGCGGGGCTCGAACTCACGGACCGCAAGATCATGACCTGAGCTGAAGTCGGCTGCTCAACCGACTGAGCCACCCAGGCGCCCCAACTTTTATTAAATCTATAGTGGGGTGCTACTTGCTCCACGGCAGCAGAAAGAGGCTAGAACTTAGAAGTAAAAGTTAGTCTGAGGGGCGCCTGGGTGGCTCAGTTAATTAAGTGTCTGACTTCGGCTCAGGTCATAATCTCACAGTTCGTGAGTTCGAGCCCCACGTCAGGTTCTGTGCCAACAGCTCAGAGAGCCTGGGGCCTGCTTCAGATTTTATATGTGTGTGTGTGTGTGTGTGTGTGTGTCTGCCCCTCCCCCACTCACACTGTCTCTGTCTCTCAAAAGACAGACATTAAAAAAATAATTTAAAAAAAATAAGTAAAAATTAGTCAGAATCCAAGAACTCGGGTTGTTTCAGTGTCAAAATTTCTGATTTTCCATCTCAAGCAGACTATATTAAAAACATTCCTTAGGACACCTTATTCAACTGAAAGTACACTAAAAATGTCAAAGTGACACTGACCCACAGAACATTCTTGTGATGGCACACTGAAATTCTGGCTTCCTTGATTACATTTTTGCTGTGTATGCGGGCATGTAAGCTCTAGGTGTGACAAACAATCGTGTCACCTAGGTCACCTTCCCTTTAGGCACGGGCACTCTGCGTGGAAGGCACAGCGTCAGAAATTAGACCAGGTGGCACAAAGTACTACGAGGCTCCAATCACTTTTCTGAACCAAAGTGCCACACCATGATGCAGCAGGGGTCACACTGGCTCCAGTGTTCGATTGTTTAGAAACTGAAGAAGAGAGGTCCCGGAGACCAACCGGGGCAACTCCCCACCCCAGGAAGGGCTCCTCCTGGCAGCCCTGGTTGGGGAGAGGCTTCTGCAGAGAGCTGACCCTCACATCGGGCTGATCGACTGCAAAGCAGTCTGGCTATTAGGAAGTACTTCCTCCCTTTCCTTAGTAAAGGGATTCCACCCATTGCCCTAATTTTGCCTTTCTGAAGAAATCTCTATTCCTTCTTCCACTGATAATTCTTCAAAAGGCTGAAGATACCATCATGATTCCCCTTAGTCATCTTGTAGGTGTAACTATCGTCCATTTCTTCAACTAACTGCCCTAGGACTAGACTGGTTCGTGTACCCATGATCTCTGAACGTACCCTAGTATTTATGCATATACAGTAACCCCCTTCACATGTGGTACTCAGGATGGAACACTATCCCAAATGTGGGCTGTCAAGTGCCACAAACAGGAGGATTTTATCAGACGCTCATTTGCTGCTTCACTTGTAAATACACCATCGTGGCTACTAAACTCACAGTGCATCAAACCTTCTGGAGTCTGTTTAGTTAATTAAACATTTAAAGCAAACAACAACAAAAATACTACAAACACCTGTGGACTCACCATCCCACTTAAGATACTGATAAGTTCAAAGTCCCACGGGGCACTTGGGTGGCTCAGTCAGTTGAGCATCCGACTTCGGCTCAGGTCATGATCTCACAGCTCGTGAGTTCGAGCCCTGGGTTGGGCTCTGTGCTGATAGCTCAGAGCCTGGAGCCTGCTTCGGCTTCTGTGTCTCCCTCTCTCTCTGCCCCTAACCCACTTGCATTCTGTCTCTGTCTCTCTCAAAAATAAATAAACATTAAAATAATTTTTTAATAAATAATAAATAAAAATAATAAAGTCCTGTACATTTCTGATGCACATACTCTCCCCTGCCTCAAGGGTAATCTGAATTTGGTGTTCATCATTCTTCAGAGTTTTTTGTTTTTTTTAAACACAAACGGCAATTAAAGTCCCTACCTCTTACTTTCACTCTATGTTTTTTTTAAATATAATTTTAAAACCCATTTTAAACCCCAGCTCACTGTACCCACCCCCTTCCCAGCATTTTAGCGCATCCCTGAATCCCAATTCTGTCATCTGTTGCATTAGCTACTTCTCCCATACACACTCTTCTGCAAAATATGGTCTGCGGGCCTTTGCGTCTTATTTACAAAAAAAAAAAAAAGTTAACCAGGATGGGGCTGAGGACAGAGCCCATGGCAAACCACTATAGCCCTCCCCCCCACCAAGGCTGACATGGGTCCATTAAGCAGCCCACCCCAGGCCTGGCCAGAGCATCAGTTACAAATCCACTTACCCACACTGTCAGCCCACACTTCTCCACCTTAGCCAGGAGGGCATCAGGGAAACCAACCCTCACCTGATCACAAGTGGTCAGGCCATAAAGAATGGGAGAGCGACTCTAACACCGAAGCTCCAGTTCTGACGAGACAGAACACCACGGTTTTATTTTGGGCGTGTTTGGTCCACAGCTGAGCCTGCCCCTGCCACGAGCAATGTCTGTCCATCTGTCTGTGCCAGAGTTGAGTCTGCGCACCGGGCAATCACGAAGAGCAGAGAGGGACGGACCAACGTGAGCTGTGAGGGAGCCAAGCCACAACTCAAATGGTTCCAGAGCAGAATCACCTCCCTACCAGACCTCTGGAATTCAGGGTTAAATAAAGTAGAAGATCAGGGCTAACAGCCAGCAACCCTAATGGGTCCTCAAAGGCGGCAAGTGCTAACTAAACACAGGGCAGCTCCCCTCTGATCTGGGGATACGTGAGCCTTTTCGGTAAAAATTATAAAATGTAAAATGTTGTAAAAACTATGAAATGTAACTGGACAAAAGACTCAGAGTAGCTGAGACAGAATATAAACGGTAGGCATTATTGCACAGACTGGCACTTTCCAAAGCATGTTCAGTAAAACAACAGCTCAGGGGGGTTAATAACGTTACTTTTAAAAAGGATTCCATGGCCGGGGTGCCTGAGTGGCTCAATCAGTTGAGCGTCCGACTTCGGCTCAGGTCATGATCTCACAGTCTGTGGGTTCGAGCCCCACGCTGGGCTCTGTGCTGACAGCTCGGAGCCTGGAGCTACTTCGGGTTCTGTGTCTCCCTCTCTCTCTGCCCCTTCCCCACTCATTCTCTCTGTCTCTCTCTCAAAAATAAGCATTGAAAAAAATTTTTTAAAGGATTCCATGGTCAGAGGAGTTTGGGGAACACTGGTTTAAACAAAACTAAGCAGGGCTATTTGCTGAAGAACTTCTGAGAGCTTTTAACCAACTGACACGTGCTGGAGCTCTCTCAGAAGGATGGGATACGCTGCGTTCCTCAAACTTACTTGGCTCCTGAATGCTTCCTGCAAGAACGGTCTGAAAGCTTTAGTGCTCTGCAGAAGACACTGGAGAGAACACCAATATGGGTTACTGGTGACCTGATTAAGGTCTGTGCTGGCCACAAGGAGCAGCAATTCTCCACCTGCCAGCTCCATCTGCCAAACAGACCCCCTTTGCAGAACACTTCTCCCCTGTGGTGGGGAAGCTACAGGGAAAGGTTTTGGTCTCTGCCTTTACAGTCAGGTTGGATCCCAAGCCTGGACCAAGTGTGGGACAATGTTTTTAACTCTCTAGTGCAAAAATTAGCTACAGAACATTTTGTTCTTTGTTGTTATTTTATTTTATTTTTTTTAACGTTTATTTATTTTTGAGACAGAGAGAGACAGAGCATGAACGGGGGAGGGGCAGAGAGAGAGGGAGACACAGAATCGGAAACAGGCTCCAGGCTCTGAGCCACCAGCCCAGAGCCCAACGCAGGGCTCGAACTCACGGACCGCGAGATCGTGACCTGAGCTGAAGTCGGACGCTTAACCGACTGCACCACCCAGGCGCCCCGTCGTTATTTTAAGTAGATGGAGCCACTGAATCAGCGGCAGCGTTTGAAGAAAACCCAAATCCGATGCTCAGTGATTACAAACTAGAAGATACCAGTTAAAATAAACATTCTGGAATAGTTTTCATGAGATCTACTACACCATACAGTTCTCAGCCACTTTAAAATGGAGGAACTTTTTCCTCAGTGAGACTTTCAAGAAGTCCCCCATACATGAGACCTTAAAAGCACCGGAAGCAGAAAACAGGTTTTTCTCTCCCCTTCAAAGAAAATGCCAAGTCACTTTAACCAACATGACCTGAAATTTGTATAACAGGGTTTTGGGATGAAAAACGGGGAACAAAAAGTTGATGTTTCGGTACATCACTCCCACTGCTAGCCCCTAGATCACAGGGCTTATTCTGTGGAAAGTAATATTCAGGATCAAGTTTAAATCCTGGATAACCAACAATAATCTCTTTGAGAGATTTACAAAAACTAGAGGCGAGAGTTCCTTCCCAAAAGGGATCAGGACTATACCTACAGTTAGGTATTAAACACAGAAACGTGCCAACAATTTCTTTGGCAAACTGTAAAGGGAGGGTGCTTTTTCTCTCTTCTTTTAAAGGAGCACAAAAATGACAGGTTTTAAGAATTTCTTTTAATCCTGAAAGGAAAAGCAAAACAAAATAATAAGACCTAAACTTTCACAATTTTAAAGATTCTCACCAAAAAGAAAGCTAATAGTTTAAATTTCTTACATTAAATTAAATCTTGCAAGTTTATAAGCCTGAATTTTCCAAAGGCCTAATGGTCTTTAATACACTAGGACTGGAATGGCTCTGCCCAGTAAAAGCCCCACTGAGTGAGCCTCAGCTGTGAGAATTTGCTAATAAAAGTGTCTCCAGCATTTTGCTTTATAGCACCACTGTGAATTACAGCATCAAAAAAAAAAAAAAAAAAAAAAAAAAAGAAAGAAAGCCCTTGGCTCAAAAACTAGCTTTATTAACTCTGCCTGGATTAGGGTTACCAGTGAGGCCCATGACAAGGGGAAAAGCATCATTGTTCTAGTCACATGTTCACGAATCAAGTCTATTTGGGGAAGATATACCTTGCACAGACAGTTCTACATACACTCATTCTCTCAATTTCCTTATCTCCTTTTTCCCCATTCACTCTCAAACCTGCTCACCCTAGCCCCAGATTCACCCCGTGTGCACCATGCCACGGATTCTGGTCAAGGTTGCCAGTGACCTCCAAGGTGCTCAATCCAATGGCTACTTCTCAGTCATCCTCTTGCTTGACTAACAGTTGCACTTAACCCTCTGATCGCCGTCTCCTCCTCGAAAAGGTTATCCCTTGGTTCCAGGGGACCGTGTGCTCTGGGTTCCTCCCCACGTCACAGAGACTGCCTTCTCCAATGCCTCATCTTGGCCTCTCACCACTGTGGCGTGACAGGGCTCAATCCCTGAATCCCCCACCCCCTTCGCTCACTTCCCTGATGACCTCGTCCAGTTTCCTGGACTTAAATGCCAATGATGCGCTCACGGCTCCCCGGTTCCTATCTCCCTCCAGCCTCACATCTCACTACTGATCTTCCCCCAAAACTTGGTCATCTCACGGTCTCCCCCTGGTCAGTAACCACAATCTCGTCCGTGCGGTTGTTTAGGCCAAATAAACAGAGTCCCGGCCAACTCCTCTTTCTCTCCCCCTTCCATTGCCATTGGCAGTCCCGACTTTGCCCACATCTACTGGTACCACGCGCTCCAAGCCACCATCTTCTCTCGTCTGGGTTATTTGAGTAGCTCACTCACGGGTCTCCCTGCTGCATCCCTGTCCCCCTTCAAGTCCGGTCTCCACACAGCAACCGAGATGATCCCGCTCAGAAGGGAAGTCAGACCTTGTAACTACTCTGCTCAAAGCACTCTAACGGCTTCCCGCCTCATTCCGAATAAACGTTCAAGTTATTTTGACGGATTTAAGTGCCTTTCACATTTTGACTATTTCTTCTTCTCTTATCCCCATCTGCTCATTATACCTTCACCCCTATTAGTTTCCTGTTGGTGCTCTAACAAATTACCACAAACCTAGTATCTAAAAACAATACAAATTTATTCTGTTTGGTTCTGGAGGCCAGAAGTCCAAAATCAAAGTGTAGGAGGCAGGGCTCCATTTCTTCTGGAGGCTTTGGGGGAAATATCTGTTTCCTTCTTTCCACCTTCTATTCCTCAGCTTTGTAGTCTGTTCCTCCATTTTCACAGCCAACAACGCACCATTTTCTCTTCTCTCTGACCTCCAGCCTTCCTCCTGGAGGGAGCCCACCTGGATCATCCAAGATAACCATCCCATCCCAAGATCCTTAACCTCCTCACATCTGCAAAGGCCCGTTACCAGACGAGGTAACATATTCATAGGTTCTGAGGATTAGGAAGGGGACATCTCGGGGAAGGGGCATTATTCTACCACCTCCTCCTGGCTCTGACCTTCCTGCTGTTCCTCTACCCTAACAGGTGCGCGCCACCTCAAGGCCTCTGCACCTGCTACGGGCCTCCGCCAGAGACCTGCACAGCTTCTTTCTTCCCTCGTTCAGGTCTTTGCCCAAAGGTCACCTTCCCTGTGAAGTCTTCCCTGGCCGCTTACAAGGGCAGCCCCCACCTCTGGGGGCACAGGTTTCTCCACAGCACACATCACCATCTGGAACACACATTACTTAACTGGGCGCTTACTAAAGGGGTAAATAACTGAAAGAGACGGAGAAACAAGTCCAACTTTTAAAAATTCAACACTTAAAAAAAAAAACTGCATTGCTTTTATTTTCAATGGCCAGCTTCTGGCATGTACTGTCCTCAAGAGGCTCTGACTTTCTTATAAATACCAGTTCTCGCTTTCTGGGTTTTTTCCCCCCTTCTTTTAAACTTTTCAATTAGGGACAATTTCAAACACACACAAAATAAAGTGAGCAGCAGAAAGCGCCTCAGGACTCAGTCCCCAGGACTCAGTTCAAGCAATTATCAAGACCCTGCCCTTCTTCTTGCGGCCGGCTCCCCATCTTCTCCCAGAGTTGCTGTGTTTCAGTCACCCCCGTTAAAGGAGGCAGCCACGGTAACTCTGCGAATTAAAAGGAAACCCCTGAGGGGGCCTGGGCCCGGGGCATGTGTCCCTGGGAGATGGAGTCAAGTGGCAAAGGCCACTATTAAGGACGAAAGGAACCCTGCCAGCAGTTACCGGTTTTCAGAATCATTTCTGCTAAGAAAAATCAGTCTAGCAGCGCTTGGCTGTGGACTCCCAGCTTGAAAGACTCCATGAAGATCTTTAGCCATAAAACCTCAGATTTTAGGTGCTTCTGTTTGGATATCTGGGAAGATCATGAGATCACATTTTCCTTAAAGCCTGAAATATCAGGGGTGCCTGGCCGGCTCAGTCAGTAGAGTGTGCTACTCCTGATTTCAAGGTTGTGAGTTCAAGCCCCGTCTCGAGTATAGAACCTACTTAACAACTTCAAACATCATGATCTATCTAGTGTGGTGGGCTTTAGTTCCCAATTTATCTATTTTGGTATCACCTGCTTCTCGCTTACCAATTGTATCATACATCTTCAGCTGTTAACCTCCGTCTCTTCCCTTGTTCCTTTACTGCTCTCTTCATGCACGTTTTTCTACGTCTCACTTGAAGAATGTGACATTGTTACCTATGCAGCTAGATTTCTAAAATTTTACTTTAGCAAATATACATAAATAAAATGTGATACAAATGAAAATTAAAAAAAAGACCAAATTATAGAGATGAAAACAGATCAGGGTTGCCAGGGGTTAGGGATGGGGAGTGGCAGGGGTGACCAGGCCAGAAAAGGTAGCACAAAGGATCCTTGTGATGAATGTTGTAGACCTTTACTGTGTGGTCACACAAATCCACCACACCTGTGATAAAACTGCACAGAACTAAATTCACTCACAAGTGTACGTAAAACTGTGGAAATCTGAGTAAGCTCCGTGGACTGTACTGAGGTCAGTTTCCTGGCTTTGATAGGACTAGGTCGTTACGCAAGATACTGCCAACGAAGGAAACTGGGGAAGAGAACACAAGACCTCTCCGTACTATCTTTTGCAACTACCCATGAATTTATGATTATTTTTAAAGTTTTAAAAATGAAAGTCAGTAAATCCTAAAACTGTTACTCCTCAGAATTATTCATATTGTAATATAATAGCAGACTTACTCTTCCCATAAAAAAAAAAAAACTTTCTGTAACTTTGAACTCAGTTTTGTAATTGTTATCCATTTAAAAATATTATCTTTTAAAGTGCCAGGGATCTTGTGGGCATGCACACACACCCACATACAAAACCATAAAATTATAAGTAGCAAAACGATAAAGCCGTCCAATGAATCGCCCAGTGCATAACTTTGTTTACTACAAGTCACACTGTTCTCAAGACATTTCGGCATGGAACACTCCCACAAGGACACTAAATCCCTCGAGGGACAACTATGGATAGCAAGGAGCTAGAAAGGTCAGCAGCAAAGGTATACAAGGATCACAGGACTTTCTTTCTGGAAGCACACTTTCTTTCTGGAAGCACAAAGCCTACAAAGCAGAAAAAGAGGGGATGCAGAAAGGAGACAAAGTCAAAGCAAAATCACTTCTCCAGCACAGTTCGTGGCATAATTAAATCTCAACAAGTCCTTCCCGATCTGGGTTCCTTACTGTTAGTCAGTTACCAATTTGGCATACAGATCTAAGCAAACAGGTTTTCTCCAAGGGCACACAAATAGTTCACAGTGCCAATTCCACTAGAACTGGCCCAATTTCACTAAAATCCCAAGGTGGCTCGATTAAAAGAGAAAAGAGACAGACAGGGACAGACAGAGCAAGCCCCCTCTAAAATCAAATCATAAAGCAGCAGGACATTCCACTCAACAGAAGGACTTTTTCCCAGTTTAAAAAATAAAAACACCCCAAGAAACAAATGAAAATGCTACTCATCTTTATTACTTTGCAGTTGTATTTTAATGCTCGAAAACACAAAGCCAATTCTAAAGATCACTGGCTGCCCATGGTCACCTTCATGAAAAGGCACTATTAAAAAAAAAAAAAAAAAAAAAAAAAATTCTTGGCTTCATAGACCAGAGCCACCGGAAGGGTTCTGCTTAAGAATCTTTTCTATTCATATACGTGTGCTCTAAAAATTAGATTGAAAGGAAAAACAAAAAACAAATCCAACTGGCCAAAGAGAGAAGAATTCTGGTGGACAATTGGACCACTGTGTTGCAAATGAAACCGTTCACACCTGCACAATAATCTCACCAGCATAACGAATCTCTCCTGAAACGCAGCCCCCTTGTACCAAAAGGGGGATCTCTTCTTCCACCAGATCCTATCTTTCACCGATAAACTCTTTGGATGAGAAAACCAGCAGCAGACGTGAAAGCCACATGGCCCTCTACAAAGCGGGGGAGCAAAAAGCAATGTTAAAAGAAATGATTCCTTGAACAGCAGCTCCCTATCAAGAGTGAAGATTTTATCATCTAATGCGGACTTTGTGGAAAACAGCTAGCTATTAGACCCTGTTCCAAGACTTCGGCTAACAGCATCAGGCTGAAATCCAGGAGTTGGACTCATTTAGCTACACCCTTGTTTTCAACTCTCGGGAACAGGGCCAAAGTGTAAAGTTAGAATAGAACAAATCCAATTTCCAAGGGAAAGAAGAAGATGATATAGGTACTCTTGCTTAATGCGACTGATAGGCTCCGAGCATGGTTTACGTTTCAGTCCGTTTTTATTTAGTGAATTTTAGCCCTGGAATAATTCCTTCCATCATTCCTAAAGATTCCAGACTCTGCATCAAAAAAAAAAATAGTCGCGAACACCCCCACGTAATAGTGTGGCAGTCAAGAACCCTGTAAACTTTTTCAAACTCGTATCTAGGTAGAAAATTTTGATTAGGCAAACTGCTTCATAAAAAAATAGCATAAGCCAGAAACTTTTAAAATTGCCTTGTATTTTCTGTGACTTCACGGAAGTGCCAGAGTAGCAACCTCCAGAGTCTAAATCTGGTCACTAGAGTTTATACCTCTCAAGCTGCCGTAATGTTTTTAACTCCACGTTCTTGGTGCTTTGGGGTTTTTTTTGTTTGTTTGTTTTTTACATTTTTTAAAGTTTATTTATTTCAGTAATCTCTACACCTAACATGGGGCTTGAACTCACAACCCCGAGATCAAGAGTTGCATTCTCTTCCAACTGAGCCAGCCAGGCATCCCTGGATTTTTAGTACCACTCCATTTTACCTAGCTCTTTCTTTTAAAGGTGTAGACACGTATGTAAAATGCAGTCTAGAATCCAGGGGTAGGAAATGGTAGCCATTAGACAAATTAATTCTTTGGGAGTTATGGACAACAGATACTCTTTCTCCTGGGAAATACAGTTATCCATGAAAGCCAAATGGTCAGCAATCATATATTTGTCTTTGGAGAAATTATACTCTTTGCCAAAAAGAGGTGAACAAGAGACCCAATTTAATGGCATAAACCTTTGCCTCTCCAAGTGTGGCCAAAGCCACGCTGACATAACCTGGTTCGGAACGCAGAATATGAGTCCCACTCCGGACCTCCTGAGTTGGAATTTGCATCTTATCAAGATCCCCTGTGATTCACGTACACAGTGAAGTGTGGCCCGGACGGTATCTGCCACCGTGCCACCCCACGGGCGTATGCCCCAGAAGGCAGGAGATGGGGACACCGATTTGCAATTCCCTCAGCGGGTGTCAGTTCTCAGGTGCCTCGCACCTCACTGAGTGGGATTCTAGTGTTTAAAGGGCAATTTGCACTCTACGCCTAAAACGCGACTTCGCGGTTTTGTCCCCAGGCTGACCCTCAGCTCCCAACCCAACGACTGGCTTGATCCGACCAAGGGCTGGCGGCATCTCTGCATTAAAAACAGCGAGGACATGAACAGCTCAGGCTAGCTCGAGAAGCAGAGCACAAAGTCGTCGGTCACGAGCACACTGCCACAGGCCAACCCTACGGAGACTGCGGGGGAACAGAGCTCTTGAGCAGACAGTCACAAAGAGACAAACACCAACTGGAGATGTGGAGCAGAAGCCTCAGGTTCAGGGTTGCTTTCCTTCAAGCAGAGTGGCTACTTGATTCCTTCCTTCTTTCAAGTCTGCAGTTCTGGGAAGTCACGTTCTGTTACCCAGGAGCTTCCTATACTTTTGTCTCGCGTGGAAGTAAACCTTGAACACCAGTTTAGTGGCTGCTTACCTGTGCACACCTTCCCAGGTCTTTCCTGTCCAGATACTGAAATATGTTGATTGCCAGTTCGTAAGGCAGCTGGATGTCAAAGAAGGGCACGTCATCCATTTCATTCTGAGGAGAAGAAAAGGGAAAGAAGCTTACAATTCGGAGGAATGAAAATGCTCCTTTCGATGACAAGAGATATCGTGAGGTGGGAACGAGAGAGGTGCTGTCGTCCCGGGGGGAGCCACGCAGTCTCACGACTCCACGGGGCAGTCACGGAACGGACTCACAACCGGACGGCCACGAGCCCACCCTCCTCACTCTTCACTTGTAAAATCCGCAAGGCCACTTCCCATAAGACTTCACAAAGGAGAAGCAAGGGCGCCAGCTGACAACCTGGGGTCTGGGAGAGGTGGACGCCTCGGGCATCCGCTCACAGGCTGCGGGAAGCTCTTGGCCTCTAAGGGAAGCTGAGCGGTGTATAGCCAAGAAGGTGAGCTTTGAAATCGGACGGGCCACCGGTCCCCCCAGGACAACTCTTACTTCACCCCCGCCCCCCGGAGGGCAGCGAGCACCCGCAGCCAAAGAAGCGCTGACCGAGGTAGGTCACTAAGGGGCCTCCGTCAGGGGAGTAGGGCTATGAACGGGGGCGAGAAGTACACAGACGAAATGCTGCTCCTGAAGGAGGTGAGCACCGCCTCCCTTCCGCCGCTGGAGAAGCACAGGGTTTCCTAATGCACTCAGGGGCCCCCACCGGTGAACCTGAGGGAGCCAGTGCAAACAATGCAGATCTTCGGTGTCATTTATTAATGTGGAGAAATGAGAGCTCGCCTGCCTTTGGATAAGCAATTAGGGATGAGGTAACAGGCTTTATTTGAGAGATAAGGCTGTCATGACGATCCTGGTAGCACAAAGGAACGGGAGGGTGAAACACAAAGAAAGCCAAGAGTGTATGTGTTCCTCTCTGCCTGTTCCCAAATCCACCTGCTGAAGTTCACTTTTGTACATATTTCTGCAAAGCTAGGCAAAGCAGGCTGTTGGTCTCAATGGAACTTAATAAAATTCATTTTTAATAAGCTCTGGCTGACATCAGTGACTTGTAGGTTGCCAGCGAATTCGTAATTCACCGAACACAACGGTCCTATACCGCAAGCTACAGTCTGAAAGCTGAAAGTCATCTCGGCATTTTTAAGGGAACGTGAGCACTGATTTAGACCCGACCAAGATCCAGGGTAAAGATTTTTCTGGATCATGTTTCCATTCATCTAGGAGTGTCAGAGCTAAAAGATAACGTGAAGGCCTAAGAAGGAAATGTGTTGACTTTGCAACAACAGTGCAAGGCTGAGTACGAGGGCCAAAAAAGGAGCTCTAGAGGGAACAGAGCAAGAGCTGACAGTTCTCTGGGGGGTGGCAGAATGTGGCCGGGCACAATGTGAAACCGGCAGAGAGATGTTGGCCATACAGGGGGAGACGGAAAAACAAAACGGGAAAAAATCTGCAAGTGTAATCAGCAGGCGAAGGGGTCCCGCCTAAAAACATAACGGAAAGTCATTAGTCTGATGTCAGGCTAGGTCCCCTCTTACAGCTAGTCGGCTTCATTCGTGAGGAGAAGAGGCAGCTCTCTCTCACTTGCCCCAGATACAACTGGAGACTCCTTCACACAACCCGGTGGGGGGCGGGGGGGGGGGGGGTCACCCACTGCCAGCTGAGCAAAGCCACACACGAGCCAGCCTGTCATTTGTGACCCTGGAGTTCCCTCTGCTTTCTCTTGGATTACTGGACCATGATAAGGTGAAGGAGCCTACTTTACCTCCTTGGTAGAGAAACAAGGGAAAAATGCTTATCCTTCCTTAACCTCATACGAGAAGGAGGAAGGCCAACACAAGCCTGCACTCGTGCAAAGTGAACTCCTGTTGAGCTTTTCACAGTTAGAGATGCCAGGCATCACTTTCTTCCATCGGTCCCCCCTTCGGGACTATCAACTGCTTTCTGGATGTGACACTACCGTAATGAAGCAGGACAAATCGCCTTTGTTTTTAGTTATCCTAGGACAGAAAATCACACTTCTGGTGGCGGGAGGCTTCCCCCTCTTCTGCTCACTGAGATGGCCAATCCTCCCTCCTCCCGGAGAACGGCGCCTCTGCCCTAGCAGAGCCACAGCCCTGCCGCCTTCCTCCTTGATCCCAACCACGGTGACCTCTGAGATGGAGGTTCAGGACCAAGGGTCAATCTGATAACCTTGGTTCTGCCAGTTGAGTAACCACGTGACTACGCTAAATACATCTGAGCCTCGGCATCGTCTCTAAAGCAGAATGTACCTACTTGGGAGAGTTACAAGAATAAAGCGAAACGGTACACAGGAAGGGTGTGGGCGGGCCAAGTGCCAGAGCAAAGCATACAATACCTGATTAATACTGCCATCTTCCTTCCTGGAGTGGCACCCCAGCTCTCTTCTTCCCCTTCAACAAGTATTGGCTGATTAGGTCCACATTCCATGGGGCTCCTCTACGTGCTGTTTACACAGAAAAGCGGTCTCCCCTGTCCTACCAGAAGCAAAGGACAGCTGGCGACAGTGGAGAGGGGAAGTCACGTGGACATGAAGTTATTCAGGAGTCTGAACGATGGGAGTGTCCATACAACAGGTCTTTTTCCAGTGAAACTTTCAAAGAGAATCACCAATTTTAAAAGGTTATACCACGGTAATAACCAAAGAAGGATCTGCTTTAGTGCACAGTGGAAGACAACAGTGTAGCCACCACCGAGAGCAGATGACCAGTCAGGGGTGTAATGTCCCTCACGCCAACAAATTAGCTGAGATGCCATGCTGGTCTCACTGTTAATGTACCTGTGATGATGCGTCTTGAGAACTGAACTTCACAGCAATGAATTATAATTATGTAAACACAAACATTACAAAGCCACACTTCTTAAAAATCACTGTGCTCCGAGAATTACAACGTCTAAACTCCAAAATGACTGTCAACCCCCAACAGATCAGATTCCAGACTCATGTGAACAACCCTCCCTGTTGCTACCACTGGTTGGGGAATGGCAGGGAAGGAAAGAAACCGATGTGCTAAAGGAAGGTCCACCTCTCAAGACCTACGGAGACCCGCAAGGTCAGGAGATCGAAGGCTGAAGTTTCAGGCTGCACACTTGGAATCTTTTTGGCAAGATATTTTTATCACCAGTCCGTGTAGTGGATGCTGCAGGGGTCACTCAGACTCTACCTGTGGGTCCCTAACACCCATTCCCCCAGATGGGCACAATGCCTCCTGCTCATGGCTCACTGGCTCAGCCTGACAGCAGAGTCCCTTCCTAGGCGGTGCCCTTGGTCAAACAAGCTGCCTTGTCCAAGGCTACATCCCCTCCTGGAGCCCACATCCAGTGACCAGTCAATACCTAGGGACAAAGGCTTGGCCCCCTTGCCTCAGTTCGGGACTTCTGGGAAAGGCCAACCTGCTCAACTGCCTGCCCGCAGATCTCCAACCCAGAATCGTTTCCCGAAAAATCCAACCTGTTTTCCCAAAGCAGCAGATGTGATCCAGGACAGTCCTGTACTGAGCACATTCCCAAAGGCTCTGCTGCACAACTGTGGAGACAGGAGCGTAGCTAACCCACTTCCCTTTCCTCCACTCGAGGAAGTGGAATGAAGTTATAGGGACATTATGACACCCAAAAGACAAAACAATCCAGAGTAGATTCAAGGTTAAATAAGTCACTCATAACTGTCGCTTTGTTATTAGTAACCCATCACTTGGGAAACACCTTACCAAAGATTGAGAGTTAGAAGCATGTTTGACCCTGTGGATGAAAACGCAATTCTCTTCTAGGGATCCAGGATTTGACAAGGATGTGGAGCCACATCCTGGACAGAGGTACTAGCCCACTAACTACACACAACCTACCAGGACTTAAGCACTCCCATCTGGCACTTCCCACAGTTTAGAAACAGAAGTAAAAAACACCATTTGCTACCAGTATGCAGAGAAATACCTTATAATATAAAGGATGCTAGGAGATTTCCACCTAGGCCTTTCTGAAACACACAGCCATCTGAAAAGTTATAGGCCACATGAACCAATTTTGTATCTATATGAACTTTCAAACATGGAAAGGGACAAGTTGACATTTCAGAAACAGAGATATCCCAAGAATGAAGAAATATTAACGTGGAAAACTGGTCACATTACAAAAAGGGCCACAGGACTACAATGTTTAGAGAGAATCACTTCCTGTTAATTTTATAGCCCAAGCAACGTGACAATGGCCAATAATGCTACAGAAAACTAATATATTGATGTATTAACATGGTTTCGAATTTGAGGAAAAACATCATGTGGATAAAACACAACTGGGCTTTTAACTCTTTATGGCTCAAATATTGATTCTTTACCACTATGGTGACTCTTGTCCTGTATTACATATCAAGACCATCTGTAGAGTTAAAAAAAAAAATGCCCCAAATTGCCTATTACTCCAAATTTCCAGGGGTGAGGCTCGAGTAGCTCTTCCTCAGGGATCCTCATGCACACTAGAAGTTGAGAACCACAACCCTAAATCATAGGTGGATTAAAAACAATCCTTTCCCACTCAAGCAAAAAAAAAAAAAAAAAAAAAAAGAAAAGAAAACCCACACAAACCCCACAAAGGGCTCATGTTACTTTGTTAATTCAAAGTCAGTGAACAGTAGATTTTCCCAAAGTCTACTGGACTTCCTCCAAAAATGCTAAAAGAAATTGCAAACAGATCCATCCCCGGGGAGGCTGATTTGTACTCCTATGTGCTAATGTAAGACTAATTCTGTAAATGGATTGGTTTTGTGCCTTACTGTTAGAAATTTAATCTGTCTTCTCTGGTTTAGAAGAAGAAGGGGCAATTATTAAGAGCCAAAATCAGTGAGAAGTGAAGAAACGGACTCCACGTTTGTCCCCAGTGGACATCTCCAGGGCAAACAGAACACTCCAGATCTCTCTAGGTGGTGTCCAAAGGAACAGAGAAGAACACCTCAGACACACAACGGACATAGTAGTATTTCTGCTCCATCTGTGGCTGACAGGACACTTTTCTAAAGGAATTTCTCTCCATTCTCTGCCTCCTGCAAACATGGAGTACAGCAGGACCACACAATCCCAACCAGAACAGAGGAGTGCTGGGTTCACCCGGGTCTTCTTCCAAAAAAAGAAACAGGGTCTGAAACACCATCCAGATAAATAGGCATTTGTTCACAATCCCACAGTGGTCTTGAAATACAAATTCTTATTCGTACCAAAAAAAAAAAAAAAAAAAATGCCCAAAGTACACAAAATAAATGTTAGCAGCAGTAGTCGCCTTTGAGCAACGGCATTACAGGATTTGTTTTCTTCTTCTTCTGAAACCCCCAAGTATTTTTACAATAAGTTTGTGATATTTTCGCAGACACAGCAAAGCAACACACTTTTGAAACAAGGTGCTCGGTGTTCAAAACACTATCTGGAATCAGGGCCATCCCAGGTGCTGGTGGCAAATGTGTTAAAAAAGGATGTCTACACTCATACGGCTCAAATCGTTGAGAGAGAGAAGTCATCGTCCCATGGAACAGCATCAAAACAGGCGACTACAAAAGGCAACATAAACGGTCCCCAAAGGTATTCCAAAGTTCATTAGGAAGTCAGCTATTTAGAACTTGAGAAGCATTTCTCCAAAGAAGCCGGGCAAGGAGTGGTTAAGCTCCAGAACAGTCCACAAAAAGCCAAGTTATCTCCTCACATTTAACCTAATCCCCGTGCCTCTCGAGGAGAAAGGGCAAAAAATGTTTAGGTTTCTGTCGACTGCATGCGTGGCGACAGAAACGTAACACTGCACGGTCTAAGCGGCACGCTGCCTTGCACACAGCAGACACACGACTAAGGTCCGAGGGACTTTTTTTTTTAAACAGGCTTTCCAACTTCAAGGACAATTCTCATTCACCACCTACTGGTAGGATTCGGCTGGGCACTCTGGCAAGGGAGGGAGGCAGAAAATGCCAATCTGAAGGACCGGGAGCGAGCGCTTGGCGTGGCAGCAAAAGAAGCCAGTGGGAGGCAAGAGAGGCGGGAGCTCTGCCTTCAAAGTCGCAGTTTAAACTGGGATCTGGGGCGCCTGGGTGGCTCAGTCGGTTAAGCATCCGACTCTAGATCTCGGCTCAGGTCATGATCTCAACAGTCTGTGAATTTGAGCATCGCATCGGGCCCTGTTTGGAGCCTGTTTGGGATTCTCACTCTCTCGCCCTCTCTGCACCTCCCCTGCTCACTCTCACTCTCTTAAAATAAATACGAATTAAAAAAAAAATTAAATAAACCGGGATCGGAGCTTAAGGACCCAGAAAGGAGGTAAGACAGGTGAAGGGGCAGCTCCCTAGTGAGAAACTTGGACCAGTGTGCACATGGATTCATTTGTGAGAAGGGCAAATAGTTTCATGTCAAGTGTCCTAACCACTCCAAGGACGTTCCTACCATCAGGATTGGCTATATAATCTGTGGAGCCTCACGTAAAACAAAACAGGGGAGGCCCTTGTTGGAAAAGGATTAAAAAAATAAAAAATAACATCCTTAAAGTTTATTTAGAGAGAGAGACAGAATGAGCTGGGGAAGGGCAGAGAGAGAGAGAGAGAGAGACAGAGAGAGAGGGAGATGAAGACAGAAGATCCGAAGCTGGCTCTATGTTGACAAAAGAGAGTCCGATGCGGGGCTCAAACTCATGAACCAGGAGATCATGACCTCAGCCAAAGTCAGACACTTAACCAACTGAGCCACCCAAGTGCCCCAAAAAGGATTAAGAATTTTAAATTCCATAGGTCACACAGGCCACAAGGCCAGCCGACCTTGGCCACCACAAAACCTCCACATTTGCTGTTCTCTGCCGAGAATCCCCCCCCCAGATCTCTTCACGCTTGCTTCCTCATCTCCTTCCACGAAGTGTGAGTCTTCTGGAAGGCCTTCTTCAACAGTGCTATTTAAAATTATAGCCTCTCTCCCAAAACTTACACACTCGATTCCTCCTACTTCTTTAATTTTTCTCCAGACCATTATCTGACAATTATTTGTTCATTGTCTACCTCCCTCCAGAACATAGTTGTATAAGGTATGGATCTTTTCGGTCTTGTTCGTGGCTGTATCTTCCATGCCTAGAACAGTGCCTGGTACTAAGAAGCCACTTAATAAATATTTGTGGAATGAATGAATAAAGCCCAAGCTGCTTCCACCAGCAGAATCTTCCAGTGAAGAGATGGCCTACGTTACAAGTTGTTCTGGTATACACAGAGGCCATTTCAAAGGGTGCCCAAGCAGAGACCTCCTAATCCATAACGGGAAAAAAAAAAAATGAATCGCATGGATAGTAAGAACTTTTCAATTGAGGGAACGAAGAAGGAAGAGAAATCTGGGCTGGAGAGATCAGAGAAGAGTTAATGCAAGAGACAGAACCCAAGGTGAACATTAAAGAGAAGACAGAAGGCACCAAAGAGGAAGGGAAGCTGTCCCAGCTAAGCCATGTCAGGAGTTTACATCCCATTGTTTGCCTCAGTGCAGATTAGCAACTTTCCTCACTCATTGCTAACTTAAAAGCAGAAGGAAGCTAAGCCATCAAACTGATCTTGCTGACAGCAGAGCTGTAGGTTCTGACAAACCAAATACTGACATGGTGAACAATACAGATCAGCCAGCACTATTAAAACTTTGTCAGGCCTGAAAACTCCAATCTTAACTTGAAGAACATTTGAACATTCCCAAGGGTTCTAACAACCCTAGAGCCTCTCTGTAACACTGCTGTTGGGAGCAGGAATTCTGCCCATGTTATTTCAATGCAACAAATGTAGTTGGGGCCCCTACTGCACGGAGTACTAGAGGTGAGGGGACAGGAGTAAGACAGGAGGCCCTGCCCTCCAGGGACTCCCAATCCAAGGAGGAGGGCGGCAGGGGCTGATCGGTGAGAAGTCTTAGCAAAGAGGAAGTGAGCAGAGTGAACTCTCCTGCAATAGTAATGATATTAATAGGACCAGCTTTGGGGTGCCTGGGTGGCTCAAAGTCGGTTAAGTGTCCGACTTTGGCTCAGGTCATGATCTCGCGGTTTGTGAGTTCGAGCCCTGCATGGGGCTCTGTGCTGACATCTCAGAGCCTGGAACCTGCCTCAGACACTGTGTCTTCCTCTCTCTCTGCTCCTCCCCTGCGCATGCTCTCTCTCTCAAAAATAAACAAACATTAAAAAAAATTTTTTTTAAATAACAGGACCAGCTTGAATTTGTTGGCTGCTCACTGCATGCCAGGCTTTGTGCTAGAACATTCCAGGTTTTGTTTCACAGTCTCTTCACAAGACAGGCATTAGCATCATCCTCATTTGATAAGTAAGGCAGGCTAAGTTAACCGTCTAACGTCAAACAGGCAGTTAGCAGAGTCTGAATTTGAACCTGGGTCTGCCTGACTCCGGAGCCTAGACCCGTAACCAGGCCTATAGCTTTCATTAATGCCATGCTTTCAGTTAAAAGAAGACTACGGGCTTCTCGGGTCAGAGACTGTGTCCATTCTGTTTAGTATTGATTCCCCAGCCCCCAGGTGATCAATAAATACGTCTGGCGATTAGAAAACACAAACATTCTCATAGTTAGGGCTGTTCCAAACCCCACCTAAGATGGATATCTGTTGTCTCTGCTGTTTCCTGCCCAATATTCACTCCCTCTTCTCTTAGGAAACCACCTGATGGCCACACTCGGACCACATGGTTCAGTGAGGCTGACCCTTCCGCCCTGATCATCAGGAGTGGGCAGTGGACACAAGCCTGGCCAACTTGAGCCCATGACCGGCCTGAGGATGAACACATGATCCAGTCTGGACCAATGGGAATTTAAGTTCGTAACTTCTGCAGAAAACAGATGCTCCCTTTCTCCTGTTAGAAGCAAACAGAAGGTAAGACTGGAGCTGCTGGTAGTCATTTTATTTCCAGGAGGGGAGAATCTTCCTGTGAATAGAGACAAAAAGAGGGGGCGCCTGGGTGACTCAGTGGGTTACGTGTATGGCTCGTGATTTCAGCTCAGGTCATGATCTCACAGTTGTGAGATGGAGTCCTGTGGAGGGCTCCATGCTCAGGGTGGAGTCTGCTTGGGATTCTCTCTCTCCCTCCCTTTCTGCCCCTCTCCCACACTCACGTACTCTTTCTCTCTAAATAAGTAAACAAACAAACAAACAAAAAAGGAAAGCAGGACCGCAGAGATTTCCAGGTGCATTATCTAAGCACCCAGACCAACCACCACCACCTGGAATTTTCAGTTATTTGAGTCAAGAGATTCCAGTTTGGGTTTCTGAAGCCACTTTGAGTTTGGCGCTGATTTCTTGTGGCTCCAAGCCGGACATATCACCTGAACAGAAACAGGACCAAGCAACTGGACATCACAGATTCCAAGAAAGAAGCATACGTGCAATTTTGCTCAAGTGCCCCATGACCATGGAGAAGTTGGAGGTAACGGAGAGAGAAATGGAAGAAAAAAAGAGTGCCTACTGCCTCTGAAATTCTGTCCAGGGCCGTAGCATTTCTTTCACCAGTTAAAAAACCCTATACTAAAAAGACAGTCCAGATGTTCCCACTCATCACCTAAAAGCACATGGCTTCTCAGGGCCGTTACTTAAAGCTTCAGAAGTGAAGATGCGGCTCAAGAGAACTCACTTCTCACTTTTTAGCCCAGCTGTGCTTGTCCGTCGAAGGTCTGGTCGACACCCAGCCCGACACCGTCAGGCAGTGCTGTTTGCCTAATTCCTCCGAAGGCAAAGACTCCCGACTGCTAACTTACTAGCTGGCTCTCACTCCAGTGAGGATACTGAGAACTCTGAAGTGAAAGAGGCTGCGTCAGGTGAGGTACGGCAGGGTGGGCTGGCACGACAGAGCGCACCAAAGGTGGCGGGGCAGTGCCCGGCGAGAGGGGGTGTGAGGAGGTGGCACCGGATTTTTCCTTCTCTTTCACGTCAACTGGATCAACCTGTCAGTTTCTGTGGCGTCTCAAACGGAACTAAATCTTCCTTTTCAGGAGTCAGGCATGGATCAAATAAGGATTCTTTGGAAAATAAAGGCAAAGATCACAAACTCCTAACCCAAGGCAGACCTGGCCCACAGGTTTCATTTAACCCACAGTGTTAGTACTTAAAATTTTTTTGTATTCCTTACCAACAATTACAAACAGGAAGAATTTGAGTGATAGAGGGCATTAATGGCCTCTGCTTCGTTCATTCCTCCCTGTATCCAGGCACCGGGTGACTCCATGTGAACTCCAGACTTGGCCATATGGCTTGCTCTGGCCAACGTGACAATAACAAGGATGACCTGGCCAGAGACTTTGAAAGCACTTGGGCATTACAACGTGCCCTCCTCTTGCTCTAAGAACTCTGAGAAGGCCCGCCCAGGGCTCACCTGTTGGATGATGAGACCTATAACGAATGCACACGTACTCAACAACTAGCCAGCCCCCCAAAGCGAAGCTACCTGGCTAACCAGCAGCTAACCTTAGACATCTGAGTGAACCCACCGATGCCCGGCCCAAATTGCCACTTTGCAAAATGGTGAGCTAAATACTGGAGTGTGTTTTGGGTTTTTGGTTTTGTTTTTTAATGCTCTGTGATTTTTTTTAATTTTTATTTATTTTTGAGAGAGAGATAGAGAGGAAGCAGGGGAGGGGGGGGAGGAGGAGGAGGAGGAGGAGGGGGGAGAGAGAGAGAGAGAGAGAGAGAATGAATTCTAAGCAGGCTCTGCACTGTTAGCACAGAGCCCGATACGGGACTCGCTCTCACAAACCGTGAGTCCATGACCTGAGTCAAAATCAAGAGTTGCACACTCAACCGACTGAGCCACCCAGGTGCCCCAAGCTAAATACCGGTGTTTTAGGCCAAACTCTTGGGTGTTTGTTGTGTTGCAAAAACGGACAGAGTCCACATAAAAATAAACATTCCCAATTACAAAAGTCTGAAGGCGGCCACACTGGGACCACATTCCCACAAGGAAACAACCAGTTGACATGGGCAGTGGCTCCCACCTTTAGCCCAGCTACAGTGTGTATTCCCCAAATTGTCGCTTTCTCATCCCCATCACGTGGAGGTCAAGTTCAGTTGCCATACATTATCTCAGTTAGATGCGGTTATATTTATGGCAAAGAAAAAAGTGAAATACCATAATCTACACACTTATTATCAGGTAGGAAAACCACTGTAACTACCTTGGAAAATTGTTTGCCAGTGGCTACTAAGGCTGAACATCTGCATACCTATGACCCAGCAATTCCACGATTAGGTGTGTACCCAAGAAAAATGGGTACACACATTCCAAAAGATATGCAAAGCATTCACAGCACTACTCCCAACAGCCCCAAACTGGCTGTTGAACTACTTATCAAGAATGCCCATCAACAGAATAAAACAGGACATGTTCATAGGGATGAATCTCACACATGATGCTACGTGCTAGAACCAGACACAGGAGATGTAGGATTCTACTTACAGTTCAAAAACAGACAAAATTAAAGTAAAGTGTTAGAAGTCAGGTGAGAGTGAAAGAAGAGAACACGTTGGGGGTTCTGACGAGCTGATAATGCTGTTCTGAAATCTGGGTGCTGTTTACATGGACGTGTACGCCCGTGATAACTCACCAACTTGTACATTTATGATTTTATGCAGGGTTTGATTTAAAGAAAAAAAATTTAATGATTTAGAGAGAGAGCACGTAGGATGGAGGGGAGGGGCAGAGAGAGAAAGTGGAGAGAGAGGATCCCAAGCAGGCTCCGCACTGTCAGCACAGAGCACGATGCTGGGCACAACCTCACGGCTATGATGAGTCAGTCGTGAGATTGAGATATCAAATGCTGAACCAACTGAGTCACCTAGGCGCCCCTGAAAAAACTTTCAAAAGAAGAAAAACAAGAACAAGACGAGGACGAGGCTTTGAAAAAAATTTAAGTATTTTTTAGGGATATCATGAAAGTCATTTCTACACGGTCATGTTTAATATTTAATGTGACAAAAAGAATGATAGCCATCATGGGATGTCTGGCTGGCTCAGTTGGTGGAACATGTGACTCTTGGTCTTAGGGTTGTGAGTTTGAGCCCCAAGTTGGGTATACAGAGTAGATAAATTAAAGAAAAAGAAAAAAAAAAGCTAGCCATCATGAATCGAAGCATTATAGGTGTATGACTGGAACCTCGAAAAGATACCTAACAAGACACCCGATGAACTAGGAAAAAGGATGGAATGAGCCATACCTAGGCTACCTCACTCCTTTGCGTTATCTGCTTGACCTCTGGTCTTTGGGGCTTACAACTACTGATCTAGGAATCGAAGCCTTTTCTATAAAGGTTACCATCATTTCTCACATTAAGATAGAGTGGGTTGACTGCCCCTGAAAATCAATTACTTTCTTAATGCTCATCTGTCAAATGGGGCTAATAATAGCCACGGAAGAGGGTTGTTGGGAGAACTGAAGGTCTTTAAACCCTTAAAGCAGTACCAAGGAGAAAGCGAGTAATTTTATTTATAGTCGTAATTTTATTTATAGTATTTTAAAGTACTTAAAAAAAAAAAAAGCGCCCTGAAGGTTGCATGTTCGTAGGATGTAGAGCCCAGCAGTACCTGATGTGGGGATTCTGGCAACAGAGGAGATCATGGGCATGCATTCCAGGGCAGGCTTTTTTTTTTTTTTTTTAAATAAACTCTGATGCCAGTACGCCCCTGGGATCCTACAGTAGGCAAGCCCCCTCCATTTCTAGAACACTTCATTTAGGGCTCCACTATTTTTGGTATCAATGCCTATCCCTCAGAAGTATTAGGGCTAGAAAGCCTTTAAGAGTCAAGACAGTAAACCAAAAGAAACTGTGCAGCAGAGAACAAGGTCTCAAAATTGCCTGACCATCTCAAACATCACATTTCTAGAAGCCTCCTCTGGATACTGACTAGGCAGGTCTAGTTACAGACCAGAACCTGTCTTTTAATAAAGCAAAGGGGATTCCTACATTCAGTCAGGTTTGCAAAACTCCTAGCTGGTGAAATTTAGAGTCCAAGAGACCTTGATCCAAATTTAATCCCCAGAACTTATCATCTAGGTATCCCTGGAACAGTTACACAAAACGTTTTTGAACATCCTCATTCATAAAAGGAGACTAACAACAGGTACTTCCCAGGATTCTTATGAAGCCTGAAGACACTGCCACATTCAGTAGGTTGGATTTTAACTGGCAGGCCCCCAACCGTGCCTCGGTCCTAACAATCCACTTTCCTGTTTCTCTCTACCTCCATGAGCTGGTCTTGCCTTAGTCTACAAATCTATTTCCCAGGGATTAACTTCTGCATAGATCGGACTGGCCTGACCAACTTATCTGGTGCTAAACCACCCTACCAAGGCATTCAAAGATTATTTTTACATCTGCCAGACTTCCTTAGTGATGACCCACTTCTTATAGAAGCAGAAGTGACGCCAGCAAGAATTTTCATATATACGAGAATTGTTCACATTAAAGGAGAGCTTGTAACTCACATAACACACACACACACACACACACACACACACACACACACACACACACACACACACACACAGCTTCTCTCAACTTAGAGACAGGCAGAGCACAGGACCAGAAACTTGGTGAAAACCCCAATAGCTATTAATGTTATTTGAACAGAACTGTTAAATAAACCATTTTTTCTCAAAACAGCTTTTGCCAATTACACAATTACTCTAAACTGGGAGGCTGTAGAAGGCTTAAGCCTAATTTAAGTTGAACCACTAAAACCTGCTGTATTGCCGTAACCCTTAACCATGGATGTGTTTCAGGTGGTCCTGACCATGCCAACTTCGTAAAGGGGGACTTCTTTAGGGGAGAGAGGGTCCCCAGCTTCTCTGCA